>NW_020799091.1:89228838-89361138 GCF_003259725.1 Athene cunicularia | reverse complement strand
CCCCCCCCAAGTGTATATATTTTGTATATAAGAAATGTAAGCTTTAATCTTCAGGGGAGATGTGTGTCAGTGGGCAGATAAGCAAGCACCTGCTATGTTTCAAGTCGCTCATACATCTGTAACCCCCCCTCCCAGGCATTAGACCATCTTGTCTTGCAAAATCAGTCTCTGCACAATAGCAGGGTTGCTTCCCATAATTTTTATTGCTTTTGTTGTTCAGCCTGATCTCTTTGTAGAGAGGGGAGATAAAATTTCCGGTGCTGTCAAAGCACACAGAAAGTTTGAGTCTAGCAGTCTGAGCCACACGGTGTGATGAACATGGCAGCTGAAGCTGTAGAGACCACCCTGAGAAACTGAGACCATTTCTGCTTTGTGTGCTGCTCACTTCTCTGGAAACCAAACTGCTCCCTGCATGCTCAGTGGCATCTTCAGGTGGAAAACAGGGGAGCTTGTGCTTGCCCTTGAAAGGTGAGCAAACTGTGCAGTGGCTGCCTAATTATTCCCCCAACCCAGCAAGCATGTCCTTCCTAGGCTGAGGAGGGTAGGTGATAGAGCACCTACTGCCTGCAGCATCATGCCAGCAGGCTGTTACCTTGCCTGGAATGGAGCTGGCCTCTTCCCCTCTTATCATGGTTATCTTGCTGTGGAGTAAAGGAAAGCCATAGGAGGAGCCCAAGCGAGACTGTAGGTGCAACTCTGCAGGTGACCGCTAAGCAACTCTGTAGGTGACCGCTAAGGTCTTTTTCCCTCAAAGGTGAGACAACCCTGAATCTGGGCTGCCTTACAGTAACGCTTAGCATGTTCGTATGTCAGTGAAAGGGTGTGTCAACAGCACCAGAAAGTTGAAAGGGATCAGTTAGGTAAGAAGCACTTCAAAGCAAGATTCAGATTTAGATTCCCTTGTACCTGTTCGTTGAGAGACCCCCTTAGATCTCATCTTTTTCTGTTTTGGATCTAGCAGGCGAAAGAGGAGAGCTGTTTCAGTCTACTCTAGTGGTTGAGTACTGGGAAATGGGAGCAGAGGTTCAAGTTTGGAGCCAGAGCTGGGAAGAAAAGACCTTGCAGTTTCTGAGAAGGCCTCTAACCCTTGGTACATTGCAGATAAGGAGGTGTCTGCCTTTCCTCCTTCATGAGTCAGCATTCCGTGTCTTGGCAAGACAAGACACAGGCATATCTGGGTTTGCCCCAGCTAACTGTTTTTTGGACATGTGTCTCTGCTTGTTCTCTTTGGCTGGTTCTAAGAGGGATCCATCTAACGATGCTCCACTCAGCATCAGGAGCACTAAACCCTCCTACAAGTTTCTTCTACAGTAAATGGAAAGTGACTGATGCCTTATGTGGAGCTGCTGAATTATCCTTATGAGGCACTTAGAAATTTATATATAAAATGCTCAATTTTCTGTTTGGTGGTTGTAAAAATCCTAGTGAATTAGAGCTATAAGAAAGCATAAGAAAGCATCACTGTTTAAGACCACCTGTGTTGTGCAAGACTTGGGTTATTGAGGGCTTTGTCCTACATGCTGCTGTGTGTGGATGAAGAGTAATTTCTTTGGTAATAGCTCAGTATGTAAAGCTCCTGTTGAAGAAAAAGCAGAAAATAGTTTTGTCTCTCACAAACAACTTCTTTTTAACATATCTGTGACCTCACATTACTTCATGTGTTCAAATTAATGGCTTCCAGAAGAAAGCCTTGGTATAGAGTTCTGTCTTAAGGAAATTATGCATTCAGCCACAGCTGGCTGGCTCCCACAGCTCTGATAGTGCTTTTTAAGTGTCTAGGTGACTTTAGGATCCACACACACAAATCATCTTCTTACTTTGGAAAAATCTTAATCCATAAAATAAAATGTAAAAGCCAGAGTATACCTGTGCAGCAGCTAGCAGTAATAAGCATACTGTACAAACTGACAACGAACAGAAAATACTCATTTATTGTGATTTTTCCACTGTGGAAAGCTGTGGCTAGAGCAACTCACTGGGGGTTTGGTATGGATTCTGCAAGAAAGCACTTCTTTCTGCAGTGTGCAGGAGTTTATGCTACTGGGTCTCAAAAGACTGTACTTGTGGTGCTGGCTGTAGAAGAGCAGAGGAGTATGAACGGAGTAATTTATGGACACATCTTTAGCCAGAGCAGAATTTGTCTGAGCATCTCCTTAAAAACCACCATTTCGGCTCAGGGGATGTTCCAAAGGACTGACTTCTCTGTGGAATAATTTTATGTGAGAACTTAATGGCCACAGCAGTACTCGCTTTACCTCAGTATTCCCACTGAATTCAGTGGAGCTTGGCCTTCCACAAGAAGTCTGTGCATCTGATCGTGATGAAGGAAGAATAAATCTTACTGATCCTGTGACAAATGCACTTTTAGACACTAGATTCTACTTTTGTGGTTTTATATACTCAATACACTTTTTAAACTTGGTGGCTGTTCAATGGCTAAGCTGGTGAGTGTTTATAAACTTAGAAATAGTTTTGAATATGAGGCAATTAGGAGTATGTCTAGCTATCTTATTTATCTTAGTTGATATGACATTCAGTGGGTTATATTTAATTTCTTATGCGTGGGTGCCTTACTTGACACATTTTTTCAAATTAATTATTCTTGAATTTAAATTCTATATTACAATTTCTAAGAATATTTATTGGCTGAGGGCAGGTATATGATAAGTGGAAGCTTTGCAATGAATGAGAAAAATTTACTTAAGAGTGTTGTTGTGTTTTGTTTCTTACCAAGGTTTTGTTAAGTGCTAGAAGAAGGTCAGTCATAACCGTCATCATGTAACAGCTGCATGCATTTTCTTACTTCAGCCTTTATGAGGAGAGGACTCCGTGGAGAACCATTGTATGAAAGGCATACTTGATTGTTTCTTAAGAGATTAATTCAATTCACTTGCATTATCTGAAAGAGCCCTATACACAAATGTTTCATGTATTCCACAGTATGTTTTTATGTCCACCGCTTCTTTTACTGTAGAATACCGTATAGATAAAATATTTAATTTGGGGGGAACTTGCTGAAAACATTAAATCTATGACAGTGCTAGCTTTCTGTGTTGTTCTTTCTCATGTTGAAAAATGCCCTAGTTTATTAAAATAAACATTTCAGAACTTTGAGATGTTTTCACATTCATTTTATGGCTTTTTCTGATTTTATCCCAATACTGATGTATTATTTTGCCCAAGAAATAGAGCAGGTAGAGCTGCTTTTGGTTAAAAATGAATATACAGCTTAAAGCCTTAGGTTGTTTCAGCTGGAGGGAAGAAGGGAGGAGAGTCACACATTTCAGTGTGCAAATAACACTGTGCTTCCATATCATTAAGAAACAGGCAGAATTTCCAAAGAGCAATGAGACTAAGCTGTCCTTGCAAAAAGGTACTCCTGCAAGTATGAGGAAATAACTGTAAAGAAACATTATCATCATGATTTGCAGGTTCATTTATATTTTTTATCTGAATCTGGTAATTTTAATGAATTTTACATGATATATGTTTTGAAAATGTGTTAAGTACCTAAGTGTGTATTTATATGTATTTCCAAATATTGAAACCCACATCCCTAAACTAATACGCAGATTGTTATAATCAAAATTATGCAAACACTACTATCACCGTGAGAACTGCAGTATATATTTCCCATGGTTATAGACATTGTGATGCTTCTTGTGTGGTACAAAAACATGTTTGGATTTTCAGACCTAAAAATAGTATACATTAAGTGAGGCTTTTCTTAAGAAATCTGTCTCAGGTTAGTTAAAGATTGTCAAAAGTGTGTTAATTCTAGTTGTTTGGATGGGACAGGTGGCATTATCAGTGTAATTCTTATCATACTGCTAAAATGGAGGAACACTGAAAAGAAGTTTTGCTTTCTGTTGGCTTTACAGTTACAAACCAACAAAGCGACTTCATTTGGTGTGGATGACAGTGTTTATTAAGATTTGTGGAAGTGGGATTTTATTAGTTACTAACATTTCTCTTAGTGGTTGTGTAGTGTAAATAAACTGTAGTGATGTACAGGGAAAAATACTGATGTGCATTCTTAAAGTGTAACCAAACTGTGTTTTGAGTCCATAAAACTAGTAATCTATAAGATCTCATTTTACTCATGTATGTTTCTATCTCTGTGAGAACAAGAATTCTCACTGAACTGCCAAGGCTCCTGAACTGAGTACAGTAACTTATTTGCAAGATTGGTGCATGCCTAGAAATGGCGCAAGCATATTTTGGATACTCTAAAGTAGGCTTATGATGTTTATGTTCTGTGTATCAGTAACGCTATGTAACAAAGCAATCTGCTGTTCCCATTTTGATATTGCATTATAAATCACTCCTGGGTAGTCCGAGGAACACTACAGATTTTTATTGTAGCAAACTGTGTTTGCTGTATGTGGTTATATTGTTGTAGCTAACTTATGGTGTGTTCTTCCTTCAGAGATAGTGATTCAGTTTTCTTTGTATGTTTCTTTTCTTTTCTTTTCCATAAAGTCCAGTGGCCTAGATTTTTTCTTAGAAAAATAGTTGCTGTTAAGTTATAGGCCTGTGCAGAAGATTTTACTTCCTTGATCCAACATAAGCTTTATTTTGTCACCAGATCAAATGGCATTCGGAACTGAAAGTTAAGGTTTTTCTTAAGATGACAAGGAGATTTAAACCTGTAGTTTCCATGGTAGGCAAGATAGGAAAATTCAGACCAGTATTCTTGTGCACTGATGTCTGACCTTGGTGATGTTCTTTAGCCAGAATCCCCCTCAGCTGCAGCTCAAGGCAAAGGCTGGTGGCATTGTATGCTCCTGTGAACGAAGGCTGGATATAAAGAGGCGATTCCAGACATTGTGGTTCAGAGCACAATGTTCAATACCTAATCCTCAGCTAGTAGCAAGGAACATTAAGGGCCTCAGTTTTGTGCTACTGTCAACATCACTGAGTAGGTTCTATTACTCAAGAAATTAATTTTGTGTAACTAAATCAGTTCTTTTTTAGTTGGGAGTGTGGGTGTCTCCCAACACTCATTTGTCCTTTTACCTCCCACATCAGTACTATAGTAAGGTAGCTTGTTTATTTTTTAACCTTTCTAAAATCCTTAGATATATCTGTCCTGGAAGTTAAACTGTATTCTAACTCCACACTTATATCATCTTTAGTTGCTTTCATTTGTTTGGTGATCTTGCTGATGTGGGTTTGGAAGGCAATGGGATACTCAACTTTTTTTCTGTTTAGTTGCGACTCCGATGTTGCACACCTTTTGTTTGCATTAGACTTTGACGTCTGATCAATGTGAAGATAACATTTAATTTTTTATTATTTCTAGTAGCTTTCAAAAATCTTAGTTTCTGAGTTTTCCCGTCTGGCACTTTGATTTATTTCATCAATTTTGTATGGCTTTTAACTTTGGGGCGATATGGATTTATGTGTCTATTCTTTGTATCTGTGTAATTTTCTAGTGCAAGGGTTGCTTTCATGTTGTTCTGAAGTGGTTCATTCTGTTTATTTATTTCTGTATTTTATATCTGTAATGCACTCTGATATTGGAAGAATACTTTCTAAATCACCAGTGCACTAGCCACTTAGTGTTTCTGAAGGATCATGTCAACATTAAAACGCACTCTTCACAGCATTCTCATCCATAACTAAAATTGTATTTCCATCCCAATAATAGTAAAGCAGTGGGACACACAACAAACTGACATTAGAGATTGCATGCTGATGGTAGGAGAATGAGAGATTGTTCCCAGCCTTGTGCTTTGGTCCAGTAAGAAAACGGGGAGTAAAATAGCTTGGAAGGTTGAGTACTTAGTAATTAAAGTATTAGTAAACAACGTGCCTGGATTTCTAAAAAAGAATGACAATAAATGTGTGTACTTGCACAAACACACCTTTAAAATAACTTTATTTTTTAGCAATTATTTTATAGCTCTTCTACTGGTTTTCTTCTTTTAATCCCCTTTGTCCTTTTTCATATAATATATGAAGGCTTTTTGGTGATAGTAGCTGCCAGACTTCCTTTCCTAAACCCTGTTGGTATCTTCAGCAGATTAGATCCCTCTTAAAATTGGATGTACTGTTTTTAAAACCCTGACTTTTTCTCTTTTCAAGAAAATAATGAATTTTTATTGTCATTTATTATTTTGGTAACCATAATATCTCTAAATTCACTTTGGAAATAATCTTACATTCTTTGCACTATGTAATGCATTTGGACATTTTATTCTGAATGAGTGCTGGTATTTTCAATATAATGAGATGCACTGGATCCATAGGTCCTTTTCCCACAAGGTGATTTTAGATCATCCTCTTTGAACTACTAAATAGTAGTGATAATCAGTAAATAGTGATGTGATTCTTTTTCTTGATGCCTGTTATTGGAGAGAGGGAAGATCTGTTTTACAAAGAGGGACAGCACAAAGCCTGTGCCTTTCTAAAATGCTACAGAAGCTCTTAAGTTAGATATTGGATGTTGTATGGACCCATGATGGCTATCAGCCTGCAAATGAATTTTGGTTTATGTGATTTAAGACTGCAAGGATGTTGTTTATAACTGCATCCATTATGTGTGAAAATAACTAGAAAATAGATGGGGCCAAATCCGGAAGTTGCTTTTGGGGAAGGAAGACAAAAACTGATGCTTCAGGATAACTGACGTTTTAAAATGGACTTCAGATTTGACTCAGTCTGCATCTAATGATTCTTACTGCCTTTACAAGGGCTTGACTTCCACTTTTTATTTTTTAGTGTTGTTTTTTTTTTTTTTTTTTTTTATTCCTTTGAGCATCTTCTTCCTTTACGTTAGTTTTGTTATTCATATTATGTGGTTTTGGTACTTCCCAAGTGATGGATATAGATGATGAGCCTTCATGCATTTATTTCACTTCCTATGTCATCCTAATCAGCTCAACCAGAGGTGTGACTTTCATTCTCTTCTGTGAGAAAGTTATGACAGACTGGGGGTCAGCTAACACATGCTAGCTAATCCTGACCCAGCCTCAATTTCTCATTCTAAATTGGACAAAAAACAGGGGACCAAATTATTCAATCTTACTCGAGCTGAAATCCCAGTGAGGCCAACTAAGCCTTGAAAAAGTGTGGGAGGTTGCAGCACTTTGCTCCTGAGTTGCATCTGTTGTATAAAGGTGTTTCACTAATTAGGGGAAAAGAAATCCAAAGCACAGTTGTTTATTTACCTGAGTCTTGATGCAGCCTCTGTGTTCCTCATATACTCTGCTGTTTCTGTCAGGCCTATGGGCTTGTTTTACTGAAACCATATTATTATTTTTTCCCCTCTGTTTGTTTTTTGTTTTTTCTCCCCCTAGACTGGCAGATAGCTACTCTTGCTTTGCTGTTGGGTGGTGCTGCCATTATTCTCATAGCTTTCCTGGTTGGGTTGATCTCTATCTGCGTGGGATCTCGGAGGCGGTTCTACAGACCAGTTGCAGTCATGCTCTTTGCTGCAGGTAAGCAGATAACCAGCACCATCACAAAAATTTCATGAGGGCTGCTTCACTTTTGTGAAGGAAGACATGCTTTGTTCTGCCTGCTAATTCAGAGACATATGGTTTACTTCTGTGTTAACTCCAGTGAGATTTTTCAGGATACTGGTTCTGCAGGACATTAATCATTTTTACAGTGGCACTATTATTAGTTCATAAACAATTATTTGCTTTATATTTATTATTTTGTGAAGTACATGCAGTAGAGGAAACTACAGAGGATAAATCTCAAAGTACCGTTTTTAATCTGTGACTTTGTGCTGCTGGATGTCCCCATTTTTATTCTTCATGCAAAGCAATTTCTGTTACTTTAATATTCTTCCTTTTACAATTTTAAAACAGGAAAAATAACGCCCAGATGTGAACCCTTGAAGCCCTACATGGGAAAATAAACAGGATTGTGTTACAAGGTGTTTATATATGCCCCTGTGCCGTGAGGAATTAATTTCATTGTATCAGATTGCTTAGTTATTAATTTAACAGGCTGTCACAGTGTAGTCCCTGTTTGGTTTTAAAAATAAGAAAATGAAACAGTTTATATAAACTATCACCAAATCTTAAGGGAGACCTATGAATCTGAATTGTCCATATGACTGGTCCAGTGAGGTGTAATTACAATATCAAATCATTTCCTTTGGTACATTCTCGTGTTTTGAGGCTTAGTCAGCATGGATGTTTCTGTTTCTCCTGAGATTCACCAAGCATGGCTTGCTTTCATCCTGTCACTCATATCTGCATTGGAGCCAGCAGCTTAAGCCCCTTCTGATAGCCCATAATGAAGAGAATGACAGAACCTAGTCTTCGGGTTGTATTAAAAAAAGCCACCGACAAAGATATGAAAAGATAAGAGCTCAGAATTTGCAGAGTATTGAGGAATGAAACAAAGCTCCGGGGAAGGCTCCTGCTGCCCCCTGCTGTTAACATTACCTTGATTGAACCGCAGTGCTTCAAGATGCACTTTTATTTGCTCAAGAAATATCGGTAGGTTATATTTCATTTGCTTTTAGGAAATGAATGCAGCCTAAGATCAGATTTCCTGAGCAGCAATCGAATCTTTTTGTTCTGTGTGTCATATTACTTGCTTGGTTGAGTGGGTAAGGGCACTAGTGCCATTATTTTAAAATTTATTATTAATTCTGAGATTATAAATCATGGTGGGCAGTTAACTTTGAGAGAAATGAGATTATTGAATTTCTGTAGTGGTTTCTTATTTGGCTTTTGACTTAATTCCTCATAACATTTTGTAGTAAGTTAATAATCAGCCATACAATTCCTGTCTTGCCATATTGTTCATTTAGTATATAGTTAAGCTTATACTAAAAGAAGAAAAGCTTTCCCAAAGAAAAAATTTACCCAAATCCTGCTGTTTTTCTTAAAGCTTAATCTATTCTCCTCTGCATAAAATCAGTTTTAGTCTTTACTACAAAATGTTGGTGGTAGGAGTATGTGATGCTTACTTGCATCAAAAAGGAAAATACATTGATGCTTTAGCTCATGAGTGGTGTTCACCTTTTTCATTTGTCTCTGTGTGTGTGTGCATGTGCATTTTAAATAGCAATGACCTGAAGCATATAGGAGAGATGATGAGGCCCAGACAGCCTGCCCCATTCTTCTTCATTATCTGGCACATCTGAGGAGAATACTTTTGGGATTTGACACTGACATTATTAGTGTCATTTCCTACAGCTTTTATCTTTGATGACAGCTATTTTTAGAGGTGAATATGGACTGGCATATCTTGAAAGAATTATGGAAAGAATCCCCTACTGAAGAGGGGAAAATTAAGATTGCAGCACAGGAGAGTTTGTGCTGTATGTAACTGTCCATGGATTCAAACCTTCACCTGTGGATTTCACAGATCTTTGAGGGTAAACCCCACCCTGAGCTGTGAATCTGCTGACAAGACCAAATATTCTATATGACTCTGGTTAGGAGTCTACCAGCTGCCTCTGGAAGGATGTGGGGTCAATTACCCAGAGACATTTAATGATCTGTGCGGGTGTCAGGTAGAAAACTTCACTATGTGGAGAAAGGACAAAATGGAAAAGTGGTTTCCAGGCACTTCAGAGTACAAACAGTTGGCTCCAGGCATTTTTTTCTTCTAGCTTGATTTATTTTTATTCTTTTTTTTTTTTTCTTTTTTTTCTTCTCAGCTGCAGGTTTCAGTTAGCGACTCTGTAGGTAAGGGAGAAGGCTGACTGAGTAGGATTGGAAGAGATGAGAAAGCAAAGGGACAAAAAACCTAATTCAACGTAGATACTGAGAATAAGCCAGCAAGTGATCAACAGATGTGAATGTGTTTAAAATGCATACTGTCAGCTCTGTGTAAGGGGAAGAGGAACAGGAATACCTCAGGTAATGGGAAAACTTGGACTATACAGAGAGGCAGTTGCAAGGCACTCTTTCATGGAGCCACCCAGCTCTTCCCAGCATTTTTGGTCTAGTAGAGGTCACTAGCTTATGTACTTGCTGGGATGTCTTAGGGCTCATGAACCAAACTGGTCCTCAAAGCTGTATCCTCAAAAGTATAAGCTCAGAAACCTGTCAGTGTAGGAGTCTCATGATATGCTTACCAGATAACTGAGTGCTGAGTCTTAATTTAGGGGTAGAAAGAGAAAGTGTAATTGTTGAAATTCTATAAAAGCAAACAAAAAAAGGTAATTTAAAAGATGTTTGCCTTCTGGGGCTATGTTTTAACAATTTTAACAATGTTTAGAAAAATAACATGTTGAGGTTAGTAAGCTTTTAACACATTTCACAGGATGCTTTTACATGTAAGCTAGGGAAACAGTGGCTAAGTGAAAGCATTATAGGTGAGAGACTAAAAAAAATTATGCAGATAGTATTTAGGGAATACTTAGATGATGTATCTGTTCTGTCAGAGAGTCAAAGCACAGTCTGACTGGATTGTGTCTTGAGTTCTGTGCTATTGCCCATTTTCAAAATGATGTGGAAGATAGAATAAAAGTCTACTTGTCAGATTTTACAGTGAAGCTAGAAAAAATTGCAGATACATTGAAGGACAGAATTTGATTTTGAGAAATTGATGGAATGATCTGAAAAGGTAGAACTGACTTGATAGGGATGTTGTGCAAGTTGCTACAGGGTAGCAAAAAGAGTCATAGCATTAAACAGATACTAACGGGAAAGATACTGTGTAGGTCATGTAGTGTAGTCAAACCTTCTTGTTGAGGCAGGACAATCGCTAACACTAGATCAGTCAGCTGCAGCTTTGTCTTTACCAGTCTGTACTTGGAAGAACTCCAAGGGTGAAGGTTCCACAACCTCTCCAAGCATCTTGTCCTGGTGACATACTACCCTCTTTATGATATTTTTTCTTTCCTGATGTCCATCCTGAACCTGTGAAACTGACGCTGCCATTATCTTAGATTGCTTGGCGCTACAAAGAAGAGTTTTTTTCTATCATTGTTGCAGCTACATTTTCAGGTAACTGCAGGCTGGTTTGAAATTGCTCCTTAGCTGCCTCTTAATGCGTCTAAATAAAACCTAGCTCCCTTGTCCTCCTCTTAAGGGTTATTTGCTCAAATATTCTGATTATATTGGCAGCCCTTTGGACCCTTGTCTTTTGATTGGTGAATTCATGTTCACTACCAATTGCTGCTTTATTCTGCATGTGATTGGAAGTGGAATTCAAGAGGATGTATTCCATGTTTCCAGGGATTGAGTTGAGCCTAACCAGCCTATAATTCTATGGATTTTTCACTTCTAGCCTTTTTAAAGATGGACACAACATTAACCATTTCCTAGTCATCTGAATATCTCCTGATTAGAGGACTCACGATCACCGTGGCCAATTCTTTCATCACCATTGGGTCAATCCCATCTGTCCCCATTGATATGGATGCAACTCTAAGTTATCCCTAACTTGTTCCTGAAACTAATGCACCTGTGGAAATTCTTCATTACCCTTTTTGCCATTTCCTGTCTGTTGGGTTCCAGCTGGGCTTCAGCCTTCCTGATTTTCTTTCTAGGTATCAAAAGAGCGCTTTTATACTCCTGTCATTGTCTATCCCTGTTTCCTGCTCATGTGTGCCCCGTTTTGCACATTCATTGAGAAACTCCCTGTTTGGTCAGCTGGGCCTCCTGCTGAAATTCCTGGTATTCCTGTGTAGCAGGGTACATGTTCTTGAGCTAGCAATATTTTAAAAATCAGCATGGACCCCCTTTCTCTTCATGCTACTTCCCAATTAATTGCATAGGTTGTGTTAAGTACAAACAGCTTCCTAGAGAGCAGTTGCATGTGTGTTAATCTTTGAAACTACAGCACCCTTTGGTTATTAATGAAGTGCTTTACTCATGTGAATTAGCAGGAGGAATGATGTAAAGATCAGAAATACAGAACTTACTAGCCAGCATCACTATTTTCATAAATATAGACCAATTAGAAAACCACACCATAAGGGGTTTTTTTTGACAGCAAAACTGCTATAGTCAAACATTTGAACAAGGAAAAAAAGATGACTAAAAATATATTTTCCTAGTTTTAAAGCATTTGTTGTGATTTCTGCATATTTAATATGGTGAGTACATATAGTTGCATGTATTTCTTAGAAATTGAATAAAACTAGTGTTCCTGTGCAATTGCCTTGCAAGCATCATAGTGCTAGTCATAAAAATAGGTCTAAATTTGAAGTGAAGAGTCTAGTTTGAGATGACTAGACTTTTTTGAGTATTATAGTGAAATGGATTTTTATTTTTTTTAAGATTTCTTTTGCAACCCTTTTTTTCTATGGGAATAGACTAGCACTTTTGAAGAAAGGCAGTATACACGCTTCCCATAAGCAGGTCAACATAGCATGGAATTCCTTTAAATTCATCAGAAGCAGATCAGTAGTTGCAAGCACTGGTTTCAACATCTTTTTGGCTCATACTGGTCACTTTTCATAACTTCACTAAATGTTGATTCTAGCCCACACAGGTCCCTTCCCACTCTATGGGGAGAAACAATGACGGGAGGCAAAAATAGTGCAAGCTGCTGACAGTGTTATGCAGTGTGGCTGTTTCCTCTGGCCAGTTGCCAGCACTTCCTTTGAGTTTTACAATAGTGTAACTGGACCAGTAGTAGCAAAAGCAGGAACCCTCACTATAAAAAAGGTCTAAAATACCTGTTGTGGGTGTTGCTGCTTTAGCAACATGTTCCTCTTCCAAAGGAATAACTTTTTTGTTTTGTTTTGACAAGTCCAATCTGTAGATTAAGATTCAGCATACTTCATATGTTACATTGGGGGAAGGTGGAGAGCTTCCTTGGTTGTCACTTGGTGCGCACACGCGCGCACACACACTCATACACACCAGTTTCTGTACTGAGTCAGCAGAGGTACTGCATCCCCAGTTCAGGAAGCTACTAAAAAACTTGCTTATTTTCATTCATCTTAGGAAATCCTTTTTGACTTTGAATGGTCTTAAAGATGTGTCTGAAAGCTGAGCATACGTTCAGGTGTTTTGGAATATAATGATGCTCTCATTATACAGAATTGGAATGTATAATCTTTTCATAAGAGTAGGTGCTTCCCCTAGTGTATCCTGTCAAAATTTCTCCAGTGTTGCACAGCGTTTTGTGATCTGGCAGAAAAAAAAAATTATATTAAAATGGAATAACACAAAGTAACAATTCAATAACTTGAGGATTAAAAAAAAAATCCTGGGGATTTTGGTATCCACATCAGAAAATCCACTATCCAAACATTATTCAGATTGTCAGTCCAAAGTAAGAGTCCAAAGACTAGTCTGTAGGCTGGGGTGGAGAATTTCCAATGAGTGTTTTGTAAGGTGTTATCACCAAGGGTGTAATGAAAATTGGAAATCATCTCCACATACCAATCCCATCCAGAGAACGGGTGAGCGTTAGTTTCCAGGGCTAATGAAAGGTGCAGGTTTGACAACACTAAACAGTGCCTGTGGGAATGAAAAGGCAAATGACAGATTTTGAGTGTGCAAAGTGTTCAAGCAGTAGGAGAATGTAATTAGTGTTGTTTTATTTTCCTGCAATTTCTCAGTGGCATTTCAGAAGGGCTTCTGTAGTCAAAAGTAGTATTCCTCTCTATTATTCATGGGCTTTTTGTGTTGGCGCTGGCCGTGTAACAATTCTCTAAATAGTGGTCGTTCTTCTTACCGTACTTAATAAACTGTAAAAAATTACCCAGTCAGTGTTAAAGAAAGTAGTTATGGCATTACATTGCACACCTTGAGCTTTTATCAGAGTGTGTCTCAGGCCTGCATATACTTAAGCATGTGTGGATGTGCCTACCCTGCCTGTAACCAGGGGCTGGGGTACTTTGGAGAGGCAGTCATGTGCTGAAGTCTTTAAAAATTTCTAGTGTTAAATGCTGGGAGAAGTGTGATAAGACTATATCATATATTTGAGGGGCAAGAAGGATGTTTTATACATTCCTATGATGTTTAGTCTTTTGTGGATGGCAGAACTAGAGGCCTGAAGAATCATCGTATAGCTTGTTCTTGTTTTAATGTATGATTTTCACCCGCTAAACTTGGAAACTGTTGTCTCAATTTTCTGTTAACAGTGCACATGAATTTAAAAGAGAATGGATGACAATGAAACTGAAATCTTCTTGTGAAAATGGGGGTTCTTCATCTATGTATTTTCCTTTTCAGGTTACTTTATGTGGGGGTTTTTGATGTAGCACAATAACTAGCAGGTTTGCTGGATTCCACTGCAGAGGGTGGATCAGGCTGCAGGAGATCTGGCTCTCTTAGGGACATTGCTGTAGAAAGTAATTATTTCTATGGTTTTATGGCCTTGGATTTGATCTGGTTTATTAGCTTGTTTTTTATCGTGAAGCATTTCTGACCCACCCCCTAAATTCATAATACAAGGCAATGTCTTGCCAGTTGGAAGTTTAGTGAATGATCAAACTTTATAGATTCCTTGGTATTCTGTGGAACAATATCATTAATTCTGATTACAGTACACAGTAATGCATATGAAATATGTAGTTCAGTGAGTCTCTGCTGAACATAAATATGTATCACCTACTACAATGAATTATTTCTAGGCTAAGTAAATTATTTGATTCTGAGCTATATTTCTTAATATTCATTTATTCTTGTTTCTCATTTTGACTTATTTATAATAGATATAGAACAAGAGATCTTAGTTTTGTAATTATGGAAGGAATAATGACTGCAAACTAAAATACAAAGAAGTGGGAAAAGATTGCTTGCACTGTTTATTTCATGGACATGTGAAGGATCATCGTTATACCATAGCAGTAACATTTGTTCATCCATGAGGGAATATGGAGGAACTACTCTGTTCTCTGTGAATGAAATGAAGGTGATCTGTTTTTCCAAAAGGGCAGTACTTACAAGCTAAAAATGCACCAAGAGCATTTTAAATGTGAATTTCAGTTATATGATGTTTTCCTTATTTTATGGAAATTAAGGCTTCTTCTGACTTTTTTTTTTTTTCCTCTTTCAGTTGTTCTTCAGGTGTGCAGCTTAGTCCTTTACCCAATCAAGTTCATCGAAACGGTCAGCTTGAAAATATACCATGAGTTCAACTGGGGCTATGGCCTGGCTTGGGGTGCAACTATATTTTCATTTGGAGGTGCCATTCTTTATTGTCTTAACCCTAAGAACTATGAAGACTATTACTAGAATCATTTAATGAAAAGAAAAAATAACAAAAGGATTACCCCATCTTTTCTAATTCACAGTTTTTTTAGAACACTCCTGGAGCACCAAACAGTCTGCTCTGTTGATAAAATAGCCTTTGCCTTTTGGGTGTGAACACTATAACCCGCTTTTACAACCATTTAAAAGAACTGCAAACACTAGGATTGCTGATCTTACATAGGCAGATGCTGCAAGCTGCTGATACATAAGCTTCATTTTTCCTGACAACAAGCAAAAGGATCTATGTGACAGCGATCATTGTGAGAAAACTAGTTGGAATGAGAATGCAATGCCAGCATCTGCTATTGCCTTCAGGGGGGCAGCTGGTATAGGCTCCATTTAGAAGTCTCCCTGTATCATAGAGGATTCAGATGTCTGATAAGCAGGCAGTGGCATCTTGTACAATAGGCTGTGTTGGCCTCTTGTTACTTGCTCAAAAAAAGCTCTTAAGGAATTAGTTGCAAGTGACTGTGTTGAGGGCAGTGAATGTAACTGGTTAATGACTTGTCTAATATCTACATTCAACAGTCTTCTGGGAGAATAATTTAAAAAAACAAAACCAAGCCACCAACCACACAGGATTTCTTGAATTGGTAATCGACATCACCGTGCCAGCTGTAGCAGATTGTTGAAGGAAGTCCAAACACAGAGACATGTGCTTCTGACTGTGTAGTTGGAAGTTGTCTCAGCATTGAGTATTTTGCTGGGAGGGTGGAAATAAGGGGGAGTAGAAAAAGACCTCATCTCTCCCTGAGGCACCTAAAATGTATGAATGAATTGCAGTTGTCCTAAGTATCCATTTAACTTCTGAACATTGTCTCGAAAAGAATGCATATGGAACAAGTTCAGTTATATTTTTGAAAAGTATTTGTTACTATAAATGAATATATATAGTACAAATATAAATGCAGAGGAAGAGAGATGATTCGTCTTAAAATTGTAATATGAGCTGTGATGCAGGTGTTAAAATACTAACTTTGTACACATTCTTGGATGTCTTGGATTGGTACCCAGAATTTTGGTTGGTGTTACAAAATAAATATAAAATGGTTTGTCTTCTGTATATGCCCTTGTACAGACTCTGTGTTATGGGAAAGTTCACATCAAGTTAAGGTAGAACTGGACAAAACTACTTGCTATTCCATGTGTAATCTAGTATTTACTAAAAATCCTTTTCTAAGGCTGTTGCAAAGGAAAAAAGGACATTTTTAAAAAATCTAGTTAGGTTGTGAGTGTCCCTGATCGTCAAGAGTACAGCTGAGACCCCATCATGTCCATATTAAAACACTAGCACTGCAGGAGGTAATCTCTTGTTTTTAAACGCTGAGTTCATAATGGACTGGCTGATGATTATGTGCATCTAATTACTCCTTGCTTAGTATGTTTCCCACTTAAAACATCCAGAGACTGTACTTGTGAAATGAAACCCAAGATAAAATAGGGAGAACTTTCACATGAATTTAATCTGCATCACTTTTATTTTTGTTTACAATTTGCTTATTTGGATATTTTCAATTAATTATGAACATATTTTTATACAAGTCTAATCTTTAGAAATAACTATTTTTTTTAAAGGAGGAATTTAAAAATATATTCTGTGTGGACCTCTGCAAAAGCAGATATGCTGGGGTTGCACATCCACCTCTACACAAATGGTTTTGCTGGTTCCATGGAAAAGACTGCTGAATTACTCGATGTTAAGACCACATCTACAGTGTTAATGCTTGTGCCACTGTTCGCAGGGCACAGAGGTTCTGCAACGACTGTGGGACCACAGGGTTGCCTTCAGGAGGTTGTTGTGAAAGTATTGCTGACGTACAGAGATGACTTATAAAACCCTGGGGCTCTCTGGAGTTAAATCTTTACTACCATGACAGAATATTCCATATCAGCAGTCTTTCCGTGACTGGTTGTGATTAATTAGATTAGATGGAGCAAAATGATAGCTTGACTTGGAAGGGATTGTATGGTAGTGGCTGGAGAACAAAAAGTATGGGAGAAAAAATTATGACCACTTGTTTCACAGGCACCACAAAGCATTTGTAACTGCTTTTATTTATTTTCCTGAGACTGACTTAAGGCGGATATTCAGTATATAGTTAACTCTGTATCTTTCTGAACAGCTATGTAGTTCTGCTTTTATTTAGCAGCATGGAGAACATTGTAGTTTGGCATGGGAATTAGGTGAACATAGAAGAACCCACTGTGAGAAGGTGTCTGTACCTTTGTAGGGGGACCGTGTTTTGGTGCTGACATTGCATGGCATTTAGCCTATGCTGACAAGAAGGAACAGTGCTGAACCAATATCGTATCCACAAATTTACCAAGTATTTTCTTTATGTAGAGTTTGAGCGAAAACAACTGTCAAGCCTAAGGCATATGCAAATTAATGGCATGCACTCTGAAAGTCACCCGGCTGTTAATATGAAAGGTGTTCAGGCAAAAAATTTACAAACGTCAATGCCTGAAGATAAGCTTCTTCATTCATATTTGAGCCGAAGATCTGATTTTCAGTCTCAACAGCTGCTTTTCCGGTTGAAGATAATGCAGTCTATTAGGACCCACCTCTCAAACTCCTCAGGTCCTTTGTGTTTGGGCATCTAGTACATGGGTTTAGGTACCTACCTTTAGCTTATGTTGCTACTACCATTTCTTTTTTTTCCCCCTTAACAAGGACTATTTTGGCAAGCATTCTGTTTCTCAGAACTGAATTAAAAGTAAATACAACATAATTCTGATTATTTTTTTTTTTCTAGACACAAAAAGGATACGTATCTGTGTCTTGAGTGTACATATGACAAATTAATCATTTTGTACGTGGTGTTTGTGTCTTGCCACCGTTATTTCAGTTGTTTCACTTTATTTCACTGGCAGGATGACTCAGTCATGCAACAAATCCATTGTTTTTCTTCCAAATATACATGAATAAATATATATATAGCAAACTTGCAAGCAGGGCTAGTTATTTGTATTTTTTAAGCTTAAAGTATACCGTCCGGTGCTGACAAGTACCTAGCACCTCTTCTGGATTTCTTGCACAACTTCGTTTAGCTTTTGTAAATTTTAAAAATAAATATAGAGAAACCTATGTGTTTGAAATATAAATGATATATATGAATTAGCATGTAACTGTATATTATTAAACATGCAATGAACTGACTGGTAAGTGAAGTCTAATCTTATGGCTAGCAATGTAATTTATTCAGACTGTATTTTTGTACAGAGCAGTGCACACTAACCTATTGCCTCTGTGTCCTCTATAATGCCTAAAACTGTGCCTAGAAATTTCATTTCTGTCTTTGAAGGAAAAAAAAAACAAACAATGCTTCATATTGTTGATGGTATTGTTTTTTCTGATGTTGTTCTTTATTTATTTTTAAGAAGTGTATGGTATGTTTATTAAATTAATCCATCAAAACACGATTCGTTTTAAATGGTCATTGTTAGCAGGGAAAGACACTTTTTTTAATCAAAACTTTTAAGTTTGCAGTTTTAATACCATTTCTGCATTTCACAATTTTTGTAGCTTACATGAAGTTTTATGTGGAAAAAGTAACAGAAATAAAAAAATTGTTACACTAACCAAATGTGCCTGTTTTGATCTGAGTAGAATGTGTATGCAGGTGAAATGACTGGTTTTCTGTTGAGCAGACTGGGAAGGAACAGCTGGCTTAGGCTAATGAATATGTGGGTATGCAGTTACCATACTAAAGCAGTCTTATCAAAATACACGGGGAGAGAGGGAGAGGTGCGAGATCTTGCCGATGTGACCTCTCCATCTTCATCTGGCCGTGGAACAGGTAGCACAGGGTAGGTGCCTGGGTGTCACAGAGCCCATACTGCCTTTATAAAAATGCAAGTATTATAACATCAGAAAACCAAATTGCTTTTAATGTGGTAAATAACAAGGCCATGTGTTGAAATGGGAATCTATACTGAGCACCTTGTTTCTCTGGGGGTGTTTATTCATTATATACCGGTTTCTTTTTCATGTTTCCAATAACAGTACACTTTTTCCATTTTGATTCTGAAAGCCAGGTTTCTTTTCACCCCCCCCCAAAAAAAAAAACATGCTGTGTTTGAAGCTGAAATGTTGTGTTGCAAAAGTGGAAAAGCATGTTTAAAACGCTGAAGACATAATACTGTGTTGTTTCTACCATTTGGTAATGTACTCATCCTCTGCATTGCTGGGTACCTCTCACGTGAGCAGGCAGCAGTGTGAAGAAGAGGCTACCAGTAGAAAGTGATAGGAGAATGGAGAGCAGGAGCCTTGGCTTCAGTGGACTGTTGGAATGAGTGAGTACAGGCATGAGGGTGGGGTACACAGAGTGGAAATCAAGTCATAGAAAAGGAATTCAGAGCAGGGAGCAAGTATGATTAGGGTGGAGGACAAGGGGTGTCTGAAGATTTTTTTTTTTTTTTTTTGAAATGCAAGTGCAATGAGGGAGGAAGTTGATGGGGAACTATGAATCCACAGCCACCAGGGAGTGAGGCAGCAAGCCAGACGTGATGGAAAGTGTATTTCTTGAAGTCTGCATTAAAATTCTGGTTGTAGTGGGTGTGGCTTTAAGGGGCATATTCCCCAAGGGTTTGACTTGGGTTTAATGCCCAAATTTTAGGTCATTGGTGTGCCTACATGTTAGCACAAAGTCAGAGGGGCCCACTGACTTACCAGGGGAAGAAATCAAGTGTAGGGTGAGGGTGCGTTACTCAGACTTTGTCTATCCAAACATGCTGAATGATAGGAGCACTGGCCTGGCATGAGCTGGCCTGTTCTCGGTGTACCAAAGATATTCCATCAGACTTTACAGTCTTGAGTGGCATCTCACAATGTGTTTGGTATCTGGATCTGGTAACTAGGGTTGCACTTTGCTGCTTGAACCATGTAAAGTGTGGCTGGATGTACAGCATGTTGTGAACAAGAGAAAATGTGTGGAAGATGGTGTACGAGTCCACGTTTGTTCCTACCAAAATGCAGTTTCAAGATGAGCAAGCCACAGAGCGCTTGGTGGAAACATGGTTTGAGGTCTGCAAGTGACACTGAAAACAGCATACAAACTCAGGCAAGTATAGGCAAAGCAAAACTCTTTGGGACTTCACAAAATCTTCTTTATGTTGATATTTTGATGCTTTGTCTGTGGACAGGGAATTGTAATGCTTGCTTCTTTCAGTACCTTGAAGGAATACTTCGCCAGTCAGTGTTTTTGTGTGAAATGTATTGGTGCAGTGGGATTTTGGAGATATAGAAGATTTTTCTGCTTTATTACTGACTTCCTGTCACTCTCTTGATGAAGACCAGTATTCCTGGGCTTTTCCAACAGGAAGTAGCTTCAAAGAGGACTTTAAATCTTCCAGCTATCCAAAAAAAGTCAAGTGTTTGTCTGGAATTTAACATGACAAGCATTTCAACCTCCAGGAAGACTGAGATTTGTGATTTTTCTTTTGTTCAGTTAATATGTACACCAAGTTTTTTGCTTTGTGAGGAGAAACACTGGATGCAGACAACCAGGTGGAAAACAGTAGTTCAGTGTCTCAATAACAGCATGGTTTGTACATAGTTCCCCCACAATAAACTGAGTCTGCAATCCTGTAGGGCTTTGCCTACTCTTAGAGTGACTGCTTTGGTTGGTATATAGAAACTCATAATTTCTTTGAAGAATGTATGAATTATGAGTGAAATAAAGCTATTCAACCAAGTTTTGAATTGTAATAGCAAAATCACAAAAGTTATATTCACCAGTATCTGCTATTGCTTATTTTACTTCTCCTGCCTTATATTCAACTATAAGATTTGATACATAAATGAATGACTATGTTAGGCTTGCCACTGCAAGAGAATATTTAAATGTACACAGCTAGACAGCAGGTGTTCATGGTGGACAGGATCCTGTTATTGCTGATGATGGAGCAGGTCATCTTGAGAGCCATCATGTGGCATGTACAGGACAACCAGGTGATTGGGCCTAGTCAGCATGGGTTTCTGAAAGGCAAGTCCTCCTTGACTACCTGATCCCCTTCTATGACAAGGTGACAACCTGCCTAGTGGATGAGGGAAAGTCTGTGCATGTTGTCTACACAGACTTCAGTAAAGCCGTTGACCCCTGTTTCCCACTACGTTATCCTGGAGAAGCTGGCGGCTCATGGCTTGGACGCTTTACTGTGTGAAAAACTGGCTGGATGGCCAGGCCCAAAGAGTGGTGGTGAATGGAGTTAAATCCAGTTTACAGTGGCTGGTGGCTGGTCACAAGTGGTGTTCCCCAGGGTTCAGTATTGGGGCCAGTTCTGTCTAATATCTTTATCAGTGATCTGGGCGAGGGGATCAAGTGCACCCTCAGTAAGTTTTTAGATGACACCAAGTTGGGTGGGAGTTTTGATCTTGCAGGTAGGAAGGCTCTACAGAGGGATCTGGACAGGCTGGAGCAATGGGCTGAGGCCGACTGTGTGAGGTTCAACAAGGCCAAGTGCCAGGTCTAGCACTTGGGTCAAAACAACCCCAACACAATGCTACAGGCTTGAGGAAGAGTGGCTGGAAAGCTGCCCAGCAGAAAAGGACCTGGGGGTGTTGGTTGACAGCCAGCTGAATATGAGCCAGCAGATGCCAAGGAGGCCAAAAAGCCAGTAACATGCTGGTTTGTATCAGAAATAGTGTGGCCAGCAGGACTAGGGAATTGATTGTCCCCCTTTACTTTGCACTGGTGAGGCCGCACCTCAAATACCATGTACAGTTTTGAGCCCCTCACTACAAGAAGACATTGAGGCTCTGGAGTGTGTCCAAAGAAGAGAAACAGAGCTGGTGAAGGGTCTAGAGCACAAGTCTTGTGAGGAGTGGCTGAGAGGACTGGGGTAGTTTAGCCTGGAAAAAAGAAGTCTTAGGGGAGACCTTATCACTCTCTACAACTACCTGAAAGGAGGTTGTAGCAAGGTGGATGTAGTCTCTTCTCCCAATTAAAAAGGGATATGACAGGTTGCACCAGGGGAGATTTAGATCAGCTATTACAAAATCTTTGGAATTCTCTGCCCAGGGAAAACTTTGGAAAGCATTGGAATGAGCTGCCCAGGGAAGTGGTTGAGTCTCCATCCCTAGAAGTATTTAAAGGATGTGTGGATGTGGCACTTAAGAGGACATGGTTTAGTGGTGGAACTGGCAGTGCTAGGTTAATGGTTGGACTCAATGATTTTAAAGGTCTTTTCCAACCTAAATGATGCTTGATTCTATGAGCTTGGTGGAAGCAGTGTACCCTAGGACAGATGAATGGTGACTTATCTATTTCAGAAACAGTATCTGAGTTGGGTTCAGTTCCTGACTGCATTGTAGATCCTCTGCCTTGCAGCCTCCTCCCCCTCACCTTTGAGGGGGAAGGTAATAATTTGGCACTTTTCTGTGATATGATATCACTTTTATGTGATATGGCTGAAATACCTGAAGTGTGAGTATTGGGACAGGCAGCAGAACTGTTTTGTGTATATGATTGTGTTTACTGTAGTGGTACCATGTATGGTATGTCACACTGAAGAAGTCGTACAATAGGGCAGCCGGGAAAGGAGTTGTCTGTTTATGTTTTGCACCTGAATGGGATCTAATCCTCTTCTGAAAGGAGACTGCCCTTCCCTGGGTTGACCAGGCATGCTCAACACTGGTAAGGTTTTGCAGTTCAGGGTAAAACAAACAGAGAGCGAGAGCACAAGTGAGCAGTAAACAGAGCCTGTTGCTCCATGTCAATATGAGAGACACCTGGGAGGAGTGACAGACCTTCTTGCTTGCAGAAGAAACAGGCCCACAGCCAAGCTTCAAGGGTGACAAGACTCCCAAAAGATCTGTAGAGTTAATTTCAATTCCCTGAGAGTGATAGACTGCAAAGCAGGTTTGGAGGCTTTTGTCCACTCAAACCCTGAACACATTCCCACTGAACACAAGCTTCCTGTGATGCTTTTGCCCTCGTAGGTCTCTTTGGTCACTACATACCTTCTGAGCATCTCTGTGCACCATAACTAAAACCCTGTCCTAAGGGAGGTGTGGCCCACTGTACAATGAAGCTTAAGCTGGGCAGGACATGGTGGGATTTGGGATAGTCCTCAGTCCTGCCACAGTTCAAGGTTAGATGCAGACAGCTGTGTCTCTTGGTGAATATGAAACTATCTGTAACGGAAATAAACTGTAGCGGTACAGCGGGGTATGAAAGAATTTCTTCAGTAGCAGACAAGCCTTGATATATAACAATGATGAATGGATTCATAAATGCCTTCCTAAATAAGAGGAATATTTTCTGAGTGACTCAGAGCCGCTGTGGGCCTAAACACTTACCTTTGTCTTCAGGTTGCTGTTCTAGGAGCTATCACAAGAAGCAGAATCAGAGCCATTATCTTAAATTCTTTTCATTGAGAACAAGTCATGTTTTTTCTCAGATAACTTTATAATATCAGAATTATTTAAAATGCTTAAATGTATTCAGGTTGTGAAACTTCAACTTTTTAAAAATAATTTCTTAGCTGCTGTCGGTTTTAGGTTTTGGATTCTTTTTTTTTTTTTTTTTCCTTCAACTGCTTATCTATTTTTCTCATCAGTAGGAAAAAGCTAAAATATTTGAGCCGCTTGGAAGTTAAGACAATAGGAGAGAGAGCAAGGCTGAACATTATACTTATCTTGGAATAACAGGGCTGGGGGGACTAATTCCATCTCTATCACCTGATAGCTCAGTAATGAAAATGTCTGAGAAAAAGTGAAATGAATAGGAACTGAGAAATACAGCCCCTTTCCTACGCACACCAACTTTGTTTCAGTCTGTTCCCGATTCTTCCCTTCATGCTTCAAGAAAAGAAACATTTATTTCAGGGTTTGCCCTGGTTATCAACTTTTGAAGTATGCCAGCTATAAAACTGTATAACAAAGTACTTGTTAAACTAATATCAAGCATTTCTAATGAAAATATTTGGAATACCTAATTTCCAAGGCCTAATTGGAAGCAGCTTAAATTATTACATCAATAAAATGTTCTTGAGGGAAAGCCAAAAGGGATTCATGTAATGAAACAAGAAGCCCTAGCTGCAGATTATTTTAACTGCAGAACATCTGAAAAGCTTTGCAGCTGTTGGATTAAAAAAATACCAAAAAAAACCCCAAAAAACCCCAATAAAAACAAAACAAAACAAAAAAAACCCCAAAACAACAACAACAAAAAAACAACCAACTTACTGAATTATTCTGCATTTTTTAACACATGGACATTTTAACATAAAAGATCATGCAACTTGCAGAAGAAACAGGCAAAGAGAAGCTGAGAAGCCTGTGTGAACAGATTGCACTTCATTTGTTTGAAAACAATCCTTACCTGACTGAAGTGCAATGCCATTATACTCCCTACCAAACATCTTGTAATTCTAACACACTTATTTTTATGGCCGTTTTTAAAGCTGTAAGAGTGTGACAACATGGTTTAGGCCTCAGGTTTTAAAATGCCAGTTCTCTTGGGAACCAAAGGTGCAAATACAAACTAGACTCGGCTCATGCCTTAATCGTGCAAAAGTGCATTTGATAGTATTTGCAGCTTGCGATTCTTGAGTCTTGTGGACAAAAGCTAAACCACCAAGATTTTGACTGCTCTGTGCCTATACAAAAGAAGTCTTTGCAGCAGATGGAGGAAGGGGGGCTGGGAGGGAGCCATTTCAATTTTCTTACAAATTCTCTCTCCCTGCAGTTAGACATGTTCATGTCTGTGGGCAACGGCTCTCCAAATCAGGTGGGGTGTGCAGTCAGTCCAACACCGCTGCTGCTGAAGGGCTTTGGCTAGCTGCTCTCACACGGTCAAAGCCACTGTGAAATAAGAAGTATCTGATTTTTCCCTGCTTGAGTTGGTGAAGATTTTCGTGCATAAGTAAACGTGTAACCAGCTAGCTTGGTGGTGACTGACCAAGTCTGTTTAAGTCTCTTTAAAAAAAAGTTGAAATTGTCACTAAGTGGGCAGTGCTCTGGTGAATATGTGTATCTGTAATAAATAAAAGATCTACACTCATACACTGAAGATGATGAAGCTTTTTGCACAGGCAGACTCTTCTTAGAAAATAAAATATAGTGTTGGCAGGTAAGGATATATCCTATCTCATATCCTAGACTTATACTATATGCAGAGAAATGGAGTACCATCTAACACACATACATGCTTTCAGTGTGTAAGCTTAAGAAATCAGAATATGTATCAGTGTGTACTATAGGGACACCATTCTAGGATGCTGTTTACACTGTTATTTTTTATCAGTCTAACAGAAGACAAAGTAGGTGGCCATCTTAGTAAGAAATTAAGAGGAGAAACAGGGAATAAAAAATGAGAACCTCACAAAAAACTAGCAAGTGTGGAAGTTTCATTATTCATATTCATGGGCCACACATCTTTCCCACAAAAACTGGCAATTTGGAGAAGAATGTTTTCTCAAATATGTATTTTAATGAGGAAGTTTTCTTGCTAATCAGGGAAAGTTTAAAGCTAGTGCTGCTCTTCAAACCATATTTTCTGAGAGATCTGAATAGAAACAGGTTAATTATTTGCTTAAAGTAAAGCTCTTCACACCTCTGATTCAATTTTGTGGGTGTCCTGCAGCTGAAGCTCCTGAGAATAGTTACACTAGGTTTTTTTAAAGATCCCATTTTTAGAATTGCAGCAAAAGTTTACAAAAAGTCAGATCAGCAGCCTCTGCCTCCCAGTGCAGTCACCTATCTGTGGAATTCAAAGCACGGTTCTCTAGAAGCTGCTAATTGCCTGTCAATCATCTGGCACACTAGCAGTTCACACATTTTTGCTATCGACCTAGCAGATTAATAGTATAACCCAAACAAAGGAACAAAGGCTAAACTGTTCAATTGGGAAGGGTAATGTGTGGTCTTTTCAGGCCAAGATTAACAGAGAAACAGAAAAATGGTGTTCTTTGTAAAACTAAAGCTGCACTGACCTTAACTCTGGCAAACAGACTGAATGAGTTCAGCATTATTTGCTATCAAAACCTGGAACAGCAGTGCTTTAAAAAAAATAATTAAAAAAAAAAAAAAGAGAAAAGAGAATCCCCCAAGTTTATATTGAAAAATCTTTCCAAGCAAAATGAAGTAAAAATAAAATCAGTTTGTTTTCACTTTTAGGAGACAACAGCATAGCTAAAGTGATTCACAAAGCAATGCTAGAAACTGTTGACCATTATGCCACAGCCTTATGCTGAATGTATTTTTAGTATCTGTGAGAGTCTATTTTCAGGACAAAACAGCAATGTTTGAAAAAGCGTTTAAATTTTCTACTGGCATCTTTGGGGCTTGTATTCTTGGATTGAGGTCAACCAGAATAAGGGTACTATTATTACTGAAAATAATATTTTTATAGTTACTTGTATATTCATCATAGCTAGGAATTCCAACCAAGACTAGGACTGCAGTGTGCTAACACTGAGTCAACACTAAAGGTGGCTCCCTGAAAATTTCCAGTCCCTCTATACTGTGGACTTTCCAGTCAGATTTGCTCTTTAAGTAGAGTAGTGCTGGATGCTGCTCCAAAAAGCATTTTAACTACCTTTATTAACATTTACTTGGTATTAATTAGTTCCCATCTGGAGAGAAAAATTCCTTTCAGGCTAAAGGAGAAAATATATAAAATGGGCCTCTGGTCTTCCTTTGATTTCTTGAGGCAGATTTTGTTTCCAATGGTATAATGACATACAGTTCTCCCTTTACCTTTGGCTTCTTGTTCATGCTCACCATACTCACATCCATAACCTCAGTTACTCTAACACAATATTTTTCCAGGATTGCATAACAATTTTGAGCCACTGAATTGATTCACTACACAATGATGGTGTTGGGAAGTGAGTATTCTCAACTCAGACCATTTCAGCAACAGACTGGCAGGGATGAGCACCAGCAAGTGGGCAGGGGAGAACTGGCACCAGTTGCATTGCTGCAGCCAACGCACCACATTGTTACACCCTCAGTCTCCATACTGCAACCCCTTACTTAAGAGAACAGGTATTCTCTTCATTGCTGCTGTTGATGGTTCCAAAGAATATCTCCTTTCCAGGTCAGATGAATCAGAAGCCCTGGGAGATATTAAATAGCAAAAATCAGAGAGCCTGAAGTAAGAATCAGCTATTCCAATATAGCCTGACCTCCTAACAGGCCTAGGAGGCTCCCCCAATAATTTTGCAGCAATTGCTTAAATTCTGCTTGAGCAGTACGTCCAGCCTCTGCATGGCTTTGGCTCAACCTTGTAATGTCTTTCTTGCTAGTAGTCGATCAGCTTAAATCTTCATTCGCTGCCAAAGGGTCAGTTCCGACCAAGCAGAGGCCACGTGTTCAATCACCTTCTCATGTGCCCACATTTTTGCATCCATGCTACTGTGCATTTGGGATGTTGTGGCAGCTAATCCCAGAGAGGATGAAACCCACAGTCATTAGATTTCAGCAGGGCTTCCGTTTAGGATGAGGCAACGCCTGGAGTCAGTGTGAAACCACATCCCAAGTGTCTTAAAGATTTTAGTTTTTCACAGCTAGAGGATGGGAGGACCAGGAGTGACAGCATACATCTGGGTGAGGAGCCCAGCATTTTGCAGGTAGTTCCCTCAGGTGCACTCTCCTCACCCCTGGGAGGACAACTGGCTGAGATACAATCCTCAGCAAGCAGCAGCATTGGGAGTTTGTAAAATGCCTGCAGATATTTCAACTCGTGGCAGGATCGGCTGTGTGAGCCTCATGTTTGAAGACCTGTCATGACTGTCTTAACTGTCTGCAGGCCACCACATACTCTCCCATACTTCATACGGAAACATGACATTTTCCTTACTGTTATCTTATTGCATCAGTGGCCTCCACAAACTGTACAGTAGATGAAAATGTGGAAACTAGCTTATCTTTCAAAATAACTAATTAATAATTCTTGCAATTAAATGTTGGTCTGAAAAGCACAAGTCAGGTAGTCATCCTGAATGTTTGGCTTTGAATTTTCAAGATAATTTAAATTATCTCTGTGATTCGTAGTGTTGCCATTTTCATTCCTTGATTCAATGAACATAATTCATATAAAGGGATTTATAAAATGCAGCCCTAGGGTTGGATTCCAGTTTTGTTTTTCTGTGAATATTCTGCAATATTAATTAGAATTTTTTTGTGGCTAGAGATATGCAATTCAGTAAACTAATTCATTGGCCTATAAATGATGAGTTATAAGGTATCCACCCTTCTTTAATGAAGGATGCAATTAGCACTGTTTCATCTTATAGTCACAAAAAAATAGGGAACTTTCAGCCGGGAATCAGAGACAGGAGATTTTCAATTGCAGTCAAAGAAACTAAAGTAAGGGCATATATTAAATGCAGGTAGAATATTTCAGACCTTAGAAAATCAATTGAGAAGTAATGAACATTGATGAACATATAAAACTTGCAGAAAGTCTCATTTATTCATTGTGAGCTTCAATAAAGGGCATCTTATTTGTCTGCTACAGAGCGGGAACACGATGGATTACACTACATAGTTAATATTTTGTTTAGTGTTTTATTGATCTGAGGGGGAAATACAGATTTTTCTGTAGAGTATGAACTGGATTCAAAGCCACTAAAGTCAATGGAAAGATTTCTTTTGACTTTGTGGTGTTTTAGAGCAGCTTGCATCTGTGAAGTATAAGTTGCGTAATCAATGTAAATCGTTTACACAATTCTGGACCAAAGTGAAGAATATTCTCTGTCTGGCCCAAATGAACTGTAGCTGCTTCCTAGCCTTTTCTTCTATGAACCTAATTACACAGAACAAAACTACAATCTTTAACATCTCACCTCCGATAGAAGAGGTTGCATCCAGTCTGCATGTATGCCCATAGAGGCACATTCATGTATCTTCTCACCTTGACATTCAGGGCTGCCTATAGAATATGGGCTTAAAAATCTAAATTTGGGGCATCTTTTGCTGATTAGGGATACCAGTTAAACTTGGACATCAGAGTGAAAAGAGTAGGTGTATTTTACTGGTGATAACTAAATATCAGAGTAGTACAAAAACCATGCCGTAAGTAAAGACAGAATAATGCCTTAAAGCAAACAAATAGGAAAATACAGGGTAATGCATCAAATCATTACCACATGAAAGAGAGAATAGTGATGGTGATACATCACCACTTGCATACGTTACCATCACCCAGACCCGCAGTGGCTGGGCAGCCCCGGTTACAGCGAGGGTTTGCAGAGCCTGTCCCAGCAAGGGGGAAATCCTACGCGATGTGTCCATCTGTAGGTGAGGCTGCCAAAGTCGCTGCAAGTGGGTCCAGCCTTATATACTAAAAATCAGCAAGCCAGAATAACTGACCTTTGTTTTGAGTGCAAATATCTGGCTTCATTCTTTGTTGGATTCTACCCAAAGCTTGGCCAGGGCTCGGGGCGGGAAAACCAAGGGAGTTTCTAACAAGGCCAGATACTTGGGTTGGATACATTCTCTCAGCATTTCATCCTCCCTGCTCATTATAATTCTGTCTGAGCTGCATCTTTCACTAGTGAGCATACATACTTTGTTAATGATGACATGCTAAGTTAGCAGCTTCAGCTTGAGGCCTGTTGTTCAGACTTCAATACTTCAACACTCCAGCACTTTTTACATCAGAATAGGTGGTTTGTTATAACCCAGCACAATACCTACTAGCACAATGGTAATCAGTTATAAAATACACAGGATTCATCTATAGGTCAGCTCTGGCTTGGGCCTGTTGTCCAAGCCTTAGCACTTCAGGGCAGAAGTGGTTAGCTGCTAGATGGGAATTTTGTCCACCATCTGAGAATGACACTTAACAGATATAGGTGAACCCTAAATTACCGTAAATTGAAACGCTAATCGGAATTGTACTCAGAGGGTTGTGCCTTGGAGTGGCAGCACTCAGGGATATAGTTGAAGAGAAAAACACCCTTTTTGGGAGTCCAAGCACTGAATGCTAGGAAAGAGATGAGAGACATCAGAAGGGGTATCCAGGCCTTGTGACTGAGTCTGGTTGGAACATCTCCAACAGGCAGAAATTTCTTCTTCTCAGCCTCCTCCAATGGTGTTTGAAGAGTCTAAATGTAACTAAAACTGAAGGAAGACAGACACCTCCCATGTCAAATTATAGACAATGGGGAATGGATGCTGAATCTGAAGAGACACTGATTTTAAATACTTACGTGTGGTCTGTATCTTTTTGTTCCATTGATATTTTAAGGTAGATTTATTTATTTATTTATTTATTTATTTATTTATTTTTAAGAACAAATGCAGAGTAGGTAACATTTGGAAGAGCTACTGAGCTTCACTTCCATTTTCATCTGATTCTGGCAGGAAGTAACTTGAACCAAAATTGCAAATTCTTCTTTGCAATACGTGCACAAAGACCATGAGATAGCTCTTTTCCTCTTTATCCTTTTTATACTTTTATTTCAAGGTACTGGAGAATTCTTTGTACCTCAGAGTAGTAGGACAGATTTCTCCTGATACTTGAAGGAGCACAAAGAATGACAGTGGAATTCAGCTCCTAAATGGTACAATTTGTCCTGAAATATCAGAAAGATAAGATAGATATAATATGCTATGTGCTACTGACAAATTTATCACAAAACATTAATATATCACAAAGATGTTCTTTGTTCTCTGATTTTGACAGCTGCAGTTTGTCTTTAGTTTCATGATGAAATATGCTAGTTAAAGGTGTCCATATGCATATTTAAAAAAAAAAAAAAAAAAAAAAAAAAGAGAACAACTTTAAACAAGCATTAGAAATCTCTCACTATACTATTTAGTCTTTGCTGAGAATTGATGAGTCCTGCTGAGCTTTGCTTCAATTTTGATACAAGTCAGAAGTGATGTGTAATTTGTTTTAGAAACTGATGAGGTTTCAGATATGTGCTATTTTCGGAGGGAGTGTAAATTAAGATTGTTGATGAACATGTGGCTACTTGTACTTCTGCTCTATAACTCAGTAGTAGAAATGTGCTTCTGGGAACAACAGAAAGTGCTGAATGTTCTTGTAATGCTCTCTTAATGACAAGGAGAGAGAGAAGGAAGGTTTGGACTACTGTGAAGAAAAGGATGCTTTGGCAAGACAAGTGATTGTGTTTCAGAGCTGTTTTTCAGTGGGACTGTGGATGGCACTGGCAAAGGTTTTCACAGGAAGACTGGGAAATATCCTCTATTCAGATGCTGATGCCACTCCCTAGGCCAGGGCTGTTAAGAAATTAGGAATATGTTTAGATTTATACAAAATATCACAGAACTGCATTTTATCACTTCCTTTTCTCTACACAGAAACACTTTGTCTCTTCTGGCTTGTACCTTTCTTCCAGCACAGTGCCATCAGTTGTGCAGGGGGAAGACTGAGCTCTTGGTGTGCTAGATGCTGGACAGCCTCATCAGTCAAGAGAGTCAATGAAAGCCCCTCAACACTTAATTTGGGGTTCAAACATAAGCACTTGAAAACAATATAAAATCAATCACCTTAATTGTCAGTGTAGGCTACAGTCTGGCCCTGAATTTGCTTTCTTTTTAGTGTCTCTTCAATAATGACAAAGAATAGACCAAAATTTCAATTCCCATTTATGCTATGTATAAGAAAAGTCAGCCTTAAATAGTTCTTAAGTATTTCATTGTGTCATAGGCTGCATCTTTGAATCTATATCTACTATTAAAATTTGCCACTACTACATCAAACGATGGCTTTCTTGCACTTCAAATCTTGAACAAAGGCAAATCCTACTACTGCTTAGAATGTTACAGAACGTTATTATAATGTACTTAGGACGTTATATAAGTACCACGTGAGAAAAAAGCTACTATGTCTTAACCACCTTTTAGTCATAGATCAAACAGAATCACAGAATCATCTAGGTTGGAAAAGACCTTGAAGATCATCCAGTCCAACCATTACCCTAGCACTGACAGTTCCCAACTACACCAGATCCCTCAGCGCTATGTCGACCCGACTCTTAAACACCTCCAGGGATGGGGACTCCATCACCTCCCTGGGCAGCCCATTCCAACACCTAACAACCCCTTCTGGAAAGAAATGCTTCCTAATATCCATTCTAAACCTTGCCTGCTGCAACTTGAGGCCATTCCCTCTTGTCCTATCGCTTATTATTTGGTTAAAGAGGCTCATCCCCAGCTCTCTGCACCCTCCTTTCAGGCAGCTGTAGAGGGCGATGAGGTCTCCCCTCAGCCTCCTCTTCTCCAGACTAAACACCCCCAGTTCCCTCAGCCGCTCCCCGTACGACCTGTGCTCCAGACCCTGCACCAGCTCCGTTGCCCTTCTCTGGACACGCTCGAGTCATTCAATGTCCTTTTTGTAGTGAGGGGCCCAAAACTGAACACAGGAATCGAGGGGCGGCCTCACCAGTGCCGAGTACAGGGGTCAGATCCCTTCCCTGTCCCTGCTGGCCACGCTATTGCTGACACAAGCCAGGATGCCATTGGCCTTCTTGGCCCCCTGGGCACACTGCTGGCTCCTGTTCAGCCGGCTGTCAATCAACCCCCCCAGGTCCCTCTCTGACTGGCAGCTCTCCAGCCACTCCTCCCCAAGCCTGTAGTGGTTGTTGTGGCTGAAGTGCAGAACCCAGCATTTGGCCTTATTGAAACTCATTATTATTATTATTATTATTATTATTATTATTATTATTATTATTATTATTATTATTATTACTACTTTTAAAAATTACATTGATGACTGACAGAGCTAGTTACTGGTCTTTAATACAGAACCTGTCCACAGCCTTCCCACAATTTTCTTATATCCTAAATGTGGAGAATCGTTACGTGTGCATCTTTTCTCAGCATATAGCAGTAGTATCTTTCAGACAACAGGGATACCACAGGGATACTAGATTCCATTCCATACAGTCACATCCTGGAAATGAGATTAAATGGACTAGGTAAAACATTAATTTCCATGAATTCACTACTTCATTACCATCCCAAACTGCTTCAAGATCATCAAGCATGACGAAGAATGAGAAGAAAAAAGTTGTCTTCTGTATTTTACATTCAGCAGCAGCCACACTGCATTTATCTACAGTAAAAATGCTTGTGCATCTGCTTTCTTCCCAAGGCTTCAATGCATACTAATTATTGTCTCATGTATATTAACTAGGATTTTATAGGTTTTGCTGCTTTGTGCACTGTTTCAAATCTTTATCCCATGGATTTTCTGCTATCTTGCTTGCTTAGAGCTGAAAATATATTTTCATAAAAGTCTGGTGTGAATTCCTTTTTGTACATGGGCAGAGTCTTGTAAGCTTACTAATACTGCATAGTACAAAGACCATACTCTTTAGAGGGGCCTTATGTTTCCTGGGTGAAGTGAAGCACTGAAGTATACTTTAAAAGGTGAATTGCTTTGTTTTATGATGTTCCATTTGCCTCCAGTGACCAGCTGGACAAGTCAGATCCCTCTGAAAATGTCAAGGGACTCATTACAAACCCCCACTGATGACTAACCTTAACATCACACATACTTGGTACATATGACTTACAGATCCTACAGGTATTTAAATGAAAATACGGCTCTAAGATTTGTCCTCATTGTCCTGGTTCCACTTCCCACCATTTCTTTTCTCTGTCTTGCTTTACTTGAATTTCTAGTAAAACATTATCTTATTGTAATAATTTACCAGTCTTTGATATATCACCCTGATATTTATTGAGATCTTGGTCTGTCTTTTTCACATCGAGAAGTTTGAGAAATATGTATTTTTTCCTGTTGTTCATAGAAAGAGAAACATTCCTTCAGCGTACCAAGTCATGATTAAAGTCAGCAATTTCGTCCTCTCTCCCCTCATTTAGCCAGCACTAGGAATATCTTTTTCTCTATTACTGTTTGGCCTAAATAATATGTAATTCACAATTGGTATTAATACTGCATCTGGCCATTATACTTTGCTCTGCTTCAGTAGTTCTCTCCATGGTCCAGGGTTGACTTTATTAGCAGGTCAGGCTGAGGAGTGATCCTGCTGGAGAAGAACTGCAAATAGGATTCCTGATCCCCTCCTAACTGTTCTGACATATTATCTAATCTTTGCAAGCCCATAAAACTTTAAGATGAGAACTACCTACACATTTAACTTTACAGTACAGTCACACTTTGTTGATTTTGAGCTTTCTCCGCACACACATACAATTAAACCAGATCCAGTTTTTAATTTATTGTGGGAATCAGAGTGAGGATAATGTATTCCAGATAATGCACTCAAAACATTTATCAGTGCTAGTTAACCACTAGAATCTTATTGTATTCTATGTTAAAGACCTTTCTACATTATCTTGTGTAGTGAAAGGAACGTGGCCTTGTGCATTTGGTTAGGCCAGCTCACCCCTTTTAAAGGCAGAACTAAAAAGCATGACTTCCATTTTAAAACAGTTACATTCGGTCCACGGCACCCATGACTGGTTGGCTGATTCAACGTATAATGCTTAAAATGAGGCTAGACTTGGGAAATTAATTCTATAAAAGTAAAGTATGGAGACTTTCCACAGTGTTATATTGCATTTCTTTCAGTTTGCTTATGCATTACTTTTTTTTACACTATCTTCCATTTTCTAGCCCTGCACCCTGGCCATGGCAGTCACATGCTGCCACCTGGAATAATCTGACACCAAATTAACTCTTCTTGGGTAATTTGAGAGGGCTATGGTCAAGTTGCTTGACCTTTGTAAAATTATGTCTGCTTCCCTCAGTAGAAAGAAGAAACATCCCTTTAAAGTTTAGGGTTACCCTAAAATTCAGGGAGCATATGTAGAATTCCCAGGTCTCCCCAAAATGTCTTGTGTGGTTCTGGGAATCTCTGAATCTTTTCATATTAGTCTTCCTCATTCTTATGATGAGACAATGGTTTGGTACCTTTCTACTTAATAGGGTTAGGAGCCAACAATAAGGAGATATACACCAGATGATCAGATAAGCATACTAAAGAGGATCCAATGATCATTTCAGTAGACAGAGTTCATTTCTAAGGGTAAAAACAACCAGAATTTTAAAAACCATTTCTGTAGATTGTTTAGGTGGAAACACTGAGGCACATGGGAGATCCGCAGAGAGATACCTCATTTACCTCTTTTATGTTTGCTGAATCCGCAGAGCTAGAATCACAGAATCATAGTCATCATGTAGTTTGGAGAGTCCTCTGGAGGCCAGCTGGTCCAGTCTTTAGTCAGAAAAAGGATCAGCTAGACAAGGTTGCCCACTTTAGGATTGCTCCATGGATGGAGTTCCCACAGCATCTCTGGACCTCTGTCCCAGGGTTTAACTACCCATTTTCCTTGTATCTCATTTCCTGTATTCCAACTTATCCCTGGTGCCTATCATCTTTCCACAGTTCAACTTTGAGAAGAGTCTCTTCTCTACATCCTGCCATTAAATAGCTATAGACTGCAGCATATGCCTTGACCTATCTTCTCTCTGGGCTTAACAGACCCAGATCTCTCAACTTGTCCCCATATGCCAAGTGCTTCAGACCAGCACTGGTTGTCCTGGGCTGGACTTGCTCCAGTATGTCAATGTCTTTCTTGTACTGGGGACCCCAAAACTGCAGAGTGTTCCACATGTGGTCTCACAATTGCCAAGCAGAGGTGAAGGATCACCCTTCTGGACCTGCTGGTTGCACTTCCACTAGCCCAGGAGGCCACTGGCCTTTAAGAGCCCATTTCTTGTTCGTGTTGAATTTGTCCACCAGGATCCAAAGGTCTTTTTCAGCAAAGCTGCTCCCAGATCAGTCATTCCCCATCCTGTAAGCCTGTGCAGTGGGCTGCGTTATCCCAGATGCAGGGCTTTGCTTTGATTTTGTTGTACTTGGTGAGATTCCTAACCTATTGAGGTCCTTCTGAACTGAAGCCCTGTCCTCCAGTGTATTTTACTGTTCTTTCCGGTTTGTTGTCATCTGCAATCTTGCTGAGAGTGCTTTCTGTCCTGTAGTCCATCTAATTAATAAAAACACCAAACATTATTGGCTCCAGTGGTGATCCTTGAGGGGTGCCACTAGTTACTGGCCACTAGATGGACTTTGTAGTACTGACTGTGGTGGTGAATCTTTGAGACAAGCTGTCCAGCCAATTTTCAATTGTATTTACTGTCTGTTTTTCTAGTCTATATTACCATAATTTGGCTATAAGGGTGCTGTAAGGAAAACGCATCAAAGATGTTATTAAACCCAAGTAAAACAACATTCACAGGTCTCCTGTCATCTATGTTACTAGTCATGACAACTTGTAGGTGACTGGTAGAAGGCAGTCAAGTTGGTCAAACATCTTGGTAACTCCATCTGGCTGTTCCCAGTCACCTTCTGGATGCTGATGTGGTTGGAAAACCCAAGAAAATAAAGCTTTAGGCCTTAATTTTAATAAAATCTGAGATACTGCTATCAAAGCGACAAATTCTCACTGAACGTTGACGGAGCAAATATATTGAGCTATTTCAGAGTAGAACTGTATTTTGCTTTTAGCATTGCCCAGGCTTATCCAGTTAGTGTACAAAACCCAAAAGAACACTGCATGCTGCCTTGTGGTGGAAGGAGTCATATAACCAAAAATGTAGCTGGAGGCTTTTGTAACAACTCCATTGTGAATAAGTTTGGGCTCCTTATACACACACAGTTACTACTATCCTGTGAATTGATCTGAACAGATTACATTGGCTGAGATCTGATAACTCGAATTCAAAACTTATTATATCTGTACAGCTATTGACATTTCTGAAGTGTAGGAACTGCAGATAATTTAATTTAGAATGACAATCCATGCTTAATCTTAACCATTTTCTTAGGCTGTTATATTTAAATTCATATTCAAGAACCTCATGTTCCTTACATGAATATTTTTTCTAATTAAACAGGATAAGTGTTTGCTACTGTGAGTGAAATTCTGAACCAAATAGAAATTGGATAGTGTTATCTCTGGGTAACTGTCTTTTGAGATAATTCCTGTTTGTGCTGCCTCATTAAAGTTGTCTAGCACATATTTAGATCTTTTAAAAAAAGAAAAGGACCTTATAAGTATTCCACTTAAACCCATTTTCTTGGTAGGGTTTGCTCACCTTGTTTATAATTATCTCTACTTTTTAAATGTCAGTGTTATAAGGTTAACAAGTCCCACTTTCTGCAGCAAGTATATTTGAAGGAGACTGAGTGGAAGGAAAAACCCTTCTTTTCCCTTTCAGTTGCTAAGGTGGTACCAGCTGTTGTCAGCTGTACCTTACCAAGTACTAAGAACACCTTATTACTTCCTTCAGTTTTTGCACTCTGTGACTTATGCTATGTATTATATTCCTGTTTAATCTATTTTTTTTAAGGCTAATTCACAAGAAATCCCTGGGATTTATTTCTGTTTATACAATTGTTACCTAGGAAATAGCAGTGAACAGTCTCACTGCTCTTTCATAAGAAAGGCATGTGCAGTTCATGAGCAATTGTCTCCTTCCATTATTAGATATATATTTTTTTTTAGATCATTGTTTCTTTTCTCCTAATGTATTTTTAGATTTTTTTCTTAAGTATAAATAACTCTGCTACTATCTCTCTAAGCATCTCCAGGTAGAAGACCTTTAATCTTCTCTGACAACTTTGTTATCACAAATAAATGCCACTGTGAATAGAAATGCTCACGTAAGAAATTGCTGGTTAGTGGAAAGAAACGCAGGCATGAGGTGTCTGTGTGTTTCGAAGGTTTGTTAATGGAAACCAGAGTCATTTTGTTCTAGGTCACCCGTTTATACCATACCCAAGTCAGAGGTGGTAAAAATTATTTATATTCAGATGGCTGTGCAGTAGCCTCAGCAAAATGAATACATCTGCTGTCTAGTTTGCTGTGAACAGGTGTTAAATTATTAAGTTGTTGCCACAACTTCAAATCCTATCTCCTTGTTTTCCTCTCCCCTTCTTTAGCTGCAACAAGAGACACTTCAGTGAAGAGAATAATCCAGGAGCATGGACCATGCAGCCTCCCCTCAGAGGTGCAGCTGATATTTCTTGGTCACTGTTGAGCTATGTTGGCTAGTGTGATGGTCTGCTCCTGTAGGAGAGAGAGTTTTCTTTGTGTTTAAGGATTTAACAACAAAGTGCCTAGATTTGCTCATCTAGATCTGTTAATATGGGTAGATTCTTTCTGTAAGTACCCGTTCTTGAAAATTTGGGATGAAAATTTTTTGTAACTATGGGTATAAAGGCTTAAAAGCCGAACTGAAGAGATCTGAAGAAACTCTATTCTTTAGAAAGTGATGGTTTTCTCTGAAAATCCCTGACCTATCTCAAGCTGAGTATCAAAAAAAGCATAAGTGTATTAGTACTAGTCACTGTGTTTTGATGTCAAGTATGTTATAGAAGCAGTAATATATAGAAGGGCTACTGTTGATGTAATACCCAAGAATAACACTCTGGCTTGACAAACCATTAGCAAAGCTCTAGTGTGGAAAGAGAAAGCTCTTCTAATGAGCTGAAAATTAAAACACCTGGCTGTTATTCATTAAGAGCTTCTCTATGCATCAGGTAATGTTTTACACAGCTGCCTCAATAACTACAAGGATTCATACTTATATTTATGACTGCTGGCAGAGATATTCTAGTCATTCTGCAGTGTTTTAACACTGAATTCTAGGACCTTTTTGAAAGATCAGAACTACATAATGCATATTTATATGTATTGCTAGAAGGATGTGTGTTGTCTGGACAATCAGATTAAAACCACAAACAAAACTGCGTAGCTGCTTGTGAGACAACTTGATAAAGTACTCTATGTAAATTTATTTAAATGTGTAGTCTCCAACTCTTTTTTGTTTGTTTGTTTTAAGATGAACATAGTAACAGGTGTAGAGGCACCTTTGCTAGTTAGTATAGATTTCCACTGTGAACATCTTTATATGTCACTTTTAGTTATACTCTTCTCTACCACATACCCTCCCTGTGCTTCCTTCCACTGTAGTCCTTAGAATCCCTCCAGCATTCTCTGTGTCATCTCAGTCGTAGGAAATGTGTTGACTGTGGTTTTCCAGTGTGTTCTCAGAGTAGTACAGGAGTCCTGCTTTCAGCCACAGGACAGACTTGCTTCTGATTTCCCTAAAGACAGTGATAAAGATTCTATTGTCTCAGACAAGATTCCCTAGGCAGAGCTTTTTTTTAAGAGTGTATTTTCCTTTTGACAGCTTTTTTGCTTTTGCCATGAGGCTTCAGGGATAAAATTTCATTCTTAAGACCTTTATTTGAATCTATAGAAGCCATATCCTATCTGATGTAGTCTTTGTAAATGCTGAACAAACATCACTTGCCTGAAACAAATGTGCTTGCTTAATTTTCCTCCTTTTAATCCCAAAACAGAGGAGATCATGTTGAAGGACTACAGCCAGTGGCTATGAAACACAATAAAGTCAGCTTTGCCCAGCTTTCTTTTTGTCTAACTCTTGTTTTAAAAGAAACTCTCTTCTGACTCCCTCTGTTAAAAAATAATTATTTTCTTGCATGCCCTTGAATATTTTGATCTTCCAGTCATCCTGTAAAACCTATCTACTTAACGGGATTTAGTAGAGAATGTGGAAATGTATTCCAGAATTATAGTGTAGTGTTTTGTGGCTTGTCAGATGAAGTGAGTTATTTGTCCCTACTGAATGTTTGTTCCTTAATGATGCTAGAATTATGATTTGTTGTAAATTAATGTCTCATAGTGAATGATCTTGAAAAGACCATCTTTACTCTTCAGGTCTTCTGGCTTATGGGTGATTTGTGATGACTTCTCAGAAGTTTTCTAAGCAGTACAGTTCACTTAATTGAGAGAATTACAGATCTCACATAGGGGAATATGTCTGCTACAGTGCAGTCTGGTGCCCTTAGTAGCTAAGTGGCATGTCAGCATGTAAAAATCAATTGAAACCTAATACTGGCATTGCCAGCAAGTTGGAGTACCCTACAGAAACAAAATGGTATTGTAAAATGTAATTCTGGTTGTGTAGTCCTTCATTTGTCTGACTCATTCTTTTTTCCTGCTCTGCTGTCATCATTAAACAAATCAATCCTAATTCAGTGTAGATCCTAAAGCATTTTGTGCTAAGCTTCTTTTAAACTGGCTCATAAAAGGTAATATATAGCATATCAACACAGTGTTGTCCAAGACAGTGGTACTTGTGATCACTTAATAAGCTTTTTTTCATCCCCCCCACTGATGTGTGTTGGTTCTCCTGCATTTAAAAAACACCACCAAAAAAATGTTTTCCCTGGGAATCCCCTTTTCACCATTGATTGCCTTAATTTGATTTTTATCCAGCAGTTCTTGAATAATTCACTGTGTTAGATTATCAGTCTTGTATTTCTGCAAGCAAGGCTTAATGGGCTCTTAGTTAGACAGCCAGCCTAATCATGGATACCTGCCTCACCTCACTCTATCCCCAAGTACTACTTAAAAGTAAATGTAGTGATTTCTCTCTATTGTTATCATTTTTCCTTAGGCTGTGCAAAGTAACCCACAAAGTTATTGATTCATTGGTTTAATCCTTGCATTTACTGTAGTGTGTTACAGTTTCTATCTCCGTGGTTCAACTCTGCTGTTGCTGTTGGTTTATTGTTGCCACGTGCAACAATTTTGGTGCTTGGTACTGTTGTGCTTTAAACAAATGCCACAAAATCCCACCTGCAATTTCCTTATATACTCTTGTTTATTGGGGTCCTAATATATATTTTTTTAAACACTCCAGGTTTTTGAGAGCTGATTTGGAGTTCCTGAAATGTCTCCAATTTTCACAGTACTTCGCTGAACACCTTTCACAGTCAAGCTTCTCTCAGGTTACCTCTTTGAAGCAATGATGACAGTACAAGGGAATATAGCTAAGCTAGCTTTAAACTAGTTTCCCTGCTTCTGATAGCACTGTGCTGCTAGATCAAGGAGCACTGTTAAGGTGTAAAACCCACCTGAGAAACTGGGTAAATGCTAAGGAGATTAGCTAATGCTGAGCTCTGTGCTTCTGTGGTTATAATGTCAAGAAGTGCCCGGATTGTCTAGTTTAAAGTGTGCCTACACAATCTCTGTCACTACAGTAGCTGTGGGACCACCATGTGCTACAGAAGGAAAAGAAAGCCTGGCCTGAAAACAGATGTAATCACTGCCTGCTTTGAACGTATTAATGCATTTGTTTCTCACATGAGAGCTTAGGTCTTCTTTCTATTATGTCCACAGCTGAATCCTTTTGTTTGGAGTAGCTTTAGGCATATCATTCACTACAATTCAGATGCTAACACTTGTAAACAGTCCCCCACCCCTACAGCAGAGTCCCCTGAACAGTTAAGTTTTGTTGGAAAAAAGAGGTCCAAGTCCCAGTATAAATTTATCCCCCAGTAGTGTCTGTCCAGAGTCTTAAAAGACACATTATTTATGTGGGAAACTATGGATATGGTGTTACAGTGTAAGCCAGAAAAGATTTTGATCTCTACCTGAGTTTACTGGATTGTTTTAGCTAATTGATTAGGGCCAGGTTTATATGGAAAAACCTGCATATATATATACACAAATAGATTTTATTAAACGGAGGAAGGGCAAACTGACCCCACAAGTGCTTCCTTGTGTCTAAAACAAAACCATCAAGCTTAAAATATGTTGGGAAAAACACTGTTCCTACTTCCTTGCTTAAATCACTTCACCTCTCTCTACATCTTTTTATTTTCCCTGTCTTTGTCTTGTCTATTTAGGTCATAAGCTTTTCAGGAAGAAGATGTGTTCTTTCCTTATGTTTGTATAACCTATTGCAAGGAAATGCTTGTGTTCTTGAATGGTGACAGAGGATGTGGGCACCTCTCTCTATGCTTCATTTTTCTCTTTGTCATTTTGTTCTCTGTGAACAGGAGCTTGTTTTGCATGTCTGCAGCTGGTGTCAGAGGCTGGGAGGAAATATAAAATATCTGAGTCTTGCTCAGAGCATCAATTGTAATCTGTCTCTTTTTGGTGAAATTTCCATCTGTCTGTGCTGGTTAAATGGTCAGTTTGGGATCATGGTGTGTGGTCAGGAGCACTGCTGGCCATTTCTTGCTCCTGACTGCATCATTTCTGATCCTGGATTGCTGAGCATGGTGAAAAAACAAAGACATGTGTACATTACAATCACAACAGTTGATATGCCTCAATTTAAATGAGTTGGTTGGATATAGTAATAGTCCTTGCACTGACAAAAAGAGGTTTATTGCTGCCTGATTTAACACTTCTTTTCCCAGCAGATATAGCAGCCGGTTCTGAGCTCCACATTACTGGGGCTCGCAGGACACCAGAAGCAGTGTTAGTTGCAGTCATGGCTGTGATGGCTATACTAGGTACATCCACTGTCCCTGTGAGGGGAGTGAAGTTGGTCCTGCAGCATTAAGAACAGAGTAGATTATTTCTTAATCAGTATTTCAGATAACGTTGGGATCCCTTCAGCAAACATTCCTAAATATGTCCCAATTATTTTTGTAACACTGTGTGAATTCATAGCATCAAAGACTGGTTTGGGTTGGAAGGGACCTTAAAGATCATCTAGTTCCACCCCCCCTGCCATGGGCAGGGACACCTCCCACCAGACCAGGTTGCTCAAAGCCCCGTCCAACCTGGCCTTGAACACTGCCAGGGAGGGGGCAGGCACAGCTTCTCTGGGCAACCTGTGCCAGTGCCTCACCACCCTCACAGTGAAGAAATTCTTCCTTACATCTAATCTAAAACGAACCACTTTCAATTTAAAACCATTAATCCTTGTCCTGTCACTGCATGCCCTTGTAAAAAGTCCCTCCCCATCTTTTCTGTAGGCCCCCTTTAAGTACTGGAAGGCCACTATAAGGTCTCCCTGGAACCTTGTCTTCTCTGCACTAAACAACTCCAACTCTCTCAGTCTGTCCTTATAAAGGAGGTGCTTCAGCCCCCTGATCATCTTTGTGGCCCTTCTCTGTACCTGCTCAAGCAGGTCCATGTCCTTCTTATATTGCGGGCCCCAGAACTGGACACAGAACCCCAAATGGGATCTCATGAAAGCAGAGTAGAGGGGGAGAATCACCTCCCTCAACCTACTGGTCATACTTCTTTTGATGCAGCCCAGGGTACAGTTGGCTTTCTGGGCTGTGAGTGCACATTTCTGGCTTATAGTCAGTTTTCCATCCACTAATACCCCCAAGTCCTCCTCCGCAGGGCTGCTCTCAATCCACTCATCACCCAGACTATATTTGTGATTGGGATTGCCTCGAACCATGTGCAGAACCTTGCACTTGGCCTTCTTGAACTTCATGAGGTTCACATGGGCCTGCCTGTAAAAATCCCTCTGAATGGCATCCCTTCCCTCCAGTGTGTTGACCGCACCACACAGATTGGTGTTGTCAGCAAACTTGCTGAGGGGGCACTCAGTCCTGCTGTCCATGTCACCGACAGAGATGTTAAACAGCGCTGGTCCCAGTGCCGACCCCTGAGGAATGCCACTTGTCACCACTCTTCACTTGGCCATCGAGCTGTTGACTGCAACTCTGTGAGTGCAACCATCCAGCTGATTTCTTATTCACTGAGTTGTCCATCTGTCAAACCCATGTCTCTCCAATTTAGAGACAAGGATGTCATGTAGGACAGTGTCAAATGCTTTGCACAAGTCCAGGTACATGACGTCGGTTGCACTTCCCTTATCCACCGATGCTGTAACCCCGTCATGGAAGGCGTCCAAATTCATCAGGCATGATTTGCCCGTAATGAAGCCATGTTGGCTGTCACCAATCATTCCTTTGTTTTCCATGTGCCCTAGTGTAGTTTCGAGGAGGATCCTCTCCATGATCTTGCCATGAACAGAGGTGAGACTGACTGGCTTGTAGTTCACCAGGTCTTCGTTTCCCTTTTTAAAATGGGTGTTATGTTTTCCCTTTTCCAGTCAGCAGGAACTTCACTGGATTGCCACAACTTTGGAAATATGATGGATAGTGGCTTAGACACTTCATCCACCAGTTCCCTCAGGACCCGCAGATGCATCTCATCAGGTGCCATGGACTTAAGCACCTTCAGGTTCCTTAGATGGTCTTGAGCCTGATCTTCTCCTACAATGGGCAGTTCTTAATTCTCCCAGTCCCAGCCTTTGCCTCCTGTGTCTGGACAGTGTGGCTGGAGCCCTTGTTAGTGAAGACTGAGGCAAAAAGTCATTGAGTATCTCAGCCTTCTCCATATCCCGGGTAAACAGGTTGCCTGTTTCCGTTGGGAGAGGGCCCACATTTTCCCTAGTCTTCCTTTTATCAGAGACATACAGAAACTTTTCTTGTTGCCCTTGATATCCCTGGCCAGATTTAAATCTTACCATGGCTTTGGCCTTTCTAACCTGATCCCTGTCTGTTTGGACAATTTCTCTGTATCCCACCCAGGGTACATGTGCTTGCTTCTGCCCTCTGTAGGTTTCCTTTTTGTGTTTGAGCTTGCCCAGGATCTCCTTGTTCATCCATGCAGACCTCCTGGCATTTTTACCTGACTTCCTCTTTACTGGGACATCACTCCTGAGCTTGGAGGAGGTGATCCTTGAATATTAACTAGATTATTTGGGCCCCTCTTCCTTCCAGGGGTTTATCCCATGCTGCTCTGCCAAGAAGATCCCTGAAGAGGCCAAAGTCTGCTCTCCTGAAGTCCACAGTAGTGAGATTGCTGTATTGCCCTCTTCTCTGTCCTAAGGATCTTGAACTCCACCATTTCACTGTCACTGCAGATCACCTAGTTCCAACCTTCAGATCATCTTATCACTACATGCCCTTGTAAAAAGTCCTTCCCCAGCTCTCTTGTAGTCTCCCTTTAGGTACTGGAAGGCCATTATAAAGTCTTCCTGAAGTCTTCTTTTTGCCAGAGTGAACAACCCCAACTCTCTCAGCCTGTTTTCAAAGGAGAGGTGCCCTGATCATCTTTGTGGCCTCCTCTGGCATTACTCCTACAAGTCTGTGTCTTTCTTATGTTGGGGGCCCAGAGCTGGACACAGTACTCCAGGTAGGATCTCACGAGAGCACAGTTGAGGGGGAGAATCACCTCCCTCAACCTGTTAGTCATGCTTCTCTTGATGCAGCCCAGGATACACCTGACTTTCTGGGATGCAGATGCACAGTGCTGGCTCATGTTGAGCTTCTCATCAACCAACACTCCCAAGTCCTTCTCCTCAGGGCTGTTCTCAATCCATACTTTTCCCAGCCTATATTTGTTTTCTGAACATCTTCTGAGGTAAGAAGAAACAGGCTCACATACTTAGCCACACCTAGTTATTGCTTGACAATTTGACCCATGGAAAAAGACTACCATAGTGCAAAGTTGTCTGAGTGCAGGCAAGTTCCTTACCTGCCATTCTGGAGCACAAAAGACTCTTGGAGTTATCATTCAACTGTTCTGTATCCATGTCATGTGACAAATTCAGAGTCAATGCCTTGAGCATTTATTTTTGTTTTGCTCTTGAAGGATATGATATAACAGAAGAAACTTTGTCCATTTTAAAGGAAGCTTCAGGTCTGGGTGGCCAAGTACTGTATCTGAGTACCTAGGGAATAATTTTATTTGGTCATAGAAGATAAAAGTATGTATAATCCATGGTTAAAAGCCTTCATAATTCTCAACAATAAGACTTTCCATTTTAACACAGGAAAGGAATGTCTTGTGCTGGACTATCCTTCTATGCTGCCCTTCAAACAGCCTCAGTATTATGGGGGAAAGGAAAGCAAAATCAAAAGTAACATTTATTTTGGGATTATCCATTCTATTTTGACAACATACTAAACATTATATGGGATATTCCTACCCTGTCCTACCCTTGCACAGAATTACAAATAGGACGTCAGGAAATTTAAGGGAAGATAATGCTATTAACCCTTTGTATTCTTGACTGCAGTGTAATACATTTCACATTCAATGGGATAGTATAAGGCATCTAAAAGTATTTTCAGGAAACATTGCCTTTAGATGTTCATTTGCAGACATTATTTATAGCCTTGGACGTAAACCGTAACTTTGTTTCCTACTTGTCTATCTTAATCAGATATTTTTTTCTGGATGAAAAAATCAGTCAGTACCCATTGTAACTGCTGCACTATTCCTTCTCATAGAAAGGTTGTGCTGAATCACTGATAAATAATTCACTTACACCCGAAATCATCCTACAAGCCAACTTTTATCTGTTGCAGAGACTTCACTTTTCTGTTCACCTGCCCTACTTAGGTCATTAGAGGCACAAAACAAGAGCAAGACTGGCAATCCACTCTAGTGGGGGTAAAGGAAAAGAGAAAACTTTGCCCCCTCTTTACACTAGACTTCTGTCACAGCACTGAATTGTTCAAATTATGACATGTCAGGTTACACTGTTTAGTAGAAGAGGCATTTCAGTTTTACCGTCCTCAAACCTCTGTTATTTTGAAACAATTTTTGTTGGCTGTTGATGATAAAGAGCTTGGGAATATTGTAAAACTTGAAAAATCATTAGTTAATTTTGGAAGTTGGGTTATCACGAATTGGTTGTTGACACGAACTTGAAGTGAGCCACACACGGTACAGAAGTTATTCCAAAGCAAAGAGTCTGTTTTGTGGGTTTGGTATCTGACCTGAACTCAGCACAAGAATTATTCTCACCTGATAAACACACATCCTTTCTCCAGCCATGCCTATGTGACAGTAGTAGTAATGTTGACTGGAACTGGTATGACCAGATATTGTGAAAAAAAAATAAAAGAAACAGTAGGTGACACTGCGTGACCAGTCTGAGACTGACAGCTTCTCCAGAACACCAATAACCATTACGGTGAAGTGCTGACACCTGGGACCTGCTGTTTCTGTGTCCCAGGATGCCCTTCTCTAATTCCCCGTGCTTCTTGCCTTCCTGAGGTTATCTGCAGGCAAAAGTGTAAAACTTGTTGCCCTTTATCTCTCTCTGTTCTGGCACATCACCTGTTTCCCATGAGAGTGTGGCCATTTTAGTGTGACTTTATCTAAATGGAGAAAAATGGATCTGTCTGGCTGCTGCAGCACACTGCTGCTTCTTACCCCAAAATGTGCAGTGTCAGTGCCATGAAGTGGTGCCAACTCCCGCCATAATTTTCATCTCTTTGCCTTATTTGTTATTTTCAAATCCTTGCATGTCTGTGAGGTTCACTGACTGATGCCAGCTTCTAGACAGCAGATGTTCTTGTGTTCAGTTTTCTATAGAAAAATAATAGCAGCTAGTGACAACTGTCTTTGCTTCTGTAACTTAAATACACTAAATTTGGCATGGAGTCTACATTAGTGCTCACAATTTGGTGTTTTCTTTTAGGATGCTACTGAAAAGGTAGATCCCATATGCACATTGAGAAGGAAAACAAGAAGAAAAACACACTGTGCTTTGATTTTTCCCCTCTCTATACCTGTTACTCAGTTGTTTGCTAGAGTACTAATGGTTGGTGGTAGAGATTTAGCCAGAGCCCATAATTCATACGGTAGTTGCCCTTTAGTTTGCCAGCTGTTCATAGTGACTTCCCTGATGATATATTTTGTGTGTTCTTTTTTTGAGAAGCTCAGAAAGTGATGGTGGTGTGGAGGAGGAGTGATATGAGTGCCCCTTCCAGTTTTCCATGATCTGTTTTGATATGAAAATTCTTCACATTTGCTATATCTCCAGTAATAGCAAAGTGTTTTGGGGAATCACCATGGTCTAGTCTTTTCTGGTAGGAAATCATCAGACCTTAGATATGGAAGGAAGTTGCATCATCAAAAGATACTTGCTTTCAAAATTTTCAGGCTTTGGTACAAATCAGCTGCCTTTTTGTAACTAGAAAGATATGTGGATTTCATTTTCAGGAAAAGCTTTGATAATTACTTATTAATTATTTTTCTCTAGAATTATATTCTCCTCATAGTACTTAGTATGATTTTTTCCATGTTTATTGAATATATCCCTTCGTTAGAAAACTAAAACATAACCTACCATTGCATAGACAAAGGTGTAAGGACAAGAACTTAACTACAAACTTGTTCATTCCAGTACAAGTAGTTGGCTTTGGAAGCAAAAGTCATATTTTACTAAATTTAATGAGCTTTTAATGAAGGAAAGTGTGACCAGCAGGTTGAGGGAGGTGATCTTTCCCCTCTACTCTGCTCTCGTGAGACCCTGCTTGGAGTACTATGATCAGGTCTGGGTCCCCCAACATCAGGATACAGACCTGTAAGAGCAATGCCAGAGGAGGCCACGAAGATGATCAGAGACTGGAGAACCTTACTTATGAAGACAGGCTGAGAGAGTTGGGGTTGTTTAGTGTAGAGAAGACAAGGTTCCAGGGAGACCTTATAGTGGCCTTCCAGTACTTAAAGGGGGCCTACAGAAAAGATGGGGAGGGACTCGTTATCAGGGACAGTAGGGATAGGATGAAAGTTTTAAACTGAAAGAGGGTAGATTTAGATTAGATATAGGGAAGAAATTCTTTACTGTGAGGGTGGTGAGGCACTGGCACAGGTTACTCCCTGGCAGTGCTCAAGGCCAGGTTGGACGGGGCTTTGAGCAATCTGGTCTGGTGGAAGGTGTCCCTGCCCATGGAATGGGGATTGGAGCTAGGTGTTCCTTAAGATCCCTTTCAACCCAAACCATTCTATGATTCTATGAAAAATTCTCCTGAGCTTCATTCAAATGTGAGGTAAATATTTCTCTAGTGTCCCATTCTCAGGCAATACCTACTAAAATTGAATTTGATATGAAGATTTTTAGCTCCAGAATCTTTTCATAAAGAAATGTCAGAATACAAAAAATGCTATTTGCTTCAACTATATGACTAAAATCCATTGTCTTTGCTCCAGGGTGCCCATTTTTCCATATTACAAACAAGATCTTATTCTCTCAATTTGACCTATAATTTGACATAGGCAGAAAGCTTTAATTGCTCCATCAATTTTACTGTTTGCTTTAGGTATTACTTGCCTTTCTCCTAGGTTTTGTAAATTTTAACTTCGTATTCTTTTAATGATTTAGGAATCTCTATCCTGGTGACTTTTAAGTAAACCTGTTTTGAAACAATGTAGCTGAAAAATACTTATTTTGACTCTATACAGCTAGGCTCATTTAGCTCATCTATATATCGCTTATATTGCTGAAAGTTTCCCTGACTTCTATGGATTTTTTTTTTTTCCCACAGCTGTGAAGTTCCAGGTGTCTCTTGCAAAAGTATCATCATATCGGTCATCTACAAACAGTTTCTGAAGAATTTGTTTTGTTATCTTTGTAGCTAGTCAGTCAGTATTTTCACCAATTTACATAAGGTCTTTTGCATCTCCGAAATCAGAGGTTGTCTGAGGTGCTGCGGGCAGGAGGTATATTAATCAGTGCTGGTTAAATGAAGACCTAAGAGTATGCCCTAAGCTGTCAAATTCCCACAACTATTTCTCACCAAATAAGAACTTCAATATAATTAATGTGAGCTCTGTAGAAAATAAAGATTTAGCAACACTTTTGCTTATCTTCAAAGGAAATGGTTACCTTAAGCAGCTATGCTAAATTTAACAGAAGACTAGCTAAGAAAAGACCTTGTTAAAAAGATCTAACTAAAGATCTGTTCCATTACTGATAACAGGAACGATGCACCGAAGCCAAAGAAAAAAGTCTGTAAATCTGGTCCACCAGAAAAAAAAAAAAAAAGACATTAAAGCATTTTGAAAATACAAACTTCATATGCCATGGTGTTTGTTGTTTTCTTGAATACTGGATTCAACTAAGAAACCAGCTCAGAGGGAGGCCTCTGAGTCAGAATGTGTTTTGTTTTATTGATATCCAAGCTAATAAAAGTGCACCTCCACAAACAAACTACATCTTGTGATCTAGAACATGCTCTTGGATCTTCAGTGAACCAGCACAGGTAAGTAGATCTCTTTTCCTTCCCTCACCTCAGACAGTCTCTAATTTCAGAGCTACCAAAACCCCTCATGTAGACTGGTGGAAAGGTACTTGGCCATTGACATCCTGGCCACAGATTAAAAAGAAATTCATGCAAATACGTGAGTGAGTCTTTCTTTCTGTTTTGCTACCATACATTAATTTAGCAGAAGTGAATCCAGGGCAGAAATCTAATCCTAGCAATACTCCTGCTTTTTATGTATCTTACCCTACTGTGAACTCCCTCCCACTCTTAGTGCAGGTATGCTGGTGTTCTGCTGGAGACGTTATGGGACAACTTTGTTTTCGCCTTGTGGCAGTCCTAAACTGTGAGATTGATGCATTCCCTTTGGGTAAAGGATTACCTCATACAAAGGATTTGATTACACAACATAACATTAATCTAGAAATGAGGGCCAGGCCCACTGCCAAGGGCAAAAAGCAGGAGTGGATTGCGGTAGATCCTGCCCATTTACTCTGGCTGAGAATTCCATCAAAAGAGTGCCGTAGCGACCTAGTTGTCTGGGTTAACTTGAGAAGAAAACTTTTTGTCGTGGTACTTCTGGGTTAGAGTCTGACTCTTGCAAACTTCTGATAAGACATACAACCTCTACGGGTGTGCTGCATTATTGTATACCAACAGTTTCTCAAACTCAATTGTCACATCTCTATTGTACTTCAAGTGAACCCTATATCACTGTATTAAGGAAAACCTAGAACACCCCCTTCCCTCAAAATGCACACCCACCATGATACCAGAGGGGTTAGAAATTACATTCCTTCCATAACATTGTTGAGGACAGGTACTGAAGCTGTGAAATAGCTGTGGTAATTCATAAATGTCTGTGAAATGAAAAATCACAGAGCAGAGAGAATACCTCAAGTACTCTACAATTGATGTAGTGCTTTTTATTATTCTCAAAGGCAGGCAAAAGACCATTTCAATGCTATCATAATTTTCACACACAAAGCATTAATAAAAATTGGTTCCTTGTTTAGTGTTTTACTAAGAGCAGCTACTTCTTCCCCTCACCATTTTCAGGTAACTGTATTAAAAGTTATTATTTGATTTTGACAGTAACTAGGATTTAAAATGGCTTCAAGACCACGTTTATGAAATTCTTAGTTGCCTTGGAGATTCTGAAATAGCCACTGAATCTGCTGACCTAAAGGCCATATTTGTAGTTTGTGGTTTTGAACCGCCTGGACTAATTATCTCTGGTAGGGGGCAGGGCTAATAAAGATAACTCTGTCTCCAGTACTCCAACAAAGGTATCCAGAGGCACCTAAGCATCACACTCAGGTCATCTCCAAGTGTAAAGACAAGTGTGAGATGATGAAAAGGTAGGAACTTCCCAAAAGAAACATATCCTTACTGCAGTAAGTCAGGATTCATCTTACTTGTTTTAGAGGTTTAACAAAGTACATTTTCTTTCTAGTCAAAAGAAAGAAGTGACACTTTTGGGGGCCAATGGTTGTCACTTACTTTAGGCATTTGCTTGAGGATTTATGCCCTAAAAGCTGATCTGTAAAGCTCTACATTTAATCTGACGCATCCCACCTGTGACATCTAAGTGCTGAGTGAGTCACCCATCACTGCATCACTTCTAAGGCAGCTCATTATTACTATAAATAGGGGTAGCCCAACATGTTGCTTCTCCAAGCCCAGTAAACAGCTGTGAGGATGTAGATAACTTTCATATACACACAGTAAGTTTCCTTGAAACCCATAAACAAAGGTTTATTTTAGTAAAACCCACTTAGTGATGTTTTCTGTTACCTGTTTTTGAATGTGCAGGCGTTACTCTACAACTTTTATCATGTCACTGGGCAGGAGCTTTTGGGAAGATGACAGCACAGAAGAGACCGTATATGTGTGCAAATATACTGAAATAAGTTATCCTCTCTCTAGACAGCAGGAAGAAAACATTTCACCTGTAACCGGGCTGAACAGTTTTGTGAAGTGGTCTGCATGATGTAGGGAATTGCTATGTGAGCCACTGGTGCCTCCACAGATGTGAATGGGTATATGGAGCAGTGAAGGTGAGCTTTTCTCTGTAGAATCCCAGATAATTTTTCTTTAAATTATAAAAACTAGTGAACATTAACTTAACTCTCCTGGGCTGTCTGAATCAGGAGTCTGCAACACAGATTACTTTCTCTTTCTCGAGTGCCTACTCATGTTCAGAAGAAGCCACTCAGAGTTGTTCCCTTTGAAAAAGCGGCTGTATTTCATTTGCATGCTTGCTCTTTCTCTTTAAGGCAGTCATAAATCCACACAAGAAGCATTACAGGACATCTTTACCATGGCAGTTCTTACAGCTGGCTATAAGGAAGGCAGTAAGTTCATGTTACTGAGCTCTGTATATGAAATTGTACAAACTACTACGCATCCATATCATCTTGGTTTAGGGACTGTGCAATTTTTCCTAAAGAGAAAAGCATAATTTCCCTATCTTTTTTTTTTTTTTTTTTAAGGAGAATTGTAAAAGATTCCTGTTCACTATTCCCTCAAACCGAAAACACCATTTAATAAGGTGGCATATGCATATTTGCATTGCATTTACATATCATTAGGTGGGATGTACATGAGAGAATATACAGCTCACTTTTGAGGACATGAGCAATAATAATGATAATTGTTAGCAATTCCAGTAGTAATTGTGGGTGAAAATTGTGTGCTGTCAGAAAGCTCTGGTCTTGCATCCTAGTTTGTTCATCTTTTATGTGTACTGCAACTTCCTCACTGACTTTTGGTGAGAACAAAGGCCTACTGATTGAGATCAAGCTTACTGACTGAGATCAGTAGTTTGAAGTTGGGGCTTTCTTTATTGACACTGATTTATTTACCCTTCTCTAACAGTATACTTCATCTTCTGTTAATACACAAAAATTAAATTATCTCTGCCTTGAAAGGGAAATGTAGGGAATCCAAACAATAGTAATATATTTTTATTTTTTGCCTTTATTTTCCTACTTCACTACCGTAAATTCATTCACAGCCACTACAAGAAGAGATATATTTTGGCAAAGGATAACTTTCCTTTACATTTTTCCTTCTAATCTTCTGCCAGATTTTCCCTTAATAAAATAAAATAAAAAAAAATAAAAGAGTAAAAATAAGTAAACATTAAGAGGCTGCATTAATATCAGCTATGTTGCACCATGTGGACATTTCCCTTCTATTTTTGGCACACATGAGAATTATGCTCAAGAATATGAAAGCAACATACTCGGGATTTACTTAATGAGAAAAATGGCTTTGGAACCATTGCTTTTGTTGCTCTTTTTTTTTCCTTTGGTTTGCATTTATGTGAGAGTGTATGTCAGGCTGGATCCATTGAACAGAGCTGAAACCTGTGGGGTTTGAAGTTTCCTGGAACTATTTTTACACATGAGCTTTCTTGGAAAGCTCTATTTATCTGTAGAGTATTATTTTCTTCCCTTGACATTTCTTCTATCATCTGATAAAACCACCTTACAAGGAAAAAGGAAACTATTTTTCCTCTCACAATACATATCAGATATCTGAATTAATAGACTGTGGTGATAATATTTCCATTGAACAGGTCAAAATGGGACACATTTTGACACAGCAGTATTTTTAAGTTGCAAGCATGCAGCTGTGAGCCACAAAGCTTATTTTTTCAGTTTTCAAGGTGTTTTTAATTGAAGCTGAAATGAAATGTGTCAATACTCTGATTGCAGTTATTCTTTCAAGGTCATACTGTAATCCTTTAACTTCATTTTCTTTCAGGTCTGACGGAGCTTCTCTCCCTTGGGAAATACAGCGTTACTCACTTGCTGAGGGAAACAGGGTGGATGTTGTTTAATATTTTGCTTTGTTTATACAATGCCATTTGAAACATTTCAGGGCTCTGATTAAACTAGAGGAAATGACTTTATAACTGGAGTTTCTAAAGGCAGTATATTCTGGGACATGTACTCCAGACTTTCTCTGCCTCCAACAATTTTGTAAATAACTTTAATATGCCTGTGAATGCCATAGCTGTGTATCAGCAATGTCTAGAGCATTGTTCAGGGGAAGGAAACGGAAGAGAACATTGCGAACAAGCTTCTGACAAAAAATGCGAATATATCCTTTCAATGGATAGCTTCTGCTTCTTCAAGGTAAATAAAAAAATAAAATAGAAACCTACTATTTTGAAATCTGATGCTATGAAATTCCTTTTTAGGTAGAAAACTGTGTTGATGCACAAATCTTGGATCACTCACTTAATCATGTCTAAATGAAAACTGTATCTGAAGTTCCTGAATTAATTCCTCTCACACCGAAATGTTAGCACAGCCTAGATTAAGACATATTTTAAAACTCTCACTTCATTAAGAAGTTATTAATAGATATGCTGTAACCACTCATCTTGAAGAAACACAATGTAATATTTTTATCAGTAGAATGTGAGAGTTTTAAAAATAACGTTCAATCTGAAATAAAAGGCACTTGGAATGAGTATGATTAATAATTTAATACAAAGATTGGCAAAATAATTAGGCTGGGTGGGATTATTTTTCTTAACATTCCTCTCATTGACAAGAATTAATGACGTTAACGTTGCTCAGGTGGACACAGTATGGAATGTCATTGGCACACACTTTTCCCGGGTCTTAACAACACGAGTACTGGCAGCTGACATACTGGCATAGAGGTCTCAGAAGATCATCTATGGAGCTGGCTTGGCTCTTGGGATGTTGGAGGGCCTGCCTTTTTGCTGTTAGATAGGTGACAAATCTTTGCATCAGCTTGCTGGCCCTGCAGATGCTCCCGGCAGCTGCAGCAGCCTGTGGCAGAACTGGCCAGCATGGATGGGGCTCACTGGCCCACGCCAGCCATGCCTTCCTGGCAACCAGAGAGTTGTGGTATTTGGCAGATTTCTGTAGGACAGGGAGGGAAAAAGAAGGGGAAAGGAAAGAGAGAATGTAAACAGCTAAATGAACACGGGACTAGTTATAACCAAATCCTGCTGTCATGATGGGGACTTGCCTGTGCCAGCCTTCACTTGGAAGGCCTGGAGGAGTTGCTGTCATTTTCATCATCAAGATTTTGCTAGTTTTAAATGCCTCTGAACTATATTAAATGTTGCTTTTCCCAGTTAGCCACTCTAGACAAACTGCTTGACTTAGCATCTGGAAACCGAAGAAAGTTGTTTGCATTCATCTGATTCAGGAGGAAAAAGAGAACCATTAATAGTATGAGCGCAAATAAAGCAAAGACATTTTCAAGCAGCAGAAGAGCTGACATGAGATACATAGGTAATCATAATCAGCAAGTTTTGAAGTCCAAGCAGTAGCTACCTATCTGATATTCTCAGAAGCCTCTGAAACAGTCAGGACATTAGTCAGAAGAAAAATTGGTTCAGAACTGTTCAGTTTTGTTTCTTTATCAAAATTTTTCAAGCTTTCTGCTTGAACTGAGATCTATCAATCAAGCTATGCTTAAATTTTGGAGTCTACATGAAACATTGTATCAAAATATATAATACAAATGAGATTGGTATGAACAGGCCAGTGGAATATTGCATTGTATTCAAAACAAAGCATAGAATTCAGGGATGCTTGGATGGATGCTATGTAAACTACCAAAATTAAATCAGTCTTTCTTCTGGGCATATTCCAAACATTTGACCTGATGAAATGGTTACTGGATACCACCAGAAAATTAAAAGGGAGCCTATAATGAAACTAGCATTTCAGCTTTAAAGCATAGCTGTTGCCACAGCAACCTCTGTAATGGACATATTTAATCCTAAAATTCAGCGTTGCATCTGAACTGACTTGAACAGTAAACAGGATGTCAGTGCTTGCAAGCTGTTTGACTAATTGAGAAGAGTTTAGCCTTCCCAGTTGGGATGAAAGGGTACATGTACATAAACTGATGACGAAGGATATTGACTACCTTGATGCCCTATCAATTTTATTTTAAGCTATTTATTTGGTTTCATAAACTTAACAAAGATAAGGATAGGGTAAATGTTATTCTGAGGAAGATACTAGGCTGAGAGAGAAATTTCTGGAGACTGACAGTTTTTGCAAGCCCAGGGTTCATACACTAAACAGTGGTTTAACATGCTTCTATTTACCAGCCTTTCCAGCATGGTGTCACAAGATAACTGATCTTTCTCTGGTTTAAGCCCTGAGTCATATCTGGTTTACTTAAGATTGTTTTTCAACTTGTTTTAATCCTCTGTCTGCTTCTACCAGAATGGAAAAAATGAGATGACACCCTGCCAGTTTTTAGTACAAGTAAAAATCTTACTATTTCTGAGGATGATGTGTCTCACCGTAGGTTCATTATTCTTTCTAGACTCTGACTTAAAGCATAAATCTGATAAATTTTATATGCCATTAAACAGGCCATGAATTTCATTTTACAGAGTCTGAAACTTGTTTCTTTTTGGATCCTGCTATGATTTGGAAGGAGCAGAGAAGTTTTAAGATGGGCAGTGTTGTGACTGAATTAATTTGCAGTAGGTATGTCAGATCTCCTTTCTTTTAGATTATATTGTTTATGCTTCAGATAATGCAGAGGAAAGATGGCTTAACCCTTAACTTTCCTGCAAAACATCTACTCTCAGAGAGAGATTCATGAAGCACATGTTTAAGTCCCTTCCTTTGTAGATCCCAGACTGTGAAATGTATTGAAATAAAACAGGCTTTGATTTACACTGTGGTCATTTGCTTGATAAATTAATCTCTTTTTCATTATGTGGACTGAGGTTGTGAACATAGCCAGTAGGGCTCATCAAGGGAGGGCACAAACAGTTGATCTTGTTACTTAACCACAATGTAAAACAAGAGCTACTGCTGCCACTGGATCCCAGCTTGACTCCCTGCTTCTAGTACTGGAATCCAGAGCAGCCTCTCAGTGCTAAGCCTCCTATTGCAGAGAGACTTCCTGGGAGAGTGAGCCAGCAAGAACTGTATGAAGTTCAACAAAAACAAGTGCAAGGTTGTGAACATGGGACGACATAACCAAAGAGCCCAGTACAGGCTAGGATCCGATGTGTCTTGGGAGCAGCCTTGTTGAATGGGATCTGGGGATCCTGGGGGCCAACAAGCTGAATGTGCATGAGCAGTGTGCTGCTGCACCAACGAAGGCAAATCAGATCCTGGGCTGCATCTACAGGGGCACTACTAGCAAAGATAGAGATGTGATCATCCCATTCTACTCAGCACTTCCACACTTCAAGTGTCCAGTTCTGGTCCCCAAAATTCAAGAAAGATGCAGACAGACTAGAAGGGTCCAAAGGAGGGCGACAAAGATGATCAAAGGACAGGAGAACCTTCCCTATGAGTAAAGACTGAAGGAGTTTGGTCCTTTTGCTCTGGAGAAGCATCAGGGGGGATCTTATCACAGTTTTCCAGTACTTAAAGGGCATCTACCAAAAGCACTGAGGGTCTCTCTTCATAAGGAGTCATATGGAGAAGACAAGCAGCAATGGGTACAAATTGCACCGGGAGAGCTTTCATTGTGATGTAAGAAAGGAATTTTTTACAGTGAGAATAATCATCCACTGGAACAACCCCTGCAGGAACATGATGGAGGTTTTCAAGACATGACTGGACAAGGTGCTACATAATCTCATCTAGAGTCCCTTTTCCACAAAAGGTTGGAGCAGGTGTCTTTTGAGGTCACTTCCAATCTGGACTATTCTATGATTTTTTAATTCAATCCCTTAAAAAACAAGCAAGCACACATTTTGAGGACCTACCATCCTGACTGCTGTAGGTAATCATATTTGATTGCAGTAAACCACTTCTTATGCCTCAGCATGCTAAGAAATATCTGCAAAGTGAAGTTATGTTAACTAAAGAATCAATGAGGAAGGAAATAAACTGAACTAAGCTAAGCTTGAGATGTGAGGAAGTTATAGGAAGCATCCAAAACCGAGCTAAGCAATGAATTAATGATTCATGAGGACCATGAGAGTTACAACTCCTATTTCTTCCCTACATTTATTTAGTAATGTAGAGCTCACCATTTTCATGCATTAAATTACCTGTGAAAGCAGGGTGCGTGTGGTGTTGCTTGTGACTCAGAGCACACTGGTAGGAATGAGAGAGCTCTGTATGGCAACCAGGATGGCTTGGTAAGGAAACCCCTTCAGTCTGCTGTCAGTGTCAGAAAGAGCATCTGTGGGCAACAGTGCCTGAATCACGCCAGGAAGTCTTGCACCCACATTAGGTCCAGCATTTAGGTTTTGTCAGGAGCCTGCACCCACAGTGCTAGGCTGTGCTTGCCTGTTTGGTAACCCTGCTGCAGACTGGCTCCGGGCTGCCGGAGGTCACAATGCTGGATGTGGGCCTGAGGCTTCTTGCCCATAGGTGAGTAGTGGGAAGGAGGGTGGCAGTGATGGGACAGGGCTGCAGCCACCGTCATAGAAGCAGCCAGGGGACGCAGTGGTGGCTGGTGTAGGCATATGCCAGGGCAGGCAGTGCAGTGTGCCAAAACCAGCCATTGCAGCCCATCCCCACAGCTTACAGCTGAACAGAGCTGGCTTGGCTGGAAACAGAGTGGAGAAGTGTGGTGGCGTGTTACCCCCTTGCCTGAGGGAAGAGTGTGCTGGCCAGAGAGTTTCCTGGGGAGTGGGTTTGTGCATGGAGAGGTACTGAGGAAAGCCCTCCAACAAATGAAGATGTAATCCTTGCCAGAAATAAACATACTGGGGCTTTCCCTTTGATTCTACAACATTCAGTATCCCACTATGAAACTTTTTCTCCCTTTTCCCACATGTGGCTCCCTCTTGGTATTCTTACATATCTTTCACTTGCAGTGTCCCTTCCCTTGAGGATAGCTTTTCAGATGAAAATGGTTTAGGTCAGAAGTTAGAATCAATATTTTCTCTTTATTCTATATATTTAGGTTATAGTTCTATTCATTTCCAACTCTTTTTCTAAATGCTGTTGAACTCATGCATAAGTTGTTTTTCTGGTAAAATTCTCACAGACTCTTTTGGGTTGAATTCTCTCTTCTAAGTGATGGAAGTCATGCCATTGCTTAGGCTGCTTTAAAACAGATATTTACTAATTTTAGGATGTGCTAGATAAATTCAAGTTCAAGTTTTTACATCAATGCAATATCAATTTTACATCATGCTTGCAAAGAAGCTGTGGAGGCTGGGGCTGAATTACCAGCACCTTGAGAGAGGAAGCAATAAGAAAGAGAGATTGCCAGGTACCGAGAATGTTCATATTATGTGCTTTGGAAGGTTGTCTTTCAGGTGCATCTCAGTTATTGCAAACTTGCTGAACAATTAGTTGTATGACTATATAATAGAATAATAAAAGGAAAGAGACAGCTGAGGAATTTGTCATCTATAATCAGGATAGCTGATCCATGACATTTAAAAAAAATACATATAAAAGTGGGACATAAAATATCTGTGAAAAGATAACCATAAAAAATGCCTTCACTCTTAATAGTCTGAACATCAGATGTTCCCATAAAGGCAGGCCATTATATCCAATCTTGTCCTGTTTTCTTTTTTAAACAAAAATAACTATAAAATTAAGTGTCTACCAGTAACAACTTCTATTGTGGTTATATATTGAACTTAAAATAGACAATATTTTACCTAAGTAGCACTATTGTTTATCAAAACAATGTCTTAGAGTGAAGTCTGGGAATTGCAGGCACTATATTTTAATATTTATTTTGTTCTCAAATATTTTGTCGTGAATTTACTATATGCCCACTATCCCTGGTGCACACTGAAGTCCCCTAATAACATGAAATTATTTTTGGATTACTTACTTTGTATTCATTGAGCACGTTAAAAATAATCAAGAGACTGCTTTTAAATTTGAAAGCTATTTAAATAGCAAATATGTAGGGCAATATCCTTTCCACTGAACTGGTTCTATTACTTTGCTTAGGCAGCATAAAACAGTCAGCCTCTGGCAGGATCTGTCCAGCTGGGAATACTCATGATGAAAGGGAAATTTCAGCTGGCATCTAGCTTGTTTACCCACCTTCTTTACCAATCATTCACACCAAAGCAGACAGATTAAGCATGGAAGGACAGAAGAGTGCAGCTGCATGGTGCTTGTTTGCATTTGGTGTAGGGTACCATGGCAGGAACTTTACCTACAGAAGCTGGGAAAAGTGGTGAACATCAGGACTTAAAAATATCACCACAAAAGTGTTTAGGTTTTTAATTTTGAAAAGGTAGCCTCGAAGGTTACAAGTCTTTCCTGGGCTGGTCTGCAGCCCTCTGACTGCATCCCTGCCCTTGACTGGAGAATGCTGGGGGCTGGGATCCTGCCTGGGGAGAGAGTGGAGAAGGGAGTGCCGCTGGGCATGAGCCCACACCGCAGCCCCCACAGACCATCGCAGCCTGGTCTGGACTGTTATTGGTGGCTCGTGCTCCCGGCCTGCTTTCTAGGATTTAGTGGGGTGTCAGAGGCAGGACTGTCCCGTGTCTTCCTACCTCCTGCCAGGGAAAACACCCACCACCATGTCCTGGTTCAGCTAGGATAGGATTAAATTTCCTGAGCAGAGAGGGGGGAGGGATCTCCAAGTGGGTTATTCATACCATGCTGGCGTCAGGTCCGGCGCGGCAGAGCAGGGAGCTTTTTCCTTTGTGGCTTTGATGGCGGGGAGCATAGCGAGCGAGCTGTCTGTAACCATTGAGGTATTTCTCTGTATATCTTTTGTCTTGTTCACTGTTATTACTGTTTATTGTTGTTATCATTGCTACTGTTGTTGTTCAGATTGCTTATTACACTGTTGTATTACATTTCTTCTTATTTTAACCCAGGGTTTGTGCCCTACTTGTGTCCGAGGGTGAGGGAGGGACAATGGCAACGTGGTCTCCGGTCCCGGCAGGGCTTAAAACCATCACACACCACCACCACCACCAAAAACAACAACAACAACAACAAAAACAACAAAAAAAATCTTTTTGAGGGAGAAACTCTTTGTGGACAAAAGGTGCCAGCTACTCCAGAGTAGTCAGCCTTTCCCAGCTTTGTAGGGTGCCCCATTGAGGATGGCAACCTGCAGTTTCACCACATGCAGTTACACCAATGCTGTTCCCTCTTGTCCATGGATGCCAGCGTATCAAGCTGTTACCCCTACCTTCTGTATAATCTAGGTGCCGTCTAGCACGAGGCACCATCTGGTACTGCATATGATCCATCAGATTCACAGCCATCTATTCAAATTAGCAGGTGGCGTTATCATTTGGAAGTCATAAAGTTGTGACCACCTCATATGGAGTAGATTGCTTCTCACTTTTTCCAGTGCCATAAGATTCCAGCAGGAGCATTTGTGACATGGAATTACACTGTGAAGTAAGAAAATACCTTATCCATTTTGGTCCCAGAAAGTCTTAAGTCTTAATCTGAAAGATATCCAAAGTACTTTTCTGCATCCACAGGAGCCAAGAATAGCAGTAGCAACAAGAAGAAAAGCTTCCTTATCTGTTGAACTCTTAAAGTTTTTTAAATGTTTCTCCTTTTACAGCACACACCCGAAATGAAGAGTTGCCAGTGTCCTCTTCTTGTCCCAAACCCTAGCACTGGAGTATGCACTCAGCAGGAGTAATTTCTGAGGATATCTGAACCCACGCTTCCCTGATATCAGCTAAACATGCTGGCTTCTGCCTGCACAGATGTATCTTCTTCCAGATGTCAAGCCATAGTAGGAGAGAAAGTCTATGTGAGAATCCAGAAACCATTGCCATCCTTCTAGCATGCCTGGAGGGGAATATCTGAAGATCCAGTTAAGAATCACTCAGCATCTTTTGAATGATGTTTTATTTTACAATCCAGGTTCAGTTGCTCCCAAGAGACTTGGACACTTATTGCCTGACCTGCAGTACTTTCAGCAATTACTGCTGGCAGTATTTGTGCTTAAGTGGTGATTCATTGTTAACTTCCTTTGATATGTCACGCTGTAAGAACAGTGAAGGTAAATAGTTCATATGATCACATGGGTGCTGTACATCTCACAGCAAGTTCAGTGCTTTCCACCCTGATGTGTTTACTGTATACAATTAGAAATTACTTTTGAGAAAACAAAATCTAGGGAGAAAAAAACCACTATAAAATGTATTGATGGAAAACAAATATAATGATATCTTACAGTGACTGCTAGCATCTGAACTAAAAAGCTATAATATTTGTGGCTGATCTACCATTGTTTTCTCCTCAAACTTGTTGGTAAAGGGTTGGTTTTATTTTGCTCAAGTAACTTTTGCCTGATGTCTGCACCTCCATCTGTGAAACTTCAGTGATGTTATCTGAGGAAAATAGGAGCAGATGGAAAACATTTTAGCTCCATACTCACTGAGCACAAGATTAAAAGAAAGGCCATGGTGCATTTTTAGTACAGTAGGTGATTACACATAGAGCATTCCTTTTCTGTCTGGGAAGCCATGTAATTTACAGATCAATCTGGACTTCCTTGGTCAGCTGATTTAAAAAAAAAAAAAGTTTTCAATTCTGTTGCCACTTATTCTTCTTCTAGAGAATTCAGAGAGTCTTGATAATCAAAATCAGCTCTTTTCTACTACATATTAACACTGTAAATTGTTGCACCTGGAATTGATAAACTCTTGGTTTATTATGCTAGAGGAGTCATATGCAGCTGTTCTTTCCCCATGTGATTCATCACTGCGTGTGAGGAATACATCCTACATCACACAGTAGCTGAATGAGTTTCCTGTTTGCTATTCAACTTTCTAACAACTAAAAAAAAAATTAAAAAAAAATAATAATAAAAAAAAAAATTCTGCATCAAAATTAGGCCAGAGTGCCAATAAACTCAAATGTTATCACCAGAGTACTTTCAGTAAGCAGCCTGTTGAAGATGTGCCACTGGAGTCCCTAGCTGTATTATTTATTACAAATATCTTTGTTCATAGATGAACATTCTAAATAAAATTACCAAAATATCCTCAAACACTGAAACAAGGGATGATAAATGTTTTACATATGGCACAAAAATTTTAAGCCTTCTGCAGAGTATGTCTCAGGCATTAAAATGCAAAAGATTTCTGTTCTCTTTGTAGCTCTTCACAGGCATCCTGTGGGACCTTAGACAAAGTATTTTATTTCTCTGGACAAAAAGTCGAAGTGTATCCATTAGACTTGTCATTTGTTATATTCAGAAGGATGAGGTTTGGCTAATCAAAACATCTTATGCTGTTAAAATAGCGGTGCTTTTATAGGATATTTTAAGTTAACCTAAGATTGTGCTGCTTCTGAAAAAGGCAGCCTAACTCTCACCATCCCTACCTGCTTACCCCCATCACTTCCTTCCTACTGCCACAACGTGGTCCAGGTGAAAGCTGACCCTGAAGACAAACAAAATGAGTACTTCTAAGCCAGATATATGAAGTGAGCTAGTTTACTCAAGGTCTGGGATAACTCAGTGCCAGGCAAAGGAGGTGATGGGAATATGTACACAAAGCATACAGTTACACAAAGCATACAGGGAAGGGTGGCATTGTGATTCATAAGACAGAGCCTAAATTGTCACCAGGTTACTGTGAAGTCACACGTTCACATTGCTTAGTATTTGTGGTTTTTTTCAACTGTTGTTTTTATATCAGCACAGTGATACCAAAAAAAAGTAAATTTAGCTGCTATGTATTATTTAGTTTGGCGAGCCGTAATGCCCTATGTCAGTAAAGGCTGCATTTGCAATACGAGTACTTGAAGATATTGCTTTACCAGCAACCACCTTCTTGGCTGCAGTGTACTTTATTGGGCTCCTATGAGCTATGCTGACAGTTACAAAAATGTGCCCCAGTTCTCTGATGAAACAGAAATAATCCCTCCCCACCTCATGGGAACACTGAGAAAATTAACACTTCAAGCAACTGAAGGTTTGAGACACTGTGGTAATGACAGCTATATAACTTTTCATTTTCACGTTGCACTTAAACCAGTCTAACTGCAGGCTGAGCCGGATAGTGGTGATTCCTCTGGTCAGTCTGTTCCTCACGCGTCCATTCCACACTTTGCCTGCACCGCTGGGCGGTTCCCAGCAGTGCATGGTAGCCTGGCCTGCCCCACCAGCAACAGGTACTCCACAACCTCTGCTGAAGAGAGTTCTGCCATTTCAATCTCTCTGGTTCCCTCAAGGCTTTTGCAGATGTCTTTCTGACCTGCTTGTAACTATTTTTCCTTTTTATTCACATGCTTCCTTCCAAATCTTAGCAATGTTAGTGTGTCTCGCTAACTGATTATGTGGAAACTTTCTTACTCTTAGATTATAAAAAAATTTGTCTAAATGTTTACAATGGCTTTAAAATGGTTTGACTAAGAACATTTAACCTTGTTTGTTTGGCCTAAAAACGGCCAAATAATTAATGCTGCCTGTGGAAAGATATCTGTAACGAAATTTTCCAAACCCAATTACTCTGTCTTGTATGAAAGGGCTTTCCAAACTTCACTTACAATATCTTGATTAATTTTAACTAATGCAGTAGCCTTTAGGTAGATCTTAATAAAAATATCTATCTGTAGTACACCAGCATGGGTTATACGCAATTATATACAGTTGCATAAAATGTAAGATGTCAATGCATACTTAAATTGAAACTCCTGCCTACTTTTAGTATCATTAACATATATTGTATGTAAACATATTGAGTGATTGGATTTCAAACTTGCGGTCTTCAGCAGTTTTAATAGTTTTCCTGTTGGGACACTTGAGAGAGACAGGGGATAAGCAGAGTTCTCTTTGTAGCCTGGACTGAGAGGTAAGGGAAATTACACTTCTTACGTCTGCATATCAGTTCTGCTGCTGAAAGAAGAGTCATCCTACCCTACCTGAAGCCTACTTGCTTATCTAGTTCTCTAAAAATTGCTGAACAGCTTTTGTTAACAAAAGGTACAGAATTAATGTATACCAATTGTGATAGGAATATTAATATACATGTATGATTGCAATATACAGCAGTATATACAGTTACATAATGGTAAATTTTTAAAAATATATGTATGTATAGTCTTACTATAAAGAGTTTCTGGAAAGCACTACCTATTTTGAACTTACACTGCAGTAGGCTTTGTTCAGTTTCATAACTTTTATACCTTGTTTTTTTCAACTGTACTCAGAAAATTAATAAATGTCAAAAATGTATTTACAAGCATAAGAGAAGCCTCTGTTATTTGCTTTGGCTTCACTGTGAAAAACCCATTACTTGTCTCCTGGCAAAAAAAAAAAAAAGGAATAAGCCATAGGAATCTACTTCTGATTCTCTTGTTAAAGCTTGTTCAAAGAATATCCAAGGACAGAGCTGCAAGGAGAGGCATATATAGGTTCTTCAGCCCTCACCATCCTTCATATTTTTGAGCATGCAAGATTTACTCATAGCTTTGAACTCTTAAAAAAATATGATAATATAGATAGCATAAACACATTGTCATAATTTAAACCAGTCATGTTATAGTGTACAAATAATCTCCCTTCGGCATTCCATTTTTTATTAGGAACAGTAGGAAGTACTAAGAATTGCTACCCACACACTCGCTCATAACAAAAATATCTTGCCTTTTCTCCTACGGCATCGTTCCCTCTTCAAGACAGCTGGGTCCTTCACAATCCTCAAGGTACTGTTTTGCATAGAAAAAAATAGAACTGGTCATGGACTTCTGCTTTTTGTTATATTCTATTAGTGTAGAAATAGCCAGAATGATGAAAGAAAAACAGCTAATTTAACCTTGACAACAAAAGAGGCATAAGACAGCTGAGCAGTCCTCAAATTTAAATACTCATGTTGATAAAGCAACATCAAATGCTTTCACAGCAAAAGCTACTGTGTTGAATTTGAAGTTGTGACCTGTGCTTTTTCTTACTGCATTATCACTGTTATTAATACCCATTTCTTCCCAGAAAAAAAAAAAAAAAAAAAAAAAAAAAAAAAAAAAAAAAAAAAAAAAGCCATATTCTACAGAGCCTCATCTGGAGAGAAAAAAACCACAGTATTCTTCCTATAATTCCTCATTTTCCTTTCCACTCGCACTTTCCTCTCTCCTTTTTCGGTCTTCTAACAGATACTCAGCAATGACTGGAAAATATCAGTCAGCCTTCACATACCACATACTCCATAAGGCTTCTTCCACTTTCCTAGTAAGAGTATAAAGTAAATGAATACATATAAACATTTGCATGGGTCGGTTTCACAGTACCTTAATTTCCTGGTCATGCTCACCATTTATTGTTTAATATGCTGACTTTTAAGAATGATTAAAATTTTTGCACTACTCTTTTTAAGAATGAATGTGTAGAAACATGTTACATTTCATGTCATGCAGACAGTTTTCCCTTGAAGAATAAGAAAGCTCAATAGATTCTGACATTTGCAAAAAAAACCAACCCAAAGCTACACCTGCACATTTTATAAGGAAAATTGCATAGTTTTTACAAGAAAGGGTTTTCCACATAACACTAACAGAACTAAAACAGGATTTTATTTTTAGCATGGGCAAACCATAAGAGAAGGGTGAATTCAGAAAAATGCTGTCCAAGTGGAAAACAGTGTATCATAGTTAAACACCTCTTCGCTCTGTTTCTTACCATTGTTTAAGGCTAAATAACTCTAGGGTAGATTAGGAGCTTTTTTTATTATTTTCACACCATACATTAAAATAATATAAATATTAAGAAGAATAACCTAACACTGATTGCAGAAAGCAATAAAAACCAAACTGTTTTGCATAAGTTGAGAATACAGTGTTCATGAAAGATTTTCTAAATTATGTACTTAGAAAAGAAGCCAAGCTTTATAAAAATAGCCTTAATCATTCCCCTATTCCACTTTCTGTGGGTATACAGAAAAGATGAAAGATATTATTTTATGCTCAGTGGTTCAGATGTAAATGGAAGGAACAAAACTCACAAGGCTATAAAAATTGTAATGGTAATAGTAGTATGCTAACTTCTTCTAAAATATTGTGTATAAGGTCAAGCAAATGCAAATTTTAAGAGTTAAGATGACAGGTGAATAGATTAAAAACAACAACAACAAAACCCCAACCCTTGTGTTTCCTTTTCCCCCCAAAATTTTGCTCTGATTTAAAATTAATAGAATTTTTCCACTGACTTAACTGGTGGTAAAAGTTCTGATTTTGTTTTAAATGTTAGAGCGCAACTACATAAACTACCTTTTACAGCAAACAATCATTTTTTCATAGGGACCCGAAAAAGAGGTACTCAACATGAATTCCAGCTGAAGAGTTATGTAGTGTAGCTGCAGGGCCAGTGATGAAATTCCTTTGATTAGTGAATCTTTGCAGAAGACTTTAGCAACTGATCTTCCTAGTGACTTTAATAAAGAAACTGGGTTTTGTAGCATCTGAAACATCAGAGTTACTTTATTCTTGGCTTGGGATAGTCAAATTGGAAATAAAATTCCACATCAATCCTTCATTTTAGTTTGTTCAGGCTTAAAATATTACAGAATGCAAACTTTCAGATTATTGTACTAATTTTACATGGTAACTTTTCCTTAAATTTTTTTGGAAACTGCGAAAAGCCTAAGTGTGGGAGCACTTTGGTCATTTGTTTAAAAATCTTCCAGATACTAATGCATCTTAAACATAACTTCATTTTGCTTCCACTTTTTGGAGGGAACAATGTAGCATATTAGGTTTCCAAAAGGAACAACTTCAAATTTTTCTTTCAAAACCCATGAGTGAAAGTTTTTGTAAAGATGTTTTTGCCAAAAAATTGCTTTTTTCAATTGTTTTGAAGAGAATTTCTGTCCCATAACTTATATTCTCAGAATGTATCTTTGGTCTTTTTAGATCCTCATTTTCTCCTTTGGGTATCAAAAACTTCAGCATGATTCATTTGACCAATTCGTAGAAGTATTTTCTAAATCGCTGAGTAATTTCAAATACTAAACAAGTTCCTAGAAAATTTTTTGGTGATACTTTTGCAACTTACCCCTTCAGGTCTAATATTTATATTGTGCTTCTGCTGTTTTCTTAACATTTATTAGTACCTATCAACAGGTTTTTGTCATTTTTCTGTGCCTTATCATAACATTTCCTAATAGTGTAAGCTAATGGAGCCATCTTCCATCCTGCAATTGCAGCACTTGGTTTTCCTGCAAAATTGTTTGTAAGTATAGCCAGAATAAATATAGGCAGACTATATTTGCCAGTTTATATAAATTAGTATTTAGCAGTAAGACAAAATTTGCCACACTTACTGCAGGGAATTTGGATTATTCGGGACGCTAAAATTTTACCTGCATGCTACTTTAAGGTAAAAACAAGTGGTTAAATGGAAATTAACATTTCAAGGGTAGCCAGGTGATAAAGAATGTCAGATATATAGGAAATTCTGTGGGATATTTCATTTCCGATACTCAAGTTACATTATTTCAGAGGATACATAATGTCCAGTTGATGTTTCCTAGTGAAGCAATGCATCACTCTCACAGGACAATAATGACCAGCTAGTGATCTGTGTTTGGAAGGCGTCTTTTTATCCTGTTTTTGTTTTATGTAGCTTATGTAGTGTATCAGCAGCAGCGAAGAGCTTCTCAGAATATTGCAAACTCCTTCATTTTCTTCCTGAAAAGAACAAATACTGTTCTGCAGTCAGCATTTTAACTTAATCCAAAGTGGTGATGAAAATCTATGACAATTGCAACTGCAGACAAAAACTGGGCAAAAATGCTAAACTTTATCGAATGTTAAACTTTAATGCTGAACTTAATGTTCAACTTGAAAACTCAGAAAATAATTTTGCAAAACTTTCAAGTTATGTCAAAATTCTGCTTCATTTTTATAGCTATTATTCATTCAAAATGTGAGTTTTCTGAAGGAGGGGAATACTACTCAAAAGCAGAAAGCATATGTATGGTCTTTAGTTTCTGCAAATGTGGAGAAATCTAAACTTTAAATTGTTCAAGTCTCTTCCAATAAATATTGAGATGTACCATCATTTAATATATTGTTAACATCTTCCAGACATGGTGAAAACAATACATTCTGGTCTTTGTGGCCATGAAACTATGGTGTATTAGGACATTTTTTGAGATGTTGTTTTGCTTATGGCCAGCTAAACAGCTGGCTAACCCTGCAAGAGGAATAGGAAAAAAAAAAAAAAAGCTTCCACTCTTGTAGAAGGACATATGGAATTATCACATCACTTTCCTTCCTCTTTCCCTCTATGTCTGCAGATGCTAATCTCAGCCTGAAAGGGTATAGAATGAGCACACTGTTTCAGAGGGGCCATGGCTAAATCAAGTAGCTCTCCATTAACTCTGAGTACCTCTGGCAGGGTATTTTATCCCTTTATCCTTTTTGCACTAGCAATCTCACACATTCTAATACTCTGGTGCTGGGACATTGTTTTAGTGCCAGTTTCTCTTCCTCTCTGGGGACACCTGTCCCAGGAGATGGGATTCAGATGTAATGAGTCAATGGGCCTAAAGTGATCTGTACAGTTTACATCGCAGTGCTCATATGACTAAACTGAATAAAACCATTCCTCTTCCTGTTGCCATCTCATCCCCAACATACTGGAGGTAGTGCAAAAGAAAAGTTACTAGACTGTCATGTCTGGTACCGTTACACTTTCGGGGAACTAGAAATCCAAATTATTAGTAAGCCTTTCAATCTTATGAGAATTATGATGCTTGCATATTTGGGGTTGTGAAAGAATAAACTGTTTTTTTTTGGTTTTTTTTTTACAGAATCTAATCATCTAGGTTGGAAAACACATTGAAGATCATCCAGTCCAACCATTAACTTAGCACTGACAGTTCCCAACTACACCAGATTCCTCAGCGCTATGTCGACCCGACTCTTAAACGCCTCCAGGGATGGGGACTTCACCACCTCCCTGGGCAGCCCATTCCAACGCCCAACAACCCTTTCTGGAAAGAAATGCTTCCTGACATCGAGACTAAACCTTCCCTGGTGCAACTTGAGGCCATTCCCTCTTGTCCTATAGCTTGTTACTTGGTTCAAGAGACTCATCCCCAGCTCTCTGCACCCTCCTTTCAGGTAGCTGTAGAGGGCGATGAGGTCTCCCCTCAGCCTCCTCTTCTCCAGACTCAAGAGACAATGTAGTAATAAGTTCTTTTCCCTCCAGAGAAAACAGAATAAGTTACTGAAACTGTAGAGGATTCTTTAGCCTTCTTGCTACTTAAGTGACCTTCCAAAAATTAAATGTCTTGAGAATGTTTCTACTTGCTAATATTCTAATAAGGATAGTATGCCTGGAACTGTAATGAGGAGAGAGAGTGTCTTGAAATGAGCAGTATAACACCTTTCCCAAACAATAATTTAAGCAGACCTATATGATTCATGAGAGATATTCTCAAATGTATGTCCCTCTCTACTGATAAATGATTGTATGCTGCAAATGCTTGGATACACACTCAGCAGTGTGCATAAAAGTAACCCAATTGACTTCAGAACACAATTTTAAATATGTATGTATTTGCAGAGATTGGATCTTTGTAGAGATAAGCTCTAGTTTCTTTTAAGGTAAATAACCCTTTTTATAAAGTTCAGCCAGCAAAATGTGCATGCCAATTTTCTATCTTTAAAAAAGGGCAGTGCCAAGCTGGTGGAGACACAGCTTGACAGTTTCACTTAGGCAGTACTTAGAAATCAGGTCTTTCCCGACAGCTACTCCTGCTTCTTGCGTGAGAAAACCCACAGACATGATCTTAAAAGGACATCTCTCCTTTCTGTCTTATTGTGCCAGACATTCTCAGGTAAGACAGTCCCCACAACTCTAAGATTTAATTGAAACCATTTTCTTCCTAAATGTTCACAGAAGCAATTTAATTTGGTTGATTATGGAGGAATCAATATTGCAGGTTGAGAGAGACTTCTTGCTCCAGCAACAAGCCTTGTATGCAGAAGGTTTAAAGTCTATTTAACGTGCTAGCACATAGCCCTCTCTTCCCCTCTCCTCCTTCTCACAGGAGATACATGGATGGTTAAAAAAACATGGGAAACATTTCACAGTATTAATTTTAGAGGTAAAATAGCAGCCATTAGGACCTCCTAATTCATTTATCACTTGATTAGGAAAAACTCAGGTGGCCCAGTTAGGCAGGGTGCTTGGTTACCTTATTGGAGTCAAATTTACACAGAAGTTTCTTAATACCATTTTGACAAGATAAAAAGCTTTTAAAGTGTAGGAAGTGTAATTCATACTCACTTGAAAGTTTTTGCATTGTCACTTCAATGAAAAGCAGCCTTACTGCAAATAAGATTCATACCTCAAATTCTTAGTTTTTTATTTGAGGTCGGAAACAAAATAACCTTAGTCTGAAAGTTGATTTCCTGCAACAGTGTTACAGGCACATGTACCTATTCTTCTGATGGTAAACTATTCTGTGAATTAATCTTTTGAATGATGTGTCAGCATCCAGAGCACTGGCTTTTATCTGGTCATAGTGTCAGACTGCAGTCCCATGTGAAGCTGTCTCTCTGCTCCCCAGTGCCGAGCTATGGCTCAACAAAATCAAGAACTGATCCTGTAAAAGAACTGCAGTTGTCAGAGTTGTAGTTGTTTATTATTAGTACCAGACTCATACCACAAATAATCCTTATTAGAACTGGGCCAATTTGATTTGGCTGTTTTGGGAAAAAAGGCTTATTTGAAAGCTTGACAGCATGTGGGGTAAAATTTAACCTCATGCTACATTAAGTAGTTTCTCTTTGTTCTGTAAGGAAAGTTTAATGCCTAATTTATCATGAATGTGATCATTATATATTGTACCCTATAAAAAAATAATATCTGCTTTTTTAGCTGCTTCAGGGAATCAAGACTGACTTTCTGAAGTTTCTTCTAGGCTCCACAGTATTTTGTGAAATGTCCCTTGAAATATGTATTGATGATAATTTTCAGTCCAGTACAAGAGAAAAGATGACTGCTAGCATATTCTAGGAAAGATGGAATCACCCTGCTTGTTTTGTAATTTATTTTTTTTTCCAGCCATCGCCTTCTTTGTTACTTAGTAGGCAATATTCTGGTGGCATGGTAAAACCTGAGTAAAAGTGAATCTGTGTAAAACACAGCAATGTTTTTGATATTTTAATTGGTTTGGTTGACAATAGGCTACAGAGTTCTGCTTTTAAGTGCTCTGTGTAAACAGGAATGTTACCAGTTTAAATGGTTTATATTTCTGCACTTGTTTAAAAAATCTAAACTGATGTAAACACTCATTTGAAAACTCTTGCAGTAGCTTTAATAGCATTTATTTGGGTTTAGTTTGTACCAATGTAAACAGCAGCATGATTATCAGTGGTATATATAGGTTTCTGAGTTAACCTGGAGATTAACTGTTAAAACTGCACTGCCACATAAATCAGACTCTATTCCAATGTTAAGAAATCATTCCAGCTGGAGAGATTTAACTAGCAAAAGAAAACTAACTTCTTTCAAATGCGCTGCTTGCTCCAGTGAAAATGCATCCCGAGCTGGGGAATTTAGGAACAAGCAGTGCCAGGAAAATGGTGCCTGTGGGATTCGGCAGTGAGTGCTGGGTTCCTGTTGCCTGAAGGAGCCCTGAAAAGTGGCTGGTAATGAAGTAAGGAATGCTCTTGAGGGGGAGTATAAGGATAGGATGTGGTTTGCTCTTTCATCCTTAGCTAAATGCAATGTCAATCCAGGAACTAACAGAGTTGTTTACCTTAACAGGAAGAACTTTAATAACAATTTGGACTGCTCTGACAAGCCTGTGACCAAGAAAATCTTCATTACACAATAAAGCAAGCTGCAATGCTAGCAGTACTGAGAGAGGTTTGAAGGGTTCTTCTGGATGACAGGTGACCCTCACTTTTCCCTGCTTCAAAATCGGAGAGAAAACTGGTTTAAAGAACATTTCCTGATAGACAAATATTTGATAATGTAGATAGAGTGTAAAGCACAAGTTAGCTGGAGATGAGAAAGTGAGACAATGCCAAGGACCAGATTTTTTTTTGGTGCCTTGTGCATTAGAACTTCCTGAGGTCCTTGAGCTCTTAGTAGTGTTTTTAGACTTTTACTCTTCTTGCTCTGCTCCATGATGTAGCTACAACTGAAGAGGAGGAGTAGATAGGATTTTAAAAAAGCATGTCTTTGGTGAGGACTTAAATTTTTTTTGCCTTTAAATAAACTTCACTGTGTTTCATTGAAATCTGCCTTAGCATCAGAATTACCTGTACCACCTTTCTGTGGCAATTTCATATTTACCAGTTTACTGAAAGTTTGAACTTTTAAAAAGTACAAAATAAGCAGAAAAAAGATTTTGAGTTTCACATGAAACTTCAAAATTGCATTATCCAAATAACTTGCATTTACTCAGTGATTAAATATTCCGTATTTAAATAGCCTTTAAAATTCCCTGTAGCATTGGTTATGTGTATGAATTTAAGGCAAGTCACTACTGTTCTTTGCACCAACCCGAATGCGAAGTTTGTCAGTCAGGCAGCACACACTTCAGGAGGGACTGAAGTAGGTACAGTAGCTACTCTGGTGACCTTCACTTCCCTCTGCTACCTGCCACCCTACCCGTTACCTGCCTGAGCTCTCTGAGTCACCCCACTTAGGTTCATCCTGTGTCTATCTGTGTTCAAGGCTCTCTGTACCGGGCTATACTAGCCACAGCTGCACCCTCCACAAGTGCCTTGTGGCACCCAGGGCACCCAGACAGCTGCAGTGAGGAAGTTCAACCAAGTCCACAACCAGGTTTGGTAAATGTAAGGGAGAGAGAGTCTTGGAGTTCATGAGACAATAGATTTCTCACCCCTTTCTCCACCCTTGACCCTTGGGCAAATGGGGTTACTCTGCCTGAGGCTGAATTCTCCTTTCTAGAAGACTATGCTACCTTCATTTACCCACCCTTCACTGGATTAAAAAACTCATTGGATGACCAGGCCCAAAGAGTGGTGGTGAATGAATAGAGTTAAATCCAGTTGGCATCAGGTCACAATTGGTGTTCCCCAGGGTTCAGTACTGGGGTTGGTTTTGTTTATTATCTTTATCAGTGATCTGGACAAAGGGATCAAGTGCACCCTCAGCATGTTTGCAGATGACATCAAGTTGGGCGGGAGTGTTGATCTCCTTGGGGATAGAAAGGCTCTACAGATGGGTCTGAACAGGCTGGAGCAATGGGTTGAGGCCAATTGTACAAGGTTCAACAAGGCCAAGTGATGGGTCCTACACTTGGATCGCAACAACCTCACTCAACGCTACAGGCTTGGGGAAGAGTGGCTGGAAAGCTGCCCAGCAGAAAAGGACCTGGGGGTGCTGATTGACAGCCAGCTGAATATGAGGTGGCAGTGTGCCCAGGTGGCCAAGAAGGCCAATGGCATCCTGGCTTCTATCAGAAATAGTGTGGCCAGGTTGTCCCCCTGTGCTCAGTACACCCTGGGAACATAAACACTTACTAAAAGTCTTCTACTGGTCCTCTGGGTTAGGTATCACTTTGATGAAATATAGTCCAAAGATTTCCTTATGTCGTTTAGTGATTTTCCTTGTGATGTCTGTATCTCCTTTCTATTTCAAAGCCTGAATGAAAAAGTCCTCTATGGAGATACAGGTGGGCACAAGAACTGAGTAGCAGCAACTGAACCAGTAAGGACCTCTGAAAAATAAGGGGAAAAAAGAGAGAAGAAACAAACTCAGTGGCCCAAAAACTTACTACCTTCACTATATTTGTTTCAAAGCATGGCTTAGCTAGGCTAAAATAAAAAATGAATGTAAACTGTATTTTGCAAATTGAGTTCCAGAAATATTGATTGGAAACACATGTCACCTCAGCTATTTCTGCTTGTTCGGGAGTTTGAGAGAAATGGTATTGCTCTGAAATGTACCCAGGTGACCGGGTCACAGATTAGACTAATGGGGAAGAGAAGAAACTTTTTGTCAGTTCAATAAAGTGAGGAGAAGCTGTTCTTTTCTGTGATGTGAGAAGAAACATATTATAGGTGGGGCTGGGAATGGATCTGGCCATACAAAGAGCAGTCTTCAGAGTTTTTCAGATATGTGCACCACACAGCAGAGTGTTCATCTTATATATATATATTCCATTAACTCTTCTGTAGACATATGGTATAGTGCATAAATTATGAAATGAAAGGTCTGCTTTGCAGCCTGTCAGGTATGGCTTGTTGCTGTGGGATGGCAAGGATGGCACAGAGCTGAACACCTTGGTTCTGAGGCTAAGTATGAAGGCTATGGACAGCTTAGCGACCTGCTCAGGTACCTTGGGGCAGACAGCCAGCTGGACACTGGCACAGTGTAGGTGCATCCGTATTGCAACTGGAGTTGGACTCAAAATACCCATGTTGCTTTGTGTTCAAGTTTTATCAACCAGAGAGCCAAATGATGTGCCAAAATGGAGCCAGAACACACAGCGGTGTGGCTGATCAGGAATGAAGACCTAGACCTGAAGCTGAGAGTTCCCCACTATGAGTGTAGCTAGACCAGAACCTGAAGATGTCTCTGCAGTGACTGGAGGGACATTGGCATCTCTGAGTAATTTAGAGCAGAAACTCATACACACAGAACAGGGCAGATGCTTCGAAACTATGCAGTGTGAATACGTCAATTTATTTAAGTGCCAATAGCATCATATGCTGTTCCAGCACCTCCAGTTCTAAACAGCATTACATGTGTTAATTTCTGCTTTCCTCAGTGCCTACAGATATCTTTTCCTCAGAAGTGCAAGCCTCATTTCACAATCTCCTCCTCAGCAAGGAGAAACTCTGGGAGCCTGCAGGGGCAGCAGATGAATTATCTTTCAAGTCTACTGACATCTAGATTTGTGCAAACCCTGCTCAGTGGGTTCTGGTGTTTCCAGCAGTCTAAATAATATCTCCTGTGGCAGTGGTACTTCTCTTATTGTCTGTACTGGGTCTGGTTGAGCCGGAATTGTTTTCCCCTACAGCAGCCCTCACGGTGCTGTGGTTTATGCTGGGAGCTGGCAGGGTGTTGATGGCACCCCGGTGTTGTGGCTACTGCTGAGCAGTGCTTACACAGCACCAAGGCTCTTTCCGACATTTCCCCCCAGTGGGATGGGGTGGGCAAGATCTTGGGAGGGGACACAGCCAGGACAGCTGACCCCAACTGACCAAAGGGATATTCCAGACCATGTGCCGTCTGCTCAGTATAAAGCTGGGAGAAAGGAGGAAGGGGCTGGGGTTACCCTTGGTCCTCCGAGGCAACCACTACGGGTATGGGAGCCCTGCTCCTGAGAAGGGCCGACAGCCCCTCTTCATGGGATGTAGAGAATAAATCTGTTTTATTTTTTGCTTTCACACACAGACCTTTGCTTCACTTCGCTTATATTAAAACTGCTTTTGTTTTACCCACAAGGGTTGGTCTATCTTATTTTCTTTCCCCTCTTTGCCCTGTTGAGAAAACACAGGGAAAGGGGGAAAAGTGATAGAGTGACTTGGTGGGTACCTGGCATTTAGCCAAGGTCAAACCACTAAGTGTCTGCCCCTAACTCTCTGCAGCAACACCTGGAAGTAATCTAGTGAGTGCTAAGGTTCTGGATGGCCGCAAAGTCCAGGTGATGGTCCATGGAAAAGACCTGCTGCTACACACCCCTTCTCCAAAATGTTTCCAAAGTGTTTGTGAATGTCTGGAGGTGGATTCATATCATGTTCAGATGTGATATGCACCTGGAGCATTGTTTGGTAACTACTTTTATGGCTGTAATTGCTATGTGGTGTCAGAAAATACCAAGCCTGAAACTGACACCACGGAGCTGTTTTTTAGAGCAGTCTTCTGCCACCAGTTCAATGCTATTTCTGATGAACACAGGTACAGAATATGGAGTAAGAGTGAAATTTCAATTTATTTTTTTTTTTTCTTGGGAAGCTGTGCTATGAGGGTCCCATTTTTTTCAGCACTGGCCACACAATGGAGGTCCTGCACCCCAGGTTACCCTATTTTGCTGTGCCAATACTGCTATATGTAAGGCTGTATTTTAAAATTGTTGAAACTGTATGTATTTGTTTTTAAGTCAAGATTAAAAAGAACCCTGAAAAGGTTCCACAAGGAGACAGTCCAGGTGAGAGAGATATGTGGTTGGGAGTAAAGGGATCTGAAGAAAATTAACATAGGTACTAACTGAAAGAGCATTTGCATTTCATGTGGGACAATTGTGCTTTCAAAAGAAGTTATTAAATTGGATGAACTACACTTGCTGTGTCAAAACACTGGATAAACCAAACTATATCTGGAGGACCTGGGTTGAGCAGTTACTTAATCTAATGCTTTCTAAATTCTCAAGAAGATGAGAAAGAAGGAAAGTTTACATGGCAAAGGCATGTGAATTGCTGTACTTGCCATGAAAAGCCAGTATCATCACATAGTGGCATAGGCAGTAAGTGGGTAACAGGAATAGATAAAGAAGCAGTCAGCAGAAATAACTAGTGGAAGAGGCCTAATGAGGAACTAGCAATAGCAGTTGGCTTGAGAAGAGCTAGCAAGGAAGAGAGCTATCAGAAAAAGTAGAGAAGATAGTTTCAGTTTAAGTGCAGTCAACTACAGTTTAAGTCCAGTGAGGCCTGCCTTCCCAGGAGCCCAAGCTGGTACTAGCAGATAGGCAGTACAGCTTCAGGATGAAACATGTTTGGGCTGACGCACAGCAAATATGCTTTCCTGTAACAAGAAAATGAGATTAATTCTTATCTGTTCAGTTTGGGGGAGGACACAAATTCTCCTGTTGGGGATTTTTCTCTCTTTAAGGAGCAAACCTCCTCTTCTGCTTGGTTAAACCTATGTTACTCATTAGCTGGAAGGGATGCAGTGTAACTTGTTGTCCACCTACACAGTCAGGCCCTTTCTAAAGATGGGACATCATTTTCCATTTTCCTGGACAGATGCTTTTCTCATTTCAGGGAAGACACACTGAAGCTAGACCCAATTTAGCCAAGACCTGGCAGGGGACTGCAGCTATTATTTAAGATGGAGCAACATGTTAATTAATGAGGCAGACAGCAAAGCAAAGCTGTTTCATTTCAGTGTTTGTATGTCTGCATAATCTTAAATAGCACTTCAAACTATACTATAAGCCTTCATCACGCCAGTTAGTCTTTCTGCTCTGATTAGAGATGTTTGTATTCTTCAAGACAGTGAACTCATGATGATCTTTACTGACTTTTCTGCATAAGAGGATTTCTTACATTAAACAGATCTTTGCTTTTGTAAATTTGCCAAAATACCTTGAGGTTGTTACAGTTCTTTATCATGAAATGCAGTTGACCTTGCCTATGGTGGTTGAGGCCCAGACTAATTCCTCTTCCAGCTTCTGAAGAGGATGGTGCTCTCATCCTACAGTTTACAGCAGAACAATGGTATTTCAGTTCCATTTAATCAAAGTTCTGGTAAATCTTTCCTATACAAAGGATCGCTACATAGACCCTTGAGTCATTTACTCACTGTGGCAAAACTGATTAAATACATTAGTTGTGGGATTTTGATTCTGATGATAAACAAAGAAAAAGGATCACATTCAGCAGTGGCAACTCACCGTCCCAAGTGGGGTTAATTGTGATTTGAAGCAATTATCTTTTTTCTTTTGTGCTTTTATACTAATTACAGTTTGCATGCTTGTGCTTCCAGGGTTTGTTTACATCTTCTAATGAAACTTTTTTATGAGTCCCTATTCTCCTATTAATTTTCTGAAATCGTTTCATTTGGGCTTTCTCAATCATAAATACGTGAGGAATACAGTCCTCACAGGTGTATCCCCTAAACACCTGCGCATCTGTCATTGTACTTTATCACTTTCTCTTTTTCTTTCTCTATGTTGATATAACAAGATTGCAGATGGTAAGTGACCCACATTGAAAAAATATTTTTAAAACCAATTACAGATACACACTCTGGACATGAAGCTGACTTTTTTTTTTTTTTTTTTTTTTTTTTTTTTTGTGGCATATTGATGCAGTATTCAGACTGATCAAAAAAGTTGATTTAATTTCACTCGGGTAATTTCTAACACTGTTCAGAAGGTAATTAGTTAACACAGATTCTTTTTAATTTTTCTATGCTGTTAATTTCTTTTGCATTGTAAATAAAAACATTCAATATTTATTTGTTGCCATAGTGCATCCAAATTTCAAAGGGACTACAGTCTGTATGGTGTAGAAAGCTGTGGGGCTTTATACCAGATTTAAATAGGTCTCCAGCCATTACTCTATGATTTCAATTATAGCAAAGGTGCCCTGTATCAGCAACAGTAACACATTTGTGTTTCATTCCTATTCATGTTGAAAATGAACTTATTTTCTTGTCATTTAGTGCAAACTGGAGTAAAATTGAGAGTTTGCCTCAATAAGATCTCCTTATAAAATATCAGGAATAAATGTGAAAGTAAAATGGAATTGCTTCCACTTTTTCAGCAGTTTAACCTCAAGTAGTTATAAGGTGATTTTTTTATTTAGTTCAGTTATAAAATATTTATGCAGAAATACTCATGAAGAAGCAACATTTCATCCAAAGGATGGCTGGCAATAAGGGGTAAGTTGCACATTAAAAATAAATTAGAACACAATACTCATTACAGAAACACCGGCAAAAACAGGAGTACTTAGGACATAATTTTCTAAAAATGCACATCTGCAACAAGCTCCAGTGGTGCATATAGTAAGTGAAGTTTGTTATTTTTGTACAGCTGCTTATCTGTTATATGCAATTTCTTGCTGTAAGGGGAGGCAAGCTGCTAAGTCATTTGAATCATTAGCTACAAATGCAGTCCCCTGTGCATTTTGTCTTTGTTTAGGTTTTTTCAATTAGAAGATACCACTTTTGTGGTGACTCACACCACTGCTATTTATTTACCTTATATTATTACCAAGGATTGGTAGGCTAGGATCATAGCCCTGTTGTGCTGGCTACCTTACCTACAAAAAGACTTACCCTGATTCAAATGTGCAATCAAAAGCTCTGATCCTGGAAAAGCTTGAAGCTGTATAATGAGACCATCCTGATTAATGTGAGGCAAGTAAACGTCTTTGATGGTTCAGGGTTTTCTGGGTAGATGAAGTAATCCAAAGGGAAGAGGAAAAAGTAGTAACAAGTGAAAAATAAATACTAACAAGGCTTAATCACACTCCAGTTTCATCAGGAACCCAGAGGTCCCAGGGCCCAGCTGGGGATATGGGATTTCTTTATGAGGATAGATTTTTTGTTACAGCACACCTACTGAGGAGTGATCAAACTGAGTTTCATCCGACCATTTTTTTTTTTTTTGTCAAAAAAGCTTAATTTAAAACCACCCTTCATCTGACTGCATAAGATTTTTTTTTTCTAAAATCATTTGGTGAACAAAGCAAATAAAATACAAGTGTAGGAAGAAGAAAAGAGAGAGGAAAGTAACAGAAGAGCAACTTCAATTTGTAGTTCCCAAACATAGCAATGGCAATTATCCGCATCCATTAGAAAGAACCATGCACACTTGCTCAACAAACGGGTGGGTTACCTTTAACTCGGTAGCACCAAAAATAGGTGCAGGACATAAGATTTTAGTAAGTCATGTTCAAAGTTGCATATCCTTTCATTACACTTGCCACAGAGGAGATTATCTGGGGATGGTTATAATTTATATAATTATGTATATAATATAAATAGTCATTAATGATCATCTGTGTAGACTCAAGCAGATTGGACTATGTGTTCTTTACCCCTGAATGATAACACTGTTCATTGTCTCCCATTTATTATTAATTTTCATTTGTAGAAACCTTCCAGTAAGTGGATAGTGGGGAGGTAAACTATGTTAGCTTTTGGGATTGTTGCATATGAGACTTAAGGGGACAGGCACTGTATATAATAGCAACAGCATCAGTGGGAGGAGAGATCATGGTTCTTCTCCTTCCCAGGCTCCCAATTAAGTTGTCACAGTCCAATGTTTTGTAGCTTTCCACACCCGAGAAGTGTAATCCACTGGGTTCTAGCTGGTGATCTCTGCACCAAAGCACACTGTCTTTTTCAAAACTCAGTTGCATGTACTAGGAATTTTGTGTGATGCATTCATAATTCCTTCCACTCTTGTTTTCTTGGACTCTTCATTCTGCATTTTTTAGACATTCTGCATTTTTTAGACATCACTGTCTAAAGTCACAGGATGATATCTGTGTCACAGGATGTACTATATCAATTCAAGCAAATAGAAAGGAGGCATTCAATAATCTCGTTCAAATCTTGACAGACCTTATCTATCTAAAATTAAGTATAAGGTCATTCACCCTTTGTTGAGACTGAGTCAAGAATTCTTTCTTTTGCAAAATGCAAAATATTACAGGCATGGGACTTAGGTTATCCCTAGAGTAACGATGATTTTTTTTTTTTCATATCTCTTATATTAAACTGTTCAGAACAATTTTTTTTTTCCAGTAAGCTTATTGCTTAAGGGGAATTCGAAACAGACAACAGCTTGTGATCATCTGCATTACTGTTAAACTGATGGTTATTTATTTACAAGGCAAATGGAGGAAAAGGTCACATGAGGTATTGTCAGCTTGTCATTTCTGAATCTATATTCTGATTTAGTTGCAGTACCTCACATGATCTTCTCTGAGGAAAATGAACAATTTTCTGTCACAATCACTTTGGAAGGTACACAGAATGGTTAAATTAGGTACTGGAGAAGGTTTTAACTGACCAGAGAGTTATTTTGTTCAGAATGGTCTCACTCTGCTAAGCTTACTAATGCTTGGCTTACTGGAAATATTGGCATTTTTGCTCTTGTTTGAAGAGAGTGTTTCTCACAGGCATGTGCAGTTGACTTGCAGTTCTTGCCTGTTCATCTTTTGAGTTCACATAAGCTAGTTACTAGTATTCACACAACCAAATGACTCCAAAATGAGTTCTGTCAAATCTTCCTTCATAATCCCCTAACCATACTAATGCCAACTAAAAAGGATGAGGTGATAGCATAGAGTGCAGTGCTCTCTCACGGGGGTCTGAAGGGCTCTCTGTAGAATAGTGAGTTAGAATTTTTTAAGTTGCTAAGTGTTGTGGTTAAGTCATCTTAGACTACTTGCCCAGTTAGTTTGTGGGATTAGCTGTTAGAATATAGTTAATTAGTGATTGGGTTGGTATGAAGACTAGGGACCAGACAAGTCCAAGTTTAGGCAGGAGAAAACTAAGGACCAGAAGTAAACTGTGTTTGGATGAAGTTTGGAGGGGAGGGAGGGATTCATAGGGAGGCCTCTAAAGACAGGACAAACCCAGGAGGCAGTAGGCAGCCCTGCAGCTCTCTGTATGGACCAGCTACTCCAGAATCATTGAGAAAGTCTGTAATTACTGTTGTCTACCTCAGTGGAAGTCCCTAGTGGGATAGCTCCAGGGCAGGTGCATATCAAAGCAGACCTCAGCCACCACAGTGCCCGGTGTTGCAAGACCATGGGTCACGCTGTGTCTCACAGTGCAAAGCATGGGCACTATCAAAAAAGATACAGCACAGGTGTCTTTCAGTTCTGTTATACCTGTGAGGACTAGATATCCTAGATAGCTGAGGCCCAAGTATAGAACTCCATGCTGTTGTAGGAATGATTTAGATACTTGGAGTAGTTGAAGGAATCCATGGTAAAGTCGGGAAGTCATGGGGAAAAGTTCTTGGTTATTGAAAACCAGAGGTGATGAGTGAAGTCTGTGGTTTCATGGGTGAGATGGTGATAGCTGGTTCTTGTGTCTGGAACAATAAATGGCAGCTGAAATAAATGGAGGAATAGTCAAATTTGGCTGAAGGTCACAGCTGAAAGTGATGGAGATGACTGGAGCTACCAGAGGCACTGAACTGGATAGGAAGAGGCTTTATCTGGTAGTCTTGGTTGTGACAGTGCCAGGCTGACTGTGTGTTAATGCAATCTGTGAAAGTAGAATTTGTTGTGTTGCAAGTAATGTGTTTTTGTGGGTGAGAAGTGGGTGTTGTAAGAGTTGATTAATTCATTCACATTAGTGAACATTTCCTCCGTCTCTTAGAGACTGATACTTTGCCATCTAAGGAGGAAACAGATTCAGTCTTCATTGTTTTCTGGGGTTTTCTCTTGCACAACATCCAGAAGAGTTACTAAATTCTATGCTCTCACACTGCTTTGTGCTTAAAGTTAGAGGCAGCAGAGGCAATCAATTTTCTTGTTCTTTTTGCTAGGCACGATTCAAATTCCCAGTCTCCCTCTTCCTTGCTCACAGTCCAGCACAAGATCCATTTCCCATGAATGATATTGCTCAGAAACAGAAGTGATAGATTCTGGCTACTACTTATCATTTGTGCAGCAGCATACATCCCAGAAGTCCACACAAACAGCTTGGAGGCAGCACTTTTTGTGTGTCTGAGGAGAGAAGAGAATCATATTTTAGATAACCGCATCTCTGTATCTCCCCTGGAAAAAGTGTGGGGAATATTTTCTTGACATGAGACCTGTAAGGCCACAGAGGAAGCTCTCTGCCAAATTCTCTGATGATGCCAGTCTAATGCAAAGATCTGACAGCCAAGAGAAAGACTTGCAAGCAATATGGGCACAGAGAGAGACAGTATCTTCCTTGGTGAAATGATTAGATGTGGATTTATGACATTGCATAGCCTGATAACTTCAGGAAGCCAATACTGGTGCCTTGGCTTCAGGTCAGTGAAGGGGAGTGAAGGGGAGTCTCTTGTTTGATGATACACTGATTCATGGCCAGTAAAAATTCATGGCAGGAGTCTCTCTGTGAAGAGAGGCAGCCCTATTGGCACTCCAATTAGCTGTGTTTGTAATTGATGATATGGCTGGAAATCACTGTGATTCATGAGTGATAATATTCATGACAAGAGCGACTCTTTCATTTCAGAGAAAAAGACTAGGAACTACTCTAAATTACACATGATTGTGATTAATGGCTTGGGAAGATAAATGGTGAGTGTGTGCCTGAAACCAGTGCTGTGATGAGAAATCTATTTAAGCCACTTTCAGAGGAACAGGAAGGAGAGGAGGGAATAGCTGTTTGAGCACCCTTGCTTGTCAGATACCTCCCAGAGACTCTAATGGGGCATTAAGGTCTGTGCAGGTAGTGCAAAATTACAGCAATGAGTGTGGCTGGCCAAAATTTTGTTATATTGACTCTCCAACCTTCTGGCTGCTGTGAGTACATCGAGTATTTTACAGTATATGCAAACTTTTCTTTGTGATAAAAGAATCCCAGATGAAAATGACAAAGTGAGAGGAAGGAGAGAAGAAAGAATGGGTGGTTAGAAAGGTGACAGGAAACATAGGATAAGAAGTACAGCTGAATAAGTTTCTACAGCTTATTTCCTAGCAGAATTGGAAAAAGCAGAAGTGGATGGGGTGACTGCTCTGTGCAGTGCAGAGCTCTACCCAAAGCAAAGAGCCACAGCCTACATAGTTAGAAAACTGATCTGAGGGAACTAGGATGGATTTATTTGGAAAAGGGAAAATTTGTATAATAAAAATAACCAGCAGAGTTGAGAGCACTGTTTCAGCAGCCCAAGGATCTGTGGGTTGCTTCCGATCCTGTTGAAAAAATATCCTCGTCTTCAGCTGGTTTAAGCATAGTAGAAAAAATCCTTTTACCCTCCATTGTCATGTCCTCATAGCACAGCTTAAATCCAGTGAATAAACCCATCTACTGTAACAAATAATAATGTTCAACTTTTCATCTCTTCATTATCACAACAATCTTGTTTATGAAAGGTTTCAGACTACAAGTTTCAGCTTTCCTACCAAACTCTTACATTGGAACATCTTGTTTATTAAAATATTCTGCTGTATAGAAATACCAGCTTAGCTGATAATATCTGTCATCAGTACCAAATGCCCAGAAGCCTGGGTCATGGACTAAAATTCCATTAGGCTCTGTGTCATCCAGACACTATGAAAAAAAAAAGCTCCTAATGCATTGAACAAGTAGGATATATGAACAGTGAATACAAGTGAGGCTATGGAAATGCTTAATGACTTCTGCTGCTCATGGTAATAAATATTTTAAAGCATTGTATTGAATGTCAAGTTACTGTCCTATATTCTTCTCCTAATTTTCATTAAAGATAGAGAAAATGCTTCTGTTGCTGCAAAATCTGTTCCTCCTCAGCAGATGTGTTTTCCTTTGTAGAAGCAACCATAAAAATGTAGCTTGCATGTCCTTCTAAGAGATGTCTTTTGGAGATTCTCCACATGCTTAGCAAAATCACTGATTGAACCTGAAGCTGTGAATATGGATCTAGTTGAATCTGTAGTCTGGAGCAAGGGCCTGTTCTTATTTAAAAGCCATTCGTGTTCCACTGGCTTTTAACATGAATACTGCCAGTAAAATCATTTGATGCAATTTTCTTTTCAAAAGATATTCCTCTCTGAAGTGCCCAGGCTGACCCTTATTCCCCATGGGCTTCTGAGGAGCCAATTGTGCTTTGCATGGGGCTGCTGAGCTGTGAACAAGCTCTGCTGCTGATGGAAGTGTCAAGAGAAAAGATGATTTGAAAGAAATAAGGGAATTGCCCTCACAAAATGCCAGCTGCTTTAACGAGTTGAAGGTGCTCCACCTGCTGAGCTCAAGAGTTTCCGATCCTAAAATGGAATTTCTCTTACCTTAAGGGAAACTGAAACTCTTGTATTTTATTTTCCATGAATAATATTCCATTTGTTGCCTGGTGCCATCTTCCTCTCATGTCTCTTATGAGGGAGAACAGTAATGTAGTAAAAAGAAAGACAGTTCTAGGAGAAATAGCATTGTGTACAATGATGTCACTCAAGGTATATCTAATAAGTACTTTGTAGACAGATAAGAGTTTTCTTTATTCATATCTTAGACTGGGCAGAGACAAGCCAGTTCCAAACTATGTAGTCTGTCACTGTGTTTAAATTAATAAGCCTATAAAGAGCATGTCTATTTGCAATCATACTCTCCATCTCACGTTTACATTTTCTTCTTTCTAAGGTTAAATCTATGGTACTGAAATGGAGTCTTTGGAAAAAGCCTCTGCTGATATTTCTGAAGGCATATAAATGTTGGAAATCTTGTGAGAATGTCTGCTCTACTGAGTTTTCAGAGAGGCAAGAAAAATTGTTCCTGCAGCTGAGTAAAAATTCTAGGTCTTGTTTGATGAGCAGTTTAGACAAACACAAATGCTATTTGTCAAATTCAGAACGGTTTTCATCAGGGCAAACAGTAAATGCCCTAGTGTGGTGACCTTAATTACTGGAAGTATCAGCAAAAGATGGATTTCAAAAAGAAAAAGCATTTGCAGAGTCCTGCAGTCCTGGCTACTGTGCCTGCCAGCAAAGCTAATCACTCTTCTCTCCAACCCTGTTCACTTTGTGTTTGCAATAGGTAGCCCTGCCCTCCCCATCTCACCACAGTTTGGACTTTCCCCCTTCAGCTGATTGTTACTCACCCTCCAAAATTAAAGACTCCTGCAGTGATAAATTGATGTTGAAACGGTTATTCCTTTCCCTTTCAGTCCCTCCCCCATTCAGTCACTCCTTTTTTAATCCCCTCCTTTTTTACCCTCCATTTCTCCCTCACTCACTGATGTCAAATTCATACAGTCCCCAAGGTCTTATAAGTCCCTTCATTCTTTAGCTCAGTGTAAGAGCCATAAAACCAAAGCCATGTGCTGATGTTTATCAGTTGTCAGTTTATTTCATCAGATCTGATGACAGGAAAATCTCTTTGCATAGATTAAGCAAGGCTTAGCCTATTTAGACTTACTATTCCTTCTTTTCCTCAGCAAAATGAAGTGTACCTCAGCTGATGTAGTTAATAAGGTATATTATTGTGGAGATGAAGACAAATGCTATTTGAGAAAATTTCCATGCATGCAGTAGGTAATTTCTTTTCATTTTTCTAATTATTGGTACTTAGTTATTTCAATTAATTTTGAGTTAATAATTTGGTTATGTTTATTGTTTGGCTAATGCTTATGGGCATTAGTCGTTGTGAACCAGGGATTTTTTGCCCCACAGATACATTCCTGTGGCTCCCTGTAATGCTATTATGGACATACTAAGACAAGAGCCTGCTCAAAGTTTTGTATTACTTCCCCTAAGTACAAAAAGGCTAGTAGATCTCTAAGGCTTTAGAGACGTTTTTACTTCCTTCTTCTTACTCTGTTAGAGAGAGACTGATTTGTTTGCTTCCAAAAGGTTTTTCTACATGGTAATAGGAGACAGGTAAACTGTTTTGGACAAACTCATAATCTGTCCAAACCAAAAGATAAACTTCTGCACTTAGTGTGAGTTTTTAATAATTTAGGGATAACAGTTAAATTTCATATTCTTCTTCAAAGGCAGTAGGTTGATAGTTGTTAAAATCAGCTCTTCTGTTTGTCTCCAATTATAAGTATAGCACAGTAAGTTGTTTCAGAACTAGGATACATATGACACTCACAATGATGATGGTGCAGAATTTTCCAAACACAGTAATAAACAGTACCTCCCCTAAGGTGTTTTCAATTGAAATAAAGATTATGTTCTAAAGATTATCAAGACTGGTAAACCAGGTGCCAATTAATCCCCAATTAAATTGATTGCTTCTTATCTTGTGAACAGCATCTGGACTGAAACCAGCTCATTATATATAGGCCACTATGCACCGTTAATTGGATGGCAACATTTTTCTGTCATTATGTATTTGACCAGATCAGGTTAATGATGACCTAGTGGTGAAAAGTTCTTTATATTATTATCCAGTGCTTCGTTTGCTAAGCTTGCAGAAGAATATAATTGCTATTATCAATGCAATTACTTTAAGAAGTGCTAACACAACTTAAAAATATCTCTGATGATTACATAACGATGACAATCATAGGTCGGGGAGAAAAGAGAGGTAGCTTAAGGTCAATACATGGTTTCTAGCAAGTTTGTACAAACTGCTGTTATGCGAGTCATTTATTTTGCCCCATAAATTTCCTTTTGCTCAGAACAAGAGATCTCTACTTCCATGTCTTCTGATTCCTGGGGCCATTCTTAGTTACAAGGAAAAGTATCTGTTGTAGATATAGGGTCTGAAAATAACAGAATTTAGAATCTGGGAAAATAACAGCGAATTTAGATTTTGGGAAAGCAGTTAAAATCCAGACTACTATGAAACTGACTTTCCATATGTTGCTTTTCTTAGAGGCAATCTCTTTGTGTTAACTTTTCACTTTTTCATTCTTTCCTGGGCCACAAATATTCATGAGATGCTGTTCAGTTCAACCTGAAATTTAACCTACTAGACTAACTTCAGTTATTGTACCAAGTTTCAGATTTAACACAGTTTGCTCCAGTTTCCCCAGCTCTGAGTAATTGACTAAGAGGTTTCATTGTCTTCCATCTAATCACGAGTGATTCATGGCAAGGATAGACCTCTCACTTGGACAGGTAGGGCAAACTACAGAACTTGTCCCTAAAACTGGAAAGCAGACATAGAGCTCAGTGTAGGGAGAGGCACTCGGAAGATCTCGCGATGTACGGGAAAAATAGAGGCACATGAAAAGATCTCGCAATGCACGGAAAGAACAGGGAACTAAAGATCTTGCGATGTACAGAAAGGCGTATATAAAGCAATTGCGCAGTTAATAAACTGAACAAATAGCAGCCACCATATTGGCGTTTGTGCTTTTGTTCCCGCGAAGGTTTAACCTCCTGCAGAGGTTAGCTGTTATCCGGATGCCGCATTTCTGTGGCTTAGAGGATGGAAAAAGACAGCTAATGCCTTACCACAGCAAGCTCAGTAGTCTGTGGATTCTTTGAGAAGAGCTTAAGCAGTCTGAGAGGGAAGAACGCCGCACTACTGGTGAGAAGAAAAAATAGCAGGTTATTTTCTGAGAGGTCAGACAAGATCAGAACTGCCCTTTGGCCATACAGTTGACTGTGAAGCATAAGCTAAACAACAACCATTGTTTAAACTGCGTGTCATGGACCACTACCTCTCTGCAAGACATATGGAACAGATGTATTATGGTGTATTTGAAAATAGTACAGAGCCTTGGAGAGCTGGAATCTAACAATGCTGAATAAAAGCATTGTCTGTTTCTATATCTGACTAAACTAAATGCTACAGATAATTTTAGAAAACTAGCAGTGATTGTGTTTGCTTCCATAACACATTGTTGATACATGTTCATTCAGTAGACACAGTGTTTTAAGTTGTACTTTCATTCCATTTTTGTAATCTATCTATTTCATGGGGGTTTTAATCATCCTGTAGCAGAGAGATATACTTTTTTTCTTTTTCACACCTACCTTAACCTTTTTTCCTGAACCTACTGACAATGATGGTACTTGAATAAGTATCATCAACAATAATCTTAGAAGCTCTATAGAAATCTTATATTCCATTTTTCTCTTTTTACAGTTCCCTCTAAAGAAGAAAAATAATCAGAAAAAAAGAAAGCATTAAAAATTTCCTTTCCAACAGGGAATTTTACTTTCAAAACCAGAAGGCAGAAGGAGGTGCAGTTGTAAACAACAGGTAGTGAAGGCTTAGTGAAAATAATGCCCAGTGTTGCTCAGTGTCATCAAACAAGGGAAAGGAAGTTATCCTTTCAGTTGGATTGAAATTACTCTAAAGAAAGCTGCTATCGTAGAATTTATAATCCCATCTTTGTAAGTAGTACCTCATGAAAACTAAAATAACAAGGGAAAATTGGAAAAAAAAATTCAGCTTCTGTTTTAGAAATTAAAAAAATATAATTCAAGACAAATAAATGGAGATTTTGTTTAGTGAAATTGATAAACAGCAGATAGAAGGGAATTTAGTATATGGTTTAGCAAGCTACACACCATTAACCGTGATATGACTTATAATTACTTGATTAGATGCCTTCACTCTCCTGACATTAAAAAAAAAAAAAAAAAAGTGAAGAAGGACCTCTATTTTGGCCTCATCTTCACAACCTGCTAACGTAAAAGAATGCAGAAACCTAATTAATGCAAATGGAACAGCTCAGATAATACTATTCAGGAAATAAAAAATGTTAAGCTGGCACATAACAGATTGATATCAATTTCTGCTTATGTAAGGAGTGAGTGGAGCAAGCTAGAGGTGGGAAATACCATTTAACAATCTCAGCAAAATACTTCTTAACATTGTGCTAAACGGCTCTGTGTTATAATTACTCTCACAGGCACTTGGATACCATAGCAATGAGCACAAAATTGCAATAAAATGAGAAAAAAAAAAGGTCTCTAAAAAGTGCAGTGACAATGCAGTTCAAACCACTGTTTCTGAGGCTGTGCACTTATGTATTGGTACCAACATGAATACTGAAAAATACCCTACAACCTCATGGTGTGTTGGAGCTGGCAATATATTTAGTAAATCAGGTTTATTTTTCTCTTTGTGAATGTTCTGTAAAACCATGCAGCACTCCACAAATTCCTGATTCTGCTGCTGCTCTGACCTCCAGCATGGGCCTCTCCTTGCTTTTGGTACATATTTCTGTTGTGCTGAGTTTTGTTCTCCTGTGGAGCTGGGACAGGGGAATGAGCACTTCTTCCAGAAGGGGTACTTGGGCTGGCAACTGTCTTTCAAAGCAGTGGAGGAAGAGGAAAGATTTGGCTCTCATCTCAGCTCAAATATTTTTCTTTCTATCTCCTAATGCTGATATATGTCAGACTCCATGTAAATTGGCTCCCAGTTGCCTTCAGAAAACAGTCTTGACAAAACATGTTGTTAAACAAGGGCATCCACAGCCACTTTTTTGTCCTTCCTGGGTTGAACTGCCAGTGAAGCATTTATGCAGCAGACCAGCCTGACCAGCCATCACCACTGCACGGACCTGTTTCTCTCTCCTACTCTGTTCTCCCATTCTGTCATTCCAGAGAAGTACTGAATGTCCCTTGTAGAGGCAATATCATTTATTCTGGTTTCGTCTCCCCTGCCATAAATTCCCATGTTTCCTTTAGTTCTCTGTTCATGTCTGAGAAATTGATGCTTCTAGAGAAGGAAAACTGAGAAAACGTGTGAGATGTAAGCTTGGCCACAGAAGGTTACAGGTATATGTGTCTCCATACGTGTAAAGACTTCTGTAAAAAGGAGGCTTTGCCGCACCTTCAGTGGAGCCTTCAACAGAGGAGTTGGCCTAAGAGATCCAGCTGATGCAAAAAAGAGAAGCTGGTAGAGACAAGTAGCAGCTACCACTAAAGGCTCTTGGTCAGTGAGGGGGTCATAACTGATGTGGGTACTTTGGTTAAGGTTGTTTTAGGAACCAGTTTTTTTCTTTTGATTTGCTAGTCCCAACATGAAAGCAATTATTCTGTGGGACTTTGATTTGTTTAGAACCCAGTGTATTGTTCTGAAGGTGCTGTTAATTTAGAGGACTTCTCTACAAGTCTCCATCTGCAAAACATCTCAATGTTGCCTGCCTCTCAGGGAGCCTTTGGCTCAGGGCCTGGTCAGCTGAGGCCCGGTTCTTCCTGAACTGGTTTTAGAAGACTTTAAAATGAGGCAGAGCCTCATTTGGGTGGCTCGAGTGGCTGAAGTGTCAGGGCAAAGCCCCGAGGCCCTGGGGAATGAAGGGTCTCCCTTTGAGAAAGGAAAACAAAGTTGTTTATCAGTGGACCAAAATAAAGGTTCCCGACCTTTATGGGAATGAAGTACATGGAAGTTTTAACATGTGTCCTGTTCCCTGACCTGGTGCCTGGGGAATAGCTTTTTTCCCAAATACAGTCCTTTTTCCCCATGACAGCTGACCACACTGATCTGAAAGCCCTGCTCTCCTTGCTTCTAGTAGTATCCTTGACTGCTGGTCATTTCTGCCGCATCTGAGCTGCAGAACACATTCCAGGGAGATGTTAGTGTCCTTACACGATGGCTTTAGGAAGGGTGGGGGCATGTCCTCTTCTGCACAGACATGTAGCATGCCTGCCTCCTGGGCCAGGTGCCTATTAATTGCAATGCAACACTACAATCGGATGAAAACTGTTCCCTGCTGATGAAGACTTTCTTGCTCTGACCCATATTCCTTTCTTCCCACCCATAATCCTTAAAAATGCTGCTAGGTGAGGGAATGAGGCACACTTTTGTTATGATCTGGTGGGAGAGTAGGTGTATTTGACTCAGAAGTGGGTACCTATGAAGCCTTCCTAGGCAAACACCACTGGTGCGATGAATATTAAGGTTGTGTGTGTCCCATGCATCAAACTAAGGTACTCTCAAGGAGAATTAAGTATTTCTAGTGTAGACCCATACAAGGATTTCCAGTCTTGTGTATTATCATAAAAGTGCTTTTAAAAAAAAAATAAATATGTAGTTGGTTGGAGTTGATTTGTAGTGAGAAGAAGGGCAGGCTTAAAAGGCAGTGAATTCTGTAAAAAAGATGTCAAGGTAATGATCTGCCTCCTGAATTTTTGATCCCTTTTGTGTTGAGAGAAGCAGAAGATTATTTGCATTCTTTGAAAATATATAGTCTTCAATGGAAGAAATATCTGTCATCACTTTCTTCTCTTTATGGCAAAAACTGTGGAAGTCCTAAGAACTTGCTAGCCACCCAGGTCAAAGCAGAAACACTACAGAAAACAGTAATAGTAATCTTTAATGAGGAGCCAGTCATCAATGCAGTTAATAATCAGCTTTTTGAAGGGTTAGCATCATTGGATTTCTCTCCTAACAAGCCTATCATTGACTGCTGGCACAAATTAATCTCTTTAATCCTGTTCTGTAGAAATGATCTATGGCCTTCTGCAGCATGTTAGAAAGCTAAAGCCAAGCTTGATGGATTTGGCTTTTTCATGTACCTCTTTTAGACAGCTCCACACCCATCAGGGCAAAAAAAAAAATAAAAATGTGCAGGTGTACATATTTAAAATACTGAGTGTACAGAGGGCCACAAAGGGCTTGAAAGGTTCAATAATATTAATTTTTATTCTTTGTGTTCCATCGGAGTTCTTGACCAGTTTTAGTTCTAATTAAGTTGGACAGTGACATGTTTATTCCTGGTGTACTATGCTGTTGTTTGCCCATGCATGGAACAGCAGCACTCAGTGAGAACATGAGCTCTCAGATAGCTACATTGTTTAAAATAATCTTAATTTCTGCAGTCATGCACTAATACATTAAATTATGAATTCTACTGTGTTACAAACGTATTGCAAGACCGTAAGACTTCAATTACATCTTTATTGTAAAGGTTAAAGGATATACACCATATTACATCAGCTGAGCTTTTGGCATTAAGGATTTATGTCTATTGAGATGAGTATAAGAAAAGACTTCTTATATTGCAAGATTAGTAATTTAGCTGAATTTGGGTGGAACCAAGTGTCTATTTTAGGCTTTCCATGAGTTGGACATGATAGGCTTTAAAGTTTTCAAAGTGGAAAATTGATCATTAAAACAATCCTTAGTTCATAGATCCTGACCATCAGAATTAATATTTTGAATACAACAGCTATTTTTGCTTAACACTATTTACTCTGCCACAATCCAAATGAAAGTAATATTGGAAAATGATTAGTATGCTAAATAACATCTAATCTTTCAGTGTATAAGTCACCAGAGAAATTTGAACAAACAACTATTACAATGCTCTAAAACCCAAGTGTTTCTTCTACAGCAACAGCCAGGGACAACTACTATTGTAGTTGATTGCTTTAAGATAGATAGAACTTCAGATGGTCTATGGAAAACTAGAAATGCAAAAGGAAGAGGAAGTATGTAGGTCACATACAATACTGATGTCTTAATCAAAAACCAGTGGACACACTACTATAGCAAATCAGAATATAAATCATTCAAGGACTTGGGAAGCAGACTGAACATTGTCAAATCAGATTAAATGCTTCTAAATCATGGCAAGAATAAAATTTCTTCTGGGAATTTACCAGAGTGATGCGAAATGGGGATAGGATTAACCACCAGTGCTTACATCATGCAAGTAGCAATGAGCAAATTCAGAATTTTCATAATTTCTGTTTACTTTGGATAAACAGCTGAAAGCCTAGATGATTGTGTGAAGACCATCCAAATCATTTGAATCTGGAGGAATGAGCTGGAAAGCTTTCAGAAACAGATTTTTCACATGACCACTACTAGCTTCAGTCTTCAGAAAAATGCTTTTGAGAACATTGTTTCATAGTATTCTTGGTCTTATTGGAAAGCATACGTATGGAAAGAAATGTGCATATCTGTCAGTTTGGGTTCTAGAGAACTTAAATATTTAAGGAATATGATAATATTTGTTTCACTCTTCTAGGAAGGGTGGGTTTAAGCTTCTAAGAAGAGTCTTGGCTTGGCTTATAACTAGCTACAATAGCAACTCCTGGTCAACTGTTTAATTGCATAAACCACAGAAACATCTCTTATATTGTCTTAGAGTGTAAGATGCAAAATGTGTGTTGTTAATCTTCGGTTTCCCTATTTTTCAACTTTAGTGTCTGCAGGAATTCTGTGGGGGAGATGACTGACTTCCAAGTGGATCAACAGTACTGCTGGGCCACAATAAACCTTATTTCTCAGTGTGGAATAGTGTGACCACTGTAGTGGCGTTCTCATTTCGCTTTCACAGCTTTTGCTCATTCAGTATTTTTACATACCCTTTACTAGTTCAATAGCACAGAGTGTCATGGAGGCAGCACTGTCGAGTAGTCAGTTCAGCTCCTGGAAGCCAAGTGTCTGGAGTTGTGCAGCTGGCTGATCTGAGGGCTCAGCATCACAGCACAACAGCTCATTGCTCTGCAACACTTTCTTTGTTTACCCTATATCTGTCTTTATAAATTGTAATTCCTAAGGTCAGGGCATTACAGTCTTTAGTCAAATAGGGATGTTTGCTAGACTGAAAAGTAAAAAAGAAACAGTATTACTAAAATGAGCATAAAGTCAGTCCTGAGTAACAGCAGCAGCTCTTGATAAAAGTGCCATACAGCTCCCAACCAGACCACCAGTAATTAAGAAAATTCAAACATCTGGGAAGAAAATGGATCTACTAAGAGATAGACAATGGTGGGACCTTAGTCACTAACTATAAGGAATCTATGGGACTAAAAATTAATGATTAGACATCCAAGAAAGCTTGTTGGTTAGCTTAAAGACAAAAGAAAATGGGCCCTACTCTAACAGAAAAGGGGTTATTTTGTCAGTAGTGCAATTCCATAGAAAGCCCTATTACTGCTGCTGTATAAACAGATGCTGGTTTTGTACAAAGTTACCCTCTCAGATCTACACAATATATGTCTGCTCATACTAAATGTAGAGAGCTTCTCTTGACAATAATAGTTGTCCTTTGAATGCAGGACAATCATAGTATCAGAACAGTTTCTGTGGAGCACTGCAAAAATGAATCAGACTTTTGCACTCAAAAGTTATGTAGTCTCACCCTTTCTACACTGTCCAGAAGGTTAAACCAACTTTTTTAATGTTATATCTCATAAATGTCTTTGTGTATCTTTCTCTCCCTCTTTCACACTCCCTCTGTCTCTGACTGTCGTTTTTGTCTCTCTTTTCGCCCCCACACCCTTTTTAAGAGTTTATGGGCAACTCCTATTACAATTTTCCTTTAGTAAAATTTCAGAATGCAGATATCATGCTGTAAATTTTGGCAATTCATAATTTATTTCTGAATTCCATAAATAGACCACATTTTTTTTTCATAAATCACACCTATCACTTTTTATAAGGTCTTTAGCTTTTATTATCCCTATGGAAATTATTGGCTATTTTTTTTTACTTCTGTTGTTTTTTTCCGTCATTAGTATCAACACGATGATGTCTCTATCATCAGTATGCAAACTAATTGTATGGGTTTTCCTATATTTTTCTTTCCTACAATACATTCTGGAACAGAAGCTTCATTCCCTACGACTCAGTGAGAATTATCTATACTCTGAAAACATAGCCTTTGTCCTCCAGCACAAGTTCAGCAGTATTTAACTTCTGTTGGTCTAAACAGATTGTTGCAGAGAAATGGCATCACCCTGAACATTTTTCTTCCCTAAGGGGAGCTTAATGTTATCAGTAATAATATTAGCCTATTGCAAAATTTGTGCTTTTTATTATATTTTTTGTCCAACATGAATATGCTTTCTCCCATTTCATTTGGGTTCCTTAAATCCTGAACCAATGCCACGACCAGAGCCTCTGCTATATCTATTTCTTACATAGAACTTAACTAAAAACCTATATAAAGATAGACAAAATAGGTTTTTGCCTACCTGAGGGAGAAACAATGACTAGCAAAAAACAAACCATCAATTGTGAAACATGGGTAAAGGACTGTCTTCTGCTAATGTGGGCTAAAGTGCAGTAACGGTACAATTGAACTATATCGGGGAGACAGGAAATTAATAGAGGAGAGTGTCTATGGACTGAAAAAGGAGGGATTTATTTGGATTCTGCTTCCATAGGAAAACTATTTTACTGTAAATGTGGCTTTTTTCTGGTTTGGAAGTGAATCCTGGAGTTGACAAAATCATAAAGAAACATATAAGGGAGGAAAAGAAGCACTTGGATAGGATGAGGAGGAGAAGTGGGAAGTGTGTAGTGTACAGTTCTTTGACACATGCTACCACTTAGTTCTAGCATTTTAATGATATACTTGCAGGAATATTTACCAGATTCCTTCAAAGGCAGTGAAACTCTAATTTACATGCCACAGACATCTTTTCAAGACTCAAGAAACCTGATTTTTTAACTTTTTTTTTTTGTACTAGATGCTGCAAACAACTTGTGTGACATATTATTTAATGATGCTCTAAAATTTCAGTGCAACCAGTAAAATCCTTAGTTTGCTATCATAACCAAGAATAAATAGCAAGAAAATAAGCAAAAAAGTAGCAAGAAAATAAGTGGAAAAGTACAAATAATATTGGTTGTACACATTTCTATTAATTTAGAAGGCCTGACAAAAACATTTAAAATTATGCTTCTCATGTAGGAGTCAGTTTTGAAAAAAAAAAAAAAAAAAAAATTTTAGCTGTTATCTCTGTGTACACATGTAACTGTACTACCTGATTTTGTGGTAGTATTGCTGCGGATTGATTTCAGAATCTGTGTTTTGAGTTTAATATCTACGTTAATAGAGCTAGTGCTCTAGAAACAAAGCACAGATGTATCCCATACTCCAAGTTTATCAAATATGTCTGATTTTAATATTGATATGTGATGTTTGTATTCCTGAGTTTCTTGGTTTTTTTCAGCATGTGGCTTTCTTCCTTCATGATTCAGCTAGTTTGATCTCTTGTGGTATTTAAAAACCACAATAGATGCACCCCTCTCAACATCTCCATAGAAGTGGAGTTGGGAGGCAGAGAAAGATGCAGGTGTAGAGCTATTGCTGGACCAGACAATACAGAAGAGGGGTGGACAGAAACATGGAAGGTAGCACAGAGCAGGGCAAAATGTGTTTGCAAGATATGGGGCTAGTTTTCGTGCCTAATAATCGTGTTTGTTGCTTCATGAATATAGAATGAAAACACTTGAATGGTAATTATTTATCTCTCACTATTAGTCAAAGATTAATTATTACTTCTCCTAAATTCATTTTATAACAGGGTAATTCTGTTGTTTTCATTTTATCTACTTCATGCTGATGCAGAGAGAGATCAGAGAACCATGACTCAAAGCTCTCAAATATGTGCCTTGAAATAAAATTATTACCAGGAATCACATTAAAAAGGGATTTAAAATATGGGCTTTTACACTACAATCTATTACCATTTTCACAGAAAATGCAAGTGCATTTTGCAAGTGTAGTACACAAGTACATTAAAAAAGGCAAGCGTGAGATGAAGAAAATAACTGAACTATTGCTATGTCAATAAGTTTTGCATAAGTAAGTGCTTAAGTTGTTGCAATTTGCATTCAACAAGGATTCCAGCAGCAGTGGAAAGTGCTGCCTTTGACTAAAGAAAGAAACAGCAGGTTCAACGGACCTGTGCACAAATGGAAAAACATGGGATTAAATCTCCATTTCCTTGATAAGGCAGAAGGTTAAAAAATATAAGTGGATTTTGCTGATTCTTGCAGCAAAAGGAAGTTGAAAACTTGTTATGAAGAATGAGGAGGATGGGTTGAAGAACAAAAAAGGAATGCCAGAAACAGCCAATATTGAAGAGAGACTGTGATATGATTTTGTTGTTCTTATCTCTCTTAGTAAAAGCAAACTCCACAGGCCACATGTGGATGGTATGTGCAGGTCAGGCTGATTAACGCATCTGTTCAGACATTTTCATAGTCAGAAATCATTAGGATAAAGAGTATTCATGAATACACAGGGAATATTACATATGTATAAAGATTAACTAATCCAGAAATTAAAATTATTTTGGCTTCACAGAGGAAAACAGATTACAGATCAAGCTCCTGAAAAGAAATTTCAGGAAGAAGGGGGAGGAAAGGTTATAAAGCTACTATAATATTGACATACTAGCTTTGACAAGGAACTGCGAAGTGGGCCATCTGCCAACATGAAGATCAGTAGGAACAGCAGACAGGGACCTAAGAGATATTAAAAAACCCCCAAGAATTCTGTTCCAATTTGTATTTATCTCAATAAAGTGATTGAGAAACATTACTACAAAATTACTTGACAGACTTAACATTCCCCAAATATGTCATGAGTGAGGCTGAGACCCTAGAGGAATTGCTCATATGCATGGAAATACAAAAGGCTGTTCAGAGCTCAAAAGCTGATCCAAGGCCAGGTGGTTTTATGATAGTGCCTTAAGACTCTAAAAGAGGAGATAACTCTTCTGAAAAGAGTATTTACAGATATGGAATAATGGACAATATTGGTCCCTGCTGGAAAAATGGGCTGCCATAACTCTTATAGCACCTGAACCACAATTTATTTTGTCCATGGAGAGACCATGGCTGGAGCAAGAGAAGTTCACTGACTGATGTTAGGGAACTTTATGCATTTAGGTAGTGTATCTCAGTAACTTTGATTTTTATTGAGTATAAATTAGAACAAATTAGAGGTTTTCTTCATATGATGTTGGAGACAAGCTGACAGGCAGGCATGCAGAAGACAGTTTAGAACTAACACTGAAATGTATCATTTGCTTTATCTGGCCAACAGACCAGGTGAAGTTGCTTCTGTCTCTTCTGATATTAATTTTGCTGAATAGACTATTTTATTTGATCAACTGTGTAATTCCACTGTTGTATAAAAGGCAGGAGACACATGAATTGTGATTTCCCTGCATTTTTACACCACGGTAGCTCTACAGAATTCACCAAAGCATTTTAGCTAAGTTACTGTGCTTCTGTGCTTGTTAATAAAATAGCAATGCAGATATTAATGAATGGACAAATGACTCTCTGAGTAAATTTGAAGCAGAGAGAACTTCTATGGACAAGCAAAGGAAAAATATCAAGTAAAAAAAAAAAATTGAAAACCTGGTAGTAAAGCTTTTAATTGTGGAATTCCTTTATTGGTTCTAAAGGATAAAGCATTGTTAGTTTTTGCAGTCAGGCAGACAAGATATAGCTGGGAGTCAGGAGGTCATATGCATGAACTAATCCTTTCATCCTCTCATTCAGGTCCCTTCTCAGTGCCGTTCAATACAGCCACAGCTGAGATGAATAGAGTTTCATTATAAATCTTATATTTGCTCTCCTTTTGAACCAGGTACAAAACCACAAAAATTTATTTTTCTCACAGCTATAAAGAGATATAAGTTTGAGAGCATCTTGTCAAACATGAGACTGTGGGTACTTGAAAATGGAAATTCTGAAGAATGTAGTTGTTTGGGGTCTTAACAACAAGGGCATATTCTCACTGTAACACTCCAAAATTTACCAAGACAATGAACAAAATTATTAAAAGAATCTGACTGTGTTTACTTGGGTTTTCATCAAATATTTTCTCTGAGGCAAGACTGCAACCATTTCTCATATGTATAGCAAAGCTCCACCCCACACAGTACAACACGTGTTCACCTTTCTCTCATAGGATTTACTGCTCTGGGCCATGCACAAAGTTCTTGGGTTGAAGCTGGCTTCCCTCTAGACAGCTGGGAGTAAAGCCAATGCAAGTAGGTCTTCACAGGCCTGTGGAGACAGACCCAGAGCCTCTTATTACAAATGCATAAATCCAACAATGAACTTCACAGAGATGCTTTAATATTCTATGGTCTTTATTTTAAATGAGACTGTAGTTGAACAATACTCAAGATTTTCAGTACAGAGAAAGCAGCACGGGCCAAAGAGGACTTTGTAAAGCACAGACAAGACCAAATGAATATTCCTTTATAACCTCTTATTCTGTTCAAGCCCTTAAAATGGAAAAATTCAAAGCTAACTTTTCTTCTACAGCACGGTCATTAATTTGGGGAAAGGTGGAGTATTTCTTAAGAAAGTTTGCAATATATTACTATTTCCAATAGTAAATCACATTTTACAGTTTATGTCCAGGATAATTAAGGACTGGAAATAAATTTTTTTTCAAATCATTTTTAACAAGATGTGAAAAACATCTTGTGTTTCTTACATATTTTGGCAGTGTGTTTTGTAGAAGATTGGATATGCTGACACACAAAGTCACAAGACATTTTGGAGCCCAGGTTTCAAGAGATTCAATGAGATTTAAGCTCCTAAACTCTTTTTTGAATCTCAGGCCTACACCAAATCTAACGTTAATACATTTGGTATGTTTAATTTTTTTCACTTTTAATCTTCAAATTACAGAACTGAGTGCTTGCAGTAGTGGTGATTAAATTGGAAATATTTCTGCTTTTTTTACAATAATAGAAAATCTTAACAAATGCAAGTTGGAGATTTACAAGGCTTAAACAGGCCTAAAATCATGATTTTACAACTTTTGCTAGCCTCACGTTTTGTATAAATACTTTAAGTGCACTTAGGACTTTAAATTCCAACATTTAAGTTTGACAGTTTTCATTACCTCTACGAACAATTCCCTATATTTCATGACACACAGGTGATGGATGAGAAGCTCCAGCTCCCAGCAGCCAAGCATCTCTTGACTGTTCCTTCTTTGATCTTTGTTTCTAATTTGTTGACACATTTCAGTTTTTTTCTCAGAGCTTTCTTTGGGCTTCTTATACAGATTTACCTGGGATTATTCATCCTCTTCTGCTCATTTTCAGAACAAAGAATCAGCTATTTAAGAGCCACATAGTGCTTGTTAAACACCTGTTGCCTACAGACATTTAGTTGATTATCCTGCAAATTATCCTGTCTTTAATTTATTTCACCTTTGTTTCAGTTTCAGAAAAGATGTTGGCTTTGAACTAAGAGACTGTTAAATCCACAGGTAGCTTCTAGTATTGTTTCCTCGTTGTCAGATTAGAAAACAAATCTGGATATATTCTCTCTGTTATTTGTGGTCATGTCTGCAGTCCCTAGGACTGTATCATCTCAGCTGTTTGGATAACATTGGATTATAGTCTTCAGTCCCTCCAGACGCAGACAGCTAACAGGCATTTGTTCAAATTTTTAGTTAAAGCACTTGAATTCAGAAACCCTCAATACTTGTATTATTAACTTCAGCTACTGGGGGCCAAAATGAGGAAACATCTTTGAGGATGATTGCCCAGCTCCTTCTGGGAGCCTGAAGGCAGTTGCTGTGGTACAGCTAAACACAGGAGGAATTAGTTGAGCCAAGGTATGTATTTCAACAGGGTCTCAAAATTTTATTACAGATGTAGCTTTCATTAGTTCACAGCCCAAGACAGATTTAGGGGTGCCTGATGGATTGCAGACACTGTGCCTTGTGGAGGCCTGATCCCCGAGTGCATTGGTAAAATCGTTGCAACGCATTAATTCTTCACACTTCACGGCTTCAGTGCTGCACAATAAAATAGGATTTGGTGAATGGTATGCATTTGCACAAAAAAAAAAAAAAAGGTGAATTAAAAAGATATGAATGCTAGAATTTCCTACTTACTTTAACTATACAATCACAAGGTTTTTATTAATATAGTTTTTGTTAAACTTTTAAAATTCAAGACTCTATCTGATCCTCTAACCACTCAAATTTTCAGAAATAGCCAAGATCCAATCCCAATACTATCTCCACAAGAAAGTAACCTCTTCTGCCCCAAAAGAGCAATACATTGTTATTCTCATCTAAAATTGGTTTGGGACTGTTGAAAAGGAGTAAACTGTCCCAACTCTGTAACCAGTGAACCCAAGTGCTCTCCAGCACACTAACACAGTTGACTAGTTGAAGTGAATGCATCAAGTGTTTGGGCAGTCCATCTTTCCTGACCCTCACTGAGTATTCTCCCTTGCTGCGGCTGAGCAAAATGCTGCTCTCTCTTGCTGCTGCACCAGCACATGTTATTCAGGCCCTACATTTTCACTTCTATCTCTTACCTCATTTGGCACTGACTGTAGTAAAATAGGTAGCATTAAAACATAATGAAGCAACAACAACAACAGATAATACTTTCTTAATCTAACAGCTGAAACATTTTCCTATTCTTAAGAAATAATAATAAAAAAAAGCCAGCCTTTTGACAAGAAGCAGGTCTTGATGGTTTTGGCACAACAGATGAAAGTTTGATAAGTGTAAACCCCTGGAAATACAAGCCTAGAATGAATATCACTGTGGTGATATCAGTGATATCATTATCACTGTTTATTTAATTTGCAATCACATACAAACCTGTATCAGTCACAAGGAAGATGCAGTATCTAAACATCTATGCCTCTCAGTGCTTCAGCTGTATTGACTAGAGTTAAAACACCACCCACAAAGATTTTAAAAGCATTCTTCAAGTAAAGTCAAGGTGTAAGACTGTCTATGCCTTTCCATAGAAGGTGTAGAAAGTCCTTCCCAAATTCTTGGGTGAATCTATTAATCAAGTGCCCACAGAGATTAAAGGTGCAGACTCAGTAATCTAGTAAATCATGTACATCTGATCTTCCTCTCTGCTGTAGACCACACACACATCAGTGAAATTACATTTCCTACTGAAAATTATTCTTTGAGCCATATTCAAGCCTAATATTGTGCGTGATCTCTGTCCATTAGTATCTTCTGCCTACTTTGCTTGTGGTATTTCCTATTGCCTATTTCATGCTGAGGAAAGTATTCTGTTCTGAAAAATAAAACAAAAGTAAATGTTCCTAACTCCTCTTTTGGTTTCAGATTCTCCAACAAAATTTTCTAATTGTCTAACAAAGATAGGACACTTTGACTAAAAATTTTCCAGCAAGTATTCAGAAAATCAGTAGCTGATACTAATGAGATTTGACAGGGTGTGTCTAACACTATGTTAACATATCTTGATTCTAGAATAGAGTTTAACTGAGGGACTGGGATCCATATACACCTTTAAGATTCCTCTATTGGGTATGTGTGTTTCTGTATCACTGTTACCTCTCCAATGTAACAGAAAAATAAAAGGAGTTTCCCCTTGTATTCAAATTTTTAATCTGTAGAGTGTGGGTCTTACTATTCATCTATTCCCTTTCATACTAGAAGAAAGTGTAATGATCCTTAATGGTAAATGAAATTTCTCTTTCTGGTGAGAATGATATATGCGGTCTTCTTTAAAAAAATAGCAATTTTTGTTTCATTGGAAAACTTAGTTCTGACTCTACAAAGTCCAAGAGTTGTACAGGATCTCCAAGGCCACATTCATGCTAATAATATTTGCAGATGGTCAAAACTATAAGTGATAAGCCATTAAAAATTACTGATGGTTCCCTGTCACAAACTTACTATCTTTATTTCCCCATGACTACCTCCCATTTGCTTGCACTGACTTACAGAAAATCTTTTTGTATACATAGTTGTATCTAAAAGGGGAATTCTGATTATTAATATCATATGCTAAAAAAATCCATTTAAATGTGTATAGAGGCTGACTTTCTTGTGTTAAGGTAGTCATTCATAGCTTTGATTAAACATGAAATGAAAACTTTAAATAGCTATTCCCTGTGAAAAGTAATGGAAAATAAGATCCATACCTGCTTGCATTTTCAGGAACCAATGGCTTTAGAGTACACTGTTTTAAAGATGTAGGAACGGATTAGTCCTACTAGAAATAATTACTATAAATACTATAAATAACACTGGAAACTACTCAGCAACAGCTACAGCCTAAGGTAGCATGACCCAGTTCTAGAAATTGCTTTTACAGTCACACTTAAGTCACTGAGGTCTAAACATATGCCTGAAGCTGAGAATGTAGATGGGCTTTATTTAATTTATTCATAAATGGCAATGTTTGTGTGTATACATATGCACACATACACACATACACATGTATATGTGCAGATCTGTCTATCTATACATGAAAAACATGGACTTTCAGGCAGGTAAATCAAAGTACAAACTGAGAGTACATCATGTCATTGACACTGAGGAAATATTTTAGTTTCTTGGCAGGGCTTAATATATCACCTGGAGGGCTGCTCCACATCCTCAGCTCTACTGGAACCTGAAAACCACTGGCAAGAGGGTTTACCTGTACTAGGGCATTGCTCTTCCAAGGGTTGTGCTTCTGAGCCTAATGTCATAATCTGTGATTACTCAGTTATTTAGGGAGGACCCCAGAGCTCAAGGACACTGTAAAGGGCAGGAGTAATCATTTTCCGTCTGTTTAATCTTTACCAAGTGAAACTTTCAAAGTGAAGGAAATGCACGCAAGCCCCATTACCCTTAGCATTCTCTTTGTCTCCATCTCCATTTGCCTCTGCACATATTGACCCAGTGCAATGACAGATTAATGGTGACATTAAATGAGGTATTAAATTTAATCTTCTTTACTTGATGTAGCAAAAGTTGCCTTTCCAAATCTCCTTTCTTTAATTTTTGCTTCATGATTGCCATTTTTCATTCGCTGATTTTATTCATGCTAGACTAGGCCAGTGACCTAAAACTGCCAATTGAGGAGTGAAATACTAATCACATTTCTTCAATTGAAAGCATCAGTGTAAAAGCTTCCCATGCATTATTTACATTAATTATTTTCTGTCTCAGGGATTCTCCTGCTACCTCCTAAATGAGTTCAAACAAAACAAACAAAATAACTTATTTTGACTCTAAATGTTTATTACCGTCCTTCCAACTGACAAAATCCATCTATAATTGCTTATTCCTGCTTGTCTTACAAAAATTCTGACTTCGGGAGGTCATTTCACTACCTAGTGGACATATTAGCCATGTAAGAGCTATCTCTCAAAATATTTTGTAGTCTTTTCTTTCCTTATAATGTATTAATGGGGTGTGGTGTTTAGTCTTTCGGTAGGAAGATTATTAAGTTTCACAATGGCTTACACAGTGGTAAGGTTGCTAAATGATGACTTCTAACATGAAAAATGTGTGACAAGCAAAGACTCATATAATAATATGCATAGTACCACAGGCTATACGACTTGATTCCCCCTTAGTTACTTTATACAAGACTTTTCTATCTAGTTTTTAGCAGAATCAGCAGTTTTTGCTAAGCTGTTAAAAATGGTTCATAATTTTTCCTAGAATAAAAAAATTCAAAAAGAATATGGCATCGGTTGAAGTTTCTTTGACAAAACATTTTAAAACAAAAAATATTGCTTAATTAATTTATTTTTTTAATTATATGAGTTTCAATAAAAATGTTCCTAGAATAATTTCTCAGCTCTAGGACGATTACCCTTGTGATGGTATGATTCTAATTCTGTTGGATATTTTGCATCCTTAGTTCTTACCAATGTAAATGTTCACTGAAACTACTCAATTCATTATTGCATATGCAAAAACCCCAGAGGTTCAAGTGTAGGGTATACACCCTGTCCTTATCGTATAAGGTCTCTAACACTGACTGTGCACTTTGCTTTCATATGTATTTCAATACCAACACCATCTTGCAAATTTTCAGTGTTTCACTATAGCATGAAACTTTATCTGCAGGAACTCAGTATGTCTGAGTCAGTAGACTTAAGTATAATAATATTTTTATTTAACATTTCACAGGCTGAATGCTGCTTGCTTCTGACTGATACTGGCTTTTAGTTACCTCATCTCATTTTATGTAAAAGCATAGTGCCAAAGCATTCTTTATGGAAGTGTGCAATTTATTTTAAATGAACCGTATTTTAATAGATTTACATTTATTTTATCAAATACCAGTGAAAGGCAGCAGATTATACACACCTAGTTGGTGAAATAAAAATAAACCAAAGAATTAAAGGAAAGATGTTTCAAGGAGGATATTAAAACAGATTTTGGGAGCATCAATCATTCAGTGCTGTAAACATGAAAGGGCTTATTCTTTGATCGTGCAAATCCGAAAATTATTATGGTGCACTCGCTCTGTTTCTTCTCTCAGGGTTCATTCATATATACAGGAGTTTCCATATAGCACCACTGAACCCAGGGAGTAAACTCCAGGGCATATTTCAATTAGAAAGAAGCAAACGTATCAGGGGTAAGTGAGTAGGCAGTTGTGCTGGCGGCACAAGAAGCCACTGTCAGCTGTCCAGCCACATCATTGCTCTTCCAGAATCTGTCCTGCAAGAGAAGAATAGGAGGCCATCTGTGCTGGCTCTCAGGGTGTTAGGAAATAAAGCTGGTGCAGGGTCTGGAGCACATGTCATATGAGGAGTGGCTGAGGGAACTGGGGTTGTTTAATCTGGAGAAGAGGAGGCTGAGGGGAGACCTCATCGCCCTCCACAGCTACCTGAAAGGAGGGTGCAGAGAGCTGGGGATGAGCCTCTTTAACCAAGTAACAAGCGACAGGACAAGAGGGAATGGCCTCAAATTGCGCCAGGGAAGGTTTAGACTAGATGTCAGGAAGCATTTCTTTCCAGAAAGGGTTGTTAGGTGTTGGAATGGGCTGCCCAGGGAGGTGGTGGAGTCCCCATGCCTGGAGGTGTTCAAGAGTAGGGCTGATTTAAAGTTTAAGGATATGCTGTAGGTGGGAACTGTCAGTGTGAGGTTAATGGTTGGACTGGATGATCTTCAAGGTCTTTTCCAATCTAGATTACTCTGTGATCCTGTGATTCAGTGAAAAAAGAGTGCATCCCAATCTCTCTTTAGGAAACAATAGTGACTAAAAGAGGACTGCAGTGTGCTAGAAGCTGCTCTCTTCTTCTCCCCTCCAAAGATAAAAACAGCTGCAGAGAAGAGGTGGTAAATGGAGTAGTGGTGTACAAAAAAAGTTGCATGGCTCTGTTATGGACACTTTAAGATCAGGTGAGATCCAAAAGCTTCAGTTTAAGAAAGAAACCTTTGAAAGTACTTTGATGAGCAAAACTACGTAGCCTGTGGCACTAAAATATTTACTGCCATCCACACCTCTCTTCATGGAAGGTAGCCTTCCTGTCTCCCTCTCCTCCCTCATTGAAACATGATCTAAATCAGCAGTCTTTCATGACAGCTTTATACCCATGGTACTGGGGTAACCCCTCCCCCCCCCTTTTTTTTTTTTCTGTAGTAAACTGATAAATGGGAGGCCAGATGAATGTTTTGAATATGAAAACTCATATGTTGACAGTGTTAATGGTTACAGCATTCTCAGAATCACAGAATCATCTAGGTTGGAAAAGACCTTGAAGATCATCTAGTCCAACCGTTAACCTAACATTGACAGTCCTCAACTGTACCTTATCCCTAAGTGCTATGTCAGCATCTCCAGGGATGGGGACTCCACCAATTCCCTGGGCAGCCCATTCCAACACCTAACAATCCCTTCTGGGAATAAAAAAATATCCAGTCTAAACCTTCCCTGGTGCAATTTAAGGCCATTCCCTCTTGTCCTATCACTTGTTACTTGGTTAAAGAGGCTCATCCCCAGCTCTCTGCAGCCTCCTTTCAGGTAGCTGTAGAGGGCGATGAGGTCTCCCCTCAGCCTCCTCTTCTCCAGACTGAACACCCCCAGTTCCCTCAGCTGCTCCCCGTACGACCTGTGCTCCAGACCCTGCACCAGCTCCGTTGCCCTTCTCTGGACACGCTCGAGTCATTCAATGTCCTTTTTGTAGTGAGGGGCCCAAAACTGAACACAGGAATCGAGGGGCGGCCTCACCAGTGCCGAGTCCAGGGGTCAGATCCCTTCCCTGTCCCTGCTGGCCACGCTATTGCTGACACAAGCCAGGATGCCATTGGCCTTCTTGGCCACCTGGGCACACTGCTGGCTCCTGTTCAGCCGGCTGTCAGTCAGCACCTCCAGGTCCCTCTCTGACTGGCAGCTCTTCAGCCACTCCTCCCCAAGCCTGTAGCGCTGATGGGGGCTCTCTCCTTACCTGAACACAGCACTGTACTAAATTTGGTCACTGCTACTTTACAGCACAAATGTTATTTTCTGTTTTCAAACTTGATTTGCAAAGTCAGCAAGAGATGACAATATTCTATTTAATTAAAAATACTATTTTGGGCAGCTTGACTATGTGAGGTTTCTAACAGGTCACTTTGTAAGCACTCCTCTCCTCAGCCACAGGATGGTCAGCTTACATACTCACTTTCCAGGCAATTTTCCCATACACGAGGTCCATTCATGAACTGGATAAACTTTCTGAAAACAATAAGATATAATTAATTAAGAACATGTACAAAGTGCAAGATGTCTTAAAAAAAAAAAAAAAGGAGAGTTAGAATGAATAAGGTAGACAACAGGCTGAGTAGTAATCAACAGTGTCATGTTGCTTCCAAAAAACCAAACCTTAGGCTGTCTAAATATAGTGTAAAGCTCAGAGTATTTCCATTTTAATAAGGCTGCAGCAGAATTATTGTGTTTGGGCTACTTCTGACCTTTTAAAGAATCCTGAGCAGACAACAAGAGTAGATCAGAAGTCTAGGAAAAAAGGAGAGAAAGACCTGGAGTTGTTTAATTTAAAGGACAACCTAGAAAGATAAGTTGTAGTAACAGTCTTTAATTATATAAACCCCTGGTTGCTACAAGTTCAAAGGCAAGAGACTTTTTCCAAAGGATAAGACAGGAAGTAACAAACTTAATTTGCAGTAAAGAAGAGCTACATTAGTTGGTAGAGAAAAATGTGCTGAATATAAGGGTGAGGATAAGCGGAATTCATTGCCTGAGAAGGCAACGGAGTCTACATCACTGGAGATTTTATAAAAAAGATTAATCAGAAATACCTGACATTTAGTTGGCTAAAAATCTTCTGAAGATCTTTCTGGGTTTACTCAGAGTTTTTGATTGGGAAATGTTGTGTTCAGGGAGACAGTCTAGAAAAACATACACCACAGAAAAAGCAATGTGCTCTTCCAGCTCAAATTTTGGCCTCTGTGATAACTGAAAAAAAAAAAAAAAAATCTATCTGAACAGTAGAGCAATAAGAACTACTCTACTGAGCACTTTCTTATTCCAGCTGTTCTTAAGAATTTAATCAAAGCATATGCAAAATATGAAGACAATCCCAATGTTCTGATAGAGAGAAAGTCAGATCATTAGGTTTAATCCTTAAAATTAATTAAAACCAGATTCATTCATGCATGAAAATTTTACTTTGGGAGAAGAATGATGAAAGATGAGAACAGATCCATGCAGCTACTATGTCCTGTTTTTTTTTTTTTTTTTTTTTTTTTTTTTTTTTTTTGTTGTAATGTGTTAAAGAGCTCTTAATCTAAAACTACTACTGCTCAGACTCTCAAGCAGACCTTTAAAATCCCCCCTCTGTTAGAGGAAGCTACACTCACTTTCAGGCAAATCTTATTAAAGGTGCTGTACAGAATTTCCTTTAGGTGTAATGTGTTAGCTGCTAAGCAGGTCAATTTTTCTCTTAGGAAATGCAAAGGTAAGATTATGAAGATTTTAAAAAATAACAACAGTAAAAAAAAACCAAACCACACTCATCACAACGTTTTGTTCTCCCTAAATTTTGACATTGTGAGAATATTTTGCTGGTTTTGTGATGGTTTAGAATTGCACTAAGGCATTCAGATAGAAATAATGAAAGAAAAGATGCTACATACTCTATACACCTACATCTATTGTATTCTAAGACTCATTATGTCACTTTCTTACCCTCAGGATATACTACTACCTAAGTCTAAAGCAATACTTGTAATAGAACGAAAAGCTACATGTTTTAGAGTGTAAATTATGAAGTTTAATAAAACAAATTGAAACTCTAATGTGTTTGGAAAGCAAGAATGTTCCTAGAAGGGTTTGGGGGTGGAAGGAGACTCCTCTTAGTAGGTCATGAACTAAAGTTTTTCCGAAGAAAATGATCCTATCTTATTCTATGCAGGGTGAGAATAATTTCAGTTTTTTCTGTGATGTTTTTAGTCTGAAATGAAATGTACATGCCACAATAGTGCATATTTTCTAGGTTAGACATGCTATTGTGAATGCCTAAAGCTCACAGAGAGCTTTAGGAGAATTTTCTCTCCTTCAGATATGCATTTTATCCTTCTCTGAAAGATCTTTTTTTTCCTAAAAATTTGATATGATGAAATGTCATTACAGGGATCTATCACAGAACTGGCCTCTATCACACAGGGTTTTTTAAGCAGAGGGACTAACAAACATTTTTCAGTCTGTAGGGGTAGGCAAAATAGTTGGGATATATACTTTTTTTTTTTTTAAAAAAAAAAAGGTATAGTATTGAGTCTAGAAGATTTACCAGACAGAACAGTGCTTATTCACTGGATGTTCCCTTTGGTCTCAAAAGCACATGCATGTGCCAGCACTCTGCCCATCGCGTGCTGTACTGGTGGCTCTAATAAGGCTGACTGTCCTGGTGATGCCTGACAGGTACAGAAACTTCCTGTCTGAGATTTGCAATGGCTGCCTTGTAAGATGGCATAGACAGGGAACACATCACCTTTTTTAGAGCCATAAGTTTCTCCCAGGGGAAAAATACTTAGGTGAGACTGAGAGGGACTCCTTGCCTAGAAAGTGAATTGCTGAAATGCTTTACAGAAGGCCCACTTACCCTTCTGACAGACTGTATACTGCTGAAAAAAAAAACATCTGACAGTCAATAGCTGATGCTTCTGCTCTAGGCTGTTACAGCCTTTTATCAGCCATGGGCCACCCAGAGCAAGTGCAACTTTCCCACTGATGGGAAAGATTTAGTACCTTTCCCATCACCTTACTGACTCAGCAGAGGTGGGGAAGTCATGCTGCAGCATCTACAGGGATCTCTGGAAAGCAGCTACCCAAGCTCTCTTAGAAAACTCCAGGGGAGAGACTCAGCTCCCAACCTTACCGAATGCAGCCCAGGGTAGGGGAAGGGTCCTGTTTACAAAGCCCTCAGATAACTGATGGGGGTGGGGGGAAGGTTGACTCTTCCTTCAAAGAGAAGAGCCTCTCCAAAGGGGCTGAAGGGCTTGCTTGCTCCTGGCATCAAGAAAGGTTCTTCCCTTACCTCCTTTGCTTTGATGTTATTTAAAATAAAAACCCATTTAAAAAAGAAACTGCCGATGCTGGAACATTTTATTTACTTACCCAGGAGAATGAAGAGCCTGTACTGTGTAATTCAATGTGTGCTAGGGTCCCTTTTGCTGATAGAAAAAGCAAGATGCTTATAATAATGGTTGCTTTTTCCCTATAGGTATGAGTGAATGAAATGTTAAGTTTAATGATATCATCTTGTTACTCTGTTGCCTATAGACTGTAAGCCTTGGATTCATAATTGCATTAAGAACCATAGCTTATGCTGATCATTAACAAGGAAAATTTCACACTAGAGATTCATTGTACTAAAGACCAGTTAAATTACAGTATGTGTATTCACATTACAGATATTATGATTCATTCCTAGAAGGCTTTAAAATACTACAGTTAGAAGAAATTATCTTGCATATTTCTCTCAGTGTAAAACTAAAGCCTGGAAGAAGATTACTTAGTGTTTGTAGTATTTTACTCTTTCACTGTAAAAATCTCTTTTTCCTGTCACTTCCAGCTCCAATTACTCTGCCAGTGTTTCAGTGACCTACGGTAAAAATGTTATGGAGGTAGACTTATTAATACTTTTTTTTGCTCAGTGGAGCAGTATCCCTCCTTGGATATTTAAGCAAAATAGTAATAACCAAAAAAGTGGATACAGAGTCACTAAAGGTGTCTGGAAAAGAACAAAAAAATTAGAACAGGAAAGCACAATATTCTACTCTGGCCTGCTATGCTGAACTGCTTTATTTAGCATTTCTACTTTAGAAAGCTTACAGAAGAAATACAAAGAAGAATAGGGGATAACAGCACTGAAGGAACTATGTACACCCCCCTTTCTTTTGGACATGAAATAGATTGAACAGTTGATAAGATGTAACTAGGAACTCATCTTGAAGTTATGCATTCATATGAAAAGGACTGCAGATCAAGGGTCTACCAAATAATTAGTTTTTCTTAAGCATGCACCTAATTAAATTGCAACATACAGCAACTCTGATTCTCTCCCTAATGTGCTACTTAAAGGGTCAAGGAATAAGGCTTCAGATAGATCCTCCTTTCGGGAAATAAATGCATTCCTCTTTTCCTGAGCATTACACAACAAATTTACTAATTAGTCAGGACAGATAATTGCTCTTGTTCATTTCCAGAGCGACCGTTACTGCTGTTGTTTTGTGTGTGGGTGTGGTAATGTTGGTTTTCTTTTGTTTTGTTTTTTAACACTTTAATATCCCCAGCAGCTGCTGCTTCTTCAGTCTTTACCTGGGCAGTTTTTACCCTGGACAGGAGCACTGCAGCACAGGAAATGAAAACATAATCCATGGGGAATAAAGATGGTGTGGGATCCTGGCTTTCTGATAAATAATTCTAAATAATGCATCAAAAAAATGTTCAGTGGATGCTTCTGTGGAGCCAGAAGAATAGGGGGAGGAGGAGGGGGTTAAGGTTCTCTCTTCAGGGAGAGAACCAGAAGAAAGCCCCAGTTTTGCCCCCTTGGAGTTTAGTCTGAACACCAAAGGCAGCCTGAGATGAAGGCAGGGACAGAGCACTGGGCACTGTGTCTCAAGATGCAGATAAGGATTGAGAAAATCTTAGAACAAAACAGACCTGAATTGCCTTATCCCGGAAGTGGGTCAGCTTCAGACTGCCTTTAGGGGAATGTACAGCCTTATCTCTTAGAGTGTTTTAACGCTGTAACAATGTGCAGCAGGTTCAGACAAGCATATAAAGCAGAATTAACATCTGATTCCTGACTCCTATATTGATTTGTGCTCATAAAACGAACAGTTCGGCTAATTGTGTGGATATAGTATATTGTTGCTATGCTTTTGTTTCACTAATCAAAATTAGAGAAAAATAAAACTATCTTTATCTGCCTTTTATTACAAGAGGAAATAATGTGTCTAAAAGTTTTAGCAAATAGCAGGACTTCGGAGGCTGCTGAGTCATAATCTTGGTACTGAATTTGTCTCAGTCTAGGTATGTGGATAAAAACTTCTTTGCTTTTGATGGTGTATTTTGTGGGAGCTACCTGACTGAGGATAGAATTTGAAGTTCAGATTTAGACTTCACACCCTCTGTTATTTTAGGCTTATGGTAATAAATGCAGGTGTTTTCATAGAATTTCCAATGCCTTTCTGATTCAGTTCCTGTCTCAAAGACAGTCTTAATAATTGGCCAAAATTCTGGGACATATCTTCAACTACATTGGAAGGACAGATTTTTTTTATTTTATTTTATTTTTTTTAAATGTCCATCAGTAAGTATTATAATTTTGACTGTGCTTTGGAAGATCCTGAAGCTCTTTCAGTTGATTACACCTTAGGACAAAATCCTTCCAGTAAGAATCTGTCCTGGATCACACAAACACACAACTGCACGCCATGAGCACATCTGCACAGATTTTTTTTTATAGGTAGAGAGGACAGCACTGAGCACAGTTGTGTTTTAAGAACCAATTTATAGTTCCATTTTGGATTGATGATGGCTATTTCTGTGTCTTTCTGTAGGCTGATCAGCTCCTCTTGATGCTTTACATCATACCACTCATGGCTACTGCAGTTTTTTAGTATCATCCTTTCATCTTGAGTCTAGTCAGCTGCATGCTGCATTTCTCTTTCCTCAAGAAATCTAGGTGTGTATAACATTGATTTTTTTTTTAAACAGATTTTTTTTCTACTTCTCCAGGCTGAACCAACTCCTAAAGAACAAATGAACTGCATGAAGACTCAGATGACTTTCCTCTTTTCTCCCTAGTAATTATTTATGAGCACACAGCTGCTATACTGGGCAAAGTTGATAGCAAAAGACCTGAAATTTGAAGGTAGGCATATGTGGGAGAAAAAAGCAAAATGTTACACTACCAATGCAAGTAAATTGTTCTGAGTTCCCCCTTCAATCTGTTTGTAGTCAGATCACATGTACTTTTAAACTCATCTAATTTTTCACAGAAATTTCACTACAATTTTCATTTAAATCTATGCGGAAATCCAGCAGACCATTTGGACTTGCTGTCATTTATTCTTTGAGTAAGAAATTAATTTTCTCAACATTTGCAAGTTTATTCATCAGTCTAAATTACTAAAAATGTTAGAACCTTTGAAGAAATTCAGTATCTGAATTACTCATTTCTCTGACCTAACTCAATAATTCTGTCACTTTCCATTTTTTTGTATAGAGAGAGTTAACTTTAATCCTTTGCAGAGTTTATTTGGATAAAAGTAGGATCCAATTAACCTACATTATTAACAATTGCATCTTGCTATTCTTATAGGTGATGAATGGACTCCCTGACAAAACCAGTAAAGCAGACACAGAATAATTGTGACTGGATATGCTCCATGCAACTCAAGATATTGCTATTTTTTTTATTCCAGTTTATAATTCTGTTACAATAATAACGTGATGGCTTGATGAAAAAAATTTATAATATACAGATATACATGCACTAAGGGCTCTTGGTGGTGGATTACCTGCCCAGCTCTCACTACTTTGTGAAGGTTCTGCAAGTACATTGCCTCCTGAAAAGATTCCTATGACATTAATCTCTCAGTTTTGTCTTAAATGCAAAGGGCATCAGAGATACCTGAGAAAGAGCACAAGATGGAGACCCAAAGGCATAAGGACTCTGGCACTGCATCTTCTTTGAGGCATTCCCTACATGTGATGCTGATGTTGATAACACAGCACTTTAAATATGTGAGTTCATACATAACAGTGAAAAAAACACTGCACTGCAACTCTTTACCCAAGCAACTCAAAGGATGTGCAAGCTGTATTTTTTGATGGAGTTCTCTAGCTGCTGCTGAGGATGGACTGTTCCACTGAATTTATCCTTACACATATATGTTTATTGTATGCATGTGAGACTATTGCCAAATAGTTTCTAGCTGCCTGAAACTGTTTTGAAGTTGCACTCTGTGACAATCCCTTCTTGAGCATGGTACTTGCCATATTAAATATATATAAATATATATATATATATATATATTTTTTTTAAGTCCATTGTTGGACATATGATGTAAAATGGAAATAATAGGCTCCCAGGGAGGTGGTAGAGTCACCATCCCTGGATGTGTTTAAGGGTTATTTGGATGAGATGTTGGGGGCTATGGTGTAGGGGAGAACTTTGCAGAGTAGGGCTGATGGTTGGACTCAATGATCCCAAGGGTCTTTTCCAACCTGAATGATTCTGTGATTCTGTAATGACTCTGTGTGTGTTCATAGGACAAAACTATTTTAATTATCTTCAAATCAAGTATTGCAGTTGCCATAAATTTGCATCAAAGTACAACATTTATCTGAGTTACACAACTGTTATTCTGACCTGTGGTAATGGTTTTTGGGAAGGAGAATGTGAGTGGGGGAAAGGAAGGAAAAATGTCATGATTTACCGAGATTGTATAATCAGATCATAACTATCTGATTATTTTTCTGATGTTTGCACAGATACTAATGAAAAATGCAGTAATGCAAGCTCCTAACGAAAATGTAAAGCTTTGCACAAGCAGAATACACCTAAAAAAAAAAAATAAAAAAAATCTGCCCTTTATGTGGAAATAGTTTCACAGTCCTAATATATATATCCTTCATACTTCAGTGGAAGACTCTCCAGAAGAGGGACTGCTGGATGTGCTCCAGGGAAACTTACTAGGACCAGCTCTGCTGAAGCTTGAACTAAACTTTAGCTGGAGTTAACCATGTAGTAGAGTTACAAAAGAAATGGAATTGGACTAATCAAGTACTATGTAAACAGTAGAACTGAGTGTACTAAGAATATCTGTATCTGTACTACATGTTGTGTGGTGCTGTTTGGTCTATTAAACAGGTAGGATAACTTTGCTCTTCTAGAGAACAGAATGGAAGATTTCTGGAAGTAGACAAGCAATCAATACAATCAAACTAGCAGAATCTGGACAAATGATGAGATTAATTCCTATCTGTCAGTCTTCTTTTCAGATATAGGTGTAAACTGAATTTCTTATCAAATTTGGCTGAATATGTGGCACCACAGTCTACAGCTGTCTCTGCTTCATAAACCAGAGTCAGAAGGTAGATTCAGTCTTCTCGATCCCACTTCCAGCTTTTCCTCTTTCATATGCAACAGTAACTTCAGCAATTAGACTTTTTTTTTTTTTTTTTTTTTAATATGAGATAGATTAATGCTTTAAAGTAGCCTTTCCTTTGAGTGGAATCAAAATTCCTTATGACAGCTTTTCCAAAATTGTCCCATCTTCACATTAAAAGAGAGACTGGTCCATTTTGGTCATTGTCAATGAGAACCAATAAAGTAATGAAGCAGGAGGCTGATACATGCCTGACCTTTCAACAACATATTTTAGAGCTAAACAAGCCTTTTCTTTTTCCACATCCTTTAATATTCTTGATTTATTCACTTTTTAAATGCAATACATCTGACTTTCCAAATCCATGAAAAACAAAGAAGCAGATTTACGCTTGGGAAAACAACCAAAGCAGTTACTCATCTTGTTTTTCACAGGAGTTAAAGGTGACCTGTGAAACTACAACAGTTTAAAAAAGCAAAACAAAGCAAAACCGCACCATGCACATGTGGGTGAGGTCTCCCTTCTTCTCCCCTCACATAACTCATAAGGAACCTTTGCAACATATTTGGGTGCTGTCTCATGACTGCTCCTGTCAACACCAGCTGCTGGGCTCTGGGTCATGTTCTTTTGTTTAATTGTTTAAATTGGAAAACCTGTAAGCCTAAGAGTAAAATTATGACCTTATAAAACAGTAGCATCTTGTTTATTCAACAACAAAGTGCTTTATCATTCTATCTAAATGGAAAGACTATATCACATAAAAATTGGTCCATAGATTTTTTTTTTTTAGGGTCTCTTTGCACTGGGGTGGGGCAATGTTTGTTTTTAAGTTCATGATCTCTTATTACACGAAAACTGAAAAAACAGTAAGAACAATATAGGCAGGGAACAACTTGCACAGAATTTTGTACCTTTAAAATAATGCTTTCTTTCAAAGGATAAGTAGCCTTGCACAGTCTTATATAGACTATGTAGATTTTAACAAGATTAAATATACTTGGAAAGTAATGTACATAGATTACTATATGGCGGCTTAATATTTGTTTCATTTACAACATGGAGAAAATATTCTTTTACACAATTCACTGCTGTTGTCAGTGCTAGAAAAAAACAGGAAAATAAACTTGGATCTCAACAGACAACTTAATTATGTTACCAGTGTTTCTTTACAAACACAATTTTCACCTGTTTTGAAGTCTGTGCAATTTAAATTCCTATTTTCATCCTGAAAAGGCAATTTCACTACAGGAATCCCATAGATGTCAGGGAAAGAGGTAGTAAAGAGAGTTAGTATTAGCCTTTGATTTCTAAATACTACACTCAGTATTTAAGCTCCATCAAATAAAAATAAGCTGGAGTATCTCACTCCAACCCCTGTTTGTGGATACTGCAGAACTGTTATATAGTTCAGTGGTTTGGCAAAAGCATCAGTCCCTGCTTAAAAGAAGCCCAGAGAATGAAATAAAATAGGTCCCCTTGCTTCAGACAGGAACGTCCATAAGGACCATATAAAGAAATGTTTACGGGGGCTTGCTTGCCCTGCTCTTGCACATGGCTGGGGATCTCTGCAGCAGGGAGAGGGGTACCAGAGGTGGCTCAGCCCAGATGGAGCTTTCTGAAGGTCAACTTTATTCTGCTCCCCTTTCTTCACCTCCAAAGATGTGTTTAGTTGTTCCTATAGTGTTCATGATTCTTATGTTATGGCTCATATTGCAACATGAAGACAAACTATTAATTTGTAGACCCTTGAGCATAAAGAGGGCAGATGTGGAAGTTTGTTTCTGTTCGCTTTATTTATCAGTCTGTAAAATGAGACTGAGAAGGGATTTCTAATTTGCTTCTGAGTTGAGAGGAGGCCTGTTTAAGCCTAAAGCTGTTTTGAATTGGTTTGTAGAATAAAAGCATGCTGATGGTTTGCAAGCACATATGCTGCAACTTTACTTTATGAGAGGTTTGTTATTTCACATGTTCATTTTGTGTATGAAGTTTGCATAGGGGAAAAATAGACAAAGGGCAAGTAATTAACTGTTTCCCCCTTCAAAAGGCCTATTCTGAGGTAACTCAGGAAGTTCATTATAAGACTGCATCCTCCATCCTTGTTAGAGTAGCACTTTACTTTTCATGTAAGCAGACTGAGCTTGTCATTTTTGACAGTAGGGCCATCTGCAACCTTTTCTGTGCCCTCTACTGTTTCCCCCACTTCACTAGCTCACACAGAGTCTACTTTCATTTCCATCACTACAGACACAACTATGACACCAAGTTTCTTCCCTAAGTCTGATACTCTAAATTGAATAAATTTTGTTTATAACTCCTGAGAGAGTATTCAAAGTGTGTTGTGGTGCATCACAGTTTATCTGCAAACCCTGGAAAACAACAGCAAGTTGTCTCGTTATGCTGTCAAGCTTTCCTTGACATCGCTGAAGAACAGAAGACTAGAGAGTGATTAAAGCATAGACCACAGCATTTTTGTTTATTTGATAGTTTATTTATTTATTTATTTATTTTTAAAGCACCTTTACAGTATGCAAACTTGCATCACATCTTCAGGTTGTCTCATACTTTTGGCATGGTGCCAGCTGTTGGCTAGGACTCTATGAAGACTTGCAGTGAGCTAGGAATAAACACTGGAAACGCTGTCTCCCAGAGAGACCAGGGAGGAATTTAGACCTTCTGAATATGGCTACTACTGCTGATACCATAATCTGGATTTTGCAGGCATGTACTATTGTTCAGGCTTTCCTTTTATTATTCCATGTAGTTCTAGAATATCTCAGTAAATCTCTTTTCTCTTTAAACCTCTTAAATAGTAAAACTCTTTCTCAGCCTTCTATTAGGAAAGAAATTCTCTTAAATATATGTCTGAGTTCAAGATTTGTTTTGTGTGAATTTTGAACCTTAAATGCCAAGTTCAAAGATGAAACCTGTGGACTCATTTTCATATTTCCTGAGGCACAGAAATGGTCCCCTGCTATGTATGCAACAGCAAAACCTTTTGAATGTAGAAAAGAAAGTATAGGAAAAAATTGGTAATTGTCGATTCCTTTTCTAAATGAACACAATGTATTAATTCTTTATCCTTTCTGTGATATGTATATAAAATATTTTTCACATTAAAAATTATTGTAAAATTACATTTATCTATATTTTTTTCCTCTCTCTCTTTCCTGGAATTGTGGCTTGCAACTAATAGTTAAATTTTGCCATTAGGTAGTCCATAACTACCTGTCATAAATATTTACTGGGGTACAAATTTATGTGTAACCATTCCATTAGAGCATACAGTGTGGCCAGCAGGACTAGGGAAGTGATCGTTCCCCTGTACTCAGCACTGGTGAGGCTGCACCTCAAATATCATGTTCAGTTATGAGCCCCTCACTATGAGAAAGACTTTGAGGTGCTGGAGCATGTCCAAAGAAGGGCAACAGAGCCAGTGAAGTGTCTAGAGCACAGGTCTTGTGAGAAGCAGCTGAGGGAACTGGGGTTAAGCCTGGAGAAAAAGAGGCTCACCTTATTGCTCTCTACAACTACCTGAAAGGAGGTTGTATCGAGGTGGGTGTAGTCTCTTCTCCCAAGTAACAAGTGATAGGACAAGAGAAAATGGTCTCAAGTTGTGACAGGGAAGGTTTACACTGGATATTAGGAAAAATGTCTTCACTGAGAGTTGTCAAGCATTGGAACAGGCTGGCCAGGGAAGTGGTCGAGTCACCATCCCTGGAGGTATTTAAAAGACATGTAGATGTAGTACTTAGGACATGGTTTAGTGGTGGACTTGGCAGTGCTAGGTTAATGGTTGGACTCAATGATTTTGAAGGTCTTTTCCAACCTAAATGATTCTACATAGTAGCACTTACAGAGGTAGCCCTGTAGCCCTTCTTTTTATTGTAATGGCAACACAGGATAAAATTCAGATTACACTGATTTATTGTTAAGCATGTCTTTAGCAGTGGAACTGGCTGTTCCCTGGACACCCAGCCTCATGAGCTGGGAGATGGGGAGGGGAAGAAGAATGAAGTCAGCACAATTAAAGAGGAGGTGGTCAGAGACCTGCTACACCACTTGGATGCACACAAGTCTGTGGGACTGGATGGGTTACACACAAGGGTGATGAAAGAGTTGGCAGATGTGCTCACCAAGCCGCTGTCCATGATTTTCCTGAAGTCATGGCTAACTGGAGCGGTCCCATTGGACTGGAGGCTGGCAAATGTGACACCCATCTACAAGAGAGGCAGGAAGGATGATCCAAGAAACTATAGACCTGTCAGTCTGACCTCGGTGCCAGGGAAGGTCATGGAGCAGGTCACCTTGAGTGCCATTAAAAGTCATATAATGGACAACCAGGGGATCAGGCCCAGTCAGCAGGGGTTTGTGAAAGGCAGGTCCTGCCTGACAAACCTGATCTTCTGTGACAAAATGACCCAACGATAGGATGAGGGAAAAGCTGTGGCTATTGTCTACCTGGATTTTCAAAAAACATTCTACGCAGTTCCCCATAGAATTATCACAGAAAAACTGGCTGCTCATGGCCTGGATGAGCGAATGGTCTGCTGGGTCAAGCACTGGCTGGATGGACGGTCCCAGAGAGAGGTGGTCAATGGAGCTAAATCCAGCTGGCGGCCAGTCACAAGTGGTGTTCCTCAGGGCTCAGTGTTGGGACCATTTCTGTTCAACATCTTTATTGACGACCTTGATAAGGACATAGAGTTTATTATCAGTAAGTTTGCAGATGACACCAAGTTAAGTGGGAATGTCAATCTGCATGAGGATAAGGAGGCAGAAGAGAGAGACTTTGATAGGTTGGATCAGCGGGCCAACGTCAATGGGATGAGCTTCAACAAGGCCAAGTGCCAGGTCCTGCACTTGAGCCACAACAACCCCATGCATGGCTACAGGCTTGGGGAGCTGTGGCTGGAGAGCTGCCTGGAGAGAAGGATCTGGGGGTTCTCATTGACAAACAAATGAACACAAGTCAACAGTGTGCCCAGGTGGCCAAGAAAGCCAACGGCATTCTGGCTTGTATTAGAAATAGTGTGGCCAGCAGAAGTAGGGAGGAATAATCCCCCTATACTCTGCACTGGTAAGACCACACCTGAAGTATTGTGTCCAGTTTTGGGCACCTCAATATGAGAGAGATATCGAGGTGCTGGAGCAAGTGCAGAGGAGGGCAATGAGGCTGGTGAAGGGCCTGGAGAACAGATTCTATGAGGAGCCATTGAAGGAGCTGGGACTGTTCAGTCTGAGGAAGACAAGGCTGAGGGCAGACTTCATCACTCTCTACAGCTACTTGAAAGGACATTGCAGAGAGGTTGGTGCTGGTCTCTTCTCACAGGGAATTAGTGATAGAACAAGAGGGAATGGCTTTAGCAGGGGAGGTTCAGACTGGACATTAGGGAAAAAAAATTCACAGAAAGAGTGGTCAGCCAGTGGAATAGGCTGCCCAGGGAGGTGGTGGAGTCACCATCCCTGGATGTGTTTAAGGGTCATTTAGATGAGATGTGGGGGGATATGGTGTAGGGGAGAACGTTGTAGAGTAGGGCTGATGGTTGGACTCGATGATCCCAAGGGTCTTTTCCAACCTGAATGATTCTATGATTCTATGTGGAAACTTTTGGGTGGTCAGCATAGTATTATGAACTTAATTTGGGTGTTATTGGGTTAGTAGTGATTTTAAGTTTTGTGTTTGAGCTCCTTTAAGGTAAATAACCCAGAGCAAGACTATGCAAAGACTTTATTTAATCCAAATCTGACCTCAGGCTTCCTATTTATTATATGGATCTATTTTATTTTCAGTAAAGTACTTGGTAGGTTATTAACATTCTCTGGAAAACTGAGTTGGAGCTTGTGTGGTATTCTTTGACTTCAGCTACTTCTTTAAGTTGACAAAGCATACAAATTAGAGAGTTTTCAAAGGAGTTTTTCCTCTAATATCTCTTAAAAAGAAAAGCTAAAATGCACCCAGAAAATAGAGGAGGAGAAATGCTTCATTATGTCAGGATGATGAGCATGGGAAAACTCACCTACTATGGATGCTTGCTGTACTGTGTTTTAGGTGACGTGTTTTCTCTGATGTGGTTTTTTGGGGGGGGTTGTTTTACAGGGTTTTTTGAGTGCTAACTGAAATCTCTGGAGAACATGAAGCAATAGAAATTCCCAGTTCCTCTTCCTTTTCTTTTCTTGCAAGATACTAATAAATGTCAGGGTAAAAAAAACCCAGAAAGTCTTCCTGTGCACTTGGTGTATAGTCTTGCCCAAAGTAGGTCCAGTATGGACGAGGATCTTTCAACACAATCATAGAACCAGTCTTTCACTGATATTAAGTACTATTGGAAAAACTGGATCATCTTTAACTACCTCTGGTTTTAACTTCTTTTCTGATACTTTTAGTTCATTTTCTAAAGAAAACCAGACTTAGACATTTATACTGTTGGTCTCTGGTCCTCTTTCCTTCCCTGTCTTCCCCAGTTTGTAATCATTGACAAATTTGCCATATGTTTGACCTGATGGTACAGGTTCCAAAGATGTTACATTTTTATCGATATTATAAGCGTGTAGTTAAAAAGGAGATAGAGCACAAGAGAGACATCATTAGCATCTTTTTTTATTGAAGTGGTTGCAGTGGGATCTCACCTCCATAAGACAGCAAAGTAGCCAAGCTCAGAGGATTTTTATTTTTAAAAATAAATAGAAATCACATAGGTCAGTATTCTCTAATGATGATGAAATAGATGTGGAATTAGAAGATGGCTATGTAGTGTATGTGCCTACAACTCACACAAGTTACTCAACTCTTCTGCTCACAGCTTCCTTAACTCTCTGCCTTGCCTTTAGTACTACTGAGCTTTGTAAACCTGTCATATCAAATTCTACTAAGATGTGTTGGAACTGCAATGTTATTGAAATTGCCATATATAAAATAATTCTTTACAGTTCAAAACTTACAGGTTGACATTCTTGTAGGCAGCACCTTTTGAAGTTGATTAAAATGATAGGAGTTGATTAGCCAAATGTAAACCAGTTGGAAGGTAGGCTGCCGGACATCTGATACTTCATGTTCTTCAGCAGGCTGCAGCCTGTTTTCACTTCATCAAAGATCCTGAGGAGATTGCTAAATTTTAAATATACAAATAGTGCTGTTAAATTTACCCTAGCTTTTTTAGTTGTTAAAATGACAGTCTTTTAGGAAGACCTATAAGCTCTGAAGCAAGAATCTGAGGGAGAATTGGTAGTTACTGGTTTCCATTTGGAAATGTTGATTTACAATCCTGTATGATCCATCTCATCCAACATTATTAGAAGTCAGTTTTCATGATAAAAGATATGAACTGATTTCTTAGGCTACACAAGCTTATAAACATACAAACTGCAATAATATCTTGTTTGTGCTTCACTTGTGTCTATTGGTACTCTTTTACTTAGTTTCATGTCTTTGTTGGGATGGACCTATGAAGTCTGTATCGAGATATTAGGTAATACAATGGTGAATACTGAGAAAATAATTTCAGAAATTCTTTAACTTAAATAAAAAAGAAATTTTTTAAATTTCTGTGAAAGTTTCATATATGCCACTCCTTAACTGGTCAGGCTTATCCCTACTAATTGAAATTGTACCACAGATTTTGTGACCAGTTTAAATGAGCTGGCTTGGTTACCACAGCTGTAGATGTAGGTGAAAAAAACATTTTAATCAGTTGGACACTTACAATAATAGTTCCACTCTATTACTTGAACCATCAAAGAAACTCAGCCATTCCAGACTTCAGGTAATGCCTGCAAGTTCTTCATCTTAGATTGTTCTTTGTGTAAAATAGCTCATGTTTAATTCCCCATGAAATAAAATTTTACTATTATGGTTGGCTGTGATGAGATTACAAGGACAAATAGGGGGTGAAAGGAATGAAATTCAATTTATTTCCCCTGTTGTTGCAATATATCACACCTTTTGCATGATCTAAAGGAAAATAATTTCATGTCAGTCAAACAATTCAGGACTCTGAAAAAGTCTTCACATCAAACAATTGGGGAAAACCAACGTGAGTGTATAAGTAAGAAATAGCTCAGAATAGCAAAGTCCCTTCGCTGTGTCTGACAACAGACCCCTAAAATTTACAGTGCCTGTTTGGAAAGGGGGGTGGAGAAAATGCTAAGTCACAAAGTGCATCGTGTATTGTCATGTGTAGTTGTTGCAGAAAACTGATAATGTACTGAAGATGCTGAGCTTCACAAATTATGCATGTAGCTGGAATCATGTTTCATGTTCTCAAGGACGTGTTGGTAACAAAAATGAAGAATATAGGCAAGGAGGGAAAAGTTTGGACTTAAACTCTGGAGAAACCCAAGTCATTAATAATGTTTGCAACAGGTGCATATTACATTTATCCAGCAGACTAATAAGAAGGACAGAAATTGCAGCTTAAGCTGTAAAACAGTTGATATTGGAGAACAGCAGGGGCATTTACATTTGTAATTTAGTTTTTAATTGCAAAGTTACTTAAATAATTCAGGGTGAAGAAAAGAGTTGTAAAACTGAGGTCATCATCCAGAAAGAGGTCAAGTTGTGTAACCTGAGTCTTTCCTTCTGTAATGGCATCTCACAGGTGGTAGTACAAAAAATGTACTGTTAAATTGAGGTGAAAGTGCTTTTATATGTATCTTTGCTTGTAATTTTTTTCCCTAATCCTTAGCTAAATGTTTGTCCTTAAGTTTTGTTGAACACACATGATTTTTTCTTTACTGTTAAGCCTCGGTGGGTTGTTGAAAAAGGTGGACTTTGATGTATAGATACTTCTCTCATCTGTCATCTGAGATGGATACATTAAACAAAGCATTGTGTGCATGTGGCGGAGGGGGGGGGGCAGGGACAGACGGTCGTTCTATTTGAAATATGTTGAAGTGTAGCAGGGGCTTGAAAGTACTTTCCCACAAGGACCCTTTTTTTGAAGGTTAGTGTCACTTAGTGCTGGAGTTCCATCTTCCTGTCTCAGACCACTGCCACTGCAAGAATACAACAAAAAATTATCCCAGCTTCTCATCATCTTTTGCCCTTCATATATTTTATTGCCTGTTTAGACTGTTACCATGTGTAATGTAAAACTTTTGTGGTTGAGAGTTTAAACTGTTACTTTTATTAGCCTTTTAAACAAATAATGCCCTTGTTCTTTCCAAAAATGTATACACTTTAAGGCCTTGACATTGTGCAGGAGATCACTTTGCTTATATGGGTTTGTGCCAAATTCTGTGCTAAATTCTAGGAACCAGTTGAATTTCTTTCATCAACTTCATCTTACAGTTTGAGCAAATCTGTTTATTAGCACTCACTTAACAGGAATACACACCTGTATGTGAGCAGGTGAAACAAGAGCTTGGAGTGAGGATCTAAGACAATTTTAGTTTTGGAAGAAACTCAGACTAAAAATTCTTACTTAAGAATATGTGAAGCCTCATGATGAAGATGAAGCTTGAATACAGATTGGGGTGGTAAAGAATTGGAAACACTTGGCTAATACATTTAATAGCAATATGTTGTCCTAATGTAGTGTTATTAAACATTCTAATTGGGCCTTTTACATGTAGGATATTTATTATCTTGCTTAAGAAGAAAAAAAAAAGTTTAAGAATATCTTGCTCTTTTTATAGACACATTGACGTGTTTTATGGCTCATATATAGATTGGTTCCATGCAGCAAGTTAGGTCAGGCAAGAGTAAGAATTTTAGAAATATGGAATATATTGTGTGGAAATAAAGAACCAAGATTGAATTCTTCCCCATTATCTTTATAACATCTTTATGACATAATATCAGCTGCATTTTAATAGTTAACTTTATTCTGAAACTACTTAGCTTATGTGGTCATAGCTATTGGACTGTAGAAACTGGAATTAACAGTGGACAAATCGACTACTGCTATAGAAGGAGATAATAACCCACTATAGCACCTCTTGGGAAATATAAAAATAAAATAAACATAGCTTGACACAGCTCAGTAAGTACAAAGCATTTTATGGTTCTGTAATTCTTATAGATCAGGATTAAAGGTCTAAGTGCTACTGAAAATAATTTGAGGGGAGAAGTATAATTAGTGTATTATATTCCCAATTTGAATTTAAAAAGAAAAAAAAAAAAAGTGAGTTTGATTGCTGAGACTGGGGCTACTCATTGTAAGTGTACTCAAACAAGCCTTGTAGCAGAAATAGTAGTGAACCCTGGCCATAACACAGGCTTTCAACTCATCAGTTTATAACAGTTGACCTTATGATGCCATTTTTCTATCTGTCAGAAAGTTGGCTTGGGTGTCTCTCCTCTGTTTAGCCCCCAGATTTCATAAAAGAAATGAAGGGGTATTAATAGTCACTAACATTAGACTAGTCAACTACAGTGTTTTGCATGTATCTAAACACAGGTCATCCTTATCCCCTTTTTTTAGTCATCAACCCCCACATCTTTAGGATGACATAAAGCATGTCCTTAAAGGTCCTCTTTCTCTCCATTGTCATTCTAGACTGCTTTTTGTGATTAAAAACAGATGCAGATGTCTGTATTTTGTCATACTCAATCTCTCTCAAAAGCTGTGTCATCTGTCAAGACCAAATGCTTTGGAGAAAGTGAAAAGCTACCATGCTTCATACATTGCCCTAAGAGGCTCCTAATATGCCTGCTTTTGCTGGCGTTTTTTGTTTGTTGACACAGCACTGAGGGATATGGTGTAGTTGAGAACTATCAGTGTTAGGTTAATGGTTGGACTAGATGATCTTCGAGGTCTTTTCCAACTAGATAATTCTGTGATTCTGTGAAAAAAGAGATGGATCCAAGCTGAGGTCCAGTTCCTGTGACCGGAATGTCTCATCCCTCTGAAATGTAACATGACATAAAGGAAATGAAATATGAATGTAGCCATTAAGTAGTTAAAGCATTTTGCATGTTGATGTAGCAGATATCATATCTCCATACAGAATCTGCTCAACTTTGTTTCCAGTACAACAAAACCCTGTCCAGTTTAAACACTAATACAATTGGCCAGAATTAGAGGAACTTGGAGAGGGAGATGGAACTGATTTCCTTGTTCTTTTTAATACTCCCATCCAAGAATGGAAGTCATTGGCCATATAGGTGCTCCTCTGTGAGACACAGCTGAGAGAAAACATGGACATGAGAGGGAAATGGTGATTTGAAGTACGTGGAGAATCCCTGGTGGGATATGCAGGAACCTATTCTCATTCCCATTCAGCTTTCAGAGTGGATTTTCCTCCCATGGTAACAAGCCACACTTGCATAGGGATTCACTGCATCCAGGCTGACTGACTGCACTTCAGAAGCCGGAACTTGTTTGTGTGTAGCTGTGTTACAGAGAGGGAAGATACACATAAGCACCCTTTTCTCACTTCCACTCTTTGCCAGACTCCTGAATGAGAAGAAAAAAAGAACTGAAATACTTAAACTTCTTCAACACGTAATGCAATAACTAATGGAAGTATACTATATGAGGTAATTCATTATAAAAGCATGATTAATTTGGAATTTTAATACTTATAATTTTTGTGAAGTACCTAGTACACTCCTATGCAAGGGACACTTTGAAAGTCTGATGGATAGAAACATTCTGTCAAAATTGCAACTGCATTCATTGTTTAGTAGCAGAGCAAACCCTAGTCACAGCTATTTTAGTGCCTCTCTTACAATGAACAGCTTAAGGGGGATATAGACTACTCATCACAATTCTTTTCCTGCGGTATTTCATAATGCTCGAGTTTATGAGTGTTTCTTTTAAAAGTGCTCCAACATAGATGCCATCCTTTTGAGAGACCTGTTCTGCTTTTGGAGGATTGCAGTACTTGAAGTTCATGAGAGGGCTCTAAAACATTGCCAGGCTGATGATCTAGAAAGGTTGTGTAATGTTTAGACTGTCTAGATGCTTCTGTGCTGCTTTGTGGTTGCACTTTTACAACCTGCCCAATCACAGGGATACTGGCTGAAAGAAATCCAAATAAAAGAAGCTTAGTGTTCAAATGTGTTTTTCTTGAGAAGACCCATTCAACTACTTCTACATGCTGTGCAGGAGTCTGCAAAAAAAGTTTCCTATATAGCACCTGCAGGGATTTACAATAGTGGCTTAAAGTATTTGTCTTAGTCTGTAGGCACACAAGACATCCTAATGATTATTAAAATAACAACTCCAGAAGAGTTTGTCATGTTCGCATTCTTTGTTCTTTAACTAAGCAGAGTTCTCCTAAGCAAACAAGTCACAGATCTTAAAACTGAGGGAATGCTTGTGCTCAAAGACCATAGCCTAATGTAAAAGTGTAAAATGCTGGCATGGGGCTCTACTTCCCGACTGCATAATATATAATGGTTTGAGTACGCGGTAACAGATGGAAATGCATTTTGTAGTACCAAGGAAAGATCTTCGTTCACTCTAAATGTGAGCAGACATAATGCACAAGTGCAAATAAACCTCTTCAAAATGTGTTATGGAATCCTTAGAAAGCCCAAAATGTTCTGCAAAGAGGTTTACTACCATTCGGCTGGTTCCACAGACTCTATTTAAAAAGTAGGTTTGGGCTCATTTAGAAACTCAGCATTCTCTTATAGTCATATATCCACAGTAGAAATATATTGCTCTTTTGGTAGGGCTTTATAGTAAACTACATACAAAATTGATATGCCAATCGATACACCGACTTTGGTATAGTAATAACCATACATGAGAAATAATTTACTATCCTTTCTAAAATCCATAATCCAACCCATTGGATATGTGAAGCTCTAAAGTTCCTGAAACCAAGAAAGGACTTTAAAACACCTGCAGGTGGTAAATGCAATCAGATGCTCTGTGTGGATTTGTCACATAATTCCCCCAAGGAAACAGATGAAATCATTACACTGAGTGGCTGTATCCTTGGAAAGTACTGTTCGTAACTGAACTATTTCAAACACTCTGCCACTAAAAATGCATCCTTCAGATGTCAAATACCGCTCTGCCGAGCAGCATACGTGATGCACTGACACAAGCCATGGCAGAGTTTTGATGTGTCTGAATAAACCATTTGATCTAATTATTTTTCAGTGAATAGTGTGCAAGCATTTATTTATTTATATTTATAGCTAGGCAACACTACTCAACCTTCAGAACTTCAGTATTCCCTTTTACAAGGAACTTTTCACCCTTCTATTGCCAATGAAAAGAAAAGAAGTCATAAAGGGCCTGGAATTCCATAACTTTTTAAGAGTGAATGAGGGAAATGTATGCAGCGAGGACAGTCCCTAACTTGAGCCTAGGGACTATTTCCTATAAAAAAGCCAAAATATTGGCTTGGTCTTTAGTAAGAGGATGTTTTGATAAGCAGGATGACTAACTAAAAGGAGGTGTCAAACAGAAATGATCAGCCTGAGGAAGAAGCATAATTCAGAGCTTCACACACTGCATTTAGTAATGATGTATTGGGTAACCTCTACCATAGAAACCTGAAGGAGCTGGCACACAAAGCTGGCGGGAGGACTTTCAACAAACCTGAGTCTGAGTGGTACCATACTGCTGGAAAATAGTAAAGGTAGTAGATACCTTTAAGAAAGGGGGAAAAATTCTGGCCAAATACCGTTATAATGGTATTAATAGTTTGCAGCACTTCTAGGGGAAAAAAAGAGCAACAGAAAGAACTCCTTGGAAGTGGGTTAATTAGAATATCAGCTTGACCAAAAGTAGGTTTTGAGCAACTAATTTCATATTACCTATGATCCAACAGTGACTCTTTCAAACCGTCTTTGCCCTGTATCAAAGACTTCAGTAATGTGGAAAATTTTAACCAACTTGGACCTACTGGGGATTAGCAGAGAAATTAAATGAGTAATGAACTTGTGCTAGGCGAGAAAGCAGTAAGTTTAGGCTAAAAGGAAGCTGTTTAACTAATGGTAAATTATTAACAGGTGCTCATGCTCAGACAAGATTCGTACAAGACACTGTCTATACAGTGGTCATTTATATGTTCAGTTTGAACATTAGAAATAAGTTTCAAGCCACAGAGAGCTTCTGTATGAGACTTCTAAGAAGAATTTAAGCAGACCAGAAGAATCCAGCTTTCTTCATGAAGGAGCCAAGAAAGTTTGTGGAAGGGATTATATTAACCACTGCCTAAAGCAATGGCTCTATGACCACAAAAGTAATTTCCACAACTCAGAGACTGGGAGAGGAACTGCCTAACTGTGGTTGACAACTGCTCATTATTTTACGGGTTCACTTGGTAAAGTGCTCATCAGCACTGGTGGCTAACTGCAGTTGAGCTACCAAGCATTTTCCTTGGCTGAGAAGACTCAGTCCCTTGTGCTGGCAGCTCTGCTGCTTTGTGCTGTGGATGCCCAGGCTACCATCGGGTTTTGGGCAGTCCATTTCCATGAACTGGAATGATGGAATTTTCCCAAAGCGAACATGTTTTGGTTGTTGAAGCTGAATGACTGGAAGGTATAAGTAAACCTAAAACAATTTTGGAAGCTGAAGCTTTTTCTAGTTTCTTTTCTTTCCTTGTAAAGCAAATACTGTTTATCTTCTCCAGTCTGCCAGTGGGTCTCTTGGCACTCCAACAGCAGTCACTACTCTTGACTTTTGAATTTTTCTCTCAGAAAGTATTTTTGTCCTGATGGGTTACCCTCAGGCTCCCAATTACTAAGAATGTGTAACTTGTGGGGTTTTGCTTTTTCAGCTCTGAAGTATACTGACTTCTTATAGTAGTACAAGGGTATGTTACAGGAAGTTTCTTTATAGTAGGACAGATTAGAAGGGAAGACAACACTGGTGGTGAGGGGATAGCACATTTTAAGGATGCAGAATGGTAAAACAAAAGTCTACTGAGCAGTCACAAGTCGTAATCAACTCCATGGAGAGAACTGGGAAAAAAGTACAGCTGTCTTCCATTTGTCTCTAGTTTTTAATTAGACCAGTTTTCAGGAATGGAATTTTAATGTCTAGGTTTACTGAAATAAGATTTCTTTTGCCTTCCTTTTTTTTTTTTTTTCCCAAATGGCAGCAGTTTAAGGCAGAGGCTTGAAAAAGGAAGACGATTCTGAGATGACAACAGAGATAGAAGTGAAATTTTAGCAATATAAAAGAGAATGAGTGTGTGGCATTCTATCTAGTAGTGTTAAACCTGCTGTATCAGAATATGGGCAAGGCTATATGAGGAAAAAATAAGAGGAGACTGAGATTGAAGAATGACCATGTGAAAGAACAACTAAAAATTGATTGAGGTGGTGGGGGTAAGGAACCACAGATCCCTAATCCTAATCAGAAAATAACTAAAATAACCTCCCCCACACTAGTTCACAGCAAAAGTGGGAGAAATAGAAGTGCTACAGGTAAAATGTGCATCAGAGCAGAATTGTTTCTGCTGCCTTTCTATTTGCTCTTATTAAAGTCAGAAGCCATCACAGGCCAGGCAGCTCCCTCGTGTGTTTGTTCTTCCCACACAAGCTTCAACCTGTGCAGAGTACTGAACAGCATATTCACAGGATTTGCACCTTCGAGTTATTCCATGTACAGTATTACGTGGTCAAACTGGTACTGTAACTTATTTTTAATAAACAGTGAGTGGTGTTCAACAGCAGGGGCAAAGAGGACTTCACTTGATGTGGGAGATGAATACTTAGAAGATCATTAAGAATGAGGGTGTTTCCACGGTGCGAACACAAGGCCAGTGCCTGGCAGTCTCTCACTGCTTTTCTATTATGAACTTCTTCTGTGAACTTTACAAAAAAAAAAAAAATCCCTTTGTGTGTCAGTTCAGCAGCTGTAAAACAGACGCAAGTGTCTCTCCCTACTTCCAGAGGGGGAAAAAAAAACACAAAACAAACAAACAGAATACAAACCCCAAAAAGAGCCATATGGGTCTCGCTTATTATGGCTTTATGAACTATACAAATACCTAAAATGAAACATTTAAAAAAAGAAATAAAAATAAGGAAGGGACAGAATTACATCATCCCTTACTTGGGAGCTCTTTGTTGCTTTTCTGCCTGTTGAGTGCTCACGTGAACACTCGCCGGCACGGGGTACTGCTTCGGGCCACCCACACACCCACAGACACGTTCGGTGTCAGCACGCCACTCGCTGC
>NW_020799091.1:89218931-89228788 GCF_003259725.1 Athene cunicularia | reverse complement strand
TGAGCGCGCAGGCGCCCTCGGGCCTTCCGGCTGAGGGGAGAGGGCTGCAGGCCCCTCGGCGTCACAGCTCGCCTTCCAGGCCCCGAGAAGACAGGGAGGAAAGACGTGGGCCGACTCTTGTTTACCTAAAAACAAACAAAAAAAAGTTTTAAAAAGCAACTACGTATCGAGCTTAACCTACATTGCGGCCTGTTCTGTGTATAAATTGGAAAACATGTATAAATGTTTCTAGTTAATAAGCTTGATGAAAATAGCTACCGTTACTGATTTTATTATCAACTGAAATTAAATTGTGTTTGATTTTAATGTAAGTATAGAATTAAGGGATATTTTAGTAAAAATATTTTATATTTATTGTATTTTGAATCTAGCAACCAACTGCTACTCTAAAATCCCCCGTACAGCCCTGTACCAAGGCTGAAGGGATTGGTCATAATTGTTTAGTAGGAATGGTTAGAACCTAGGTAACAAAACATGAGGTGATTTGTAAACTGATTTATAATACATGTATAGGACTAGAAGAATGCAAGTAGTTGTCATGGTCCAGGATTAATGGGAACTGAGGGCAGTAACCGTAACAGCTTGCAGGTACCTGCCAAGAAAACTGTGTCCTTAAGCAAAAGGTCATTCCGGCAGGGGGAGATCGCGACCACCGACTCATGGACCACCTACTCCCATTACACCCCAGACCCATTTCTAGACATTTCTAACCTCTACTGTGCAGAATCGGAAATAGGAGGAGAATATGTTAATGATTTCTTGGAAGTTGTGTGCTTATGTATGAAGACTTAATGAATATGTATGAGCACGTTCTATATAAGGTGTATGATTCTGGTGCCTGGCACGTGTTGTTGGTGAGAGCACTCCCCTACACGTCTGGCCGTCAATAAAGAAGTGTCTGCTTATCTGCATCAAATTGGTGTCAATAAGTTATTTTTATCCCAGATTTCGGTGACACTATCACTTTTTGAAAGCACTTATTTGTTATACAGGAACACTTACTCCAGTATTTTATCATTCAGACCCCATCCAAGTCTATTTTGGGCCTTACCAACTTGTAGAACTGTATCATAAATATTTAACCAGCCTGACATATAACTGCATTCCAAATTGAAAATAATTACCAGACCAGTTCTGCTTTTGACAATTAAGACAATCATGAATCTAAACCAGAATGGGTGTGCAGCCTCTCATAAAGAGGCCTTGTTTCCACAGTGTTTGTTGGATTAAATGTTGACACCTTCCAGCAAATTACTTCTGGTACATTATACCAACACCAATATTGTCACTGTTGTATTGCCAGTCACACTCCATTGCCTGCCACTGCCTCGATCTCCCCATCGACATGCCTCTTGGCTTATGCTGCAGCAGTCATGCAAAGGGTTACCACTTCTGTCTCTCATCTTGGTGAGGACTGAACATTTGCATCTCAAACATAACTCTGAATGAATCAGCCTAACTCTTTATAATCATTAAATTCTCAAATAGTACAGCATCTATTAAGCATTGCAAGTTGATTAGGAATGAGAAACATCTTCCCCTCATTTCAGCAAGCAGGCTTTTGAGTGCTCTCTTCCATGTTTTTTTCATGTCCAAATTTGTTTGCCTGTAGAAATAACTACAGAGTTACAGAGTTAGTGACCAACTTTGGTGATTTTTCCTTTGTGCATATTACATAAAACTAATTTTCACTGTACATGTTGCCTAATGCACAGTGAGATTTAACCTCAATGTTTAGAAATCTGTCCCTTTTAACAGCTAGTTGGAAGAAGAATATTCATTGAAAGTAATTTGCTTCTGTGCTGCCAGAATGAACATCGTGGCTGGCACTTGTGCTTTTTGCAGGTATGCTGCGAGTGTAGCTCAGTGTATTCTTCCCAGCAGCAAAAAGGTCTTGTACAATCACCGAGGAAATAGTTGTGCACAGGTAGAAAAGAGCAGCTGCAGAAGAGCAATACAGGAAAGGCAAGAACAAGGATTTGGCTTTGCTGCTTGGATAAAGGAGTGTGGCTGGAGCATCCACTGAATGAAAAGCTGTTTCACTGCCAGGTGAGTGCAAAGGGATGAGCCTAACAACCAGCAAAGGGCATTCTGAAGTTATCTCTGGCACCATGTTTGACTTGCTTGTGTTGAGAGAACTCTGAGCTTGGAAACCAGGATCTGAGACATAAGCTGGTCCTCTGCTTGAAGCTGTCTTGAGCACTGATATCCCTCCAAATGAATTAACACGCAATAGAAGCCTCATTAAAGTGAGCATAAAAGCAAATTTCACCCAAGTTATAATTCTATTAAGGAAGGCAAAAATCCAAGGCCATGACTTATGCATCAATTTTACAGGCAATATGAAAATGCTCCTCATTCAACTTGCCTTGAAAATCTGGTGGTTGAATAGAACTGAGAAACTGCCATGCAGTCAAAAGAGACCAAGAGAGAGCTCCAACTTGATTTTGTATTATTTATTTCTAACTAGTGGCCTGAAAGCTCTGCAATTTACCCCAAAACCACACAGGCATCTTATTGCAATATAAGTATGCTGGTACACTATCACTGTGCCAAGCATCCTACCACAATCTTGGATCCCAAAAATCTCAAGGGTTCCCACTGCAGTGAGAGGAGAGCAAACAAGGGCAAGTGCTGCTTGCATTAGGGTCTGGCTCTAAGCCACCCTCTGGAAGGTCCTCTCCTCTGTTGCTGGGGCACCCAGCTACAGTCAGCACCTGAAGTGCCTGGTGAAAAGAGTGCAACTATGTCTCCCCACAGTGACTCTACTTGTCTTAAATAGATATTACAGCCCTTTAAAAAAAGTACACCCCCACCTCAAAATAGGAATGGTGTATGAGTAATGCTAAAGGGACCACTACCAAAGTCTTTAACTTCCCTTGCACAGACTGCAGGAAAATTCAGCAGCCACTTCACAGGAAATAGGATTGAACAATAGCTCAGCGCTGCATGCTTTGCTTTTTAAGCCAACATGTACAGGGTCTGACAGAGCTATTTGAGAGCACCAATTGAAAACTCTGAAAGAATGGTATTTCACTCAGAAATGTCAGTTCAACAAAATCTAAATGGTACAAGAGAACAGAAGGTTATTTTTAGACTACTGTCACAAAAGTTAATTATCAAACCTACCTAGGGAACTCAGATTTCTTAATGCCGTTGTTGTGCAAAACCCCACTTGTTTTAATGATTCTGTTTTTGGAAAACTATGACTTTATTTATGATTTGAAGATGAAAGGCTATTTCATCAGAACTCCCTTTCAAGTAAAACTTTTATGTTCTAACAAGCTCTGCTACTTGTAACATTGCCTTTAATATACCACTCAAATCTACCAGAGATTTTTATGTGTGAAGTTCAACTAGGTAAGGGTTTCTTTTCCTTGTATGGCCAGAGACTTAGTATATTAGCACTTCCAAAGTGCAACACATGTGTTCTCAACATCTTGAAATAAAACCAGTGCACTTTGTATTAAGAGTATTTACATCTAGGGCAATAAATAGGATGTAAATTCTAAGGGTCTTATGGCTCTGGCAATATAGTTTGTTTCTGCACTCAACTAATTTTTTTCAAAGTGAAAATAAGTACGTTTAATATTCAAGAGGAGTCGGCACCTTAAGCCTGCTCCAGTGTTCCTTGCTGGGAAATCTCTCCCTTGCTGGGAGAATCCAGACTACTGCTGGTTTGGTTGTGCCCATGCTGCCCTTAAAAACCAGCCACCTTCCCTTTATGTGCTTCCTGTGGTAAAGGCTGCTACAGCTGGTGTTCTCACAGAGTTATAATCTCTGCCAATGTTATAATCTCCTTTGTGGTCCTTCTAGAAGTTTCAGCTCTTTCTAGAAGTATTTTTGAGAGCGCCTTAGATACCTACCTGGTAGCATTTTTGTCTAACCATGGAAACATACGGGCCATATACCACCTCTACTTGATGGGCAAGGTATGGCAGGCAAAAGAGTGAGACCTGCACCCAGGATGCTCTTGCAATATGCAGGAGGCTCAAGTTCAGTACATGCTCTGCTTGTTCAGACACTTCAGATCCCTGAGTGTGTACTTACATCTTTCACAGTTATATCACCCAAGCCTTTGAAAAATATAGCTGTTATCTGAACATTACCTCAAAAAAGCTACATGAGCCAAAAAGAGTTGGTCCAAGAAACCTTCTTGGAGTAGTGGACATATATAATCTGTTGGAAATGGGCAATTTAAATACATTTTTCAGCTCCAAGGGGAAAAAATCCTGGACGTTACATAGATCTAAAGGGAGCACTGCATTTGTGATAGTGTGGGCTTTTAATATCAATAGAGTGTAATTAAGCCATAGCAAAATAAGGAACCTAGATCAGTAAGAGCACTGTGGGATGAGAAAGCTGTGTAATTGGCTGCTGATAGCTGTGGCTGTACCTTCTTAGTGTCTGGTCACTTCCATTCAGGAAGAGACATGCCAAATTTGATTCTGTCACTGTTTCTGCTGGCATCATCAGTGGTGTGCTGGGACAGATGGGAACTCAGGTGAGGAGCTGTGATGGCATACAGGCACTTTCCAACACATGCCCAGTTCAGGCAGCTGAAGGACTAAAACCCAGCAGCATGCCACAGGGTGCCCTAGCATACAAGTATAAACAAAGCCTCGAGAAACCTCAACTGAGGCTATAATTTGGGTCAGCGTCTCTCCAGATTCCTTCATAGTGTTCACATAGATAAAATTACATCTATCTCCAAAGTCAATGTGTGATAAATTAGTTCCACAAAATGCATCAAGAGAAGTCTTACATCTTCAGTCTTCCTCATCATACTTTTCTGGGTCTTAGCTATAGCAGAAGAGGTACATGGAACTGTTTGATATTTCTAAATGTCAGTGGAGCTTTCCCTTATTTCTCTCAAGTTGCACAAAATGCATGGCCAGTTGCATTTTGACAAGAACAAAATGGCCCTTGTCAGTATCTGAAGGCTAGATTTAAAAAAGCTTTATGCCATGCTCCTTCTAGCTTTTGTTAGATTAAGTATGCTTTTAACTTTTGATAATGCAGAAAATCACAGAAGATAACTATTTTTACTGAATGTACTTCACAGACTTAAATGAATTTTGGTTTATTTGTACCTTTAAAAAAATTGTTTTATATCATGATCGAACCAAAATGTCACCTTTTTGTGAGCTGCCATTGCACCCCCCCCTTAAAAAGAATTACAAACAAAAAATTGAATTAGTAAAAGAAAAATCTCCAATTTTATAAACAGTATTGTCATGACCAGCTGGCATTATTTGGCAGCAGCAACAACAACAACAACAACAAAGTAAAATTTTTTCCATTCATCTTTGCTAATGAATTATTTGCCCTTCAGCTGCCAAACTTCGCTGCATGTTAGTTCAGCTGTTGTCAAACGTTCTATATTGGCATGTAAATATACTCTCTTGAGCAAATAAAGCTGATCAGATTGTTGATCTGAGAAGATATGAAGCTGTCTTGCTGTCTTTCACCACAGTGTGGCTGTTTCATAAAGGTCAAAAAAAAAAAAAAAAAAAAAATTTAATCACCCAAACATTGCAGGTTGCATCTATTCTGTTTTTTCAACTTCTGTTTCCCGTCAGTCAGTGGCTGTGATTTGAACACAGCATAGCTCTTTTTTGAGCTGCCATCTGCTAATAAGTCCACAACGCATATCAGTATATATACTACAGGTATAAAGAGTAGCTCAGTTTACAGTCCTAGTCTTGCAGCAGTTACAACTAATTTTTGCTGGTAACATTAAGCCACATTTTTTAGTCCTGTTTGTTTGTTATAACTTCTTCCCATCCTCTCTGCCACAAGTATCTCACAAATTCTTTTGGTGTTGTGCATGCACAATTTTCCATGTTTTGGCAGCCGTTTGTTTATGTTCTTTTTTTGCCAGTTCTCATCAAATGACATCACGGTCTCCTTTTCAATTTGTGTGCTGTTCTTGGCATGATGATGAACAGAAAAGACTGGGAAGATATGCTGGCCATGCTCTCTCGGACAGGTTGTTTTCAACATGCAACTGGAAGACCTCTTTCTTCCTCCTTCTCCTCCTGACCCTTGTAAAATTATTTTGCTTTTTACCCTGTGCAGCTTGTAAAGGAATCAGTTATATGGCTCTTAAATACTCTGGAGAATGTGCTGAGGAACCAGAATACTTAAGGCATCCCAGTGGTTGGTTTATTGATGTCTTGGATAGCAGGTACCTTGTTGCTACCCAGTTATATTGAAATTTCTCTTATCTCAAACCAGGCTAAGGTAAAATGCAAGAAGCATAATTTATTTACAACATCCAAAGCAGGCAGCAGTTACAAATGTTTATAATGTTTTTGCATAATCTACATTCATTGAGAATTAAAATAATCAGAAATGTCTCCTTTTTAGGCAACTTAGTCCCACAAAGGACTATAACTTTTGGTACCTATTATAGAATGCTTATCCATGGTGGAGTTTTTATAGATGGATTTAATTTTTCATCTTTAATTTTATTAATTTTCCTCACGATATTATCATACTCCTTAATTTAAAAAGTGTAATTCTGCTTAGGTAATATCAGTATTTCCCTGTTAGACTATGTCCTGTGTTTCTCCTGTATTTGACTCCCTGTTACAGTGAGAGACAAAATCTCTCTCTCCTCCTCCCTCTTTGGTGAGCATTTTACAGTATGAAGAGTCTCAGGGTTCAGTATTTCAAGGGTGAAACCCTGAATATTGTAGTTCACAAAACCCCGTACAAACATATAAATGGGAGAGCTTATTACTGGCTTTTGACTAAGGTGAAACATGCTGGTAATTAGCTTCTTCAAGGAGCTTCAGGCTGAGGGAAGCTGGCTGGCTTTTTGCCTTCAAGCCCACTGAAAATAACTCTTCAAACATTTTCATAGATAGCTTTTCAGTGACTAATTGGACACACAGTTACACTGAGACCATAATAATTATGACAGTCCATAAAGCTGCACACTTAAATAAAACAGTATGTTTCGAGGATTCACTAAGTGGAATAACCAAGTAACAGTTTGTGAAGTTGACTGAGGTAAAAATTAGTTGATTACAAGAAAAATGGTCCAGCACTGTTCTCTTTCATTTTAAAAGACTAAGTGCAGTGATTAAACAGTGTAAGCTTCTGCTTTGAAAACAGAGATGCCTTGGGATGCATGATAGATATCCACTACATGGCACACCTCATGTAAAACACACTGAATACATATGTGGCGGAGGCAGAGAATGAATCAGGCAAACTGAGGAATGGAAGGGGAGGTTGTGCTTTTTCTATGTGTGTGTTAGGCTCGGTACATCTGCACTATGAAAGAAATGATGGTGTGCTGTGTGAAATAAGTCTGCAAAGGACATGACTAACATTTCCAGCAGGGCCCAGTGTACACATTTATACTCCACTGGGGGTTTTGTTGTTGCAAATGTGGACAGCGCTACAATTATCTTGCTAGTTTCTATTCAATTAATTTAGCTTTTTCACTTACTTGCAAAAGTGAGCTTGTTCTCGCTGTGCTGCATCTGTTATGAGAGCATTGCCGTTGTCAGGGAATCTATGTTTCTGCCCATTCTAGTGGCAATAGTTTGCCCAGGAAATGAATTCACCCTTAGTCACTGAACAGCATTTGTCAGTATGGTCTAGTGAACATGAAAAAAATAACACAGAAGCTTATTCAGATTGTTTGTGTTCTCTTTCTTCCTCCCTAGAAATGCTTCTCATACTTGTTTGTTGCTTTTATTTTCTACTGGTCGACTCAAGACTCATTCAACAGATAATTTTTTTATTTTCCTCTCCTCAACCCTCTTCTCATTCCCTGTGATAGGATGGGGTGACACTGATAAGGAGAGTGAGGAAATAAAATGAGAAGACGGCCACTGTTCAGATGTTAGTGGCTTGATGTGAGAAATGAATGACAGTTAAAATGACTGATTTCTGTCAGACGCATTCTGTTTCATGATCACAAAGGTGACTGGGGCAGTGCCATCATTCCCTGGAGAGGGCTGAGAGCACGGGCATGCTGCGTGCCTGCAGCCTCCAGCATGTACACGCAGGTGCTCTGCACTACTAGACAGGGGGAATCTCACACCATCGTGAAGGCTGGGACAAGGGCTGTGAATCACTTGTGTCCTGCTGTAACCTTGTATGATTTTCTGCTTGCATTTTTAAGGACTTCATTGCTACTTTAGAGCATTTTGTGTCCCATGTGCAAAATTTATCTGAAAGTGCTATAAGGAAAGGAATCATCATGAGAGAAAGAATGATACTCTTGTCAAAGAGGAAAATGTGGTAGGGATTTTTTCCCACCGTAATCAAGTCTGCTATATTAAATCACGTGGAGAGGAAGAGGAAAAGAGAAAAAAAGACTGTGAAACTGAGTATAAATATTGCATTCTTAAAAGTAAATCTAAAATTCAAGTAATAAACACCTTAGCACACTGTATTCCATGTTATTGTTTGATGCCTGTTTGGGGAAAATAGCCCAAAAGAAAACATGTTTCTAGCTTGCAGTTTATGTGCTGTGTTCCCAGTGATTATTTTTCAGGGCATGAAGCTCTTATGTTTATTATGCACCCTCAAGCTTAAGCATATATACCCTATCAAGTGTTGCCTCTGCTGGTTCAGCAGTCCTAAGAGATGTTCTGTGAACGCCGTTACTTTGTCAGGTTGAAATTAAATGAAAACTTTTAAAAATAAGCCTTGATGTAGTATCACTAGAAACTGTGATAAAGACGTTGGACAAAAAAAAAAAAGTTGTCACATTCCTGTCATTAAATGTACATATAAACTTGTTTAAAACCTTCAGTTACATGTAATTTGTTACCTAATGTCAACAAAGATTTCTCGTTATCTGTATTGATTTAAGGCAGATGTTTTACACTTGCATATAAAAATCCTGGGTCTCAGAACCATTCTATACCATGTGTTACTATCTCTGAGTCACAGATGAATGGGACTTGACAATAAACGAAAGACAAATGAAGTGAAAATCTAGGTTGGAGTTTACCATCCTTAATCCATCCCTCTCAAACACACTGAGCGGTGTCTATGATGTAGTTACATATCTGGCACCATCTGCAGAGTAATTCAGAGTAGACTCTTTCCAGCATAAATATAAATGATACATTAAAAGAATAAAGATTTTTGACCAAAAGGTATGCTAAACTTCTTAATAATATTTTGCACTTCTTCAGCTGACAAATATATTAATGGAATACAGTGAATCCATTCTTCCATGACTACTGCTATATTTTTTTTCAGTGCCGTTGAAACACTGAGTTTTGGCTTGCTCTTGAAGGCAATAACAGTAAAGGTATTTTTTCAAAAATCAGAGTATCAGTTAAAACTCACTGTACATTTTGGTTTCTTGGAAGTGAAATGGTTAAATCAACCTAAATTATTTTATTTGGCTTTTTAAAAGATGTGGATGGGTTCTTCAGATAACTACAAAACAGGGGCAGGGGGTGCTTACTTGGTACTAGAACAGAAACAAATGTGAAAAACTTAAAATCATTTGCATAGCAGAACTTCTATTACCCTCTTAACTCTGCTTTTCAAATAAAGAAGATCCCTGTGATTTTTAAAAAAGGAAACTCCAATGCCAGTTTTTATGCTCCCACTATCTAAAAAGAAAAAAACCTCAAACAGTTCCCTAAAAATTACAAAATATCATACGTTACAGAGCAGAAGGTTGCTGAGTTCTACAGGCTGCAGGAGCATACAAGTTGGTATGCTGAAGACACCAGGGAGGAATGCAAGGTGCAGCAGTGGTGGCAGCTGCCTTTTAAATGCCTGGGAAGGTTTTAAATGAAGACAATGTTCTTGATAATCTCATGTTTTCCGAGTAGAAATACATGCATTTTTGAAAGGGGGGGGGGGGG
>NW_020799091.1:89215955-89218881 GCF_003259725.1 Athene cunicularia | reverse complement strand
GCAAAACACCAGGGAAGACACAGTCCTTTCTCCAAGGTATCTAACACAGACAGGTATGTGACAGACTGGGCATCCAACATTGGTCTTCCAGGGTGGTACAAGCAGTCCTTCTCCATGGATTTTGTAATGCAAAGCAGATACAGTTCTTCTTCCGGAGGCAAAGGTAAGGGATGTTGCTACTGACAAGACAGGTTGTTATGGATCATCTGTGACATTGATGTTGACAAAATAGAAACTTCATAGATTGCAACAGACACTGTTTCTGTAATTTACTTCTCCCATGCTGCTATCACGTGTGGATCTCTGTTCTTCAGTGTGTCACAGTTTGAATACTTATGTTTCTGAGCTCCATGTTGGTATATTTAAAGTGCAATCAAATTTTAACTATGTATTAAACACATGAAATATTTTATAGTGTTACAGATATACCTAGATACATAATAGTGGCAGAGTGTATAACAAAACATGATATATTTCCTTTGTAGCATATAAAGGAATATTGCATGCAAAACTTGTAAACCACCACCATCTCAAGTCGTCTAATTTACTTCATTTTCTTCTATCTACAATATAGCTGCTTATATCCCACACAGTGTGTGTAGGGTACCTATTTCTGCTCAGTCAGGCTTGGAACTGATGCAGTATCTTTCATTTTTCAGAACAAATGAGACAACTTAAATGCAAATGAGAGAGTCAACTACCCAGCTGGGCCTATGAACATCATTAAAGCATCCTATGGCTTTGGTAGTTGTGTACTGATGTGTATTGTACATATGCTGATACAAGGTTTAGGTTTGATAAAATTGCAAAAATCAATAGAATTTTTTCTTTTTTTTTCTTTAGAGGTTCCCAGGCTACTTAAAGAATATAACTTTGACAGTATTCTGCAGACACTTCAGAATAAGTTTTTTAGTGCTATAGATTTTATCATACAGCTTTCAGGCAGCTAGCAATAACTGGGCATTAATGTTTGTGTTCAAATGACCAGAGAAAATTTCTTTCTAGTATTGCTTTTTTTATCTTAGTAAGGATGCTGTTGTATTATCTGGTGACTTTAAGGAGAGTGACGAGGGACATGTCATGGCACAGGAAAATCATAGGACTCTCTTAAGAAAATGCTCATCAAAAAATCCCAGTAAAGCAGTATTCTGGAAGAGAGAAGCAAGTTTTTTGCAGCAGGACAAAGAAGTATACTAATGTTCCTTGAATTTATTTTCTATGAGGAAAGGTGAAAACATACATGCATGTCCAGATATACAAGTATTTTATTAAACAAAGAAATATTACTTTTTTTCTAAATTGCTGAGCCCTTTGACATGAAAAAGTTTATAGCTGCTTATATCCCACACAGTGTGTGTAGGGTACCTATTTCTGCTCAGTCAGGCTTGGAACTGATGCAGTATCTTTCATTTTTGCCTCCAAAGATGAAAGAGTGAAATGAAGAAGGCTAGATAAAGAAGTAAATCACTACTGATAGTTTCTGTCTTGAATGTGGGTGCTTTTTTTTTGTCAATAAGTCCTTTAAAAACCAAAGGTCTAAATTTTAGTAGTTAATGATATAGGTGAGCACAAGCAGAGAACAAACCAGGGCAAATTCAAAACCTTCTTTGCTGTCAATTAAGCTGTAGTGATTAATCTCAAATTCTCAGAATTCTGTTATCAAACCACAGCTTGATTGTCTCCGCCATTTTTTTGTACTGAGTTATCAGGTCTGTCTGCATGACAAATGGTTGTTGTGCCCGACCTTTGATCAACCCTTCTTTATCCAAAGCATGTAAAAAAAAAAATCAGAGGAACGAAGTAATGTTTCTGTAGAAACTGCTACCTATAAACAACCATTTGCTACTTCTATTGAGTGGCATTTGTCCCTCTTAAGTCAAGCCATTTCAGAAGAAAACAGGAGAAGGCTGTCAGGTACTACAGCAACATGAATCTGAAATTTAATTACTTTGCATCAGAGGCTATTCTCAACCAAACTGTAACAAGACAGGGCCAAGTCCCTGCATCTCAAAACTGTGCTGCCTGTTCAGATACTCTAATTGACTCATTAAGTCTGACCACACAAGGCTTGTCATCAATTCCAGAGAGACCTTAGTGGGTGCACCTGAGTGATGCTCCTCTTCTAAACTATGATGAATGGCAACACACTCAGCACCAGTGCTCACTGCTTAGCGCTGCATCAGGCTGTGCACAGAATGGCAAAGTGTTCACAGAATGAAGAAACACTCACAGTTCAGACATTTTTTGTCCTCTCCAGGAAAAGACAGATGCCTAAATGAAAGCATTGCATAGGATACATATTTGACTATGCCAAGATAGAGCTACGTGGAATGCCTCACTAGGAAATTTGCTTAAAGTAGACCTAGTTTAAAATATAATTCATTGATGATACTACACCAATTCCCTACAGTCTGTTGAAGCAAGGTTGAAAGCTCTTGTGTCTGTAAAGTGATACCAAATGCTGGCTACCATTCCAAACACTAAAAAGACCATGCATACATTTAGAAAGAAACAGCAACTATGGATTAATTTTGGCCAGGACTAGATTCTCGCTTGTATTTGTAAGACACAGGTAGTAGGATTGTGAGTGGAGTCGTACCATACCACATGAAGTTTATGGAGGCATGCTGCCATAGCAGACTTCTACTTCTTACAGAGAAAGGGGGGTAATGCTGTGCTAACCTTTCCTGAGTTGAGCTGAATCAGTGGTAAGCCATCTCTGACTACTACTGCAGAGAGACACAGCACTTTTCTTCATCCTTATTTCTCAGCTATGTTTGGGGGAGTTATTGCCATGCTGGGCTTTCTACTAAACAATCCTACTATTCCTTCCTGGATGTTTGGAAGGTGACTTTTGCTAGCCATGTCTGGACGCTTGTGGTTTTCCTCTTTTTTTTTTTTTTTTTTTTTTTTTTTTTTTTTTTTT
>NW_020799091.1:89205173-89215905 GCF_003259725.1 Athene cunicularia | reverse complement strand
GCAGGGATATTTATCAGCAAAATACACTTTTTCATGGAATGACTGTCAGGCTGAGCAACAAAACCTTCCCTTCCCATCCCTCTTCTTCCCTCCCCTCACCCAAAGGGAGAGGAATGCAATTTTCATTTCGTTTTCTTTATAACCTCATAGATGGCATTCATGTGAAACAACTTTTGCTTGCGATTAACTAAAGAGCAGATTAGCATATTTCAGCGATTGGCTGTCTACTATATGTTGAGAGCACCACCCAGTGGTAAAGCAGAATTTAAACAGGATCTTTGTTAATGAAAAAGAATGGACCTTTTCTATAAAAAATTACAGATTGAATAATTTGTATTGGCTACATTACCCCACAAAGATTTATTGGCAATTAGTCTGATTTTCAAGCCAAAAAAACCCTACTGTGAAAGGAGTACAGAAACAGTTTCGCCTTCCAAAATAGTTTACAAGATTTATACATTGCCTTGCTTGAAGTACCTATGTGTGTATGTAACCTGGGCTGCCTGATAAACCTTAGTTTATAGTGGTGATCACCTCACTGCGTGTATTTTTCTGTATTTTGCAAAATGTATGATATCATTTTTAAGAAAAAGACCACCTAACCCGTTCTCAGAAAAAAATGTAACTTATTTAAAAAATAAAAGAAAAAAGAAACAAAAGAGTGTATTCCAACCAGGAGGTTGATGCAGGTATAGTGTGAAGAGAAGAATATGTTAAGAGCTTAACAATAGGTGGTCCAACATACTGGTTATGAAATAAGTATATCAGCTGCAGCTAACAGTCGTATTTGTTGGGGCTGGTTTCCCATCAGATAAATGTGTCTTTCATAAAGGAATAGAAATGAAATAAAGAGATTTCTATGCAATTTCATAAATAAATAAACAAAGGCAATGAAAGGCAATTAATTTACATGTGTTGGCAATTACTTAGGCCTGGAAGCTTAAATCAATGTGTGGGTGCTGTGTGTAGGAAGCAAGCCTGAAATGTAAAATGGGGAATCCACACATATCTTTGTTCAGGATTAAAAATCACTGACCTAGGGACAAATTGTACATTGCTTTGAAATAGCTCAGTGAGCATTTGGTGGCCAAATGTTAAAAGACACCCTGGGCAGACTTCATTTAACATCTTAGTGTTAAACTTAATATCCATTTGGCCTTTGGACTCACAAATTGAAATCTGAGAAAAAGTGGGACAAAGGAGGGTGACCACCCCCTGAATCAAGTGTGAGACTCTCCTCTGCTTTAACATGGCTTCCTGCAGGCAGTTGTGATCCACTGGTTCTTCTTAAATGGAGCAAGTACCCTCCAGTGCAGCCCAACCCCAACCATGGCCACAGTCTGAGAGGCTGTGGTAGTGCTTAAGCATTCCCTAAGTTCAGCTGTCACTAAGGATGCTTGTGAAACTCCTTCCTTTTCTCCCTGGTCCAGGTCTGAAGTTCAGAGGCTCCCAAACAAGTTATTCCTCAGGCTCTCCACTCTGTACCCACTCATCAAAGCTCAAAGAGAGCTGGAGACATGAAAGCCCTAGAAACCTTGGCACGTGGAACTACTGGCTCAGTGTTGCTGAAAAATACATTTTACATCTTTTAAACACAGGTCTTTGGACTTTCCCTTTCACAGGAGCTGTAAGCTTTCTATAATTTTTACCAAAAGAAACAAACAAAAAGTGCTGTGGAAGCAATTTGATGCTGAATGTATACCTTGCTCCTCCCAATTAATTAGGAGGAGGGAAACAGCATCTCATTTCCCTAGATGGTACCTTGTGGCCATTTGTCTTTGAGCTATAGCAAGCATACAGGTTGTGAATATATCTAGCTCTACCTCTTCTGACCCAAACCATTAGCCAAAATTCAGTTCTCGTGGAAATTCCATTAGGCAGATAAATTGATGAGGGGTCTCTTTGATACAGTCCTCCTATCTTCTGTTACAGAGACCACAGATATGACCACTTTTTGCTACCTCACTGTAGAAGTTAGAAAGAAAGCAGGAAAAAGAAGAAAAACCAGAAGTTTTTTTTCCCCCAGTACAAGCTACTCTCCATTTTACTAAAAATATTTTTTTACAGTCTTTTTTTTCTCAGGTTCCATATGCTTTTCTGGTTGTCTTCATGTCTTTCTCACTGCTGTTTCTGGTTCTGTCCCCAGCTGGCTGATGTCTAGCCTCAATGAAGTCAAAGGTCTGCTATGGAAATCCCTTAAGTTGCAAAGACAAAAAATAGCTTCAAGGAGGCCAATTAAATGGCACCTTTCTGTTGGTCTATCCATTATCAAAGTGACAACAAAGAGGGCTTTTAGCTGTTCCTTTGTTTTGGTAGAAGTAACTGAAAACAGTGACCAATGACCAACAAATTCAGCCAAGTAGTAAAGTGTGGTCTTGTCCACTAGCCTGTCAGCTGAAGGTTATTGTCATGGTAGTTGGTAAAAAAAGACTGTATTCCTCCCCTGACAAAAGACACATAATATAAATCTTATGCTTTAAGTGCAGCTCTGTAGACAGGGCTTTCTCTTGATAAAAGGCTAGTTTAGCTTGCCACAAAATCTTTGCATACATCATGATTTGAGGTGTCATTAAAAATTAAACTTCCTAAATTTATTCAAGTAGTAAATTAACTTTCATTTTTGCTTCCAAAGATGAAAGAGTGAAATGAAGAAGGCTAGATAAAGAAGTAAATCACTACTGATAGTTTCTGTCTTGAATGTGGGTGCTTTTTTTTTGTCAATAAGTCCTTTAAAAACCAAAGGTCTAAATTTTAGTAGTTAATGATATAGGTGAGCACAAGCAGAGAACAAACCAGGGCAAATTCAAAACCTTCTTTGCTGTCAATTAAGCTGTAGTGATTAATCTCAAATTCTCAGAATTCTGTTATCAAACCACAGCTTGATTGTCTCCGCCATTTTTTTGTACTGAGTTATCAGGTCTGTCTGCATGACAAATGGTTGTTGTGCCCGACCTTTGATCAACCCTTCTTTATCCAAAGCATGTAAAAAAAAAAAATCAGAGGAACGAAGTAATGTTTCTGTAGAAACTGCTACCTATAAACAACCATTTGCTACTTCTATTGAGTGGCATTTGTCCCTCTTAAGTCAAGCCATTTCAGAAGAAAACAGGAGAAGGCTGTCAGGTACTACAGCAACATGAATCTGAAATTTAATTACTTTGCATCAGAGGCTATTCTCAACCAAACTGTAACAAGACAGGGCCAAGTCCCTGCATCTCAAAACTGTGCTGCCTGTTCAGATACTCTAATTGACTCATTAAGTCTGACCACACAAGGCTTGTCATCAATTCCAGAGACCTTAGTGGGTGCACCTGAGTGATGCTCCTCTTCTAAACTATGATGAATGGCAACACACTCAGCACCAGTGCTCACTGCTTAGCGCTGCATCAGGCTGTGCACAGAATGGCAAAGTGTTCACAGAATGAAGAAACACTCACAGTTCAGACATTTTTTGTCCTCTCCAGGAAAAGACAGATGCCTAAAAGAACGCATTGCATAGGATACATATTTGACTATGCCAAGATAGAGCTACGTGGAATGCCTCACTAGGAAATTTGCTTAAAGTAGACCTAGTTTAAAATATAATTCATTGATGATACTACACCAATTCCCTACAGTCTGTTGAAGCAAGGTTGAAAGCTCTTGTGTCTGTAAAGTGATACCAAATGCTGGCTACCATTCCAAACACTAAAAAGACCATGCATACATTTAGAAAGAAACAGCAACTATGGATTAATTTTGGCCAGGACTAGATTCTCGCTTGTATTTGTAAGACACAGGTAGTAGGATTGTGAGTGGAGTCGTACCATACCACATGAAGTTTATGGAGGCATGCTGCCATAGCAGACTTCTACTTCTTACAGAGAAAGGGGGGTAATGCTGTGCTAACCTTTCCTGAGTTGAGCTGAATCAGTGGTAAGCCATCTCTGACTACTACTGCAGAGAGACACAGCACTTTTCTTCATCCTTATTTCTCAGCTATGTTTGGGGGAGTTATTGCCATGCTGGGCTTTCTACTAAACAATCCTACTATTCCTTCCTGGATGTTTGGAAGGTGACTTTTTGCTAGTTTTTTTTTTTTTTTTTTTTTTTTTTTTTTTTTTTCCCCCAAAAACAATCCCTACTGGGAGAACCGATTTGGTGAGGATGTACCTATCCAAATTAAAATAATTCTTTTATACCTTCTGATCTGGCAGATGTCAAAATCCTTTCCACAGCACAGAAGATACTTTAAGGCACTGCATCCAAGTTTGTTACTGTTACAGTTTTCCTTCCATTATCACCTTGCTGCAGTGCAAAACACCAGGGAAGACACAGTCCTTTCTCCAAGGTATCTAACACAGACAGGTATGTGACAGACTGGGCATCCAACATTGGTCTTCCAGGGTGGTACAAGCAGTCCTTCTCCATGGATTTTGTAATGCAAAGCAGATACAGTTCTTCTTCCGGAGGCAAAGGTAAGGGATGTTGCTACTGACAAGACAGGTTGTTATGGATCATCTGTGACATTGATGTTGACAAAATAGAAACTTCATAGATTGCAACAGACACTGTTTCTGTAATTTACTTCTCCCATGCTGCTATCACGTGTGGATCTCTGTTCTTCAGTGTGTCACAGTTTGAATACTTATGTTTCTGAGCTCCATGTTGGTATATTTAAAGTGCAATCAAATTTTAACTATGTATTAAACACATGAAATATTTTATAGTGTTACAGATATACCTAGATACATAATAGTGGCAGAGTGTATAACAAAACATGATATATTTCCTTTGTAGCATATAAAGGAATATTGCATGCAAAACTTGTAAACCACCACCATCTCAAGTCGTCTAATTTACTTCATTTTCTTCTATCTACAATATAGCTGCTTATATCCCACACAGTGTGTGTAGGGTACCTATTTCTGCTCAGTCAGGCTTGGAATTGATGCAGTATCTTTCATTTTTCAGAACAAATGAGACAACTTAAATGCAAATGAGAGAGTCAACTACCCAGCTGGGCCTATGAACATCATTAAAGCATCCTATGGCTTTGGTAGTTGTGTACTGATGTGTATTGTACATATGCTGATACAAGGTTTAGGTTTGATAAAATTGCAAAAATCAATAGAATTTTTTCTTTTTTTTTCTTTAGAGGTTCCCAGGCTACTTAAAGAATATAACTTTGACAGTATTCTGCAGACACTTCAGAATAAGTTTTTTAGTGCTATAGATTTTATCATACAGCTTTCAGGCAGCTAGCAATAACTGGGCATTAATGTTTGTGTTCAAATGACCAGAGAAAATTTCTTTCTAGTATTGCTTTTTTTATCTTAGTAAGGATGCTGTTGTATTATCTGGTGACTTTAAGGAGAGTGACGAGGGACATGTCATGGCACAGGAAAATCATAGGACTCTCTTAAGAAAATGCTCATCAAAAAATCCCAGTAAAGCAGTATTCTGGAAGAGAGAAGCAAGTTTTTTGCAGCAGGACAAAGAAGTATACTAATGTTCCTTGAATTTATTTTCTATGAGGAAAGGTGAAAACATACATGCATGTCCAGATATACAAGTATTTTATTAAACAAAGAAATATTACTTTTTTTCTAAATTGCTGAGCCCTTTGACATGAAAAAGTTTATAGCTGCTCGGAGTCTGCTGATTCAGCCCAGCAGGCTGACAGACTGAGTATCTTATGGCACCCTCATTCAGTATCCTGAGCTAGCAATAGATCATCCAACACATGGTGTGAGATTTTTCATTAGTGTTATGTACTCATCTCTATGCCCAGTTCACAAGGAATATAATTCTGCAACAGTCATGCATATGCAACTTTACACTTTAGTAGAAGTTGTAGAAATTCTTGCTTTTAGCCTAGGAGTACCCTGGCTCTGTTTCCAGTGTCTGACAATATGGTGGCTGTCACATCTGCACTTCTCTCAGTTTCATGACCTCTTTAGACATGGAAATGCTTTGTCAGATATCACCTTTCTTTGGAAATACTTTCTAGAGAGAATCAGATGCAAACAAGTGCAAAATCAGCCCACTGAGATAGGGCAAACACAAACAACTGAGAGCATGCATTACTTCAAAAATATGTCTAGTGTTGACAGATAGAAAATCCCTCTCAGTTAACAGACAATTGAACAATTATTTTTCAAGAACTGACAAACTACCGAACTGCATGATATTCTGCAAGAAAAAAACACCACTTAACCTGAGAATAAGGCGTGAAAAAGTGGCTGTAAGTGAACAGTCTGACAGACTGTGGGAGAATAAATAGTGAGGTAAAATGAAAAACTTGTGGTTCAAAACCCCTTTAAGATACAGGAGGTAAATATGGTGCTGAAGCAATACATCAAACATTCAGGACACACAACCCAATCCAGAATATTGTAAATTTTAGATCCTGACTGGAAACCAGGTTTTGTTGAGTCTTCTGACAAACTTATGTCAGTAATTAGCTAAAAATTAAAGTATTTTTGCATCTGAATTTATTGACTTCTGAGACCGAATGCTGAAACTCTGTCACACTACAGAGAAGTTGGCCAGTAGAATAAAAAGCCTTTGGCTTCTGGCATGACAGACTACAGCTGTAGAAGTAGTTATTAGCTAATGACTTACATTGCAAAACAATATTTTATTATACGGTTTTCCATATCTGTCCTAGCTATAAGACCAGTTCAGTTTCTAGCCTTTGTGAAAGCATTTAGGAGTACTTTCTCTATTAGCCAAGTCAATATGAAAAGTCTTGCAACCCTGCCTGAGGCACTGCACTCTTTCTTCGGTCATACTGGAAAATGAGTCAGAGAAAAGGTCCAGTTTTAAAACAGCAATAAACAAAAAACAGCAGCTGATTTTTTTATATGTGCTTTGCATGAATGTCCAGAAAATAAACAGTGGCAACACAGAATTTTTTTCTGCCAAGAGATATGGAAAAGATATAACCAGTAAAACTAAAAGAAAGTCACCCTCTGGTAACTCCTTTAATATCAAATCTATTGAAGAGCTTTTTGAATCCAGAGAATGTCTCTTGCATCCAGAGATGATGGTGTTAGTGCTGAAAAACTAGAATACCATGTCGTATCAACAGTAAGACATTATGTGGCAGCACACATATTCATATGAGGTCACCTTAATTCTCCCATTAGATGCATATGATATCCAGTTAGAAGTTTGATGTGCTGACATTGTAAGTTGAGCCAGATGAAAAAAAAATGGGCAAGTGAAAGAAAGGAAATATGTAAAATAAACCCCAAAAGCAAAAACCCAAAACTTGACTGATAAACAATAATCTTTCCAGTATAAATCTGTTTGGAATAAATTACTGATATCTTATGTTGGAGGAACTGAAAATTGAAAATTGAAAATCAATGGCTCAGAACATTATCCTTTTATGGTTGTTTCTCCTAGTCTGTGTTTTAAAATGTTCTCAAGCACATTTTTATTAAAATCTTTTTTTAAACAAACTTTTTGCAAGTGAACATTCCACTCAAAGACTCTTAATAGTTCTGTCAGTGCTGTGCTAGTGCAAGAGTTTCGCACCTTTGGTGGTAAGGATGAATATGAAAACAGGGTCCTCACTGTGGGCTACTTCTGCTTCTTAGTGAGATTTGTGAGCTTGAGAAAGGTTCCTAAGAGCGTTAGGGATATGTGAAAGAAGAAAGACAGGGGATTAGATGGAGAGAATGCAAGGCTAAGGTTTGTCAAGAAATGAAGCAGATGACTCTTGAGAAGACTGCGGAGCTGGGTATAATTCTGACAGAGAAGGGCAGAAGTAGGAGTTTAAGAAGTGAGTCACTATTTCCCCTCTCCCAGCCCAGCCGGTAAACCAAAGAAATGAGGAGCTTTAAAATTAAAGTATGCTGCCTGAAGGATCTGAACTGGGAACAACTTGTAGGCTTTATATAAATCTTCTTAAGACCTTAGCAGAGAGAAGAACTTAAAAGGTTGGGATTTTTTTTTTTTTTCCCTGCTTGGATCCTCAGCTGCCTCAGGCCTGAAAGACTTAACTGTTCAAGGAGAGTATCAGGCAGGTGGAAAGGTATGAAAATGATCATAATATCCAGTATCCTTTAAAAAACAAGTAATTGACTTGTTCAACATGCTTGAAGTAATTAATATGCCTTAAATTTTAGTGAGTGAGGATGCTTATTATTATAGTTCATAAATTAGGCATTTGTCTACTATACCTTGTTTCTGCCTTTTGTAATGCTACTACATCAATTCTATGATGGCACAATCAAAAGCAAAAAGGTGCATGAAAGAGAGCTCATTTTTAGTATGAAAAGAGCAAATTCAGTGTGAAAGCTAAAATAATTTCTAGCATAATTACTTTCAAGTAATTCTTGCTCCTTGACATTAGAAAGGTAAGCTATACTCTAATAGACCAAATTCTTACAAAGGAATAAATAGTCCATTATAGATACAATGTAGATCAGCCCCCATCTACCCTAGACACCTCCTGGGAGTATGCCCAGAAACCAACACCCTCACTCACAGCACTGCTCTCTCAAAGCCTATTAAATGGATACAGAATTTAGCCCATGTTCAATAATGAATTTTACAATGAATGTCACCTGTGTATTTTTCAAAGATTTAGCTATTGTTTTTATTTAACAAAACCAGGCATATCTCTGTGTATATATGAAAAAGAGAGAGAGAATGAACTACCTTCCATCATTAACAGAAAGTTAAAGAATGGTTGCTTGTATCCCTAAAGGATTTATCCTATTTGAAACTTGACTCCTGGAGATTTAACTTTGGAAACAGCACTGGAGACTGCTGATGTTCTCTCACTCTTCAAACACCAAATGCTTGAAACTCGGGGGCTTATGAGAGTGACTGTTTCTTGTCTCACCCCACAAAAGCATGTTTTGAACCTTACTGAGGTGAAAATATTACTTGATTTTTTCAGGGGACTCATTAGTGTCAGAAGAAAAGAAGGGGTAGAGAAGGACTCTGGCCTTGCAGGGCTCTTCTGACCCCTCCCTCCAGCTCCAATTTGTCTCAGACTTCAAGTGATGTAGATTAATCTCTAGACAAAAATGCAGTGAAGAAGCCTGCCAAATCAGTAAATTTCATAGAAATAATATTCCCTTATACTGAAGTAATGATCACATTTTTTTATAAATCTGTAAGTTGAACAGGCAGCCCGAAGCACATAAAAATGTCAGAGGCCTCCGGAGCTCCTGCAACAGACAGAAGTTGTGTGTATTCTCCCCATTTTAACTGCAGTAGCATGAGGAAGGAGCCAAGTTGGTGTTTAAAGCAAGCATTTTGAAAGAAAAAAAAAAAGGCTAAAAAATAAAAAAGCCATTTTGCATAGCTCTACTCCCTATTGCGGTGTCTCTTACATTCTATATTTTCATTAAGAAAACTGCTTCCCTTGGAAAAAAAACAGTGGGAAATGAGACTACAAGTTCTAAAAATATTGTTGTTTCCCACTTCTTCGTTGGACAGAGTGCTGTGTTCAACTAAACATCACATCTTTGTGACTATAAAAGAGCTCTTTCTTATGCTACTTCAGTATAAATACTTCAGTGCTAGTTCAGTAATACAGTGAAGAAAGAGATGCAGAAACCTGAGACTGACAGCTATTTGGATGCTTTTGGCTGAGAATATTGCATTCAGTAAACCACTTCACAGTCATATGTTGCTGACCTCTGAGCCATTCCTCTGACTTGTACTGACTAGTCTTTTTCTACTTATAGATAAGTTTTCCAAATTCAGTAAATAATTATTGGAAACTTAGTTTTTGCTATGATACTGCTGGTGCAGTAACACAAACATAATTCAATGGATTTTTTTGAAATTAATGTTTAATGAATAATCATTACATTTGTGTTAATTCGTATCACAAGCAGTATGCTAACAGACAATGCTAAAAGAGTGGGGGAAGATGTAAGTTCTTCTGTTGTAAAATAATTAGAAAAGATCTGTAACAAAACTGTATTTGTACCATATTTGGTTCAGTTACTCCGTCCTTCCTCTGTTTTATATGTTTCAACTACAACCAAAGAACCACACTCATAACTGAGTATAACCCACAATCTTCATCCATTTACAAGAAATGTAGACAGTAGAACACTTTTTCAAACAAGTTTTACATCAAAATAAAAAGGAAGAATGGAAATGGAATTCCTGGTTTGCAGTAAGGTGGTGGGAAGGTAAGGGAAGAGCAGCAGAAATTAAATTACTCTCTGAGGTTTAAAGTCAGATTTCTTCCTAAACTCCTGAAAACCCACCCTAGACCTACGAGTGCACTTGTCAGAAGTGGTCTAATACTTTCTAGGTCTGTTTTCTAAAGCTAATTCCATAAGAGCATTAGGGCAGTTATGGGAATGTACTGGTAACAGCTGAAAGCTTACAGTGAGTTCAGACAAATGAGGAAAGATGTAACTGAAGGAAAACCAACCTTCTAAAAATTCTCTTGAAGCACTAATCCTGTATTATTTTTACCTTTGATTCTCTGGAGCTTCAAGAAGCAAACACCATCTGCTAAGAGCATAAATAGAGCAGGGAAATAAAACTGTATTTGGAAAACAAAGCCCTTTTCTGTAGTTGTGCATGTCTTCAAATAGTTTCTCTGATGGTTTCAGCTGCCTCTTAACATAATTTCCATATTAATTCCATACAACAACTGACTGCTTAGTAGAGCTCATAGTCATTCTCCCACTATCTCTTACCTATCATTAAAACAAAAAAAAACCATTAACTGCTTACCCCACACCCACCCCTGTCTCTTATA
>NW_020799091.1:89193222-89205123 GCF_003259725.1 Athene cunicularia | reverse complement strand
CCCACCCCCACACCCACCCACCTTCCAAGGAGTTACAAATCATCAGAGTGGTAGATAGTCTGTACTTGCCATTTTTTGGGTGGATGCTTTCCCTATCTTCTGGAGAAAGGACCTTTCTCAGGTAAAGTAGGAATGTATGGCATACCGCTTGTATTTATTGACCTTAATGATATTGTGTATACTTAGAGAGGTAAAATTTAACAAATGACAATTGAAAGATATGTTTCTTATACCTAAGGCAAATAATGGAGAACTAGTCAGAGAATTAAATGTTTCCTTTATGTTAAGAATAGAAAACAGGTAGTCTGTCTGTTGCTCACTGACCTGTGATAATTTAAATGGCATATAGTCATACTTTTGCCTCAAAGGGTTATTCTTGACTGCCACATTAAAGTGCTGTGGCAAACTATAGACAGCCTGGAAATGCCCCAAAGCCTGCTGTGTACACCACTCCAAACACACACACTGCTATTCACTCACAGCTACATCAAACTTGAAAGGCCAGTCTGATCCACTCTTTTCCTTCCCTTGCCCTCTATAATACTCTCTGCTGCTTTCTTAGTCTACTGATTGTTTTCCTGACATGCTTTATTCCTTCCCCTAGACTGTTTCTCTCCAGCATTGTTTTCTTACCAGTAATACCTGAAGTTACACTGAGCAGCAGTGCTTTGTAGTATGTGTCGTTTTTTCCTTAGTAGAGATTTTGAGATTTTTTTGGTTTTGCTTCCTTTTCTCTCCCCCTTTGCTGACCCTGTTTATCTACCCATCACTGATTTCAGTTTGAGAAGAAAATCCATAGCATAATCTCCCGTATTCTCTTCCTGAATCTCACCTGAAACAGCAAGCCCTAGTGTAAGATTTGGAAAACAAAGTTATAACCCCATTTTTCTGGGATTATTTTTCTTTTATCTTCACTATTTACAGAAGTCTGAGACATGTTCTAAGCTAATGTTGCCATGGTGTTGTCTTGGATCAGGTCTGGCATCCTCTCAAGAGCTGTGTGGGTAGCTTTTTTCCCAAAGATTAAAGACGCACCATTGACATTTTTCTCCCTCATTTCAAATGAGTTGAGAAGAACAAGCAAACCATCAAACAGATTTCATTGAGCAGGGGTCAATCCAACATCTGCCTTGTGTACATTGTGCCTGGATAAACACTGATATATTCAGCACTGATATATTCTGATGCTGCCATTATCATGTATTTTACAAATGAAGAGTTCATAGATGAGAATCCAGGGATTAGCTGGTCATGCGGATTTGTTTTTTCTTTTTGATGCAGGTGATTAATCCTCCTGAAGATGGTTCTGAATTTTTTTCTTTTGCTGATCCTTCTCACCTCTACTTAACCAACATACATCTTCACAGAAATGTTGTTCACCTTCCCTATCCTGTGTATTTCTGCGTATTTTTAGACATAACTATTTTTCAAAATATTGTATTAATGAAAATGCTTTAACAGTTCCCATCACTCTTACAGAGTGCTTGCTTTTTTTAGTAGTATATTATGTTCTCAAAAGCTGTTGAAAACATTTTAATTTCATGACAAAACCCAAGATTTTCAAACCTATTTTTGGAAAACAGGGAGTGCTTCACTTAATATTTTTGATAAAACTAAATTTTAATAGAAAAAGCTCTAGGTTGTAGTACTTGTTAAAATATGTGAAAATAAATATCTATCAAAGACAAGATAATAATCAAACCTTTGCTGTACAATATTATCCATTCCCTTATGGCTTGTGCATTAAAATATTTGCCTATTTTTGTTATTCAATCTAATTATGCAATAACTTCCTAGGAAATGTTTTTCGCTGAGTAAATTGTTACGGAAAGTAATCGTTTGCTATCACCAGCATTTCTGTCCTCATTGATGTTTTATATTCTTGCCTACAAACAGAATTTATAACAGAAATAATGTAAGGGTATCTTGTAATGAAAAAAAAAACATGTACTAATCTGAGAACTGATATTTTAATATTTGAATTTTGCTGCTTTAACTTTTGACCCATTAGCTGTCTTACCTGACTATAATGATCTCAGGATTACCAAAAGAGAGAATAATTTTAATATGATCTGAATATCTGAACTCCCTTTTTTAAAAATAGGGGTGTCTGCAAAAATAGGAAAATTTATTTTTCATATTAATAAAAGTAAACATTTAAAAATTCTGAGGGCTGTAAACATCACTTTGAAAGATGCTGGTAGGGAAGATGATATAGTCACAAACCTCCTCCCTGCATTTTTATAGATATAGAGATAGATATAGAGATAGGTGAGAGTGAAATACTACTAATCTTGCAGGATTTTGATGATTTTTACTGATGTCAGAAGTTATGTTAATTTTACATTATCTCACTTCTAGGTTTTGTGCACTTCAATATTATCACTGAATGCTGTTGCTACAGGCGACTGGCAGCTTACCTATCATTTTCTCTGCCATAGTACCTCTCCTGTATGGGTTTTTTTAAGCATTTTGGCAAGTGATTTTGCTGCAGTCCCTGCTGGGTTAAGCAGCTGCATTCAGTAGGAACTGCATATCCCCAGAGAGAGGGTAATGCAACTCTCTGTGCAGCTGCTCTGAGTCTTTATTGAGCAATTTAAGATCCTACATAAAGATAAAACAGAAATTGTGGCAGTTGTCTATACATAGTGTAGAGAATTTGGGTGGGTTTTATCATGTTCAGATTCAGGGAGGAACTTCATCTGTACTGGAGCCTGCAGCAATGGATAAAACAAGACAGAAGCTTTGCAGACAAACTAGTGAAAGAAAACAAGAGAAAGTGCATGGAGAAGTGTTTGCTCAACAGTTTATGTTGAAATGAGACATATAACCTGTTCACATGTACAAATAGCCTTGAAACGGAATGGCTGCTGATGGACATCTCTTCTTGCTTGAGGCATTCAGCATAAAAGGTTGAACTGCTTTATACATTTCATTTTTCAGATGGCAAGTTTACAGAACTGAAACCAAACAAAAAGTATAATACAAGCGTGAAAAAGATTACATGTCATTATTGAATTACTTATTGTTAATTTCCTACAATCTTTTAATCTCCCTAAAACTTGCATTGCCTGATCACATAATACTGTGAGGCCAGAACTGGAAATGTCTTCAATAAGTTTTAAAAGACTTTGTTGTTTTACAATGCAAAACTGCAGGTGTGTATTAGGTAGCTGTCGATGGCAAGGTGCAGGCAGTGGTGAGGCTGCAGTGGTGGAGTCTGTGAGAAGAGAGCAGGGGCTGCTCTGTGCTGGATACAGCCAGTTCCAGTCAGCTCCAAAATGGAAGGAAACACCCTTTATTTCTCATGGCATTATAATTAGAGTGATGGAAGTGTGCTAACGGATCTATGACTTTAAAGGAAGTCATAACAAGGAGGCATCTACAAAAGGTGTTTGGGTTTTGATACGGTTTCTTGAGTGGTCCTCAAGTAACAGTGCTTAGCCAGTTGTGTGACTGCAGCTCTGTACCTGTCCTTTCAACCTTTCATTTGGAAACAGAAAGAAAAAAATTGTCCTTAATTCTAATAACCTAATTTTCTTTCTTTCTGGGTTGTTGTTTTTTTTTGTTTGTTTTTTTTCATAATTAAAATCTGATCAACTGAAAAGTGGTATTGAAAAAGTATGCATCTCATCAATCAGTTCAAATCACTGCTTTCTTGTTAGCTCACTGAGTGATCTTTTGCAAAATTAATGCTGCACTCTATGTAAAGAAACCTCTAGCTACCTAGAAAAGGCTCGAGAACTCCAATGGTCTCCAAAAATTATTACAAAGGGAAAATCAGAGAATCAGATGTTCAACTCAAAGTATTGGTACATCTCCTACTTCCAGTTGCCTAAGTCTACCGAAGACATTTCTAGCCAAATTTTGCAATCAATTGAAGAACTCCCAATTCTGGTTCCAGGAACGAGTATAGGCAGTAATTAGTATTGTAATGTTAAACACAACTTTTCAAAACCCAAAGCTTTGCTCTGGTTAACATTTTTTGTTCAAAACTTGCAGCTTCATTTTCATTTCTATATGTCTGGTTTTGGTTGCCTACACTGAGCTATGATATTCAGTTCAGCAGACAAAATGGCCACACTTAAAAATCAGCGCTATTTCAAATTATACCCCCAAAAAAACCCCTACAAACAAGCTTAAGCTCTTTTTCATTCATACAAATAGTCTTGGCTGATTTTAGTGGTGCTCCTCATAGAATTAAGAATCTCATGATTTGGATATTACAGGTCACAATGATATCAGCTCATTTAAAATGCAAGTTAGGAATCTGAAACATTTTTCAAACTGCATTTTAGAAAGGAGTATTCTCTAAGATGTACTTTAAACTGTGTTATCTTCGTAACTTCTTGGAGTTAAAAAAGTGTTTAAAATGTTGTCCTGGTTCAGCTAGGATAGGGTTAAGTTTCCCCAGCAGAGAAGGGGGAAGGTATCTCCAGGCAGGTTATTCATACCATGCTGGTGGCAGGCCCGGGTGCCGCAGAGCGGGAAGCTTTTTTCCTTTGTGGCTTTGCTGGCGGGGAGCATCGCGAGCGAGCTGTCTGTAACCATTGCGGTATTTCTCTGTATATCTTTTGTCTTGTTCACTGTTATTGTTGTTTGTTGTTATCATTGCTACTGTTGTTGTTCAGATTGCTTATTACACTGTTGTATTACATTTCTTCTTATTTTAACCCGGGGTTTGTGCCCTACTTGTGTCCGAGAGTGGGGGAGGGACAACGGCAACATGGTCTCCGGTCCTGGCAGGACCTAAACCAACACAAATGTGACAGTCCAAAAGTACAAGTCCTTGTCACTTTCTATTATCCAGTAATTTTAAGCATTTTTAATTAAAATATAATAATATTCAGTACATCAGGAATTATTAGTCTGCCATTATAAAAATAAATCTGTTATGTAGTCCATAATGAAAAAATATTTTGAAACTCTGTGAAATATAATGAGCACTGCACACTGCAGAGCAAGCTGGCCTCAACTGCAGTGTTTAATCACTTACTCTTTCCAAAAGGATAGTATATAGACTATACTTTTTTTTCTTTTTTAATAAACATGAATCTACATCAGCAGTTATATTAAAGATAGCATGGAATAATGACTTCTGTGAAAGAATTGTGTCTGCATATAGTTACACCCCTTGCTTTGCTTTGTGTTTTCATCTGAAGCAACTGCTTTCTACTCCTCCACACACGCAGGTTTCCTTCCTATGGAAACCTAGATAGAGTGGTAAGTGGGGCTTTCACCATGCCCTGATATTACCCTGCTGTGGAGGCAGGATCTTATCAGGACACAGAAGCTCCCACGTGCTTTGTGCTCACCACTCTGGATATAGCCTTGAGTATCTAAGCACTGCAGATAAGTGCTGAGACCTTGAATTTGATTTGATATTCTATGGGAAGCAATCGTAAAGAGCAAAGGGTGAGCTTAATGTGCTCCCGGTAGCAGTGCTGCCGAGGAGACGTGCGGTTGCATTCTCTATTAGCTAGAGTTTCCCAAGTGTCCTGCTGCTTGAGAGAAAAAAATTCAAGGCCTCAAAGAAATAACGTTCTTTTAGGAACTGTGTATACAGGCACACAGTAACTATACAGCCAGAAGATTTGTTCAAGGGAAAATTTCTCATACTTTTTCACTAAGCACCAAGTTTTTTCTGCTGAAGCCTCATCTTTTTAACTTAACCTTGTACTATTTGACTTTAAAAAAGTGCAGTTACTGAATGTGCTATGTTTTCTGCTTACTGTTTCAAACTGTTTCTAGTTAAATCTTGAAATGTCTGATGAAATTAATAGGTAAGATTATGGGCGGTTGTTTTCTCTAAGAGTGTTCTTATTGCTACCCACGTAATTGTTTTGCGGCATGTGCTCCTTGGAGAGCTGCAAATAGAAATGCACACACTGCCCGGCAGAATCACAAGGAATAAGAAATGAAACTCAGAGGACCTGAATGAGGGCCCTTCACAGAGTCATGATATATTAGGTAATTTCTCATTTTCACTATTGTTTTCACAAATTCTTGACATAAAACCAAACAAATCCATAGAAGCAACTACAAGACAGTTCTACAAAAGTCATTCTAGTACCCAGTTTTTCCTTCTGTGTTTTATTTCTCCTGACAGCAAACTAAAAAAAAACCAAACCCATTATGTCATAAGAATTCACTCAGCCCTGCTATCAGCATGGTGGTTAGATAGAGGAAGGGAGTGCAGCAAAGAGCAGAGAAAATTGTAGGTGATTTGAGGTATAAAACTCTAGCATATTTAGCATGTATATGCAGTACAAATGCCTTTTCTACATTTGAAAGCATAGAATGTGTGCTTTTTAAGTTACAGAAATAGAAGCACTGAGTTACTCAACTTGTAATCTCCAACCAAGATAAAAGAAAATGTTGGAGATAGAAGACAAGTTTTGATTCATAGTCTGGAAAAACAACTAACAGTGAAAGAAAAAATCTGTATTAACCAGTGTTTGTTTTCTTACAGGCCAAAAATATCTGCATTTATAATGATTGTCTTTGGTTTAGAGAAAAACAAGCCAGCGCTTCTTAGCTAACATAATGTTGCCGTTCATCCTGTCAAAGTTCACTACGTTAACCAGCAGGCTATTTGGTATTGAACCTGCAGCCTAGCAAGCTCAGAAATCAAGAGTTTTATCTACCAGGTGACAAAAGGTAATGGAAAGGAAGAGAATCAGAGACAGCCCTCAGAAGAGAAGTAGCTGACACAGAGACCTGAGGCAGCACTGACATGTTGGCAAACATATGCTTGCAGTGAAAGTGAATTCAAGAACTTAACTGCAAAATTCTTCATTTTCATTCATTCCTCAGACATGTCATAGAAATATAATTCAGCTTAATATGTGGATTTTTTTCTTTTGCAGTTTTCATCAGCCTATAGAGTACAGATTTTAGAACACCATTCATTCTCTTATAATTTCTAATTTTGCTTTTCTATTATAGAAAAATCAAAATAGAGTCTTGTTTCTACCACCCACATTTTTCTGAAACATTATGTACATCCATTAATCCTGACATCATGGTCATGTCTCAGTTTTGTGTTTAGAAGGAAGCTGCTAATACATTCACATTCCTCAAAAGAGCATTTGTAGCTTAGCTTTATTCTCCCTTTGCACTTACCTACACATTTTCTTCAAGTTTCTTTGAGTCTTGCTAGCTTCTCACTGAGATAGCCTAAACCAGAGATAGGTAGAGATAAAACATACCCTGTTATTTAATAATTCTCCACAATAAAACTGTATGGGTTAGTGGTACAGTGATTGACTTTTCCTGTCAGTCAGAACATCATGCGGTGATTGACAAATGACAGGATACATGAAAAAAAAAAAAAAAAAAAAAAAAAAAAAAAAAAAAAAGCCAGAACTCTGAGGCAATGAAAACTTTCACATTGCTGGATTTAGACCATGCTTGTGCTATTTGGTATTCACTGACTTCTCTCACACTTCTGCTCCATACTGTCAGCTAGTAGTTTCTTTATTCAAAGGTTTCCTTTTTTTTCCCCAGCTGTGCATCTGTGAAAAGTTCTCCATGCTGTAGATTTTTCATTAATCACCTCAACACTAATTTCATAACACTAAAAAGTTCATAATATGAAAAGGGGAGAATTCAGTAATAAGGATTTTTTTAAAAAATTTGAATATGGACAAGGCTCAAGCTTCTGAAAGGTTAAAGTACTTTCTAAGGGAGCTCCAGAGTTATGTAAATATATACTGATCCCCACCAAACTGAGTGGGGAAGTGGACACTTCGGAAGGGAGAGCCACCCTGCAGGGAGACCTGGATAGGCTGGAAGAGTGGGCTAACAAGACCCTCATGAATTCATCAAGGGCAAATATAAGGTCTTGCACCTGGGAAAACATAATCCAGGAGTCCGACAAGAAACTCAAATGAACAGTGTACTGCAGCAACAAAGAAAGCCAACAGGATGCTGGGCTGCATCCACAAGGGCATCACCAGCAGAGATCAAGAAGCAATCATCCCACTCTACTCAGCGCTTGTCAGGCTGCACCCGAAATACTGTGTTCAGTTTAGGTCCCCACTATGCAAAAAAGATGTGGACAGGCTGAAGAGGGTCCAGAGAAGGGCCACAAAGATAATCAAGGAACTGGGAAGCCTGTGGTATGAGGAAAGGCTGAGACAATTGGGTTTGTTCAGCCTTGAGAAGAGAAGGCTTAGGGGAGACCTTATCATCATGTTCCAGTATTTAAGGGGTGGCTACAAAGAAGATGGAGACTCCCTTTTTGCAAGGAGTCACATGGAAAAGATGGGAGGTAGTGGGTACAAGTTACTCCTGGGGAGATTCTGATTGTACTCAAGAGGAAAATTTTTCATGATAAAACCATCAGCTATTGGAATAGTCTCCCCATGGAAGTGGTGGATTCCCCAAAATTGGATACATTCAAGATTCGGCTGGACAGAGTGCTGGGCCATCTTGTTTAGACTGTGCTTTTGCCAAGAAACGTTAGACCAGAGGTCCCTTGAGGTCCCTTCTAACCTGTAGTCTTTGATTCTATAACCTTATTAGTGCCTGCAGGCTGTGAGCCAAAATCTCTCAAGCAGAAGTAGCTTGAGCACTGACTGTAGGTGCAATCACTGGAGCCTTATGGGTTTTTAATCTGGGCTGTTTGTTCATCCCACCTAACAGACAAATATTTTTATTAATAAAGCTATATGAATAGAGGAATGAAGAACAACACTGACATTAAAATGAACAACAGAATATAAAGGCAACATTTTCCAGCCCTCTAACTAGAATTTCATTAGTGACGATTTATGGCAGTACAAGTTTCTGTATTACAAGTATTAGTATGACTGCCTGCATGCTGAACATTTGTAAAAGAACATCATCTTCAGGGGTACACCATTATACTCTAAGTGACAGTATTATTTTAAAAGAAACTGTGTTGCTTTTAACATTTTCATTATGCGTAGAAGTCATAATGAGACACAGAACAATGTTTGCTAACATATCTTCTGTATTTTCACAAAGCAAAACTTGCTTTGTGAAAAATATTTATTTACAGCAATAACTGTTTATGTTCAGAAATTTTGCTTTGACAATACAAATTCCTTAAATAAGGTGGAAAGACATTTTAATTCAAAGCCTAGGAGTAAAATGCAGTTTTTTACAGCCTTGGCTTTTGTTGTACCTTACATGAATCTACCAAATTATATCTGTTTTCAACTTCCTGTGCTTGTTTTCTGATCCCTGTCTAAAATAATGACTAACCCAACAAAATGCCTTACTAGTGAGGCAGTAAAATGATTGGTGTCTATTCATGGCAAATGCCTGAAAGCTGTAACTGTCCAAAACTGTACAGAGTATCAGATTTGTAATGCTGCTCTGCTGACAGCTTAACTGTTGCTTCTGAAAAGGAGTTTGCAGCACAGAAAGAAGGAAAAGGCCTCACAACAATCTGCACAATCCTACATTATTTACTACCTATCTGTATAGCTGGCAGGGAGAGTTAGGCTGAGAATAAGAGGTGCATACCACTGATGTGAGAAATGTAAATAAGATTAGAGTTGCCAGTCCCTGCTGAGAGGTGAATTTCTTTTCCAGAAGCTGAACACACCTTTTCTTTGAAACAGCGTCTTTGTTCATGGGAACTGCTAGTCTGCATCCATCTGCCACACTTAAACCCTGGACCTTGTAAGTAATCTGTGCTCACAGAGCGCAAAAAAAAAAAAAAAGTAATGTCTTCTTGTTCTACATGCCTAGGAACTAATCCTCCCTTGGCAGCAAATCTGTGCTCTGTCAGCCTGAGTTCCTTTACATTTATATACTTATTTTGCTCAGTGCAGATGAGGGTGAAGAGGGGAAGCACAAGGGGGAATTCATGGAACAAACACACTGTAAACAGTCAGGGTGATCAACTTGCAAGTGTAGATAAAAGGTATCTTCTGCTACGGCTTGTCTGATGCACTATTGCTGTTCCTGCATTGCTGACAGGATTCCTGAGCTAATGGGCGAACCAGGTGTTGGACATGTCAGTACAATCTGGGTGGGATGAATGTTTGAGTTGATAGCGCTATCATGACTTGCTGATCACAGGAATTATTTATTTGAGGATGTGATTTAAGAACTAAAATTTACTACAGCTACCCATGGCCATACTCCAGTATGTTCTACAAGTGGGTAATGTTGAAGGCTACTCAGACTTCAGCTAGATGAGGAAATACTTGGCCAAAGGGCATGATATAGTAGTTCTGTGGTAAATGCAAGTTTTTCTGTTTTGGGTTTTAATGCAGGGTATACCTTCCTTTCTTTTCCCCGAAGAACAGCAGTTTTCAAGAAATCTAAGAGATCACCACTCTCTTAAAATATAACATCATGCTGAAGCTGTTATGCTGAATCTGAAATGTGTAATAAATTGACTTAGTTTGATGACATTTAAATGAAGACAGAGATAGTGTGTGCCTCTCTTCAGGCTTTTTGGGAAAAAAAAAAAAAAAGGTTTGTAATGGCCTCCCAAGATGCTTGTTTGAGGAAAGTTTGTATTTAAAAGTCAGATATGTCAAACCTTTTACACAATATGAGATTAACTTACAAATACCTCAATTATCAGTCAACACAGTGGGAATCTATACTCTGCATCCTGTCAAATAATTGGCCTTTACCACAGAAGCAGATATTGAAGGAATGGAGAGAAAGTAACTAATTGTTATAAGTGATCTCTACCGTTAACAATTCTTTTCTCTGTGAGCCCTTAGGGAAACTAATGAACTATGAAACTTTGCAGCTACTTCCACCCTCACTGTGTCAAATACCTAGACCAGAGCTTGCCACTTCTCCTGCCAAAGCAGGCCATGCGATTTGGCTATGAATCCACAGAAAACCCTCTTCTTTCCATGTGTTCAAATGTATGCCGAGTCTTTGTTGTTCAGTCCTGGCTGCACACGTTCATGCCATCACATAGCTGGACAAACCCCTCTAACATGACCAGATGCAGATCTCTCTTTCCTTGTGCTTCAGTTCACAGTGTAATCTTTGGTTTTCATGTGCACATCACCATCACCAGCTCTGTCAAACAAAGCTGCTTCGTCTCTAGCAAGGGGTCTGAGACCCCGGAGCTTTATCACAGTGCCATATCCAAGGTAGCTCAAAAAAGCCAGCAGGCTTTTAGGCTTCCAGCAACCTGAATGACTCGCATAGCCTGAAGCCTACTTCCCACCTTCTTTCTGGGACAGCTGTCCTAGGGAGGATGTCACTTCAGCCACTACTCCAGCCTACGTGGAGCTATGGCTTCGATTGTAGTTCAGCTTTGGGTGATTTGCTGAGATTTTTAAAGATGCAGAGCAGTGTTCCAGAGAAAGCTCGCTATCTGCCTAAGGCAATGAAAATGTTGCCATTAACTTCTGTCCGTGTTCCAAATATTTATAAAAGATTAGATTTAATTTGTGATATCAGCTTCTGAGAAGTACTGGAATTGCTCACACTGGTCAAAATCACTTCTTACCACAGCAGTTGTGCTGATTCCCCAATTTTCCACGGTCAGTGAGTGTTCCTGGCTAAGTCATCAACATCACTGATCCGAAGCAAAGCGTTTTTTTGGGTTTTTTTTTTCATCTCAGAATGACTAAAACATTACCACAAGATGTACTTTCTCGGAGAATTTCTGTCTATTCTTATGTGAAATAATTGTCCAATAGCTATACAACCCTGCAAGCTTGTGCATACCCATCAGGTATGTGCACCAGGCCCTTGACATGAACGAGTTAATTTCTTTGCCGCTGTGAGTCGCACAATATCCCTGCATCCTCCGGGAACTCAAACCCGCCGGACAGCAGTTGAAGAGCTGCTCAACAGGCACCGTTCCCTTTCTGCGCCCAACAAGAACCCCCACCCCAAAGGGGAACCGGTGCGCGGCCCCCGACCCGCCGCCGCCTCCAACCC
>NW_020799091.1:89099960-89193172 GCF_003259725.1 Athene cunicularia | reverse complement strand
CCCCACACCCGGCTGCCTTCCCCGGGGCTGCCGAAACGCCAGAAATCCCCGCAAGGATTTCGGGCAAGCAAGGGGGCGCCCGGCACCCCCAAGCCCCCTCACCCCGCCCCGCCCCGCCACGGGGTCTCTTTCTGTCCCGGGGCGGGACCTGCCTGCGCGCGCCTCCCCCGCCAGGTGGAGCAAGAAACAAAGAATAGCGCTTCCCCGAGTTCCCCTCGCGGCTTGGGGTGGGTTTGGGTTTGTTATTTTTTGGTTTGTTTGGTTTTGGTTTTAGTTTTTTTTTAGTGGGTCGGTGTTTTTTTTTTTGTGTGTGTGCGTGGTGTTTTTTTTTTTTTTTTAACCTTAATTTTGACTTTCCGAAGTTTCAACACAATGATGAGGCAAATCGGGAGGACGATATTTCCTTCTCAACTCAGATTGCTGGGAGAGCGGGTGATGTTTTCTGCAGTTTGCAGCCTGTCATTGAGAAAGGTTTGCCGGGGGAGAAGGTAGGGAACCGAATGAGCTGCATAAATTCCCTCCTGCGTGCATATCAATTGTAGCAAGAAAATAAAATTAAAAAAAAAAAAGAAAAAAAAAAAGGCAGGTCATTCTTTTTGCATTAGTGGGGAAAGAGTTTGGAAAATCTATCCATATACACAGCAGCATAAAATTCACATTAACATCTCATTAAGTCTAAATGCACTTAGGGACTGATCCAAAGGCCATCAAACTCAATGGGAGACTTTCCATTGCCTTCAAATGGGATTTGGATCATGCTGTTAGTGATTGGCAAAAGCTCATATTAACAAAACAAAAAAAAAAATCCTGACATTACCTAAAAGGCTATAAAAGCATTTCCAATCCTTGTTCTGGGAAATCCCTTTTACGCTGATCAAATGTAATCACAGCAGCCACCTCTGTGGTGAAAGCTTCCTGTTAGGCTAACAACAACGTAGCTGAGGTACGAACACAAACAGCACCACTATTTTACAAAAATTGGAATGGAAACCTCATTTTTGATCATAGGGAATTATCCATAATAGCAGAGGTAAACCTGACGTGATCAGAGGTTAATTTAAATGCTGTGTAAATACTGTTTTAAAAGGGGGAGAGAAAAGCAATTGAAATATAGCTCAAGAAAAATATATGCCTGCTATATGGTAATATTTTACAAAATCTGGTGTCTTAAAATGAAATAAAATAACAAAATTAAATTAAATTAAAATAAATTTAAAAAAATGAAGTGGACAACATCTAGGTTGATAGGAAGACCATGAAGACCACCTAATCCAACTGTTACCCTAGCATTGACAGTTCCCAACAACACCAGATCCCTCAGCGCTGTGTTGACCCGACTCCTAAACGCCTCCAGGGATGGGGACTCCACCACCTCCCTGGGCAGCCCATTCCAACGCCTAACAACCACTTGTGGAAAGAAATGCTTCCTGACATCTAGTCTAAACCTTCCCTGGCACAACTTGAGGCCATTACCTCTTGTCCTATCGCTTATTAGTTGGTTAAAGAGGATCATCCCCGGCTCTCTGCAACCTCCTTTCAGTAGCTGTAGAGGGCGATGAGGTCTCCCCTCAGCCTCCTCTTCTCCAGACTAAACACCCCCAGTTCCCTCAGCCGCTCCCCGTACGACCTGTGCTCCAGACCCTGCACCAGCTCCGTTGCCCTTCTCTGGACACGCTCGAGTCATTCAATGTCCTTTTTGTAGTGAGGGGCCCAAAACTGAACACAGGAATCGAGGGGCGGCCTCACCAGTGCTGAGGACAGGGGTCAGATCCCTTCCCTGTCCCTGCTGGCCACGCTATTGCTGACACAAGCCAGGATGCCATTGGCCTTCTTGGCCCCCTGGGCACACTGCTGGCTCCTGTTCAGCCGGCTGTCAATCAACACCCCCAGGTCCCTCTCTGACTGGCAGCTCTCCAGCCACTCCTCCCCAAGCCTGTAGCGCTGCTGGGGGTTGTTGTGGCCCAAGGGCAGCCCCCGGCATTCGGCCTTATGGAAACTCCTCCAGTTGGCCTCAGCCCATGGCTCCAGCCTGTCCAGGTCTCTCTGCAGAGCCTCCCTACCCTCGAGCAGATCAACACTCCCACCCAACCTGGGGTCATCTGCAAACTGACTGAGGGTGCACTCGATCCCCTCGTCTAGATCATCAATAAAGATGTTAAACAGGAGTGGCCCCAACACCCAGCCCTGGGGGACACCACTCGTGACCGGCCGCCAACTGGATTTAACTCTGTTCACCACAACTCTTTGGGCCCGGCCATCCAGACAGTTTTTTACCCAGCAAAGCGTGTGCACATCCAAGGCTTGAGCAGGAGAATGCTGTGGGAAATGGTGTCAAAGGCCTTACTGAAGTCAGGGTAAATGACATCCACAGCCTTTCCCTCATCCAATAAGCAGGTCACCCTGTCGTAGGAGATCAGGTTTGTCAGTCAGGACCTGCCTTTCATAAACCCCTGCTGACTGGGCCTGAGCATCTGGTTGTCCTGCATGTGCTGTGTGATGGTACTCAGGATGAGCTGCTCCATCAGCTTCCCAGGCACCAATGTCAAGCTGACAGGCCTGTAATTTCCTGGATCATCCTTCCGACTCTTCTTATACATGGGCATCACACTGGCCAATTTCCAACGTGCCGGGACCTCCCTGGTCAGTCAGTACTGCTGGTAAATGATAGAAAGCAGCTTTGGGAGCACCCCAGCCAGCTCCTTCAGCACCCTCGGGTGTATCCCATCTGGTCCCATAGACTTGTGTGTGTCTGTGTGATGCAGCAGGTCACTGACTGTCTCCTCCTGGATTGCAGGGGGGTCGTTCTCCCAGTCTCTGTCTTCTGGCTGAGGAGGCTGGATTCCCTCAGTACAACGGGTCTTGTTATTAAAGACTGAGGCAAAGAAGGCATTAAGCACCTCAGCCTTCTCCTCATCACTTGTTACCATGTTTCCTCCTGCATCTAGCAGGGGATGGAGGCTCTCCCAGGTCTTTCTTTTGCTGTTGACATACGTATAGAAACATTCTTGTTGTCCTTGATTGCTGAAGCCAGATTAATTTCCAGCTGGGCTTTAGACCTCCTGATTTCTGTCCTTCATAGCCTCATAGCATCTTTGTAATCACTATGTGTGGCTAGCCTCTTCTTCCAAAGGCCGTAAACTTTCCTTTTCTCCCTGAGTTGCAGCCAAAGCTCCCTGTTTAGCCAGGCTTGTCTTCTCTGCTGCTGGCTCCTCTTACAGCACCTGTTCCTGTGCCATTAAGACTTTATTCTTTTTTTTTGTTTGTTTTTTGTTTGTTGTGCACAGTACCCTTTAGATATCTCAGTACATGATATCATCACTAACAGCTCTGTTTTCATTTGTGGAGATAAAAAGTATATTTAAAAAAAAAATCTGCCTTGGGCAGCTTCAAATTCCTTGATCTTAATTTACTTTTTTAAAATGCTGCTTCTAGCAGAGACAGTCTGAAGCAGAGCTGCCAGCTCCTAGTAGGTTTCTTGTTCAGCTGGCCTTAGCTGGGACTATAGTGTTCAGCTGATTGCAGAGATGAGCCTAGAATTTCCTGTGTATGTTTAAAAGACAGATGACATGAAATTACAAGACCCTTGTTTTTTTGTCCCAAATACTTTAAATTTGAAACAGATATGTCAAGTTTGGTGGTTATAATACTGACGGTGTTTATAATATTGAAGATTTGAAATACTTTCCTAGTTTCATTTTTGTTGAGAGGTTTTAAGTCTCCTTTTTCTCTTTGTTATCTCCAATATTCCCTTTGCATGTTTTACTCTGTTCAACATCGCCTTCTTGGTGCTCAGCCCAAATAGTGTGGTAAGAGACTCCATCTGCAGGTATGTCCATGTCTCTGGCAAACTGCCTTCTTGTTCCTCATGTCCATTAGGAGCTGAACTAAAAGCTTCAATTTGAAGAGGCTCCTAATTTTTGAGTGCTATAAAGCCCTGGATCTAAGATGGGGCTGTGATGTTCTTGTAAGGAGTTCTAACTCTTAAAATATTAGCAACAATGAAATTACACCAAAGGAGGAAGGAACGTGTAGATATAGCTCAAAATTTTAAAAATGCATCTAACTATCACATGCAACAGTTATGTCAGACTCTAACTTTAACTGGCTAATGAGAAAGGAATTCCTGTACAGAGTCATGTAGCTGATTCTCTTCCTGACAGCACTAATTTCATTTTTACTTTCATTGTCCTGTCTCCCTCTAACCTCCATTTCCCTTTTTCTCTTTCTTTTTTCTTGATGTATATAGCTTTGCTGTCTTGCCACTCTCCCTCTTTGGTGGCTTACCTTCATAAAGAATGAAAGGGTCTTGTAACAGGAAACAAAATATATTGAAATACCTATTAAAATACTATTCAGTGTATATTAAAATACTATTTACTGATTTGCAGCATCAGTTCATCCCACCAGAGGTTACAAATCTGGCAAGTACTTTGGACAAACTGCCAGGAACTGCTAATCTTATACAATGTTCCCACACATTCAAGTAGAAAAGTGGTGCACGGGAAAAAGATCAAACTGGTGTCTGGTGTTCGAATTGTATTTTCACCCGTCTTTCTCTTTCTGATTGCACATCACCTCAGCTTTCTTACAGTTAATCTCATCCCGCTTCTTCCTGAATCAAGGGGAGTGTGCCATCACTTACAGCAAGAGCAAAGTGTTTGGAAAATATTTCTTCCCCTGCTTCCTCCCCCCCTCCCCTCCTAATAATCATTAAACACAATGAAGAAACTGTCAGAAACAATATTTTGTCATTTATGGATAGACTATCCATTTTGGTATTATTGCCCTGGAAATATGCCAGCTCTGGAAAACCAAGTGAGAAGCATCATAAGTCTATTAAGATCCCTCTTTGCACTACAGCCTCCACAATGCTTTCTCTCTGCAGCTCCTGAAGCAGTGTGATCTCCTGGCTGCTACACCAGCACCAAACCACTGCCGCGGTCAGTGCCCAGGTCCCCAGCCCTGCCAGGCGCTTGCTGGAAGGAAGCAGAGCCAAGGTGCCACTCCCACAGAGGCTAAGCAGAGATGCTCCCGCTTTTATTCATCATCACCCAAGGAAGCCCAGCGTTTCAGTGGGGATTTCTGTGAACACTTGTGGATTTAAGTGCTGAGTGCTCATGTGGAAACTGAAGTTCTTCTGTGGATCAGGGCATTGGTTAGAAGCTAGCTAAACTATACTGTATTTTGAAACCAGTTATTGCATGGCTTTATTTTCCATTAATCTGTGAGAAGCTTACCTTTACTCTTAAGGCTGCAGGGTGAATTTTTTAGACAAACCAGGCTTTTGTCTAGACTTTTAGTTCCCCTGACAGAGCACTGAATTGAAAAGAAAAAAATTAATGGAAAGAAAACATCTAAATTCATCCTATTAACAGAATAGAACGATTCTGTCACTGGGTATATAAATCATAAAACTGGTCATTTCACTGCATCACTAGTCTTTTAAACAGTAAATTGAGTGTATCAAAAAAAAAAAAAAAGTCCAAACATTTTAAATACTGCTATTGGTCTTTGCTGTGGCCATCTGAACACACGCTGGGCATTCACAACAGTAGTAATATTAATTGAGAAACTAATTGCTTAGCCAGGATGACAATTCCATCCTCTCAGGTTGTGGCCATTTTCTCTCAGAGCACAGTGAGTGTGGAAATTCAGAACTGATAATGCTTGCTGCTGTCTTTATTTAATGTGAAGCAGTAACAGTGAGTCACATAAGTCTCTTGTAATTTTGTTCAGTTTCTGGTTGTGCTGGCAAACATACAGGATATTCACATAACTTATAGTGTCTAAATTACACCCCTTGAGAAGTTAATCTATGCCTTCCATAGTTAAAGAGTAAGTATAGCTTACTTATATCAATGTTTTACACTTCTGCAGAGCGTTTGAATGTCAGATTATTGATACTTAAGTAGATCCTTAAATACTTCTCAGGGAGAGATAAATACCATTATTATCCCCAGCAGTGCAGAAAGGAGAGGTGATCTTTCTAAATCCATTCATTGAGACAATTTAGCTTGAGAGAGGCCTGATAACACAGTTATAAACACCCAATAGCAGCCTGGCAAACCTCCAGCATTTTTTTTTTTTCAAAAAGAGCAATTTCAAAAAATGATGACAATGACTTAACAATAAATTCTTTCCACTTGGCTTATAGTTTCTGAGCATGGAGAATACTCATATTTATTTGAGCTGAAGAGCTAGAAATTTCCTCTGTTTTATATTTCGGTTGATAGTCTAGCAGTCTGACAAACTGAGTCTAAGATTTGTAGAGACATCAGAAAGTATTGTGAAACATCACAGCCGTCAGGCTTGTAGAGGCTTTGAGCCATTTTTCCCATAACAGAAACAGTTAGCAAATGTAATTATATAGTGACCAATGAATTAAACCTAATCAATGACCTTCATATTTAATGCATGGGAAATTTTTAGTCTCAGATGGAGAAGACAGAAGTTTGTAGGGCGAGTGGGTGAAAAGGGCTGTGGGCTGTCAGTAAGAAATCCTTAGTGCCTTGCTAAAAATTCCATTGCTTTAGCAGTGGGGCAAATAATTGAATCACATATGATTCAATGGCACTTAAAAACACTCAAATTATAATTAATAGCTTTGTTCAATCTTGATTAAAATATATTAATATAATTTTCTATATTAACATTTAATATTAATTTATAATTAGACACATGAAACATGAAATCCTATGAGCTAATCACTATATATTTTATTCATTAGAAAAAGAATGCAAATTACTTAGAGGAGCTTATATACAGGCCCAAATGCTGCTCTCATCAGTCAGGCTGGTTATCTATGGATATAGTTGTTTGGAGACAGTTTACTGGGAAAATGGTTTTCTTGTGTTTTCAAGTGTGCCTGTAAATGTGAATAAATGTGTTAGACACATGATTTTATTCTGTAGTTTTTGTAGAGGAAGAACTTAAAGCCCCTGCCATTTCTTTTTCTTGGCAGACTTTAATGTTTTTTGAAAATATGACATGTTTTCAAATACAGAGATAAAAGGAAGGCATGGAGGAATCTTTAAGGTTTCAAATAAGTTTGTTATATGATGAGATTATTATTTTTGACTTGGGTGAGTTCCAGTAGCACTTCATTCCATGACCATCCTTCAAGTAATGTGTTGCTGCTCGACAGAGGCAAAATAACTTGGTCAGCAAGGTGATTAATAACCCTTCTCTGAACTTTGCTTGCAACAGTCTCAAGATGTCCATGTCATGCCTCTCAATGCCACATAGAAAGGCACCAGGGTGACAGGTGACTGGTATCACTGGCAGGGAGGAGGGATAGACAGGGATAGATCCCCCAAAACGAACATCCCCCACCCCTCTCACTATCAATCAGAGGAAAGAGCATCACCTTTCACCTGTTTTAGCTCCTCTTTTCTGAAATGAGACCAGGAGCCTTTGCTCCTATCTTTGTATCTGCCCTTGGAAAACTGAGTGCAGCCCAAGCTGCTGCCAAGTCTGGAGGCAGGTCGGATGTAGTCAGTGCACATGTGACTCTGCTTGCACCAGGGAACTGGAAGTGTAGCTTCTCCTTTCTTCTGAGGTGAAATGCTGGACATTCTCCAACAGCCTTTGTCAATAATTAAGTGAGACATCCTTATAGAGAGGATATGTAATTTTAAAAACTCAGCTAGTTGCGTGGTCTATCTGCATTTATGTTTAGGAATTCATTAAATGAGCTGGCTAGAAGTATGAGGGCCAAGAGCAGGTTAGGAGAGGTGGGAAAAGGGCTTACTGTATCTTTACAGTTTCTTCATCTGGAAACTAAATATGATAAATTTTACATTTCTAATAGGAAATAATGGCAACATTTAGTTGATTAAACGGATCTAGGATGTTTCCAAGGAAATACTCTTGTTACAAATGTAGCTGAGCAGTTCATTGCCAGCATAAGTATGTGTACTTTTAGGTTCTACCCTTCTCTTGCCAAAGCATGTCCTTGCTCTGACACACAACTGATTTCCTTCAAACGTAATATTCCAATTAGCATTAATTGTCAGTGTTGCCAAGCTGCCACCATTTGGTCCCATTGTGGGAGGAGTGCATGTTAGTTACAGTTGTTCTGTGGACAGGAAAGCTGCAGCCCAGGACAAATTGTTAACAGAAAAGGAGCTAGACCCATTTTTTCTACTGATTTCCTTTTGGATTTTTTTTTGTTGTTGTTGTTTTTTATGGTATGGTAGAGGAGGAAGGCAGCCAGCATTGCTGTTAAGAATAAATTGTCTCAATTATTTATTCAAATATCCTAGAAGGTAAGTTTATTTAATATGTGGACATATGAGAGACTAAGAACCATTTTCATTAGTGAGAAACTATTTATGACAAGTTCCTGAACTAAACTATTCTCACTGCAGATGGGAATGTTTTCTTAATCCACATCTTTAATGGGGGCATGAGCTGGGTGGTTCTGTTCTAAGAAAGTGATTAAGATGTTAATATGCCTGGGGTAGAATATTAAGGAATATTAATCCATGAATTTATCATCTTAATTGGATTGTGCGCTTGCAAATAGATGAGTAAAGCAACAGAACACACCAAAATCAAGATCCCTAAGAAATGCTGTAAAATGAGTTTCTACAAAATTTATGCCTTCTCCTGCTGATAACAAGATTTCATATCCTTTGCAGTTTCCTTTTCTCTCTGTTTCATCAGTCTGAAAGAATCTCAACTTTGAAGCTCTTGCAACAGAGAACATAACCACTTCCAGCTAATCTTTACTGAAGTATTCTCAAGGAGCATCACTTATCATTAACAGAAACTAACTGATCTACTATGATGTCAATACTGTAAATTAAAGTGCACTTTGTGTATTCTGGATTTTATGAATTTGTCTTTAATATCTGATTCTGGTTTTAGTAAATTAACAGTAGGAAAAAATATGCAAAAAATAATCCCATGGAAGTTAATGAAGGCTGTAAAGAGGATGGTAATATTTTCCTAACTGAGAAGCTAGCATAGTACATTACACATACTTAAAGAAAAACTGTTGTACTCCTTGGAAAAAAATATTCTTTACATTATTTAACACTGTGTTTACTGTAATGACTTTAAAAATATTTCAAGACTTCATTTTGGGAATAGGTGTGGGGAGACTTAGAATATGAATTTATACGTGCATGATTATGGTACTTGCAGAAAATTGTTAAAAGGGAACAAAGTTAAGAGTAAATCTGCTAGAGATGATTGTCACTTTCCCCTAAGGACATAAATATAACGCTTAGCTGTCGTGGTTTAACCCCAGTGAGCAACTAAGCACCACACAGGTGCTTGCTCATTCCTCTTCCCTCCCAGTGGGATGAGGAGAATTGAAAACAAAAAAAAAGTAAAAATCACAGGTTGAGATAAGAAGGTTTTAATAACTAGAACAGAGTAAAATGTAATTAAAAGAATATAACAAAAAGGGAGAGAAATTAAACCCAAGAAAAGACAAGTGATGCACCATGCAATTGCTCACCACCTGCTGACTGATGCCCAAGCAGCGATCCACCCCTCCTGCCTAACTCCCCCCAGTTTATATACTGAGCATGACATCTTATGGTATGGGATATCCCTTTGGCTAATTTGGGTCAGCTCTCCCAGCCATTCTCCCTCCTAGCTTCTTGTGCACCTGCTCACTGGCAGAGCACGGGAAACTGAAAAATTCTTATCTTAGGATAAGCCCTACTTAGCAACAACTAAAACATCAGTGTGTTATCAACATTATTCTTACACTAAATCCAGAATACAGCACTGTAACAGCTACTAGGAAGAAAATTAACTCTATGCCAGCTGAAACCAGGACAATAGTACTCACTAAATCTGAAAGGAAATGCTACTTGTATGTGGAGTTAACAATTTGGTCTCTGGACCAAATTCAGCCTGACGTAATTGGGTTCAGTTCCATTAACTTCTGAAGGGTTGCATTCACTCTGCCAGTCTTGAGTTTGGTTTTGAAGTTTTGACAGTCACCAAGAAATTATTAAAACTGCTCTTTCATCATTTTTTGTGATCGTGCTTGCATAAATGAAAACACTGACAATGTGTGAATAGGTCCTCAAAGTTGAAGATCACTAGTAAGACATTTCTGTGATTGGTTACAAGCTTATTCATCTTTATAATCACTTATTAATGTGGAAATTAATTTTCAAGATTAAAAGGTTCTAGATTTGAGATCCATATAAATTGCAGGAAATATGAATTTTTAAATGCACTTTTTCTGACATGTTACATGTTCTTTTAAATTGACATCACTCCAACTAACTTGAATTCCTTTTCAGAAATATTGGAAGTTGCAAGCCAACATGCTGGCTTTCAAAGCATTAACCAACCTTTTCCTTTTTTTTTTTTTTTTTTTTTTCCCACTGTATCTGGTGTTCAATGTGCTGTTCTGTCCACTTTGTAGACTTTTTTTTTTTTTCCAACAGAACTAATCAAAAGGAAAAGTCTTTTATTTTATGATGCATGATTCTAAGGATATGATGTGAAGCTAATGACAGATTTTACCTTTATAAATATAGAAAACTTCCCATATTGACCTGCAGAACATGAAACAGAAGTTGATTCAGAATATGAAGCCTATTTTTGTATAAATTTGGAAACTGTCCTTTAATAAAAACAAATTGTATGAGAATGAGTGGTATAAGGACATTGTAGAGAGGTTGGTGCTGGTCTCTTCTCACAGGTAATTAATTAGTGATAGAACAAGAGGGAATGGCTTTAAATTGCAACAGGGGAGGTTCAGACTGGACATTAGGAAAAAAAATTCACAGCAAGAGTGGTCAGACAGTGGAATAGGCTGCCCAGGGAGGTGGTGGAGTCACCATCCCTGGATGTGTTTAAGGGTCATTTGGATGAGATGTTGGGGGATATGGTGTAGGGGAGAACTTTGTAGAGTAGGGCTGATGGATTGGACTTGGTGATCCCAAGGGTCTTTTCCAACCTGAATGATTCTGTGATTCTGTATATGAAAGAAGAGTAATAATAATTACCAGATTGCAGTTACTTCTCTTTGAAGCCTCTTCTCTTAATATTGTTGATAGACACTATTAAAAAGTAGACATTTGAGTTTTCCCTTACATATAAGTAATAGAAATAAAAGTATTATTAATAATAATAATAATAATAATAATAATAATAATAATAATTGTTTCAGTAGTGGCAAAAAGACACTAATAGCCTAGTGGTTCTAAGAAACTATGTCAGGAATACAGAAAATATTAAAAAAAAAAAAAACTATGAAGAAGGGACTCCATTTAGGGCTGAAGGTGAATGGTCAGATAAAGTAAAGCACACTACCATTTTCCCAGAAACACATCATGAAAGAAATCAGAAATTTTGGTTTTCATTACCATTTAGTTAGCTACTTATCAAGCTATATTAATAATAAAAATGTCACAGGCAGGAAATAAGAAATTATGTCCTAGAATCATCTTTCTCTCATTGCACTGAAAAAATGTCACATTAACAATATGTTTTGCAAAATGTACAATATTTGTGACGTAGGTGACTCTATATGCTATTTTTTCCCCTTTTGTGCATTTCAAAAATAGAACTGTAAATGTAGCATTAATAAAAGAGGGGGGGAAAAGCATATTTTCTTGTACAGAATCAAAGGGACCATAAACTGATTAACTTTAATTGCATTATGTTTTGAGTTGCCTACACAGTCTTTGAAGCTCATGTCTTATTGAGATGTACAGTGTAAGAAGTTCATCCCCTTTCCACTGCTGTTTTTGGCAGCCTTCAGCTGGATTTGGCTAAACATGGGAACACCACATCATTTTAATATTAATCAGAGCTCTGGTTTAAAATATGAAAAATTCTCAAGACTGACACTTATCTTCATATTTCTGTATCTTATTAGGTAGCCTGGTCTTAATCTTTTCAGCCTTCACAGGGGACAGCAGATGCTCAACACAGCTAAGAATCTATTAGCTTAATTAAAGACTTAAATATGATGCTAAGTACATATCATCAGGGCCTCAAATTTGAAAATGTTGCCATTTTTTCCCCAGTCCAAACTGTACATTTGTGAGAAAATTGTGAACTGTTTGGAAAGATGCTGCACAAACACAGTTGTCAAATTTGTGTTTCAAATTAAAATCAAATGCAGAGTAGTTGCGGGAGTGTTTGTATGTCCTGCAAGAAATATTTTCTCAGGGGTGGGGAATGCTTTGTGATTATATTTACACCCTGGATTTGCATCCTGTGGATATGGTTCATAAAGAGTAACACTAAATATGTCACCTAACTTTGTAGATCAAGATTAAGATAAAATAACCTTTGCAGTAGAGACTCGAAAGAGGGGACCAAGTACACCCTCAGTAAGTTTGCATTAGGTAGAGCATCACCAGCAGGTCAAGAGAGGTGATCCTTCCGCTCTAGTCAACCATGTTGAGACACTTCTGGGCCCAGTGCTGGATCCCCACTACAAGAGAGTCATGGACATACCGGAGAGAGTCCAGCAAAGTGTCACAAAGATGATTAAGGGACTGGAGCACCTCTCATATGAGGAGAGGCCAAGAGGGGTGGGACTGCTCAGCTTAGAGAGGGGAAGGCTTGGAGGATCTTATCAATGTGTAGATTGATGAGGGGAGTAAATATGGTAGAGCCAGAATCTTCTCTGGATCAGCATGAGAGGCAATGGGTACAAATTGAAATGCAGGAAATTCTGTCTGAGCATAAGAAAAAAATCCTTTTTCTTAAGAGGATAGTCAAACACTGGATGCCCTGGGAGGTTGTGGAGTCTCCACCATTGGAGATCTTCAAAACCCAGCTGGAACTTAGCAAACAGCTCTCACTGACCCTGCTATGAGTAAGACCTAGCTTTGAATAGTAGTCATAATTGCCTGGGATACTTATGACTGAAATCCAAAGCAAATTAATATAGTTGCATACTTAGACACATACAAAAATAGATATGTATGTGAATACCTTAAGGATTGCGTGACGCAGGGGTGGACCATAGCAGTTTTTAAAGGAAACTGTTTTAATAGATTCAGATAGCTGTAAGCAAATTTAGACCGATGAAAGGAATCAGTGGTGCAATTATTGATAGCTATGTATGTGCACAAATCAGCAGGAGAAACTTTAATCTCCCTTTACAGTTTTGGATTATGAGAAATACTTTGTGAGAAGGCAATTTACTCCTGAAGGGAAAATATAGAAATAGAAGTTCCTTTGTGGAACTCTTTCACAGGATTAACATTTAGATACATATCCAACAAACAAATCATTTTTGAGCTTTGCAAAGTGATTTCAAAAGTCAAACAGAAAAGAATTATGCTTTACCCATAATAGGAAAAATTGCCTTGTCCAAATTCTTTTCAACTGTAGGATTTTTGCAAATAGCTGTAACTTTTATCAATATTAGTCCATGGAAAATTATGTCTTGTTCTTGACATATGGGATATGGTGTCTGTGCTGGGAGGCTGTATAAATTCTTTTAAAAGCCATATTCTTTGGGATTCTCATGAGAAATCTTATGAAAGGCTGATGTGTATTGTCTTTAGCACAATGTGCTTTGACAATAAAAATGACTGTCTCAGTTCATTTGCTGTCTCCAAAGGAAACTGATTTACAGATCTTCCTGCTAGCTCATCTCTTATTTAATCTACCTGCTTATAATTATTCTTGTAATTAACTTGTAAATTATTAGTAGTTTATTCATATTTGGAGATGGGCATTCTGAGAGTTGCTCTAATGACATCTGGCATATTCCCTGTCCCGGCATGATCTGTTTGCTCAGTTTTACCATAGCTTTGCACTCCAGACTTGACTGGGTTCTACAGCTGAATATTCCACTATGATATTTCTGAACCTTATGGATATAGGATGCTATGGAATATGGCTGTTTACTTCTGAACATCACCACTTTTCTAATTCACTCAATCTGAGGTCATGTGCCCACTCTGTTCATCCCCTGGAAGCATTGCTAATCGGAGACAGTGAAATAACCTCACAAACACCTCTACTAAAGGAAAAATCTCAGAAATAGAGAGTAGTAGGACTGGCCAATATGGTTTATTTACAGCTGACTTTAAGAATGCCTTTTCTTAATCCATTTCTCATGTTCCAAAATATGAAGCAGATGTGGAGAATTTCTTCACTTTCTGTAGCTGTATCACCTTAGGAAATATTCAAATAGGGAATCAACTTTGTTTTATTCCTTTGCATGACAGAAAATGCTGACAGGCAATGAGGTATTACTTGGGTAAAGGATCAGTATTGCTGCTTTTTACATGCACCACTGAAAACTCGCAGCTGGCAGTGTGCCTAAAAAACTGAAGAGGAGCAAATGAAGTCACAAGATTTCAGGCATATGCTGTAGGAACAGGGGTGATAGATACAAACCCTGTAAGATACCACGAGATTTTATTTCATGTAAGATGCAGGGGTGACCCTAGATGAAGGTTCCAGCCCAAAGTCTTTTAGGCCACTATGGGCAGCAAGAGGCAAAGGAAGAGCAAGCACACAGATCTCATGTAGGTGTAAGGTCAATGACAATCAGTGATATACCTGATATCTCATAACCAATTATTTCAATGTAAAAATGGCTTCTGCACAGTTCCTGCAGATGAACACAAAGCACTAAATTATATTTCTGCCTTTGTCTGCTATTTTCCATACTGGCATAAAAGACTGTGGCCTGGAAACCCTCTCCTGAATCACTGGGTCCAACTGCCTCCTCTCACATAAAAAGACAGTGTAGAGAATTCGATGGAAATTAAACCAGGATATATTATATTAGTGATATGTTCTCGCTCATGTATACACATATATTAAATAATTTATAAATAATTATAAAAATTGCTTCTCTAACACTATGTTAGTGATCTCAAATAGTTCTTTTTAATTGTTCTTGTTAACTTACCAGAAAAGAATATAGCAAAAACTAGAATGGAGGACAAATAACAGCAGAGGTGTTTGAACTTTCACAGGGAGAGAGACTGAAGAGATTGAAGGCATGTAGTTTATAGAAGAGATGAATGAGAGGTAGCATGATAGATAACTTTAAAATAATGAGTGATATAAAAAAGAAAGCAAAAATAACTCCCTGACTCCTTCCTCCCATTGGCTTTCTTTCCCTTTCACTGAGCAGTAGGCACATGTCTTGCTCAGGATATGAACACTGCTAACTTTGAGCCATAAATCATACTGTCCTCTTTTTCCTCCCACTCTGATCTTTGAGGCTTTTGCACCATTGCTTGGAAGTTCCTTTGGAAAGTGCCTAGACTGTGTAAGAGAACAAGAAATATTTTTTTCCAATGATGCATGCAGTTTGAAAATTTAAAGCATCCTTTTTTTTCTTAAATGGTCTAGGCTCTTTGTTTCGGACAGACAGCAGAAGCCAGACAGATATTCTCATGAACACCAGGCCTGCTGAACATAGTTTGCTACAGAAGGATTGCTGAAACTAAAGCTGTGTGTGGCATTTCATTATCATAAGAACAAGTCAAGTTTTCAAAACAGCATTTTCTAACCAAGGTATTTCTAGTGCTTTAATAAAATTTAATATTTAATAATGATGAAAGCTAAAACCTCAAAATATTTTTTTTGAAAATAACTCAATTATCAAAAATCATGTTAACTCAAGAACAAAGTAAATTCTAACTATAAAAACTGAGATTTTCTTGATGCTTCACACTATTTACGGGTCTTTCCAAGTGTATTAATCTTAGTCTTCAACCTTTTAGTTAAGACATCAACAATCTCCATGACATTGTAAATACCTTTGGTGCTGCAAGTAAACAGAAGTTTATATCAGTTTCACACTGGTGAAAACAGTTTTCTCCAATAAGTTGTGGAGACTTTTCTGTAAAGGTGATCCACAAAATCACACAGGACATCTTTCTGTAAATCAAGTTTTTCCCACTGGTCTCCCTTAAAAAAAAAAAAAATCTAAATAATCCAGAGAGCTTATTGTAAGTTATTTTGCACTTAGAGTGGTTTCTTGCACATTTTATGACACAAATATACAATATAAAATGTACAGCCATTTCCGAGTGATTTTTAGTGGGGTTGTATGCACTAGCAAATGTTGTTGAACATGATTTTGGATTTTTGAATTGAGTCTACATGCGAATTAGGTTTCATGTTGGATTGTAATTGCCTTAAACCAATTGTACAGGGAGTAATAGCTCAACAGGGAGTAACAGCTCAAAATATTTACATAAAATTAATTAAAAAAAAAAAAAAAAAGACAAATATATCTTTCTCAGGGATTCCCTAGCGAGATTTTCCTGATTTTCTCTTCTATCAGTTTTTTGTTTAACAGCCTTTGTTGAGAACCATGTGCTTTTAGTTCAATTCTGTGTGTTCAGTCAGCACCTGAACGGTGTGCATGTCATTACTCTGTAGCATGAAGGTGTATGTTTACACCAAATGTGTTTGATCTGTCATCAATGAAAGTGTTCCTACTTTCATTGCTGAGATCAGTTTTCAGGAGATGTTTTCAGCTGTGAAGTCATTTCCATGATCAGTTTTCAGACATGATGACTCTCATTATTCATATTAGAGGTAGTTGATTCTTTAATCCTCTTTCACAGTGAATTCTTAATGTTCCTGAGCAGATGATCATTCTTTGGGTGTAGAAGTTTGCTGAGTGAGAGCAACTTTTGATCAATTCCTTTATAAAAAATACAGTGCTTGATTGGGAACAAGGTATAGTTGCACTCTAGGAGTTGTGGGTTAAGGGGACTTACAGACCAAGGTATGAAAATGGGGAAAGGTGGGAGGAAACATCAGGCTTGCTTGGATACTGACACCATTTGTAAAGGAACCCATACTAGCCATGTCAGGGAAAAAAAAAAAAAAGGAAAAATACATCTTCTGTTTCTCTCCAGTTTATAGTCTAAAGAAAACAATATAAGATCTGACCCAGGAAGAGTGCTCAGGTGAACATTTTTTCTCTCTCTTGCTTTTCCTGTATGTATGAGATTTCTGTCTGAAGAATGAGACAAATAAATTATTTAAGAAAATTGGAACTAGAAAAGATTAGTAATCTCCCAGAATGTTTTTGCAGAGAGACCCAGTACTTCATACTTTATATAGAGTATAGCTATACAATTTCTTTCAAATTCTTGTTCACTTCACTGGAATTTTTAGTGCATATGATATGCATCTATAAATTTATTTTTATCAGTGCCTGCATTTATACATAACATCTTCAAATGAAAAATATTTACATTATTGTTTTATGCTTCTTTTTTCTAGGATATATCTGACACTTACATGAGGATGCTAGTTTTTTTCTCCTGTCCAGTTTAAATGCCCCCAAAGTTACTCTGTAGTGTAGCTTATTATTCTTAGTTCTTGCCTTTTTCTTCATATTTGGCATTGCTGAGGCATTGCTGATTTGGAATGAGGAACATCACTTCTAAATCATTGAATGCTCATTTTCTTGAATTCTGATCTATGCTGACTCTTAGTTTATGAGATCACAACCCAGTGTGACCTGGCTGCAGGCCAGGGAGCAGAATAGAGTTCCAGGTCTTTCTGACTGCAAATTGAATTACTCCTCTTGACATTAAAGTCAAACCAAAGTCTCATCAGAACAACACTGCCAAAGCAGTCTTAGTATGATGTGTTGACATATGCCTGAAATTTATTTCAAAAATTATTTATTTTTGCTCTTACCGTACAAATACAGTACATTAATGAGAACAATCATGAATGGATGCCGTATCAGCAGTGTCTTGGGATTAGGGACTTCTGAATTCCAGTTCTTTTATTGACTTTTTATCTTCTTGAAAGTGTGTCCTTGTCAACTTGAAGGGTCCTTTTGAGATCTCTGAATACTAATTACAAGCTACTTAGAAACATATGTGCTGCACAAGCTATTCATCCACTTGGACATCACACTGATCCATCTTTAAATATTCACTATCCAGTGTCCAACTGCAGTTTACATAGAAATCTTCTACCTATCTGCCTATAGATATTTTAAAATTATTTACTACTTAATTTTGTGCCTTTGTTCTCCATCTATATTAAGGAATCAACTTTTTTTTTTTTTTTTTTTTTTTTTTTTTAAGATATAAGACACTTAACTAATTTGAAATGAAACAATTAAACCAAATCTATGACACTTTGGAAGGCAGGCATCCAGATCTGGTCTGTCATTTACATGGTTGCCTAGCAAATAGTATACCGTGTGGAGTTTCTGGTGGGCATGTTGTTAGTGACTCTGAAATACATACTTGCAGCCTGGGGATAAAGACAGTCAAACCTGATGCCCAAAATAATCAGAATGTCACCTGTAACAGCCAATATAAATGTAATTGTCTGATCAGCCAACCGTTCTTCACCTCAGATCTGGCCACAGGAGAACATCAAGTACCACAAGTACAAAATATAAAATATGTGATAGACAAACAGCCTGAGAATATGGGAGTAAATGTGTCTCTGCAGTTAGCTATTTTGTCTTGCTGAATGTGCAGAGTATATTTTGAATTTTGAGGGCGAGAAGAATACATGGTAGTTTTGTCATACTTTTAGTTCCTTCTATAATGGAAAAAAATACCTGTAATATTATGATAAGATTGTGTCAGAAGCTATTGCTCCAGCATAGTGAACAATGTTTCTGAAATGCAGTGCTAACAGAAAGAAGAAATACTTCATTCAAGTATTATTTTCCAAGCATTCAAATAATGTTTTGTGTTGCCACGTGCCTTGGTTTTATCAGATTATAGTCTGAAACATGAATTTGGTTTTCAGGGCTTTACATAAATCCTAGATATAAACTTTAGCAGATACTGACTCCACCCAATTTTAACTTCAGGCAGTCAATGTATTTCTCATTCTAGAGTATTTGTCTTACCATAACAAGTTGGTGGGTTTTGTGGTTTGTTGTTGTTGTTGTTGTTGTTGTTGTTGTTGGGTTTTTTGGGTTTTTTAATCACCAAGGCATCAGTCTTAGGCTTAATTCCATCTAGACTTCTAGGAAACAAGAATTTGTCAATGCTCACTCCCTGGGTGAAAGCTTTGCTGATGGTGAAGAACCCTTTTTGGGACTTCAGGGAGCTATCACACACTCTCTCCCCTTCATAGCACCATAGAGCAAATTCTCTTTCTAAACAAACATGGGAAGAACAGAAAGACTGTGAAAAGATACTGGCTCAAGAACTGAGCTGGACATGAACAAGCAACAGTAAATAGTTCAGTGAGTCAAAATCCAGGAAACAGGAATTACACAGCTGTTCTGCAGTGCTGACACATCTGTTGCGCTCCACCCTGGCTGCCGATTACAGCACCTGGCTGCTGAAACTTACCCAACGCTAGGCTCTAAGTTGTGCCAGGTTTTCTTAGCAAACAGTAAGGTGCCCACATTTGCTCTGTGCAAGCTGCAGTGCTGACATCTGCATGTGCAACATTGCTCACAGACACATGAGCAGGTGGGCCAAGGATCTTCTGCCTCCCACTGCAGTGCCCGAAAGCCCTTGGGCAGCAACCACCAGGTGCAAATGGAAGAGCAACCAGGCAGTATTAAACTGAAGCTATGGATTTAGGCATTAATGACAGTGGTTGCTGTCTCCATCGGACTCCAGTACTTCAGATCTGTTTACTGAAAGAGCCACCTCTTGAGAGCTAGAAGTGTGTCTAAAGACATCTGATAACCATGAGTCTGAATAAGAAGAGTGGGGCAAAAAGTCACAGAAATACTACACTGAGGGCTAGTCATGTTAGCTATGTTAGTGGAAGTCACCCTAGTGAAAACATGGCAAAAAAAGCAACCCAAACCCCACTTTATCTTCTAGGCTAAAGTCTACATTGTCTACTCTAATACTGCTGTTCTGTGGAGAAAACCATTTTTGTCAGCTGCCTTTTGAACACTGATGGTATTACAGGATTGAATGATTCCTGTGAGGGTTTAGCAGCTTCACATGGCAGCACTCAAACAGTTAACAAAACGTTGTAAAATTAAGTAAAACAAACCTTTATATTCATTCTCTATGAGGACAGTCTAATTTTTAGAATTCAGGTATGACATAAGTGAGATACATATGGTGATATAAATAGTCATATAAATTCAGTTTCAAAACTCACAAGGAACTTAAAAAAAATATAAACTTTAGCATTTTTATATGGCTATAAGAAATGAAGTAGATAATTAAGTTAAAGAGAGTAAATTAAATTACAGTGGTTTCTGTTCTGTGGGGTTTTATGTGGTATAAATCAGGAACTATAGATTTAATTGCACAAATCAGTCTTTCACTAATGAATTCCCTACTCTTGTCCTCTAGCTGTAAAAGGCAAGCTTTAATATTTTTAGTATTTTATTTTTCTTTCAAAATATATTTAAAAATATATTTTCATATAATTCTTTGAATTTTGGGGTTGGAGCTTGATTTTTTTATGTCTGCTTATACAAATCAGCAGAAGAGTCTCAGAAAAGGATAAAGGGTTGAGGGGGATGATTGAAGCCTTGAAAGCAAAGAGTTTATGATTAAGCTGCAGAACCTAAAAAAAAAAAAACCTGGGCCAAACTCAAAGGAAAGAGAGAAGAAGAGAAGAAAATTTGAATAAGACTGTAGTTCTGGGGTCTGTCTGATGCAGGCTGCAGAGGAATGATAGAGACTGAAAAGCAGACTCTGTGGGAGATATGTGAGATCTGTTGTGACCCCAGAGGTCACTTAAGTCTGTGTTTCATGTGAAGATTGAGCCTGTAATGAGAAATATTTCTAACAAAACTTAGGCAGGGAAGCTACAAGCAGAGCAAGGAGATGGCAACACACAGACAAGGATCTTCACATATTTAGTACTTCTGGAACTCTTCTAAACCCTTCTGGGGAATTCAATGTCTTCGAGCCAGATTTGTAACACACAGAAGACACTTTAAGCAATTCTGGTAGACTTTTCAGCATGTGTTGTGCCCTACAGCACAAGGATCTGAATCTCTTTCTACCTGGACAAACGGAAATAATTTGTTTTGATGTATTTTGAACAGTTCTTCAGATTTTAATTTCAAAATGTGAAAAATACACACCCCCTAAAAAAGAGTCAATTAAGCAAAACTTTGTCAACTTCAAAAGATCTTTCTTCATTTCACAGTAGAAACAGAACTCATTAATTGCACTGCTCTATCTTTAGTGATGTGTGTCCCGTCAATCTCAGAGCAACCTTAGTTAGAAAGAAAATAGTGACTGACAACCAAGCTTTTAATTAAATGGGTTTATTCTATTGTACAAAACGGTATCTCCAAACTCATCTGTTTTAGACAACTTTTCCAATTTGAGCTTCCTTCCAGGATCTGTGAATTAAGAACTAATTTCTATTTCAAAGAACCAATTATTCCGTTTGGTACAGAAGCATGTTAAAAGGCAGATAGCTATTTTCTCTTAAATTCGAACAGTATGTCTAGCCAGCGGTATCTTTATTGACAGCAAATCTTAAACAAGACAAAACACATCTTCTGATTCTATTCTGGGCCTCATATAATTTCAATTCACCTTCCAGTGCAGTTAGACTAATGAAAAGTCAAGTATCAAGCTGGAAATAAATGTCTGATCTTATTTACTTCTGTGCCCAGTGCCATGCACTGGGATAGTTAATAGATGTATGAAAAGAGCCCTAGTCCTCTCATGGAAAGGCAGGTTTAGAAGAGCTTCCCAGGGGAGCAAAACCTTTAGGATATTCATTTGCCATTGGACAGAACAATTTGTCCTTCTTTAGAGAGGCAGTAGTGTATTTAGCCCCCAGACTCTGTTTATGTCTCTGTCACCATAAAAAAACATAGCCACCTTGTCTTCCCTCCTACCAGTGAAGCTCTGTGAGCTTCTCTATAAGCAGCAGCACTCATCCCATCCCTGATCATCTCTCGGAAGTGCTTCAGAGTAATAAGCAAAATGCAAGGTCAAATACATGGAGAACAGTAGTAAATTTGTTCTTGTAGTCTAGGGGGTCATCCTTTAGAAGTCCCAAAGGAAAGGCCTACATTGAATTACCAGATCACAGGATGGACATGAAAATGCCGAATGCAACTAAAGGGGGAATGTTTTTATTATAGGTAGGGAAGAGGAGGGAAGGAAGCATGGTAAGACCTGGCCTAGAAATTTACTGAAAACTCTGATTTCTTTTGTTTAATTGTAATATAAATCTCAGCAGAAATAGGTTCAGCAAAAGGTTACAACTATGACCACAGTAACTGAATTCCCATCTCATGGGATGAAACTAAAATAATTTGACTTCATTTTAAAAGACAGAACAATTCAAAAAGGGGTCTTGAGAATTACCAGAAGTACGAAGACATAGTTAAGCTGAAGGGCGATGCTGCACAAAGAGCAATAGGCCCATAAACTGTCAACAAACTCAGAGCAGAAATAAGTAAGTGTCCTGTCATCAGAGGGTAAGAAACCTTTTACTTTCTCTATACTAATAGTAAATAAACTCATTTAGAATGAGTCATTTTATAAAAACAATTACATAATGTGATTGTCTGCAGTGGAAAAGAAGATAGGAAGTTATAAAGCAGAAGCTTCTGTTTAGTCTTAAATTCCTTTACTGTTTAATTACTTCTCTATGATATTTGTTCTCCAAAGCTGATGAAAAGTATCTGAACTGCTAGGCTGGCCTGTTGCAGGTATAGGAAATATAGAAGACTACGTACATTTCCCTGTCTTGGTCCTTTTGTCCTTTCTTCAGCAGTGAACCCTAACTTTATATAGAATACCACATCAAGTCTGATTGCAGTTTGAAGAACAGATGAATTTTTATGAAGGGAAAGAACAAGTGAATGCTACTGTGTTGTTTAAGAGGCATCTCCTTCGTGTTTCCTAGCAAAGACTTACAGAGTTGTCTGCTCACACATGTAGCTGGTTGCATCTATGGAAACCCCCTCTGCTCCTTGGGGGACAAATACCACCATCTCCTTCTCCAGAAACAAACTTGTTTGAAACTAATCCATGTAAGAAAAGGAAGCACTGAGAGACCCAAGACCTTCTAGATCAGGAGTTGTTTTCTCTGTAATCGTTCAATTCTAGGCATTTAGATTTGTTAAATGAGGTGCCAAGACAAAAAAAAAACCCAAACCAACCCAATAGCTTGTTGATCATTAAGGAATACAATAGGTAGCGTGAAAACCATGTGGAGTGAGCTAGGAAAAAAAGATCATATAAGCATACATAATCACTGCTCCTTCTTTCCATATGTCAGTCTCTGAGAATTGTCTATCTCCACCTCTCATTGCACACAGTATTTGAGCTGTCACTGTACTGAATAGCAATTCTGAGGAAGGTGTCAAAGCAGAGTATTGAAAAAACTATTTTGAAACTGAGAATAAGGAATGATTTCTGTAGATGTAGAATAAGAAATTACTCCTCAGTCAATTCACACACAGGCTGGTTTCTGAAACAGTTTATAGTGAAAGGCATGTATTGTTACAGGTAAACGAATTCCTGTTCTCTAGCATGTCTTTCCTTCGTTGGGTATTAATTGAAATAAATATGTATGCATGCACACATACATAAAATAAGTGTTATTAGTATCTTAGAACAGAGGTCATCTGCTTACTCGAATAAACTGTCTGAGCAACATGGGCAAAATCAGTTACATTTCATAGAAAGTACTGTGAACAAATGCATGACATGTCAATACAAAAAAATACATTTTTCCATCAGGAAAAAACATATCACACTGCTGACAAATCTCCATGACTATACAATATACATAGAAACATGCTAAAGGTCTTGTCCTGACTGGTTCACTGCGTGGACCTTAGTTAAAGGATATTGCCCAGGTAGAACAGAAAGATCAAACCTGTAGTGTAGGATATGACTGCTTTCTCCCTCTCCTGAACCAGACAGAAAGATCAAAACTTCTTAATTTCCAAGAAATGAGGTTCAATACAAGCTGTGAGTGCTCTCTTTGTGCATAGATTTCTTTGCTTCATTTGCCACCCAGAATGTGGCAGGACTTGAACATCTGAAAGAAAGGGATTTTTCAAGTTGTAAGAAAGAGCACATTGCTTTTACTCCAAGTGCTCTTTAATGTTTCACATATCTGGCTTGACTAGTCAGGATTATTTTATGTCCCAGTAGTTTTCAGGAAATGTTAGGCCTGGCCTTACTGTAGCTTCCATTTGCATTGACAGACTCCTTGCAGGATTCAACTTGAGCTCTGTGTAGTAAGAAGTAAAATAAACTACATCTGGACCCAGGTAGTGGGTGTGCTGTCAGTTTATTTAAAACTTACCTTTTAGCCCTTTGCAGGAATTTGTCAGGCTCTGAGGAGTTATCTCTGAAATGGACATCTATAAAGCAAAAGGGAAAGTAATTTAGAATTATGGCAGTGTCACGATGCTGGCCAGGTCCTGAAGACACAACTGTAGTTGGAATACTGTGCCCTGAATTAACAAACTAACTGTCACTTGGACTATTCAATGTAATTAACAGATGTTTTATGGGTTGTCTGCCTCATTCAGGGCATATGTGTACTAAGGAGCTGCTGTAGTGATGCAGGAGAATAAATAAAGTCTCTGGGACTATGGAGAAAAACATCCTCTGTTGTTTTTTAAGGGAAGCTGAAATACGTGTAATGTTTTGATCACTTAATTTAGACCCAGTTCAAAATAACTAAAACATTCACCTTTTAAAGTGGTCTTTACTATGATAAATACAACAACATAGCAATAAAACATTAAATTGTGACTTTGTTGTTCTGCTGTTTTATAGTTTGGCAGAGAAAGTGCTGATGAGCACATGAATGCATAAAAGAGACTAGAGAATCTTGGCTGAGTTGCCGTTAATAAGGCTTTATTGAAATACAGATATGCCACAAAAATACAAAGCCAGCTAAAATATCTCACAGCTAAATCAGGTGGACTAAGACAAAGCCATCCCACTGGATATTATCAACCCTGCTAACTCACATTTCTAAAGAATTAGAGTTTCAGTTTGCTTGCACAGACGAGTTAGCTGCTTTCCTCTCTTGATGAGGGTCTGTCAGCCATACAATTGAAAGTAATTGAACTCCCAGGATTCGTAAAGATGGCTTCTTTGTTTTTGTTCTTTTCTAGCACGAACTTATTCTTCAACATAAGTAAGGCAGATTGCAGGGACAGGGAGGAAAGTGGTGGCTAGCAAATGTTTTTTATTCAATAATTTATTTTTTAAAAAACAGGTTTCTATATTTTTCCAGTTACTCTTCTTTGAATATGAGGTTCCTACATCTGTTATTGCTGTCTTACACTTTGGAGAAAAAAAAAGCTGTTAATTTGTGAAGAGGTTTGTATTTCCTGTAATTTGCACTTAAGCATTCAGCTTCCTCTAAAAGACTATTGTTTACTCTCATTTTTTTTTTTTTTTTTTTAAATACAGACAGAATAAGGTTTATTAAGGAAAACACGTTCTTTTTCTTCTTTTATCCCAGTTTGATGCTGTGGCTCAGAACTGCCTTAAATTGTATTTTCTCTCTGAAAAATTTTTAGCATTTCTAAATATAAAATACGTGCACATATCTGCATTCCTCAAGAGAAATATAATTATTGTAAATTCCATGATCTGTTCTATTTTGGTCACAAACTTAATCCAAAAAGCCTCAACTCATTTGTCATTTCCATTGTTTGTTGAATAAATTTCTGTGATTTCCACATTCCCTTAAGGAGAAGTCCCTTGCTACTGTATTTTTCTTGTTTTGTTTTGTTGTGATTTTGTTTCAGTAGAATGAGAAGCCACTAGTGTAAAGGACTTAAATAATTACCTCTTCTAGAGCTTTTTTGTGTGGGAAACAGTTTCCTGACAGACACAGTGGCTGTTCTGTGTTGAGGCATAACTGAAGCTTAGTCACAGCATAAAGTTTGACGCTGAGGAATTTCTGAACGTCACATGGGACAGTACACAAACCAAACTATGAAGATAGTCTGAGTGGAAGAACATAATAGTAGGAAGCCTCATCAGGGCTGATCCTGTCCCTGGGAACTAGGAAACAGCAGGAAATGAGTGTGCTTCACTCTATGGATATGTCTATATGACAAAGTATCTGTGGTGCATTATACCTCAGCCTGGGGGCTTGTGACCTTCCCTTTTCCTAACTGTGTTTGTTTGTGTGTTTTGTTTTATCACAATATTTGAGTAATTCCTCTTCGTGGTTCTACAGCGTGCCTGCTGGAACTCCCGTGAGATAACACAGCCTGCTGAAAACACACTGTGATTTCCTTTTGCCAAGGGAAACAGCCTTCCTGGGAACTCGCTTGGGGTGTGTTACAGGGCAACTTGCCTTCCTTTCACAGCCTAGAAAGCAGACCATTGCATAACACTTTGGGGATGGAAATCGTTGCAGTTATCCATCATGCATAGATTTATCAACCCCAAATGACATACAATTAAATGCATTTATGCTAGTATAAAAAAGTTGTAGACCCACTGGAGGAGCTCTTCTGATGGTGGTGAAAGTATAGCAGAAGAGTCTGTGGTCACCCAAGGAGACTAGGTACATGTTGAGAGTTGGAGTATGGTTCCACAAAAGTAACTCAAGCTAATATTCACAGAGTTAGTGACAAGATCTTTCCTGCTCTCTCTAATGCTGTTTTCTACATTGTGACTGTGCAGCACATCATTCTGGCTGACTTCAGGACTTAGCAATGCCTGCTGAGGTTGTTAATATGCATTTTATTTTATGTCTGATACATCTTTTTGTGGGTACAGCTTTGTTAATGATGAGTTGTTAAAAAATAAAATGTCTTCACTGGAGAATTATATTGTTTCAGCCTGGTCTTGTTAGTTCAGTGACTGTAAATAGTATGACCCATTGCTTGTGACAGTGAAAAATTAGTTTGATTCATACCAAATAGCACTCCATTCTCATATGCCATCATCATGCTGAAAAACTTTTAGTTTTAGAAACAGACAAGAAAGGATTGATCCTACAGAGAATCTCTAAGACAATTTGTTTCACTTTTCTACCACACCACAGTATCCAAAATTCTCATGGATTTTAGAGTACATACTGATTTTAGTCTTTGTATGTGCACGTACAGGTATATATACTTTGGGAAACTTCTGGCTGATATTGAAGAGACTAATTTCTTCCTCAACAAAAATAAAAAAGATCACAAAATTGCTCCAGAAACTTACTAATGGTTTAAGAAATTATAATCTTTATTTTAATAATAACACAGAAGTTTATGTGAATGTTCCTAACATGTTTCACTGCAATAACAGCCAACTAATTCTAAGGATCTTGTCACTATATCCCAAATCACATGAGGTTTTTTTCTTCTCTTGGGAAAACTCTGTAGTGTTTGGCTATGGCCCCAGAAAAGTCCTTAGCTGGTTTCAGAACTTGTTTCTCTCTGATAGCTATTGTCAGTGTACAACTTTGACATTACATATAAATTCTAACTTTCTAACTCTAGTAACTAGGCTTAAGAGCTTCTCAAAAATAAAAAATCCCAGGCTGTTATGACCTTTTTAAAGAACCATAGAATCACAGAAACATAGAAAGTTAGAATGGTTTAGGTTGGAAAAGACATTAAAAATCATTTAGTTTCGCAAAAAAAGGACATTAAGTACCTCAGACTTCACCATATCCTGAGTAACCAGGTATTCTCTTTCTTTCCAGAGAGGACCTGCATTTTTCCTTAGTCTTCCTTTTATCACTGACATACCTATAGAAGTTTTTCTCGTTTCCTTTGGCACCCCTGGCAAGATTTAGTTCTATCAGGACTATGGTCTTCCTAACCTGGACCCTGGCTCCTCAGACAATTTCTCTGTCTTCTTCCTAGGCTACCTGTGCTTGCTTCCACCCTCTGTAGGCTTCCTTTTTTGTCTGAGCTCACCCAGGAGCTCCTTGTTCATCCATGCAGGCCTCCTGGTGGTCACACCTGATGTCCTCTTTGTGGGATACATTTCTTGTGAGCTTGGAGGAGGTGATCCTTGAATATTCACCAGCTTTCTTGGGCCTTTCTTCCCTCCAGGGTTTTATCCCATGGTGCTCTACCAAGCAGATACCTGAAGAGGCCAAAGTCTGCTCTCCTGAAGTCCAGGGTAGCAAGTTTGCTGTGTGTCCTCCTACCTGCCCCAAGGATCTTGAACTCCACCATTTCATGGTCACTGCTCCCAAGGCTGCCCTTGAGCTTCACATTCCCCACCAGCCCCTCCTTGTTGGTGAGAACAAAGTCCAGCATAGCATCTTTCCTCGCTGGCTCCTCTATCACTTGGAGAAGGAAATGATCATCAGTCTAAATTATGTATACCTTGGTTGACTTTAGTATTTTAAGCAAGTGATTTTCACATGATAATATAGCAAAGGCCAGATTGAAAACCAATCAAACTCAGATGGCATCTGTGTCTTTGCCTCTGAGTACTTTGGAGCAAAGCCAGACTGTTTAGACATGTAATGGTTTTCTAATTTAAGTTATTGAAAGTAGCCTTAAAACGTCAATAAAATTCCATAAGCTTGTAAGAGATATGAATAATTTAGGTGGAAATGTACTTTCCTAACTGATTTTCACTCTGTCTATTTCAGTGTTCTTCATATTGTTTCTTTCAGACCAGAGAATCTGAACAGTTTAGGTTGAAAGGGACCTTAAAGATCACCTAGTTCCAACCCACCTGCCCTAGGCAGGGTCATCTTCTGCTAGGCCAGGTTGCTCAAAGCCCTGTCTAACCTGGTCCTGAACACTGCCAGGGAGGGGGCAGCCACAGCTTCTCTGGGCAACCTGTGCCAGTGCCTCACTACCCTCACAGTGAAGAATTTCTTCTTTATATCTAATCTAAATCTACCCTCTTTCAGTTTAAAACTGTTACCCTCATCCTACCACTACACTTCCTGGTAGTCCCTCCTCATCTTTCCTGTAGGCTGCCTTTAAGTACTGGAAGGCTGCTGTAAGGTCACCCCAGAACTTTCTCTTCTCCAGTCTGAACAAGTTCAACTCTCTCAGCCTGTCCTCACAGGGAAGGTGCTCCAACCCTCTCTTCATCTTTGCTCAAGCAAGTCCATGTCTTTCTTACGCTGGGGACTCCAGAGCTGGACACAGTACTCCAGGTGGAGTCTCATGAGAGCAGAGTAAAGGGGGAGAATCACCTCCCTCAATCTGCTGGCCACACTTCTCTTGATGCAGCCCAGGGTACAGTTGGCTTTCTGGGCTTCAAGCCACACTACTGGCTCATAGTCAGTTTTCTATCCACCAATACCCCCAAGTCCTTATCTGCAGGGCTGCTCTCAATCTACCCATTTCCCAGCCTGTATTTTTTATTGGGATTGCCTTGACCCATGTGCAGGACCTTGTACCTGGCCTTGTTGAACTTCATGAGGTTTGCCTGGGCCCACCTCTCAAGCTTGTCAAGATCCCTCTGAATGGCATCCATTACATCCAGCATGTCAACTGCACCACATAGCTTGGTATCATGGACAAACTTGCTGAGGGTGCACTCAATCCCACTGTCCATGTTGCCAACAATGATGTTAAACAATGCCGGACTGAGTACTGACCCTTGAGGAATATCACTTGTCACTGCTCTCCACTTGGACATCGAGCCATTGACCACAACCCTTTGAGTGCGACCATCCAGCCAATTCCTTATCCACCAAGTGGTCCATCCAACAAACCCATGTCTCTCCAATTATAGAGACAAGGATGTCATGTAGGACAGTGTCAAATGCTTTACACAAGTCAAGGTAGGTGATGTCAGTTGCTCTTCCCTTATTTCATCAATGCTGTAACCCCATCGTAGAAGGCCACCAAATTTCTCAGGCATGATTTTCCCTTAGCAAAGCCATTTTGGCTGTCATCAAGCACTTTCTAATTTTCCATAAGCCCTATAATATTTTCCAGAAGGATCTGCTCCGTGATCTTGTCAGGCACACAGGTGAGACTGACTGGACTGTAGTTCCTGAAGCCTCTTTTTTTTTCCCCCTTTTTAAAAATGGGGCTTATGTTTTTTCTCTTCCAGCCAGCAGGATCTTCATCAGACTGCCACAACTTCTGAAATATGATGGCTAGTGGCATAGCCACTTCATGTGCCAGTTCCCTCAGGACCTATGGATGCATCTCATCAGGTCCCATGGACTTGTGCACCTTCAGGTTCCTTAAATGGTCTTGAACCTGATCTTTTCCTACAGTGTACTCAAACGAATGTTAGGCTCAAAATGAAAAGATAGGTTGAAATGAAAATGAGAGTTAGGTTGAAGGTAACAGGACAACTGTCTTTTCAATGGAAATGTTGAATACATGCTTTCAGAATACGTCATGTCTTCTTTCACAGGGGAGAATAGTCCCAACCATGAGCTAAAAGTTTATCTCCTACCAGGAGCATGAAATTTTGCCTCAACTGTTATTAAATTCATTTGTGTGAAAACTTAGTTAAACCTGAAATTTAGCTTGAAACCCACAAGAAAAAAGAAACAAATAAAGTAGCTCTATGAAGTACAGATGTCACTGAAAGGCATAAGCAAGACTTAAGTTTGGCACTTCTAAAACATAAATTCAGATAGAGATAAGATTCTTTGTGGGAATCACTATTATTAGAGGATTCAGTGTGCTTGGAAGCAATACAAGAATTAATCTGAGAAGGGATGATCCTTGTAGTGTTGATCTGTACTGCAAACTAGGATCAAAAATTACTTTCCAATGGTGTTGCAGGTAGTGTGCAGTACTCTGATGTACTATGAAAATAAAACCTAGTAGCAAGTAGAGAAAGCTGATACTCCAGGATCTAAAGATTTCCCTGACAGGCAAATTTGAGGCAGTGCCCTCTGGAATTGGTGCTATGCTTAGTTAATTAACTAAGCTTGTCTTACTATCCTTGCTGTAACTATCCTGTTATAAATCCTGTCACAGTGCACCTGCTGGGTTGCAGCTCTGGTGAGCTGGTCTGAGAAGGGTAATCAAGCAATCTGTATTGCTTTGGTGATTATGGACTCTTGTGTATCTCTACTAATTTATGCCACTACCCTCAGAGAAAAGTGGAATAAGGAGAAACAGAAATGGGTTTGTTCCTTTGTCCTTTGGACTTTCAGAAGCTTAATGCAGACCACGTGCAAGAATTATTTTATGGTGACAAAGATATAAAGGAAACTATCTCAAAGGGACTGTGAATGTTTGGCTGGGTATTATAACACAGTGAAATATGTTAATTACATGTTAAACATTCAGACACCATTTATTTACATTTCATCCTTTCAGCTGTTACAGGAGCTGTTTCTAGGGACGAGTGTTACATGGAACAAGTTGGGTTTCCTTCAGGTAGGATATGTTTAAAAAGCCTGATTAGGAATGCAGTTTTTAATGTGGGTTGTTTGGTTTGGTTTGTTTTTTTCCTGTTTTATATGTGGTTTTAACAGGCTCAAAAATTGGATTTAGGTTTTGTTCTTTTATATGTCTGAAGCCATCAGAAAGCAAATTGTATAGTAAGATGGTTTTGTTCCTGAAGAAAGGAAAAATATTATATTCATCGTGTCCAGCTATGATCACTTTAGGTCTGTGAACAAGTGGAATAATTTCAGAAAGGAGCAACAAATATTCAAGGCAGGGGAAAAATTCACATCACAAGACTTAAAAGACTTAATAATTTGCATAATATGGTGAACAAAAAGGAACAATAAGAAGGCATATGAATGCTCTGAACAGGTTCCATGTGAATCATGACATGGGTCGAATTTCTTTGTAGATAAACAACTATACTAGTATTTATAGCAGTTTATTTTGAAAGGGATAAAGCCAGTTATATTTTGGGGAATAATCTAGCCTATATCTGAAGAGAGTTAAGGACAAACTTACCTTGGAAACATAATTATCTTCTGTCAAGTTCAGCCTCATAATTACAAAAGTATTCCCAAAATGGGACAAAAGATATTTTGCTGATTATGTTTATAAGATATTCTTTTTAACAGATGGGCTATTGATCAATGCAGAGTTGCTGATTTAGATGCTTAATGGCTTCCATTATCACTGAGTGCATTGAAATTCTTAATATTTATCCATATGAGAAGCAAGGAACTACTCCATTGTACAAATAGGAATCTAATGTTTTGAATCAATATTTAAGTGACTTGTCCAAGGTCATGTAAGGACTCTGGCAGACTGGGAACTGAATGTCAAACCCTTTTAGCTCACCAGCATGTCTAGTGGACTACTTGAAGCTGATATGAGAAAAGTTGTTAGAAGCATCTGGTTTTGGCTGTCAAATTCAGGGGAGGTCACAACACTCAAGACCAGACCTTGGCCTGGACCTTTATGAATCCCCAAAAAGCTTTCCTCAACCTTCCCTGAGGGAACATCAAGACTCTGCAGAGAGCACATAAGCTCAGATGGGGGACACATCTCACACAGTTCCCTGCAGAATGCCAGTGTCTGATGGTCCTCTGTGTAGGACCAGCAAGCTTCCCACAGAGAGCCACTGTTGAGTACAGTTTTTCTTACAAGCTGTGCTTGAAGAGCCAAATAAATAAAACTCTTTTTATCCTGCATCTCCCTATGCATATATGGCCTACAAATGTTTCCCTGCATGAACAGGGATGAGGATTTGTAATTGTAGATAATAGCTATTGTGAAAGTAGATGGAATACTTTGGAAACACTTGTTATAAACACAAATAAACAATTTTCAAGAATGCTAGTCTTTGATACAAGCAAAACAAAAAGCAAGCAAATAAAAAATTATTATGAGGATCCAGGCATCTAGAAGTTGAAGAAGTAGGTTTCAAGATGTAGTTATAAATTGGCCAGACAAACTAATAGGGTGAAGTTGGGTCTTTAAAACAGCTAAACCAAGTTTTGAAGTAGTAAAGGAAGGTTGATAACTCTCAAATAATTACATAGTGTTAATTTAAGTGGTCTTCCATGAGTTACAATGATGTTTGTCTATAAAGATGGTTTTGCTCTCTGTATGTCCATCACCAAGAATTTGGGAATACTTTTATTTTCTTTTGCAACTCTTTTAGAGATGTAGAGTGTTCTGTTTTCAGTAACTACTGGGAAAATAAGATGAAAGAGAGCTTTGGGAAAACAATTTTTTTGTAAGCTTTGTGTTGGTCTTCAAAAATATGTTTCTTTGGAATAGATATTAAAGGAGTCTGTTTTTCAGTTAATTGAATTCAATATAGTATTTTCAAAAGTTCTGTATTCCAAAGCATTTCAGAGAGTTTTGTCTATTGATTCTAACAGTGTGCACTGTGTGCAAAAGTGTTGCAGGCATGTCAATACAAAATTATACTGATGAAAGATGAAAAATAGTAGAGGTAAGAAAACTGAAAAACCTCAAAAACCTAAGAACAGAAACGGCAAATGCAACAACTCTACAGGTATAGATCGGAGAGCGTCCTGTGATCCTTATTGACATGTGTACACCTTGTCTCTGTTGTGGCTACATTTTGGGACAATTTTACTATGCCTCTGCATACTTAGGTATTACTTTTTTAAAAAAGGGCATGCCAGTAGAGCAGGGGTTTTGATGCACCCTAATAAGTGCTCTCCAATTTAGGGCCATGTATTGCACACCACAGAGATGCAACAGATAGGGCCCATTCATACTACAGAGTGAATTTAGCTGTGGTGTGTGTGTTCTGCAAATCTCGTGTGCTGTAATTCACTAGAGTGGTTGTGTACCTGATCACTGTAGATGAAGTCTTACAGCACTGATAGAAGAAAATGGTAAAATGGAGGAAAGTACTTAATTGCTAGTAATGAACTTATGATTAAATCCCACTAGAGGTAAAGGGAATTACATGATTAAGTGTTTTTCTGTTTTAGAGAGAAATTTAAGCACATGTTTATGTAGCTCCTAGAATAGTTTCAGTAGGCAACTGCTTTCCTTATAAATACAATGGCAATCTGCTTTGTTTAATTTAGGTGCAAACATGGGAACCTGGCACATTGTCAAGAAAGCCTTTGAGCAAAGTTTAAGAGTCCCTGTATGATAAGAAGTTTGAAGGGACAGAAAGGAATTTTAGACTTAAATATTTGAAGTAGAGAACAAATGGTCAAAAATTTATCTCTGTGACAAGTCAGAGCCAAATATTTTTTTAACACCTCTTTCACAGCTAAAGGCAGAGAAGCATGAAGACTGTGAATAAATGACTGAGAAAATATTTTAATATATTGAAAGAAAAACAAACGTGCCCCAGTTATACAATTGCTGCAGTGTAAATTTACTATATCAGGTAGTTTTGTTTTTTTTTGTTTTGGTTTGGTTTGGTTTTTTTTAAATTAAAAGTGATGGATAATTATCAGGCTTTTCAAGACTGTTCTGTTCTCTCCTCTCCATTACTTCCAAATATATCTAAAAGTCTTTTGTAATCTGAAACAGTAAAAGATTTCTGTCTTTCTTCTTTTGACTCTGTTTTCTGTAAAATCCATGTCAACTGTTGCTCATGAAAAAAGAGATTTTACAGCCTCTGAGAATGTCAGGTGTAGTTAAGAAGGAATCCAAATTACTTTGTGTAGTCGTATTTATATTATTTTTTAAAAGGCATGAAAAATTATAATGGTATAGGCCTTGTTTCTAATTTTGTTTCTTTAAAAACATTCTCTTATCTTGTGCCTACTCCTGATAGGAATTTTGAAGACTCTGCTAATGAGTTATCTTGAGTTCAATTAGAGATGAACACCACAGTTGCTGTTTGCATGGGAATCGCTCTGTGATATAACTGCCCTCTTCTTTTCACATTCATTAGAAGAGATTTCAAAGCAGACACAAGGAATAAGGAATTTGTATGTCAGAGACTTTGAATCCAAGAAAATATTCCTCAGATCTATTTCTGAAGGATCTCTGATGTTCAGTGCTCCTGATAGTGGAGCTTTACAGCTCTATTGGTTCAATTGCAACACTGAAACATGGGGTATTTGGAATTTTGTTATTGTCTTTAAAAATAAGAAAAATGAATACATGAAGATGAAGAAATTACCATAAGATTCTCTTGTTCCGGCAGTACAGCATGCAAGCCCCTTGTACTATGTGTTTCCACGTAGCGCTTCCGACCGAGTGTCTCATTTAACAGTTCTTCACCATTAAGCCATTTAGCTCTTGAATTGATAAATATATTCCTGATTAGAAGTGGATGAAAGGGAAGTTCCTTCCTCCCTTCCTTCCTTCCTTCCTTCCTTCCTTCCTTCCTTCCTTCTTGGATGCCAAGTAAAAATCTTTTCTCTTAAATACATTTCTCTTAAAAATCAGAGTATGTATTTTATCAGTGCTGCCAATCATATAAAGAAATAAATGAATTTATTTTGTGCCGTATCTAATTACATTAAAGGAATAGATTATAAAAGACTTGGCTCATTTTTCACTCTACCCAGGAGATTAAATATAAGATGCTAATAGTTTGGAAAATATAACTTGTAGAACATATGACTTTAATGAGTTCTGGTCTTGACTTGTGCTTAGGGAATTTTAACTAAGAGGCTTGCCTGTGTTCCTCCAGCAGATTTTTATGTTAATTTCTGTTTTTTCTGCATCAGTCACATGGTTTTGATTAGCACTTTAGACCTTGGATTTCTGATTTAGGTGTGCTGAGATCCAATCAAACTTTGTATTTACTTGTCAATGATATTCATCTTCATCATTCATAGTCACAAAACTGTATCTTCTGGAAATTTTTGAAAAAACAACCTTTACTGTGTTTTACTGTGTGTGAACCATATGAGAGTAAGTGCTGTTACATGAAATCGTAGTCCCAACACTTTGAGTTGAAACGCAACATGCAAGGCAAATGCCTTTAGACTTAGCAGTCTGGTGCTGGAAATCCAGAGGTCAGGTCAGAGTTGATAGCAGATTTTTTCTTTTAGAGCTGTAAAAGTGTTATGTCATTGCACTAAGGTACTTAGGACTGTGCAGGACCTCTTCAGTAAGCAAAACTAATCATCTGCCATCACAGATACTGCACAATGTAATGACTTCCATAACCTTACAGAAGACATCATTATAAATAATTAGGAGTTTGGGTTTGGGTTTTTTTAAGTCTCCAGTGGTGGGGACTGGAAAGCTGTTCTACATTCCAAATGTTCAAAGCTCTAAGAATTAGAAATCTTATCATTTCCGTAAAATGCACTTATAAGCATTTTATCTCTCTTTCATATATGCAAATATTTTCCTTTGTTTTAAATAGCTCTTCTGGCTTGTTGGTATTTTTTCTGAGATGTATTTTTACAGAGTAATCATGGCTCATATTCAGTAGACTAAATGCAAAAATATTAAACAAAATATGAGACAAATCATTACTAATAGCTTGTCTGATATTTTCTCTTTAGTACCAGTACAGTTATATGTTATAGTCCTTTCCTTTCAACACCTTCTTGCTGCTTTTTAATTCATCACTTGCATCTTCATCAGTAGGACCAATATTTAACAACTATTCACTAGATTAAATATGCTGAAAGCCCACAGGTGGAGAAATTGTTATATTTCTATTGTCTATAAAGTTTATTAAAATATTAAGTCAGAAAAAACAATTTCTTTTCAGTAAATTGTTACATTTTATCGCCGTTTTCCCTTGACATCTATGTGTGTATTGTTTTCTTCAAAATTTGTTCCAAAAATCTGCATACTTTAGACATCAAATTGCCAGGTGTGATAATTCCTCAATTGTCTTTGTCCTATTTTTCTTGCTGTAGATACTTTGTCCTTTTACATTCACTAATCCCAGACTTGACAGAGTTGGTCAAGATTTTTGTTACCAGAGTTAACATTTGTTTTGTTGCCTTTTTCAGGTTTCTGAAAGTTTGGGGTTTTTTAGTTTTTATTTCCTTTCAACCATGGTAATTTCAACACCTCTGTTCTTATTATGTATCATGCCTTTATGTCCTCAGAGCATTCATAAGGAAAACTGAGTGTATTAATTTGATTTTAGAGACTTGCTTAGATTACCCTTGCTGGTTCTCTGCTTAGGAGTCCCACTTTTTATTGTTGTGGGGGTTTTTTTGGTTGTTTCGTTTTTGTTTTTTTTTTTTTTTTTTCTTAAACTGTTTCTTTTATTTCTCTGTAAGGCCTCAGCTCTCAGCTTGACTTCTGGCAATTCTTGCTTTAGCCCTACATTTCTTGATAGCTAAGATATAGCTTGTTAATCGGTGCTTTTCCTGTTCATAAACCCGAAGTTTATTCCTGATATTTTTATTGGAGTGATTAGGTTGTCCTTTCCTCCTCCTTTCCTTTTCTCCTTCTTTGACATACAGAATCTTGATAGTCTTAGGTTTACAACTTACGGAGATTTCAGGTTTCTGTCATTCACATCTCTGCACTTTTTGGCACAGTGCAATGCATCAATTAATTTTCTTAGTTTATAAAATGTAACACTTTCAGAATGCCAAACTTAGTACTGTTTATCTTTTTAATTTAGTCAGGTCATAGTAACTTTATTAAACCTTAAAATGTGTACAATTATTTTTTGGAGCCTCCTTAGTAATTATGAATTTGAAGATTTTTTTTTTTTTAGTGAAAATTTAGGGAAGAACTTTCAGCTTTTTATTTCAACCAATGGCTGATATTATCTGATGTTAGATAAAATTCTAACAGGTGAGCTTCATGTTGTTCAAACTTCAACCTAATCCAAAGCAGGAGAGCAGTAGCAGGGCATACTGCAGCATTTCTGCTTTTGAGATGGTTGGTGACCCACTAATATGGTTCTCCAGTTTCAGTACCATTATTCTTCTGTATAAAAGAAAGCAGAAGATAATCAATGACAACAAGCAAATCTCTAATACAAATTAATTCAAACTCCTTTCCAGAAGATGTACCAAATGCATTTATGGATGTTAGGGAACAAAGAAAGTAGCTTCATTCTCATTAACAACCATCTCTTCCACTATTTAATCCAAATGTGCTGTGATACAATCTTTAAACTTGTATTTCCTTATACCTAGTTATCTATGTTATCTACTCTCCACTTGTGAAAATTCTTCTTTTGCTTTCTTCATAAATTTATTCATAGTCCTGTTAACCAGAAAAATTATGTCCTGTTCTATCTTTGTCCACCTCTTCAGATGCCTTGGAAAGGAAAAAATTTTCATATAATTCCTTCCTCTTTAATTAAAAGTCAACACCTATTGAAGTCAGCTTGTTTTGCAAACCTTCAGTTCTTTCATATTACAACAGCGCCAATTGCTTCCTTTTTCTGTTTTGTTTGTTTCAAATCCAGCTAAAAAAGTTTGTAATACTTCCTTCATTGGCAGTCTTCCACAATAATAGTAATGCTCAGAAATTGATTGAATAGCTCTGTCATTCCAGAGAGCAAATTAAATCAGAAATGCACCTTTCTAACTGTTGCTCCCTTAATTTTCTTAATCTGCAACCAGTGCACAGGAAACAGTTGCCAGTCCAATTATCTTGAACACTGAGATCTTTAAAAATGCACAAGGAGCTCAAGGGACACGCAACATGTGGCACTGCAGAGCGACTCAAGTCAGAATGAACATCCCTGCAAGAAGTTTAATGCATGAAGAAACAAGTAAAATTAAAGTGAAAATTTATCATTCTATTTTCAGTGTTTTGATCAGGAAATTAACAAGTTCTCTCAAAGTGCTTCATGGATATCACTTACATGAATTTAAGAAGAATAGGAAACGTTATATAAACCTCATGACATTAATTACAGAGCAATGGTATCATTAGCAATTATCTCATTATTGTAAACTGCTAATCAGTAGTTTATAACTTAGCAGTTACCCTGCTTTGCCATGTTCTGGGTGCTGAGCACTGGACAAGGCCCACCATAGATCGATACTTCTTATGGGGGAAAAGTGTGGGTGACACATCTCCGGATGCTCAGATTGCTGCTCTTCGTAACACCACCAGAGTCCACAGAGTGTCCCAGTGGGGCTAACTGCTTTCATTAACAGTGTTGTATATGCCTATCTAGCCTCAAATGCTAGCAAGTAGGTTGCACATTAGATTCCTGACAGGTTTTATAAGAAAGACTCGAACTGAGCAATTGTGGTTTGTAAATCTCAGGAAATGTTCTTTCTATATTTATCCAAAGTACTTTTCTCAGCCATATCAGTATAAAAGGAAGGATCCCAAACAGTGAGGAAGTCTAGGAACCCCATGTGGTGAGTCCTTAACATTGATGTCTCCATAGCACCATTCTACATCTTCCTCCGCTTTTAAAATATGCTATTAGAATAAGTGCACAGTATCACATACTGGTTTAATTTTTGGTTTAAATGCTATTATACACTTACCAGCATATCTCAAAGGCTTTTTCTGTCCAAATAACATTATTCTTCTATTCTGGTGTCTATTGACTTCTCTTTTTGCCTGTTTGAAGTCTGTGGATCTCTCTAAGTCTGTTAAGGATAGAACTTCTGGAGTGTTTCTTTTTCCTTTTCTTTCTCTTGTACTTTATATATGGATTTCATTGTCTTGTGATCGGAGAGACTCCAGTCCCATTCAAGCTGGTAAATTAGAGTAGATTTATTTCTGTCAGCATCTAAGGAAATTTCTGTAGCTTTTCCCCCTAGCTTTTCTTTTGAATCATAAAAAATTTGTGATACAAAATACATATTGTATTTATTACATTTTATTTAATGCCTCTAGCTTATTTCAAATGCAGTGTTGAGCCTTTTTTTTTTTTTTTTTTTTTTTTTTTTCGTACTTCACCATCCTGAGGTCAAAAGACCAGTAATGGTTCTCTGCCTTAGGAAGGGAAAAGCGAAAAATAAATTTATTCTGAAGCAATATTGAATGCTTCATTTTACCATATATGTTTTCATAATACTGCTAGAAATTAGTAAATACACTTATGCCTCCAATTAGTGAAGAGAATGGAAGCCAACCATGTACTTAACAAGAAGAGTCCCATTGCATCCAAGGGGACTTAAATTTAATCTGCTATGAAGAATGATCTGCTTTTCAGTAGTGTCAGCAAAACAGCCTAGATGTGTATAGGGGGGGAAATGCAATTTTCTTGAACCAGTCTTAAGATAGTCCTTCAGACTGCCACACTTTAATAAAGTGGTAACTTTTGCTATAATGCAACATGTCTTTGTTTTATATCTTCGCCTATTTTTCAATTCATGTCATGATTCAACCAACTCCATATATTCTTGTATAGGAATAATTCATACAGAAAAGACTGAAATAATTTGACCTACTATTCAACAGAAGAGGTAGGCTTTTGGAATTATATAAAATATATAAATAGAAATATATGTAATACCAAAAATGTTAAACAAAACTAATCATTACAAAAGAAATATTCAAGATGGTTTCTGTACTATAAAATGTAATATTTTCCTTATAAAAGTGTGAAGCAGTTATAGCTGTTAGCTGGTCAATAATCCACTTTATGGAACCAACTTTTTTTTTGTAAATTAGTAAACCATAGTAAAATATTCTGAAATCTGCTGCAGAATTGTAAGCTTCTTGCATTTTAGGTCACATATGACCATTAGAAATTTTGTTCCTTGAATGAAAAATGTAATTTTGATATGTGAGCAAGTATGCACAGCCAACAATTTTACTGACATGTTTCTTGTCTTTCAGATATGGGATTTTCAAAGAAAGCTTGGAAAAGGGGTTTAGAGTAATTCTGAGAAAAAGAATGCAGGAACTGTTCTTATTTTGTTCCTGCTCAGTGACAATTTTTTCCATTAACACCTAGTTCAGACTGAATTTTCTGCAGCTCTTAAGGGAAAGTCTGAATTTTCACCATTTCAGATGAAGTAGTAAAGAGGAAGAAGACTCCAAGATACCTTTCTGGGATAATTCTCCCCTTCATGTATGAAAAAAAGGTTTAAAGTCATACCAAAGAGTTGCAAACTAAGAAGCCTTTTCCCAACGTATCCAGAAATTAACACCTGTTTGTCTTTTAACTTCTTCCCCTCTTCAGTAGGAGTAAAGTAGCTGCATAGCAAAATGTTTCTTAAACCAGTCATTCAGCAGCATGCTCTGCCACATACAAGGCCACAGAGTGGCATTTTTGACATTTCTAAGGGAAGAAAAAAAAAAAGAAAATAATTATAGTGAGCAGGGGATATTTTTCTTTTTGCACTCAAGAAGCTATACAGTAAAAATATGTTTTTCAATTATTTTGAGAGCAAGGAGTATTTAGGCACATCCACTGATGATGATTTGTGTATCAGCTCCCAGTGGCCTTAGTGCAAATTGTGCATGCCAATCAGTTAGAGTACATCTTTCAGAACTGCCTTTTAGAATTAAAGGGAAACAAATTATAAGGAGGTAAAGTGTTTCACCTCATGTACAGCTCTTCTCACTACTTCAGAAAGTTCAAACAATTGTGGCAATATTGGAAACCCAATCTCATTACATTGAAATTTCTCACAGTTTAGGAAATTCCACATTTCTCCTGTCCTAAACCTGACATTTCATTAAATGAAGATAAACTACACACACATTAGCAGCTTGTATGTGTATTACTTTACCAGTCTGTTTCAATTAAAATAAAGATTAGACAGAAGACAGTTCAGAGAGTTTTTCTGCAGCATACTACAATTCTCAGATTACCACCAAAAATACTGCACTCAGTGTATTTTTACAGAAAAATAATCATCTGTATGCATGAAATATGATGATAATTTAAATTTAAATAGTAAAGTATAGACCACTCTAATGAACTAGACTTCTAAATTTGTTACGCAGCCTTTCATCATGCATTTTTGCCCATTTTCTACAGCAATGTATTAGAACAGGGAGGTGGTTTCACTAGAATCCATGTCTTATTTGTCCTATGACATAACCACATACCACTAGGTGCAAAGTTTTATGGTTTATAATAACTTATAAATACACTTTTATACTCTTTCAGTTTATGTGTTTCAAGAGGCAATTAAGAGGGAAGAAGTGAGTATTAGCTTGGAAAACTGTTTTCTAATTTTTAATTTTGAAAGTTGTTAATTTAGAAAATGTATTTGTGGGTAAGTATGTATATATTATTTCCTTCATACTTATGCACAGACTGTAACATATATTTTGAGAGAGAGAGTGTATGTGTGCATCAGCAAATGACAGTGTGCCCATATGTACAAGGACTTTCTAAATTTTGACTCCTCTAGTTTGTCTTTTGATTTGTCTTTTGAAACAAAACCAAAAGATTTTTAATGCTTCTCTTTGCTAAGTTCACAAAACCGTAAGTAAATTTAGGTTTTAGATTTGAGTCTAGAAAATGACATGGAAATGAAACGCATTGTGGAGTATGTCTTTACAACCTGTGTTTTATGTTGCATTACAAGCTCTCTGTTTTAGTTTGACGACTATTTGTGTAATGAAATTCTGATATTCCTTTCCCTAAATAGGGTGTTTTCTCTACTTGGATAGGTTTAAGATTGTGGTGTCTTTCTTGATTAGAAGTTAATGTCTTGTTTGTGAAATGCAACCTTGAACACTGAATTTCTTTGCACTGCAACTTTTTTTTTTTTTTTTAAATCCAGACTTCTTCAGGACCGCTGCAATCTCAGTTGGACTTAGTATACACCTAACAAAGACTGCAGTATTGATTAGTTTTCCAGTTCATCAGCCAGATCAGAACACTGAGGGGAAAAAAAAATGTCTTCAGACTAAACAATTTTTTCATTACTTATTTTTATGATTAAACTTTTAGTGTAAAATGAAATATGTTATACTCAGGCATGCTTGAAAAGCAGAAGTCAAGAGCTAAGTAGTCAAGCGCTGCCAATAATAGAGTTATATTATGTTCCCATATCAAGCGGCTCAAGAATGAGGAGACCGTGATTATGGCAGCTGACTTTCCTTCTTCACCTAACATGCGGGCTACATGCTGTCCCATGCTATGTTGTCCATCTGCCTGAAGAGTGTGACTGTAGTTTGGCAGCCTCTTGAAAGGGTTTTAAAGAAGGAGAAAGGTAAGGAGAAAAACACTCTCTAAGAGGGGAATATATGAACTCAGTTTTCAATATGATTTCTGAGAGCTGGGAACCAGGAGATATTTAGGGCAAAAGCCATCATTCTCTGCGGGTGACAGTGTACTCTACTACTCAATTTAAAGCATAAACCTGTGTAGACACGACTAAGATACTAGTTTTAACGAATTTATTTACATATATGAAAACAATATATAATTACATAATTATATACCATAGATATAATACATATTATAGAATACAACTATATATTGTATTATTGGGTAATAATTTTTATGTGTCATAATTATATAAGAACATATTTATATAATGTATAGAACATTGTATGATAGTATAATATAATGATGTGTTGTTGTACATACATGAAGAAAAAATAAATATAGGCCTTTTTTGTATGTTTGGATTGCCCTAAACCCAGCTTTTAGAAGTCCTTTCAGAGAGAGTATGGAAGAGGTAACAGTGCTGAATCTGTTCTAATTCTGGTTTCTGAAAGTTTTGTCCTAGCCACTCTCCACACTCAGACCTGTTATTTTAATCCTGAAATGTTAGGGAAATATAATTTCTGTCCGCTTTCCTTAGTTTTCAGAATGAAGATTCTCCTTTTGTGAGGTATCAAGTCATAAAATCCTAATAATTTGGGGACAAAAACTCTCTTCCAAAGAATCTGTAGGTAAAGAAAGTCAGTGAACATCTATCTAAGTACTGTGAGGAATAAAGGTATCCTTCAAACCTTCCTCATTATTTTCATCTTCTGTTGCTTGTTGCTGCCTCCCTGCACCTCTCAGAGAGCCCCTGGGAATGCAGAGAATATATTGTACAACACATGTTTCAAACCCAGCAGATCATCCCCCATTTAGAGATCATACATTTAAAGTACAGCTTTCAATAAGAAAAAAGCTTTCTCAGTGTCATGGACTTTCCAAATGCTGATTCACTTACCAATGATACCTGACCCTGACAATTTTCTTCAAACTCACAGCTAATTTCCTACATGTGAACCCCCTGCTGGTTAAACAAGATTTAGTAGATATCATGGGACATAGCTGAAAGTCATCATGGAGCTAAATCTTTCCCCTGCAGCCAGTTAAACAAAGGAGACCACTGGAGGACCTCTAAGGGAAGCAGGTCATGTTTTCCTTCTGTTCTCACCTCTCAGGAGAGACTTGTGAAGTGAGGGGCTCTAGACTGATGTGCAGGCTGTGGGTCCCTGGGGACTACCTGTCCTCTTCAGTACCAGCTCCTCTACTTTCTCTCCCTAATCTGCAGATCCCTGGCAGTCCTTGCCATCTTCAACAGGATTACCCTGACAGCACATAGTATCTTTTTCTGGAGATGCTTAGAAACATAGGAGACAAGCTAATTCTGTATCAAAAGATATTTGAGAGGGCAGAGGAGGAGACAGCTCTCTGCACACTACAGGAAGTATTTACTGCTCACTTTATGAACGTTTTTATTTCCCTGCTTACAAGAAGTGGAAGTGAGAAAATTAAGACAGCTCATGAGCTTATTCTGGCCCGAAGTAAACAGGGAAAGGTTTGGCCTTTGAATGCCTGGTCTAAACTTCAGTGATTTTTTTTTTTTTTTTCAGGTGAATGTAATCTAGTTTTAACGTGCCCTTCTTCATTGTACTGCCAGATGGTGTTTAGATGATCACCCATATCACACTTCCTTTTTAGCCTAGCATGAATAAATTGAACACCAGTGCTTGATAACACTCAGCTGCTGGATTAAAGATATTTCCTTTGTCAGGAGCCTGAAGAGTCAGCATAATCATGCCAAACAAATAACTGACAGTTATTCACCATATCATCAGTTGAGCCATTTTGTGATGCGCCTCCTTCTGACCTCATAAGGTAAGTGAAGCTGGTATTTGTACTACTTGAAGAGAAACTTCTAGGGAACACCTTGAATGTTCCCAGAGTCGCACAATTTAGTACACCACTGTTGTTATCAGCGTGCTCCGTAACTGTGGAGATCAATGTTCCTGAGCTACCCGGGAGGTATAAAACCAAGTTTATATGTAGCTACTCTGTAGCTACCCACAGGTAAGAAATAATATCTTTAGGAGTAGGTCAAATTTTTAGAGGATGTAGAGGATTAAACTCAGTCAGGATCCCAATGGAATTGCGAGGATCTATAAAATACCAGATTCTTAAAGGGTCTCATCCACTGTCATTGCAGTAAAATAAAACACATGTTCAACATACATTACTTACTTTTCTGTTAAAAAAAAACCAAACAACCAACAAACAAAAAAACCCACAACCAATTTTTTTATCCTTTCTTAAGCAACCAAGGTCTGTCTTGCCTTGTTATTACTACATTTCTCTGTCTGCATCAGAAAACTGTGCAGATTGGATTTATAGAGCCAAACAGTGCTGAGGCCCTATTGGGTTTACTTTCAGAGTGAGGAGCTTGCTTCAGAGTGGCTCTGGTGTCCTCCCATGGTCTGAAATCATATTACCAGTTGGACCACATTAGGTACACCTTCAAGACATAATTTCTGGCTTAGTTTTATCCAAAAGAAGCTCTGCCAGCGGGCTGACACCCCTGCCCACTGACAAACAACGTGCAGTAGGTGAGGATGTCCTGATCCAAAAAAAGACAACACAGGTGCCAGAACTGAGAAGGACCACATCAGAGTCACCTTTGCAGTTGTGCACAGGCTTGGTTATGCTAGGTGGATGGGTGGTGCTGGTGACTCCTTACTCCCACAAGGGGGTGGGATCAAAGGCCCACCCCCAGTGACCCCAGTCAGGGCAGGTGGGGCAGCTTCCCTACCGCAGGCAGGGTGATGTCTTTTGCACTCTCTCTACCCCAAGGCACACATCTGACCTCTCATCTAGTTGCTTTGGAAGGATCCCAAGGCATTTGAAAATAAAAGGTTGGAAATTGTTGATTTTTTTTTTTTTTTTCCTCCAGCAGAGGTGATGAATATACTCCATCCAAATAATTTGGCTCTGAAGTTGTGATTGGAGTACAGTGTTCTTGCCTTCTAATCTTTGACTACTACACAGCACTACAGTGAAATGTAAACTGTTGCTGTATCTTTTCACCAAGTGCAAAACAAATTTTACTAATACTGTTTTAAAACGTGGAAACTAAGGGCTTTCAAGGGAAATGCAGTTGGGCAGAGCTATGATGTCTTAGTTGAGCAATTCATGACTTAACTAATGAATCCCAATCTCTTGTTATCTCTAAGCTTTTGTGGAAAAATTTGGCTACACATATGTTCCATGCTATGCTGTTCCATTCTGAAATAATTATTTACTAAAAGTTAAAAATATACCTGTAGAGCATAATGATATACCTGAAGTTAAACACTATAAATTTTCCTGTAGAAGCTTCTGGGGAAACCCAATGACTACCTTTGAAACCATATTTCTTTTCAGACTGCAAACCTGTCCTAGAGCTGCCTAGAGAGTAACGCTATAAGCTGCTTCGACTCCCCGTCTCCACATGTATCTGAAGCCAGGGAGCAAAGTAAGGGCAATTAAAGCAAATGTTTTCTCTCAAGATGTATGCTAATACAAGATTATTCAGATGATCTTGATGATCTTGACAACTGGATGATCTTGACAGACGGTCCTTATAGAGTACTGTAGTGGGAAAAGCAGTGTGAGATGCCTAAGGTTGAGAAAAGCTTGAGGAAAACTGGTGTGTGGTCCTCAAAGTCTAAAGAAGGGGTTTTGAGGTCACAATGTGGACCAAGGGACAGAGCTGTGATAATCACTTAAACTGTCACAAGGTCCTTAGTTTGAAAGGGCCAACCTACTGTCACTATAATGGTAAGCTATGACCTGAGTTAATATTATCAGTTAATATTATCAAATTGCAAAATTCCTCTCACTAGTCAGTCATAGTTTTTCAGTCCAGGAGTGATATTTTTCTTAATATATATTGCACTGCTTTCTACTACAAATAGGAAATCTTTTTGTTGAATGTCATTTTGTGGAAAAATACAAATATCTTTCCAATTTTCATTCCCAGATTTTTGTGGATAAAACTGTAACCCATACAATTTGATGTAAAATTCCTCTGATTTACACAAGACTCATTTGTATTTTGACCAAAGTGAACCTGTTTTATCATTTTCATTTGGAATTTTAATCTGACTTCATTTGAACATATTTTTAAGGTACCATACTAAAGATTTTAATAGAAAACATATCTGCATCCATATCTGTGCATGTATCAGAAATCAAATTTTGTAATTTGCAATCTATTAGGCAATCCAATGTCAAAATAAGATTTTTTTTTTTTTTTTTTTTTTTTTTTTTTTTTTTTTTTTATCAGTATCATTTTATGGAAAAGAACTTGGAGTTACACTGGAGGAATATTTAGTTATTTTCTTTATGGCTGTTAACATTGTAGCATGAAGGGGAACCTAAAACCTCTTTCAAAGTAACATTATTAGCAATAACACTATGTGACAATGCTGGTTGTATTAGTAATAAATCTCTATGAAAACACTATTTCTTACTGCCCTGTTACAGATACCCTACTTAAGCTCCTCTTCAGCAATTTCTGGCAAACTAACAAATTAGATGACTTATTTTATCACATAAATTCGTATTCTGTTCATTTACACAAAACTTTATACTACATTGTGCTTGCCAGTAGTGCATTAAGTAACATATTTACAGGTTTCCCACACACTTCCCACATTCTCATCATCCTATTTCTCATGTCCCCTTGTAGTATGCAGAGAATATCTAGTTTTGGTAAGTAGGTGCTTTTCAGTGTACTTGATACTCTCTCTATACATGTTGGGCAATATCACAAACCTTTGCTTACTACTTTCATTTTACAGTTCTTGCAGGAGTCAATTTGGCAGTCTCAGACTCCTCCCCACCTTAAGAGGAACTTTGGCATATTATTTAAAAATAAAAAGTTCAGCTATGCCAGTATATATTTATTAAAAGCATTATTGAACTTGGACCTTCAGGTGTATCATAGACTCTTGTATATTTAAAGACTGGCTAGTGCTAGTTAATGAGAGGATGTTAATGAAATTTCCTAATGCACTCATTGTCAAGTTTATAATTGAAAAGTGATAATGAAATGCATGGATAAAGCCAGTTGTGTTTGTTAGGATAACAAGGTGCTTTGTAATCACCCCGGTATTAGTGAGAAAACGTATCCATTTTTTCTAAGTGCAGAAAATTGACTAAATGTGGCATGTATTTTCAAACAAGAAACACCATGGATTCTTTAAAATGTTTCCCTTAAGCTATCTATCTTTTCCCTTGTGTCCAGCCTCAGCAAACAGGTTTTCATTCATGAACTCATTGTACGAAGAAACGGCTTTTCTTGGTAAGTGGGATGATTTTACATGGTGATGCATTGGCAGAGCTGTATAATAACAAGCAGATACTTAGTTTAATCCTTTTCTCTGACTAGGCTCACGCAGTGACATCAACTCTTCCTTTCTCCAGAGGAAGTACTTTTGTAGCCCACACGGTAAGGCTAACACTGGAAGTACAGGTGACACTGACTACTTCTTTTGTATGTTCCTAATAAAAATTTTCTGACACATTATACCTGGATTTTTTTTTTCTATGTCAGATAACACTAGGTGACCCTGAAATACTGTTCCTAAATGCTGCAGGAACATCTAACAGTATAAAAAAAAATATCCACTGCTATGCGTGAATAGGAGGAAAATATCTACATCATTACTTTTATTTTCCAAAGCTAAAACTGAATGCAATTTTTTCTCAGCATAGAAGAATCAGGTGGACTTAAAGCTTACCTAAAAATTGTAATTGGATATTGTTATTGGCTAGAACTGACAAAACTCTGATAAGTAGAACAAGTATTGTTGCATAGGTGAAGGACTAGGGGGTATGACTTTGTATGAATTTGCAGTGCTCATGGGTCCCTTTGCCAATCCAGAAGACTGGGCTGTGTGATTTAATCTATTTGCTTTTGAAATAGCCAGAGGGTTTTGATACCTGAGCTCCAGGAGGGCAAGTGACCTATAAATCAGTGGCTCTGCGTGAGATGTGTGCCCGCTGTTTGGTATGGACCATACCATGGGTGTGGAGGAGTGTTTTTCACCCTTCTCGCTAGGATTCACTCTCTACCATATTGCTTTCTCTTTATATTTTCATCTGGTATTGAAAGCCAAAGAGAGTCATGTCGGTAGTGAAGAGGGAGAAGCTGTTGGTAATATAGTTGGTCCGGCTGTTCAAAGATGATCATCAATCCTAATGGCTTATTTCAGGAATGCTAAAATGCTTTATTTTAGCCTTTTTTAAAATACACTGTTTACTATTGGTTTTGAACAGTGTATTCTGTTTACCTTTTAATTTCAAAGGGGTATAAACCCCCCAAACAATTATTTTATTTAGTTTCTAGATTATTGAAATGTTTTGATGGGCAAATCAAAGATTTTAATCATTCTTCTTTGGAAAAAAAAAAAAAAAAAGAGGAAGTGTGTTATGACTGGCCTTGAATTATCTTTTAAATCGTTTACATGGTGGTTTCACTTCCTTATTTGTTTAGCTTGTTTTTTAATAAATTAACTTAAATGACTGATTTTTAACACATACCTGAATCTGAAGCTAATCACTTGAGCTTCTAAGAAGGAATTATAATTTAATTGTTCTTTCTTTTTTTTATTTTTTTTTAATTTATTGTCTGTATTTACAGTACAGCTTTTTACAGATATTATAGCCCTGAATTAGAAAAACTAAAGCTGCCTTCTCTGATCTGCCAGCCGGGGTGAGAATAAGAATGCACTAGTTTGCTAAATGCATTTTCATCTCACCCATTCATTCATAGTTTAGAATCCATCATAAAGCTACACTCATTTAAATTCCTTACAATCCAAAAAATGTATTTCCTCCTCTATCAGGGTTATGAAGAGAGGCGTAATCTATAAATCACCTTTGGGTTTTTTTTGTGTTTGAGGATTTTCTGGTCTCTTCCTCTGAGGATTAAAAATCATGTCTCAAGGAAGGCCATTAAGTATCATCTATCTATCTGAGAGATTTGTAGGTGCAAGAAAAATGGTGGTTAGACTTGATCAAGGAAACAACTGCAGAAAGAAGAAACTCAAATTCTTTGTTATTTCTGCTCTGCTGGAAGTTAGGCATGGCTGTAAGTTTCATTTAAACTTAAATACAATGCATTTCGGTATATGAATCATAACATCTAGTATATTTTTAATGATAAATTGGGAAGGAGAGAAGAGCATGACATTGTTTTTCACAACTTGCAAATTGGTGGTTTTTTGTTGTTTTGTTTTTTGGTTTTTTTTTTTGGCCTGGCTTGAAGTAGAAGATGGGAAGCAAAGCTTCTCTAGGTTAGCAGGGGTTTGTTGGCAAGGCAGACCTAATAATAGAATTAAGGTGGTCAAAACTGATATTTCTAGTGTTAAGAAGAAATACTTGATGTAAACACTATTAGTACCTAAGCAAACACTACTAAACTTTAGTAGGGATGAATAGGAAATTATAAATACAGCAGAAGGTAACAACATAGAAAGACAAACTAGGATTTTGATTTTGTCAATAAAGTCTCAATGGTCTATCAGAATTATTAAATATTTATGTTTACACTTTGTTACATACCACAATGGGGCTTCTATCTTTTACTGCACAATCTTTGGAAGCAGAGGTGATGCAAAGCAAAAGACTGGATCTAGAGTCTATGCAGTCAAAAGGACAACTCGGCCACAGTTGGCTCAGAAATACAAGTAGATTTTCAAATTATTTGTATTTAACATGATAAAGGCAGACACAGTGCATGAAACAAGGAGCATACACAGTGAATTATTATTTTTTAAACTTCTGCTTTATTAAGGTGCATGTACAATTATTATTAAGTCTCCATATTAAATTGAATTCTCACAGCATTGCTACCTATCAGCAATACTATCAAGTATTGTGTTTATGTACAAGTATCATTATGAACTCAATATTCATTCCCTTCCTGGTACCTCAAATAGCTGACAGCTTCTCACACTCTAGTCTCTGAATAATAACAAATATGGAGTGTTCCACTTACAACGTTCTCACTACTGTCCTAATTGCATTTTAGCCATATCAACATAAAAGGTATGATTTCATTATGAGTTCATTGTGCAGCTTTCTAGAGTCATGGGGAATGAGCTGAAAAATGAGCCTCTGGGTGTGAAGTGAGGCTTAGTGCTCTGTTTGGTGTGAGAACATGGAGAAGCTGTCAGAGCCAGAGTACTGCCAAGTTATTGGTACTAACCAGTCCTGCTCTATATTTCTTCCTGAGGATCGTAGAGTGCAAGTTCAGCAGGACTTGGTGAGAATAAAGGAAATGTTATGAGGCTCTCCATTTTCTGCTCAACTAGCAGGCACTTGGGATCACAGTTTTCTTCCAAGAACAGTGTAGACTGCAGCTGCACCCTGATGTCTGCAGTGACCATCCAAAGATCAGGATGCTGCAGAGACTATGGCATTTTGGCTTTTGGTCTTACCTGTCAAGCCTGTTTCTACACAGGGCACCATGAAGAGCAGGCTGAAGCTCTGAGATATGCAACACCTTCCCAGGCTTCAGTTGTGTGGGCATCCCCAGAACATGGGAGGAAGAGAGAAGCTGGCATGGGGACATCTGGATGTAGGGACCAGATACGCCATAGATATGGGCTGTGTGATCCTTTCCCCTCTTATATTAGCTTTCAGCAGCTCCAAACCTGTGCTGGCCCACAAACAAGCAGAGTACAATTTGGACAACAGCATGATACTTTGCCTTTCTTGTAAAGCCCTAGATCATCAAGAAGCTTGCAAAGGACATGCAAGTGCTGAGCTGCCAACTGGCTGGGGTCTACTGCTGCAGAAAAGGAAACATTACAAGGAAGTGAGTTTTCTTGCTTTATATAATTTTAAAAATTGAGGGATAATTTAGTTTCAAGGAAACTGTCTCCTTAATAAATGAAATTCTGATTTCCCTTTATCAGGGAGGTCGAAAAATAATTTGCCTATTGGAAATTTATCTCTCAGCCTAGTGTCAGGTTATCCCTCCTGCCTTCTTTCAGAAACAATAATCAACAAGATCAGGCTTTGGGTGGAAAAGAAATACAGGTCTTCCTAAAGGGCATAGTAAGAGATGCTCAAGTAGCCACATGGCATCTGAACTGACTTTTTCTTTCTTTCACACTTATACAGCAGAGTATGGAAAGCAAACAATTAAATTACATTGCTTCTGTGAGCTTCTGCCTGTTAGTGTGTCTGTTTATTGACTGAGTTAATTAAACTGCAAGCTTAATATCATCTAGATTAGAATCAGAAGTAGGCATGACACCTCTTAAAGTTAACAAAAAGTTTAATTTCCGTTCTTGTTATATGATTCACAATCAGTGGTAGTTATCTACTAACACATACTTTGTCCTGACATATGTCAGCTTGGGTGTTTTTAATTATATTTATTGTGATTATTTTTGGAATAGATTAGGTTGCAGACTTATTACATTGACTAATAACGTGTATGAATATATTCATTTAATACTGCTCCAATTTTGCTTTGCTGATCTCTCTTAATAATAGAGGAAATTCATTATAATGATGAATTTTAATATTTATGTCAGTCCCTGATGATCACTGATGTATTCAAACTGTTGATAGGCCAGCTTGGAGTTTGATGGTTAGGATATAGAGGGAGAAAAGGTTTCTGGTCCAGAGTCATCAGAACTATATAAGATTGCTGAGACCAGAGTTTGTTATATTGACTAATATTATCCAATGTGTTTTGCTAGTGGGACTTGTAGATTTACTCTGCCTTAATCCATCTGCTATTGCTTGCAATCTACTGGGGAAAGAGATTTTTTGTTCCATGACTGTACAGTGGTTTAGTGCAATGAGGTCCTGACATGAAAAGGTCTACTAGGTACTTAGTAATACAGATGAATAAAAACACTGCTGGCACCTGCTCATCATTAAATACAGAGTAGACTTGTCTCATACTGCTTGCTTTTGTCTCCTTGGAGAAAAAAAAGGGCTCCAGGTGTGTTGTACACATGGTACCTACTGTGGATGGTCACTCATTCTGCACAAAGCCTTCAGTTTCCCTCTTGTCCTCACACAGAGGAGCAGAAACAGAGAGAGATACAGTTCTCCAGCCTATGAACTGTGTATTAGAGACAGGAAGAGACTGTGTGAAGGACCAACCATGAGAAGCTCTTTTCCTATAAGGACTCACTCTAGGAGTATCTAGTCAATGCTTTCTGCTTCCTCCTGCCATTGTACAACCTGCCTTTCCTCCCCTGTTTCTGAATAGTACAGTTTCCAGTCTCACCTTTGGTCTTGCACTTGTGCTTAGCCTTGGATATCCTTCCTCTGAGATGGATAGAGCATGTAAACAAGCCATTTGCACTTGCAGACAGGCCCAGAAGCAGTGCTACCTGTGAGTCACATTTATGAGTCTGTCAGAGTCTCACTGTTAGAGGAATCCTTTTCTCAGCTTGGTCTCCGTTTTATATGAATTTAAATGAAAGCAGAGAAGTTGCTAGGATGTTAACTCTTCTGTTATACTGTGCTGTAGGAGTATCATATAATGCAAGGCATTAGTCAGATTTTCCTTTATTAGATATGACTGACCAGACCCATTAATACTTAATGGGAATCAGACTGTTGGATAGTCTTATCCAGGATGTGCAATGGTCCTCCAGAGCATTATAAATTGCTTTAAATACTGGATTCTTCTAAGTTCAGCAGTCTTTCTACAGGACACCATAATGATTAAAATCGACGGAGGCACTCACCATAATGGCTTCCTAATCAAATTGGAAAAGACTATTTTCAAGGATGGAAGATCATCTCTGAAACTTGCTTCCTTCCCTTTAGACTATTGCTGTCAAAAATAGTTGGCCTTCTGGTTGCACAGCAAATTTCATTTGTTGTCCCAAACTTCTTTAATGGCAATGGAAGTGGTAAATTGATTGGAGTGAAAAATCTTATATTGGTGTACTAGGAAGATTTAATACCATATATTTATGTGTGTGTGTATTTTATCCTCTGCTCAGTAAGTTTTATAAAAAGATATAGCTTGATTTTACATCTCAGGAGCCTTTGGTTAGACGTATCTTTACCTTGCTTGAATTAAGAAAAATAAATCTCCCCTGGATAAACTGTATTTCTGAAGCTGAGATTATATCGCTGCTTGAAAAATGTTGTTTTTCATAAAAGAAAACTGAAGAGGTTTATTAGAACTTGAAGTCAGTTAATAAAAGACAGAAAAGGTTAGACTTGCCTTCTTGTTTCGATTGCTTTCTCAAGTCAGTGACTCTACTCTTTCTCAGCGTTGCAGTAATGTCCTTCAGCCTATTTCATTACAGTCATTAGGTAGTTTCTTGACTGTTCTGTGCTTCAGTCTCTTTCTTCAACACCTGTGCTATGAGAGCAAAAGAGACAGATATATATAGATATAGATATATAGTACTGCTGGCATAGCAGTCTGGACAGTCTTCCTAAGTCTGTTGTTGTTTTACAAGAGGAAAGTAGAAGCAAAGTGTCAGTGTCCAGCCACTGCAGCCAGCAGGGCTGGGCAGTGAGGTATGATATGATCCAGTGTCTCTGACTCACCAGCGATGACCAGTGAAGATCACTAAACAGGTTAACTACTGTAGAGTCTGAGGTAGCTGAACCTGGTAGTCTGTGGGACCGAGAAGATCCCTCTTCCTACGCCAGAGCCAAGGTTGCTCCTTTCATCCCAGATCCCAGCTCCAGACACCCCTGGGCCTGATCACCATCCTCAGGGAGGGGAAAACCCACTTTCATAGCTCTTATCTTTCTTAGTCCCCTGCTACTCTGACCTGTAGTTTTCTAGTTGTTTGCACACATTCACGTGCTGTGGGTGGTTGCAAGAGCTGGTCCTGGTCTATGCCCCCACCTCAAGCATGTCCTCCATGAGGTGGGGACACCACTGCTCGTGACCTTCCACTGGCTTGCCCCACTTCAATGTCCCTGGCAATCTGCACCTGCACTGGCTCTGAACAGGGGGCACACTACCCAACACGGACTTAGAAGTAGGTTTTAATAAGAAAATAGAGGGTAGCCATCAAGAATAGTGCTCTGAAAAATGAACTGTAAGTTGCCTGCTTGCATGTGACTGGACCCTTTTATCTTCCCTCTTGTTTTTCCTATGCTTCTTCCTCCCTGATCTGTCTTGATCCCTCCCTTTCTCATCCTGCCTTCCCTACTCTAAATTTCCAACAGGTATTGTGCAATCCTAAATGTCTCATCTGCTCTACCCCAAAATTCTCTTTCCCCTGCATCCCACCATCGATGCTATACCACTTCAAAGGGAACCACTTTCTGCCAGGCAGAGAGCTGCTTTGGTGGATTTCACACCAGGGATGATGGCCTAATCACGCCTTGCTGTGTGAAAACTTGGTGTTTTCTGTTCTTCACTGGCATGAATACTTGGGTTCCTCTACCTGTCAATGATTCTTTGCCCACTGCTGATGAGTAATTTGATTAGCCTGTAATCAGATAAGCCAGCAGAGATAGCCTCCAACCATGGATGATTTTCTCTATTTAAGTACATTCCCTGGAATAATTTATTCAAAAGACTAGAAAAACAATAAAATTAAAAGAATTGGGCCACAAGTGAGGCACAAGTTCTAGACACAGTTAAACAAAGAACTTGGCAAATGCTGTGTTTTTGCATAAAAGGACACATGTGGATGGAGAAGTACCTACTCCAAAGAAAATACTTTCACTTCAGGGAATTGGGCATGCAACTTGGAGGGGTTGTGGCTTGTCCTTACATAAAAATGTGTGATTAGTAAGTGAACACTCATTCTCAGACATCCATGAAAAGCTTGATACAGGTTTTCCCTCATCCTTAACACTGAATCTAGGAAGTACAAGCATCCTACTGACCTCAAAAAAGAGTAAAATTTCAGTGCTGAACAAAGATTGCACTTGTTGGAGGTAAGTAAACTGCCAAAAGACTACAGTCCCAAATACTGATCTTAAAAGAGGAGGAGCCTGCATTTTGGAAAGGTGGGACTGGACCCTGTTGATGTTTGGGAAGAAAAATATGTAGGTTCCCAAACCATAAACATTTGAAAGATGTTCTATTTTCAGCATTATTTATGTTACCATTTTCAAATACCATTTTAGGTAGCGTGAAGAGGAAAGATAGATATGAAGCTAGGAAGACAGTGGCTAGGCAAAAAGGCTGTACATCTGCAATAGCCTGGGAAGTATACAAGTTTTCTTGGCTGTCTGGTTTCTAACACATTGGTGGTTTGCCCTAGGTTCTTATTTTTTTACAGCACTGTAAATCTGCTGAACTCCTATGTGTTGCAGAAGTTTAAGCACCTATGAATTTGCACAATTTGGTATGGAATTTGCAATGCATGGAGGCGGGGGTTGCATATATAAAAGGCAGGAGTTTATTTATGGAGACCCATGATAATGCACTGTAGGTTACTGAAGTATATAAGATGAACAACTGTAATAATAGTGACATCATAAATTTCTAAATTTCTGTTAGGGAGTAAAGCTTGGGGAGGCTTGTGGCAAAGGTACAAGCATTTTCCTGTAATTGCTCTATGGTCATGTAAATCAATCATTTTTTTTTCTTTTTTCTTTTTTTTTTTTTCCTCAGTAAATCATCCCAGTTCATGCAAGCTGGCTATTTTTGTAGGTAACATTCCTGCTGCTTGTGCAACAAATTTGAAAATTATTTGTGTCTGTGTGTGTGTGTGTACATGCATACACACACATTCATGGTTTTACTTGCTATTACTTGGAAAATTTGAGAAAATTGAACATGAGTCTTGAAATGCATACAGCTTGTACTGTTACTACATAGACTTTCTTGTTTATAAAATGAGATTATCAGAGCTCAGGAAAAACTTGTGCTTTTCCTTGATGCTGTGAATCAAGCAAATTGAATCGAGGAAATGCTAGATTTCTTGCAGTGTCTTGTGAATAAGAATTACTGGCAATAGAAAGCTCAGCATTTTGTAAGCCTCTCAGCCATGCACCTACCCTCCCCATACGCATTTAACCTTCACTTCGTGGCTTCTTCATTTTCTCCTTCTTTTCTCCTTTTTCCCTAGACCACTTTCTTTTCTCTCTTTTACGTACAGTTGGCATTATTTTGTCTTCTAGTCTGTGCTCTGTGCCAGCTCTGTCTTCCCAGGAGACCCCTCAGAGGGTGACTGCCTGGTCTGCTCATGACAGTGTTTGCTGAGGTGGATGAAGATGTGGGTGAGCTGTTATTTCTGCATCTGGAAAATATATGCAACACCACGATCAGTCCACATATCCCTCTCCACGAGTCAGCATCAAAAACGGCTGCATGAATCACATATTACTCAATAGCCTCTTAAGCATTAAATAAGGCACAATCTCCTACCAGTTTCCAGGGAACTGTACTGAAGAGCATTTCATTGTGCCCTGAAGGGTCAGCTGAGAAACAGTTTGTAAAATTATGTAGCATGCCAGGCCTTTAAGCTCTGTGCAGCTGACCTATATGTTCACATACTGGTATTCAATTTATCCTTGTCAATTGCCTGGTGTAAGACTAATTTCCTAGACTACCTTTTCTTCAAATTTACTAACTTTTTTATATTAAATACTTTAAATATCCAGAGCTTAATACAATGATGACTTTTTCCTTTTCATACTTAGTGAGTCTTAAAGCATTACCAGACTTCTGAGATGTCTAAAACTGATAGAGAGTCTAAATGCAAGAAAAATGAAGTAAAAACTACCACAAATAATTTTTACTGGCACATATAATTTAGGACACTTCTGGCTACTATAATATCCTTTTCCACTCAAAGCTTTTCTGTATGTGCTAAACTACTGTGTAGTGTAAGTAACCTTGAAAAAATATTGGAATATCAAGGCAAGTTCTAAAGAGTCTGCATTCCTAAATTATTCAGATAATGTAGAAATGTACAGTGAAATATTTTGTGCTTCAATAAAAATGCCCCAATGCTTTTCCTTTCTCTCAGTGGATGCATTTTCTGCTGTTGTGTCTCAAAACTGTGTCAGGTGATTCTCTAATTTATACAGAACAAAGATTTTGTCTGGTTGTCTGTCACTGTACAGGTTCCTAATGACTCTTTGGAGGTCAGATTTGGCAGATGTCCCTGGTGTGTGGCCGCAGCTCACAGCTGAGGTGCCGGCACGGAGTGGCTGCAAGCGTAGCTTGTGCCTTGGAGCGCTGGGTGCTGGGATGCACAGCCAGCATTGGTGCACCTCCTCCAACTTCTGGACTCTGCTTCCAGGTATTCCTGCCAGTCTGTGGGGCCAGCCTAGACTGTTGCCACCTCTAATGCAACTTGACTGTGCCTTTTAAAAATGTTCACAACTGCAGCCTCTGTGGGTGTGGGACCAAGAGACAGCCAGCTTTATACTAGTGGCTGTACAGTCAGGCTGTGGGTCTATCAGCCTGGCACTGGCAATGCCGAGTGATCTTACTGCAGGTATGCAGGATGAACAAATATAACAGCAAGGATGTAATACATTTCTAAATTTCGATTAGGAAGTAAGGCTTGGGGAGAGTGTTTAACAAAGCTGTATATATACAGCCCATAAGAAGCTCTGGATCTTAATTTGATACTTCCAGCTCTTTGCTGCTGCAGCTGATCTGTGTCCCCCATGAGGTGAGACCTTATTTGATGGACTAGTGCTTTGTGCCAGACAGCACCAGTGCTGCTGACATGGGGAGATCATGGAGTGGAAACAAGCACCTGTGTTAGCTGAAGCTCCAAAGGTTCTGCTTATGCTAATGTCAAAGCCCAGCACAGATGTTAGAAAACAGAACAGTGGTCTAGAAACTGTTTCAAAAGTGTCTGGAAAGTATTTGTGACATAGTCATTACTAGACAAATCAGTGTGTTATGTTGTCTTCATGAGAACTAGGATTTGACTCACAGAAAAGATAAATTTTTAGAGTACTGAATATTCAGAGGCTTATAACAAACTATGGTAAAACAATGAGAACTATGAATATCCCCATATCTACAGTGAAGACAGCTTCATTAGCAAGTAGAAGGCCAGCAAGCCAGATGTTTTAAGGTGAATAATGAATATTAATGGAATGGCAAATTATTTTAAAGAAAATAATGTTTTCATATAGTAATACACAGGATAAAATGTCCCTTTGCCAAGGATAAATATCCAAAGACCTTACTGAAAGCTACTATTTATAGTCTCTGTTATTCTACTTAGTTGTGCACAGATAATATCTAGTTAACTGAATTAGAACTTATGAAAAGCGGGTTTATCTCATTGGTGTCGGAAAAGTTGCAGCATATGCTGTTATTACCCTTGATGCTGTAAACTCTGATCCCAACCCTGTATAATACAGAGAACTAGAGAAGAGTTTCCAAAATCTTATGCTCTAAGGATAGTAAGAACTGTTATATGCATGCAGGATGTTACTGTGCAACTGCCAGTGTGAATTCTGTATTTTTAAACTGAGATGGAAAGAAAGAAAAACCAGTGATTTAGCTGTAAAAAAAAAAAAAACAAAACAAAAAAACCACAACACAAACACAACACAAACACACACATGCACCAAAACAAACACCATAACAAACAAAAAAACAGCAAGGAAAGGAGGGAAGACAGGGGATAGAGAAGAAAAGAATATGAAGATATTGATGGAGCAAATGTGTTTGGGTTAACATGAGAAAACAGAAGAAATGGCTGGAGCTAGCAGCTAAGTAGAAAGACAAACAGCATTCAGAGTAAATACTACAGAAAACAGCTTTGTATCATCATCAGTGTTGAAGGTCAAAGCCTAAAATATTTCTGCAGCTGTTCTTGCCAATAAAGTCTCTGGCTGCCTCTATTCAAAATAAATCCCAGCTACTATTTAAGTGCTAGCTGGCATATACATTCCAGAATTTGGGGAATGCTAAGCTTTCTTTGGACATCATCTGCTGAAGTAATTTATCATGGAAGTGAGCTTTCAGTGACTCACCTGGTGGGAATATAATCTTATTTTTCTGTAGTAGTAATGGCAGAATGATTAAATAGCAACTAGATTAAATAATGCATATGTTTTCTTATTATGTTTCCTATGTGTATTTTTATTTATTATTTCTATTATGTTGTGGTGCTCTCCAAAAGGATAAAATACTTATAAAGATTCCAAAGACTCATTTTTGAAGTGAGTAGACAGTAAGAAGTTTCTGTCCAACAGGCCTTCAGCTGGAGGTCTGACAGACATATGGAGGCAAATTGTGTCTGTTAAAGTAAATCTAATTTAGCAAACATCTATACTGCAATCACTTCTCTGCTCTCAGTGCCTGTGCTAGATGTTCTAAAGAAAAACTATATATCTATAAATGAGTTGTCATCTCCATAATGCCTGTATGACAGACAGTCACTACAGACTGAGACAGTCAAACCAGATGGCTGGAGAATCCCTCAGCTGACAGGCTGGAAGAAGCACTGGTCATGGCTTGACATTCAGACAGTGTGCCTCGGCCAGATTCATGGTTTGCAGTAATCCAGTGTCAAGCCTTGCAATTAAAGTGGCACACTGGAGTCATTACACAGTACCATTGGTTTGCCATGCCATGATCTTGTGGCCCAATGATAATCTCCAAGACCTTTCTTTTCTGTACCCTACCTACAGAAAAGCTGAGAAATGGAAAAGAAAGAATCTCATCTGCTTTGTATTTTCCTTCCTCATACTATGGAAATCAGGACTGTCTCTTCCATTTCTGCTTGACCCTATGGAAAACCTCCATGAAGGCATCCATGTGTTCAGCCCTTTCCTCACTGCCTTGAGAAAACCCGGCTGCACACAAAGCATTACTCTGACAGCACTTCCAACATCTCCCTTCCACTCTTAGATGTCATCAGCAAATCTCAGCTGGGAGCCAGTCTGCCCAAAGGCAGCAGGCAGGCCCTGCAGGGCCACCAGGATTGGCAAAACTGCAGCAGGAGTGCCCATGGTCTAGAGATGCAACTTGAGGAAAGCCACGAGAGTACTTACTGCATGTAGCTGAGAGCATCTCTCAAGTCTCCTAAATGCAGGGAAGGAAACTATCTCATGCAGATACTATTTCAACAAAGCGATTTTTATCATGTCATCATATTTGCTGTCTCACTGGAATTATAAAATTGCCGCAGTACCAGAAACCTGGGAGCCCTACTGATGGGCTTTTCTTTGCTGGCTGACACATAGAAAATCTTTACTTTTCTTTACTCTGTTGTTCTCATTTGTTTCCAAACAACTGTGAAATGATTGCAGCTTCCAACATTTCAGAGGGATATTTTGTGTGTAACTTTTGCTTCAGTGATGGGCAGAAAAAGAAAAGTCTTTCTAACAATGAGAGAGCTTTTCTAACAAAGCCATTCTTACAAGCCTGTGAGTTGTCAAGGTCTTCTTTTTTCTTACCTTGAGACAGGAAATGCATGCTGTTCAATTTAAAACAGGAGAAAAGCAATCAGCCACTCCTATAAATTCCTGTAAATAAATAGCTCCATAAATTTAATCTCAAAAAGTCAAATTCTTACAGTTTCATCTTGCTTCTGTTTTGCTCCATTACTAACCTTTACAGAGCAAAGCAAAAAATTGGACTCCACTGACCATAGCTCATTAGTTTCAAGCAAGGTCTAGTATGGCTGTGATTTATGTTCTGGACCTACATGTTGTAGCATTTCGTGTTCACCCTCCTATGGATTTATTCTCAGCTGCTGGGGTCATGTCCTAACAACTCCTTCTTTAGAGACACTTTCTCAGCTATCTGTTGTTGGCTGGTCTGTTTTCTTTTCAATTGATGTGTAACTTCACTTGGTCTAAAGATGAAAAAAATCAGTTTACCACCTCCAATGCCATATGCTCTTTTTTCATGTATAAGAATATATATAAAACGGCTGCCCTAACAGAAAAGTAACATGAAATATCTTAATTACAGTGAGAACTGCTAGAAGATGCAAAAAGCTTTTTCATTTTTTGTTCACTGGTGGATGCAGAACCTGCAAAACCTTCTGTTCCAGAAAGGTGAGAGTCAACCCCTTTTTCTTTCTTTTTTTTTTTTTTTCATTCTCTTTTTTTTCTTTCTCATTTGATTGATAGAAAAAATAGCCCAAGTCTTTTGGCTTTCATACAAACCATCTGCTTTGACTGTGATTGTCCCTCAAGTGCAGGACTTAGGGTAGTCCAAAGACCCCTGTAAGCATTCAAAGAGATATTGATTATCCCCAACTATAAATACTACTCTTGTTTCAATGTTCTTTGCTAAAGTGTTTGTATTCATATTTAGTTACAACAGTCACTCTGATATCATAATGGCAGATATGCTAGCTGTCAAAATATCAAAATTTGTAAAGTATAGATTAGAAAGGTACATAACTTTTTGCCTGTGTGTTGTATGAAATCTCTGACCATGTCATTTAAGAGGAGCAGAGACAACGAGTTTCTTAAATTCCTGAAAAAAAACCCAACATAAAACCTGAGGGTCCCCTTAGAAGACTGCTCTAGAAAATGAGCTATCAGTTTGCTTGCAGGTGATCCTGACAGCAGATCTGACAATATGTTTGTTTGGCTGCTGTGACACATACTATGCTTCAGTGCATCCCACTAAGGGTTTAGAACACAAATGACTTCTAAATAGGAGAAGTGCATTACCCTTTGACTACTTACTTCTGCAGCCTGTGTAGGAAAAGATGCCAAAGAAAGGCAGAGCTTTGAGAATGAACCACCTATCTGATGAAAAGGGAGACTTAATCTGCAGTAGTTATTATTCAGCTATGGTTTTCTAATCAATAACTATGGCACATTTCCTTGCTCATAATTATATTATTAGGTTACTGTCATTTAAAAAATAGGAAAAATCTTTGTATGTAAAAGGCCTTTAAATACTCTTAAATATTTCTTAAACATGTACAGGATGTGTTTCATAGGAGTTTGTAAAAATATTTTTCCAGGTCTTTCTCTGAAGTGGAGAATCTTGAACCTGAAACTTTATTTTCTCTCCCTGTACTGAGGAATGTAAAACGTATTTCCCTCCCACCATATGAATGTGGAATCCTGCAACTGTTCCTACCTATTCCTTACTAGTATTATCTAGCATTTATGTAGTGCTCAAAACAAAGAGAGGCAAAGAAATTATTTTGCCAAGGTTACTGAGCAAGATCGGGAGAATTTAGGTTTCCTGACTCATAGCGTCATGCTATTTTCATTAAATCCCACTGCTTCTTGATAGCCTGTCACCTTTGTATTTGTTGTAAAAATTGTTGAAAGCTGATAAAATAACTGACTACCATATCATATTACATTTAGAGAAAAGTCATAAAGCTTTCCTCTTTTTTTTGAGACAGAAGACTTGAAAAGAAGCACATATCTGATTATGCCCATGGCAAGGAAGTTTCTTTATACGTCCTTTTTGTAATACACCTCAGTTTGGCTCTAAACATCTCTCAGCATACCTGTGCAGTCTCTTCAGGTGCCTTGTAGGTTTCAGCAGTTTGCAAGCCATTCCAAAAGTTGCTTCTAAATTCCTAAAACTTTGAGATATAAAACATGGGCCTCACATTTTGCCTTTGTTTTCTGTACAATGAAAGTGAAGCAGTATTTGGTATTTCTGAAATTTTTGTAATTTCTATATGACCTCTGTCCTTAGGATAATTTTTTAAAAAAGAAACAAGTCCTCTACAAAGCATAGCAGGCAGCTGGCCAGAAATAACCATAAATGCTTTCTCAGCAGTGTTTAGAAATGTCTGAAATGAAAGACAGATGTCGTACAGTGCCCGGGAAAGAAAAGGAGTCTTGACATGATGACTCTTGCAGAAATACAGCAGACTGATATAAATCAATGGAGTAATGCAATGCCTAGCTATAAAGTTTACAGGAAGGCAGATTAAGCCACAGATATATAGCGTTAGCTTAGAAACTTTGATGAAGACGGTTGCCAGAAACTAAGGTGGACACATCTAAGGTGGAAAGGACTAGGCAGTAAAATCTGCATAGATACAACTCAAGTTGCCAAAGCGTTTGTGGTGTTATACTTCATGGCAGCAAAAAGGGTCTGAGTGAAAAATATTGGCAGAGAGTAAAGGCTAACAAAGGAAAAATACAAGTTATATTTATGTCAACAAGATTTACAGAATATTTTAATTAAATATTTAAAACATCACTGCTGAATCACTGGTTTCAATGGGAGGGCAAAACGTCTATTTTTTAAAGACTGAAACATTGTCAACTCTTGGTTTTGGTTAATAACATGCCCATCAACTAACCAGGGGTATCATGCTACATTACGGCCTGTATATATTATTTGTGTGCAGAAGGAAGTGATATATTCTTATACCTGAGATGGTCACTATTATCATCTGTGAAATTTAGTTCCCCAGTTCATATCATCTCATCAAGTCAAATGTGAAGTGAAATTTGAAACAAAATGACAGGCTTTTATCATTCAGTCATTTGTCTTTTGAAAACTTACACAATAACATTTTTTATGGGGGTTGTGGTCCTTTAATGTTTAAAAGTCTCATGTACTGACACTGGAAATGTTCTGTACCTAAAAGGAAAACTCAGAAAAATGTAATTTGCTGCCTCAAGTCATCCCCATTTTTGCCTTATTTTATATTGCCAATTGGCTTATACAGAAAACGTTCTTGGTTCACTGTTGCATTGAAAAGTTTTTGTGCTCAGTTTTGTCATTCTCATTTAAGCTTGCAATATGGGAACAATAGCAAAAATCATATTAATACTTCCCTAAAACCACCCTCTCCCCTTTCTTTTGGTAATAAAACACTTCATTGAATGTAAATATCTGGTTCTGGATAACCTATGTTTTCTCAACTCAGTAGTTCAGTTTTTCACTGGAAAGGAAAAAGTAAATTTTTTGATGCTGACTCTATATAAATGACAAGGAATGAGTCAAAGAATGGATAAAACCCGATCAGACTCATACCTCAGAATAATTCTGGCTGAGAAAAGACTTTTTCATTAATTATACCTGGTCTTGCTTCTGTGCAGTTTTAATGAAAAGAAAAAGGTGGCTAAAACTACGAAGGCTTTTGTTTATTTCTGCTTCTCTTTTATTTTCACTTCATCTATGCTTCTGGCCTTAATAGGAAAGACACTGATGATCTGAAAGCAAATATATGGCTATGCCCATGTTAACAAGCATGTTAGCTCAGTAGGAGCATAGCACTAGATCAAAGCAGTTGATGTTGGAGACCAAATATTATATGCAATTTGCACATTTTAATTTAGACTACATTAATCCTGGTCTGCCGAATTGAATGTCCTCACCGTGTATGTGGTTTGAAACTGTCCTGAGCCCTTAACACTGGTTAAAGCCCATTAGGGTTTGTAGTGCATTAGATCTGCACCTGAATCAGGGATTCCTGTTTAATTTAATCTGAAAGAAATCCAGTTCTCATGTTCTCATGTGCCAAAATTGCCTTGCAAAATGGTCCAAAATGTTAATGCAGCACAGCCTGTGCCAGCCAACAATATGTATACTTTTTTCCTATCTTTCTGCAAATATCATGTTAACTGGAAAACTTCACAAGCTTCTAGTTTAAATTTACAAACCCAAAGATATTTCAAATTATGTTCTTTTCTGAATACATCTTGAACTAGCAGTATTATGCATAGATATTCTATGCATAAATCATAGACCAAAATCATATTGCCTCGATATCATAACTGAAGGGCGGATTCATTTAGTACATAACACATAGTCAAGGGGTTGGTATTAACAATCAGTGCAATAGAGCTCCAGAAAGATTCTTTAAATGCACATAGAACAAGTTATTTATGGAGTGGCTGAGAGAATTTTGAATACAGTGCAAGACTGCATATTGTAATTTTCTATAAAAGTTATTTGGTTCTTCATATTGTAGCAGACTAAATATTTTCATTTGTTGTTCAAATAGTGGATATTCTCTTACATCTCTGAAAAGATTTAGCAGACTATGGTAAGTGGTGGCCACTTCTATTTGTATGCCTACAGCTACTAATATATTCCGAAATTCTCCAGGTCTGGAATCCTAAATTGAACATGTTAAATCTGTCATGTATGGTTATGCCTTTAAACATGTCTTCCTTGACTGAAGGCCAAGATATGTATTTTTACTAAAACAGCATAGATCTATGCTATGTAACTAAAGAATCACTTTCTATTTTATGTGAAAAAGACTTGGATACACTGCAAGGTCTTGCATTGCATCAGTTCTCATTTAAATAAACAGGAATTACAGGCATTCTGCATTTTACAGAACCAAGGCAACCCTTTTAGAAAGTGATTCCCTTAATGGTTTATGTAGCTCCTAGTTTCACACTATGGTGTCTATTTTTTGGTCATATTTAAGCCAAACACGTGTAAGTATCTGCAGATGTCCCTTGTTTTTTGAGTCAATCTCTTTCTGTACACCCTGAAGGATATCATGAAGCCTGTTGTTTCATACTAGTTTTGCATTTCCTTTTTAAGTGCTTTTTTAAAAAAAACACAAATGCTAATCTAATGACCAGATAAATGGCCCCAGTGATAAGAACAGTTTGCCAAAACAAAACGTAGTTCACTTTTCCTGTTAGGACATGCTATGCATTCCAAAAAATTAGTGTCCATTTAAGAAACACAAGCACAGTTTAGGGTATAGGAGATGTCCGTGTTGCCTGCAAGAAGTAACTATTGAACTGTGACACAAAGTGCAGCAAGGGTTATTTTTAATAGCTAAAGTCTGTCTTTTCAAATCAATAGACACTTCTGCAGGCTTTCATTCTAGACTATAGCTTTTTCCGTATGCTGTCAACTGTAGCCAATGAATCTAAACATATATTTACTCTGCATGCTCTACCGCAGTGTTTTTAGGAGAACACATGGGTTCTAACAGCTGTACGAATAGGCAATATACCAGGATCCTTTTGGAAACAAATAATTTTTCCTTTTTTTAAAAAATACTACATGCTGCCAAGATAGATGAAGAAATAGACAATCAATATAAAGTATTAATCTCTTCGGAATTACAATTATACACAGTCCTTTAACCACATGTCTAGAGCTAATGAATTATTGTATTTGAAGTCAAACTGCAGATTAAACTTGGAGAATGCAGAGGGAGGCAGCCAAAGAGAGGGAGAGAAATGAATCTGTGTAAGGGGGAGGGGAGTGACATTTTGATTTGACACATTAGCGTCTTTATATTACTGTTCTGCCAGTAAAGAGCCTCTCTGGAGGTGTATGAAAGATTTTGCACTTAAAACTAAACTGGCAAAATAATCTTTGCTGTGTAGATTAATGTTAGGAAATTTTCCTTTGCTTGTCTTGGGCAGTTCTGATTCTCTCTGCATACATTTAAAACATCTTTTTATTTTTCCCATCTTCCCCAGGTTTGGGTTCCTAAAATGTGCTAGTCGCTATGGGAGGGAGAAAAACAGTCACAGGTTTGTACCTCATTTTTTCTCTAATTGAAGTACCTTCCACACTTGTCACAATCTCAGAACAGAAGGCACAGGGAGGTAGAGGAGCCTTCAGGTGGCAAGCAGGCACATGAAAATGAAATAAATCAAGGTTCCAAAGACACAGGTGAGAATGGACTATTATTTAAAAGACTTATTTTCTCATGGCTGTATTTCTATCTGGTCCCAGACTCACCTTCTTCTCCCAGTCTATACATCTATTTATCATTATCTTGGCAACATTTTCAATATACATTATTCTACGTCCTTCTCTGTCATAATTTGATCTCTCATTGCCCCTCAAATCCCATGTCTAAACATTCCTGCTTTCACTGGGCACTTGTTCCTGACTTAGAATTATAATTATCCAATGAAGTCTAGACCCAGATACCTTTGGTGATATTCCTATTTCCTCCAGGATCAGAGTTAAAACTAATCTTGCTTCCATTCCCCACTTGCTCAGTTCACCATTTGTGGTTGCAATTGTGATGGCAAGTGCTGATTGTCCTTCAGTCAGACAGTGAAAAAGGCAAACAGATAAAGGTCTATATTAACTCTTTGAACTCTTGACTTTGCCACTTCCTCCCTCCTCTACAATTTGAACATATGAACTTGAGGAACCAGAAGAAAAGCTGAAAAAAAAAATCAGATTACAGAGAGTATTTTCTGGATCAAGAAGTACCAATCTGTTTGCACAACCAGTTACTGCTGTGAAGCATATAAAAGCCAACAAAAGCACTACTTTAAAGACAAGTGCAAGCTAACACAAGCTTAAATCCCTTTAATCTCTTTGCTTCCCTTTTCTTAGAATTAGCCACTATAAATTCTAAGATGGTTATTTTCTCAATTTGTTTTTGTAAAATGCAAGTCAGAGCCTCTTTAATCTTGATAAATTCTCAGCCTTGATGACTTGCAGCAGCAATGAGTTCCACAGTCTATTGAAAAATACTCTGAGCAGGTATTTCCACTTACCAATTTATAATCTGCCATCTCTCATTTTCCTTACATTTGCATCATAGAATCATCTAGGTTGGAAAAGACCTTGAAGATCACCTAGTCCAAAAAAAAAAAAAAAAAAAAAAAAAATCCTTCCTCCCTGAAGCATATTTTCTGTGCTTCAACAGTATTGAAACTAATGGTGGCCTCTGTGAGCTCAGTGTCTGGTTTCCCTGAATTTCCTCACAGTCCTCTCCGGTCTTCTGCACCTTACATAACTTCTGTAACCTGCTCACCTTGCTAACCATGACTACACCAGAAAAAGTTTATTTCAGGATGGGATTTTGAGGTACTATGTTCTCCCACAGCAGATACTGACAGGTTAATTCTAGTCTTTCTCTTCTGTCTCCTAGATGATTTTGATCTCCAGTAATGCTTTAGGTCACAAATATTTACTTTCCTTGCTAATTTCCTGGCAGGACTTTTTCAGAGGACAGAATAAACTGCCTGCCATCTATTACTTTGGTGACACTCACTGAATTTTAGCACGTCAGTGAGACTCTTCAGAAAACTCTGTGGGCTAGGCTTTATCACATCCTGGTATTACAGGTGTTTATTGTTTTACTTTCCTGATACAGATGTACTGTTTATTCATCTGTAACTTCTTGGATTGCTTCTGAGGCCTTTTTAATTGGAGACATAAAATTTGCCACCCACTAAGTTACTGATGTAGTAGGCATTTTTAATGAAATCCTGTGCACTTTGTTAGCTTCTCTGTCCCCTCAAACTTGAGCTTCTTCTGAATTCTATGGTGTCTATCATTTAGGCCTGTTGACTTGAAGCTTTTCAATGATCGGTTTCTTTCCTTATCTTTTCTTATGATATGTCAATCATTATTGACAGACAAAGCAAGCCAGACCCAGAAAATGCCACTCGTTCTCTACAGCAGAGACTGATGCAAAGAAACAATTGTGTTAGAACTATCTGCATCTTCTTTAATTGCTCTTTTTATCTCCAAGGAGCTATGCACAACTGAGCCAGCGATTGTGAATTTGCAGTTTCACACATGTCCATATGCTGAAATCAAGCCTACAATGTCCATTCTCCTTGTTTCTTTTCTCTAATGATGTCCATGCAAAGTATATATTGGTTAGCATAGTCTCCTCTTATCCTTTTGAGCCTGTAGTTTTAACCTCAGTGCAAGGGCTTTTCCCATAGTTTTCCTTGTTCCTCACAGCGGAGCTGCAAAATCAGCAGTGATGCATGAATTTCCACAATCTCTGATAAGTTCTTTGAGAAAAACTATGTGTGTTTCACTACACTCTGATTACTCTCATGTGTTATATTATAGACATAGTAGAAAAATGTCATTAATATAAAATTTGTTTTAAACATTTTTCAGGAAAAGAAAAAGCATATTGGTAATACTATGCATGACAAAAAGTGTTAATCTTTATTGAATTAAAATTCTACCACCCATAATTTTTTTTTTTTTTCCATGAGAGAAAGACAGAATTTTCTAGTCTCATTAATGTAACTTAATAGCTCGTCAAAGGGAAACTGAGATCTGAAAAATAAATTTCCACTGCCAGAATTTTAAATTCCAGACCCTAAATACAGAGTCTGATTTCTAATTTTAAGACCAAGACTTCCCACTAAACTCTTCCCAGAGACAAAAAGGATTGGCCTACTGTTCATGTTTACAGGAAAGCAAAAAGGCCATTAATACATTGTCTAGTAATGTGCAACAGAAACTCTTGGTGCAATGTACCATCTGTGTCTTGCCTAAAATGAAGCTTACTTTTGAAGATGTCATTTAAATTATTCTTTTACTGATTAAAGTACCAGAGTGCCAGAGTGATGACAAGCTTTTCCCTGCCATCTTCTTAAAATTATGACAGAGTCTTTTTCATTTTTTTTCCCATCCTCTCTCTAGAAGTTCATAGGAAGTAAATTTTCAAAGTAGTGACATTAATGGGACTCATGCAGTTAGATCCCTATGCATCACTTTGAAAATTTACTTGCTAGTGTACTACTGAAAATTTAGGTCCTTGAATATTTATGATCCTCTATGGAATATCATAAATGTAGCTCTTATTTAAATAAATAGGTGAAAAATCTGCTATACATTCATAGTTTGCTGGCATTCATGTAATTGCAATCAAATTGTATTGGCCAATAATTTCAGATTCATTTTCATTGTTCCATTCATTTACTGTTTGACGAAATCACCGCCCTTTGATAACTTCCAGGGTTTAATCTCCCACTTAGAAGGACTGTGAGATAAAGACCAAGAGCATGGGGTAGGAAAGCATTTTAACTGGAAAAGTGTGTTTGAAAAGCTAAAAGCTGTTAATTTTCCTGGGAGCTGCAAAGCTTCGATCTTCTTTGGATTACTTTGCAAATTTCCATCAACTATTTTCTGTCAGGGACCTGTTGGATGGGTGCTGAGGGTGGGAAGGCAGGTACAGGGATGAGTGTTATGAGACTCTGTGGTAGTAGATTGTTTTAACCCTAAAATATGTCACAGACAGCTACAAAACTGTGATTGTTTCCAGACCTACATAATGTTTGTAGTTCTAGAGGGGCCCTAATACTCAGAAACAGATTCTCGAGCAGGACTTCTACAGTGTCTTCCTGCTGCTAAGTATTAATCAAACAGTATTAGAAAAGAAAATTCAGATTCATTCTGATATGAATCATCTACACTGTCCTCTGCTGCCCTTTGTATATGCCACATCTTTGCAAACAAACTCAGGCTCTTGATTTGTGGTGCTTTGCTGGGACAGGGTCCCTGCCCCATCTATACATGAGAGAAAGGTGCTCAAAGGGCTGGTTTCTGTGATTATGTCCCCAACACTCCTCCGCAGGAGATTGTTAGTCTGAATTTCAGGTGCTTGCTCTTTCTTCTGTGCACTTCTCAAAGCACAATGAGAAGTTTGTCTCTTTTTTTGCTCAAGCAACTCCTGCTGCCCTAGAAATTGCAAGTCAGGGTATTTCTACATCAGTGTCATCATGTAGGCAGTTAAAGTGTCTTCTTGACATAATCAGTTATTTATTGCTTTTGTGTCTGAAAGACTTCTAGAGTGATCTAGTCCTTGGGGAATGAAATGTTTTTATAAAATTATACCAGCTGAATAGTGGCACCAAATAAGGTAACAACAGAGCATTTGTTCTTCTAAGGATTCAGTGGAGGAGGGACCATGAGCACAATGAGCTATGGCAGACTGACAGCTTGAATTGTGCCAGTAGCAGTTTAAGTCTTCATTGTCTTTATCCTTTGAGAACATAATTAGATCTACCTATTAGAATGATATTTAATAAAATCAAGGTTTTCATACCAATTATATAAAAGAATGAGAAAATAGCATGTGACTAAGCAACATTGATTTCTGTCATGTTACTGAATGACTTATCTCCCTGGAAAACTGTAGTTTTAACAATGCTTAAATTCACTACTACTGATACAGAAAGGACCCGAGAGGGACAAGAGTAAATTTAAAAAAGGTGGGGAGGAGAAGAGAGAGAAACAGACTCTGAGGAGTGCAATTGTTAAGTCCTCTCTTAAAATATTAAGCTAAGAGCTGCCTATTTTTAAAAAGACAAGAGCACTATTATTTTCTAAAAAGAACCTCAAATCGAGACCACAAGCCTCGATCCATTCCATTGATATTTGTCCAATTTATATGACTCTAGTGTAGAATAGTCCTTGTTCTTTTAAAGACCAGATATCTCCTTCCCAAAATATGCATGTGTGTATGCATATTTGATTTTATCCAAAGTTTGTTTTCTTCTTGCTTTTGTGAAAAAGTGACATAATTCAGGTATCTTTTACTGCCTTAAGATTGTTGAAGTTTGTATTTCAAAAGTATAATAGTTCCTGTAATCATTTCCTGCTATTCCTTTAGGAACCTGAAAAAAATATATATGTGCTAGCTAAAAGGAAGAAAATGTTTTGTGCATGTGTGCACATGGGGAAAACAAAGAAAGAAAAAAACTCTAGTATGTGTTGCAGTTTCCCTTTCCTTATCATGAAAGCAAAAATAGCAAAAATAGAGCATTGTTGCTATGCATCTCATGGTCCTTGCTCATGTCCCCATGGTAACTAGCAGAAGTAATTCACATTCTGCAGAATCATCAGGGAGATGCATGCGTGTAACTGTTCAGAAAGCTAGATGGTCCAAAGGAGACAGTAAATATGGCCGGTTTTGAAAGGACTCTAAAAGGTCATCCTCAAGAAGTTAATAGAAGTCTTATTAATATGTAAACCATGCCAAAACAACATTTTTATTTTAAGAAGACTTTGAACCTGAAGTAAGAGGCAAAGCTCTGAAAGTTTGTGGTGGTGTAACGTAAAGTTAATGACACAGGTCCTCAAATGTTATCAGCAGGTAAAACTCCCCTGAAAACAGAGAAGCTGATTTTCTTCAACTTCAGGTTTGGTTGTCATTTTTACTGCATAAAAACTGTATTAAAAAGTTTAATGTTTTTGTTCACAATTGCATGCCTGTTCTCTTCCTTCTAAAAATGTCCTAAAGATTAACGAGATTTATAAACATTTATTTATAAAAGGCCTGCTTTCATAGGAAATGTCACTGGTCACTTTTATCAAATGTTCAATGGCATCTCTTAACAGTCCCACTTGGAAAAAAATTCCAATGAAATGCAAGGAAAATGAAACAAAGCAAATAACAAAAAAGTACTAAAATGAAAATAATAATTTTGCATGTTGAGGAATTATGACCTACATTCTACATGCCTTATATGCACTAGCTTATATGAGTCCTGAGAAAAGATTGAATGTTTTATATTTTTGTTTTCATTCTACTTTCTCTTCTCTTGACTATTCTTAATGCTGAAATTCCAATTTCTTTTCTCTTTAAGGTTTTCAGGCCTCACTTCCTATTAACCTTTAATGAAGTTTCTCTCAGAAAATCCCACAGGAGTCTGTATCTCTGTTAGTTTTAAAAGGGTGAATTTTTGAATCTACTGTGCTCCAGAGTACTTCACTTTGGAGTTTCTGTTAGCATTGAATTATTGTTTTTATTAAGTGTGTGTGTATCTGTATATACATATATAAATGTACTTTTCTGCACAACCTCACACACAGGTGGGCATGCGTGCCCACGCCGTGCATGCCCTGGGGCATACTCTATTTCTGCTAGAGGTGTGACACTGTGAGGGTACAAGGGAGCGTGGGGGTTCCTCTTGGGTGCAGAAGTGGCCTTTTGTCAGCCTCCAACCCCTGCCAGAGCCTGAGGATGATGAAGGAGGAAATGGCTGGCCAATTCCCCCCCTGGCCTGGGACTCTGCAGCCCTCTCCAGAGCTGCTGGGTACTGCAGGAGGCTGGTGTGTGCATTAGACGCACTTAATTCACGTTTCTATGTCATACCATGATACATGTAAAGATTTGTAAATCTGCAGCTGTATTTCTAGCACAAGACGTGTGCTAGTCACACCATGCCATAAGCCCAACTGCTGTAAGGAGCTGTGTCATTCACTCATCTGCCTTAACCCTGGCACTTGCAAGCTGCTTAAGGAGTGCAAGTGCAGTTTTACTGATGTATCAGTTCAGTCCTTACTCTGTTTCCAGCAAGAGGCAACAAGACTGGTGACTCCTGCTGATGATTCATTGCAGGTGATCATGTGAATTATCATTATAGAAAACTTTCTCCATAAAAGTAACTCAGATCAGAAAGGGACAAAGTCATCGCTACAGTGCTTTCATATGAGGAATAAACCTATACTCGCATAGCCCCGAAATACCTATATATTTGCCTAATAAAGCCTGAGGCCACATGCACATAACTCAAGATATGACTGCATGACAAATACAGCAAACACAGAAGTTCTTTTCAATATAGTAATATTTGATCATCTGAAATATTCATATAATAAGGATTAAGAAAGGGAGAAATAATTTTTGTAGCCTTTCTCAGGATTAACCATGCCTTAGCATACTAAGCTACCTAAATTCTGCAAAGCAAACTTATTACTCAGGCCCAGTTCTCTGGCTTTAAGTTTGCTACAAAAACCTAAGTTCACTGAACTATAGATAGAAACTTTGCAGAACTGAACTGTATCCTGAGCTGCTTCCTTGAAGAGTTTGGAACTTTGATTGAAACATTTGTCCATCCAGGTTCACACCTGCTTTCATACTCTATGAGATCAGATCAATTTAGGCTAATATATGAGCATCTTACCTGCCTGTAGTTGACTTGTCTCTGGACTATCGAGTGAAGCACATTGTCCTGTATAGTCTTGTGGAATATTTGCACAACAATAATGTTATAAACCAATAAAACTATAGCATTATAAAACCAATGTATTTGATTTATGACCCTACATTTCTGATTTTGCATGTATTCACATGAAGAAAGAAAATAATGTATTTTTTAATGTATCCCCTTTTATAAACCCTCCTAAATAATTGCAGTAATAGTTCTAAACTTTATATAATACTTTAAGTAAAAACATTTATTTTTACTACCTGTAATTGTTGACAGTTAAGGCATTCTTAATATGTCTTCCAGTAGACTAAAAACCACTGTAGGGTAGGGTAAATGAAATTATCACAGGATAGAAAATAAGGTTTCCAGTGCTGTGTGGCGTGTGTCCACTCCACTTTGAAGTATGTCCTTGGACAAGAAGGTGTGTCTCTGTTTTCCTGTCCTTGGACAAGAAAATGTGTCTCCATTTTCCTTTCTGCCATGTAAGAGAAATAGAGGTTGTCTTGCAGAGATACTTTGAGATTTCATTAGCTAATGTCTACACAGCACTTTGAACTAATGAAGCATTACAGTGCAAAGCATTACTTTCAGCCACAGTACTTCAAGAATGTAGCAATGATCAAATACCCTTTTCACTTACAGGCACTGAAGAGGAGGCTTGATTTTGTTTTGAAGTTCTAACGTCCTTTTGTCTTTTTATTTCACTTCAAGGTTGCTTCTTATCTTTTATTGACTACTTAGTTTAAATTCCAGGTTTTGTGTCCTCTCCTTTGTTATAAAAATTGATTTGAGGTTTGTGTGCAGCTGCTTAACTGGAAGGAGTAATGCATCCTAAGAAAGAAGGTTCCTTATTTCAAGAATATTGCATACTGTAATAATATCTGTGTCCACTGTTCAGTTTCTATTACTAGAGTGACGTAGGCTTAGTCAGCATTATCTTGAATCTACTATGTCATAGTACAGTAAAATTGAAGAGATTTATGTCTTAGGTAACGTACAATGATATGTGGGCAGGTTTACATCATTTACTGCTTGCAATGAGTAAATCAACATTTGCTTTAAAAAGGACCCTGCAAATGTGACTTGAATGCCATTTGTTTTCAAAGTCTGTATTTTAATAATTTAGGGTTGTTTTTTTTTCTTTTTGAACGCAAATAGCAAAATTTATGTGAGGTACAGGGTTTTTTATTTCCCAAATGATCCTTCACTCTAATCAAAGAGTGTGTTCTAGCAGCAGTAATTTCTGCAAGATGAAAGGATATAGTTTCACCGCATTGTACAGAACTGGCATAGTGAATTTTATTTGCTGCAAGAATAAGATTTGGTTTTCTTCTTTCTAATTGTTTCTATTTACGCAAAGGTTACTATTGAAAGGTTAAAAAAATGGAAATCTTGTGGAATGACTTTGTTTGCTGATGGTCCAAGAATGTTTTGTGCAGTTATTTTCAGTGTTTTGAATCATGCTTAAAACCAGTTTCACGCATAGCATAAAGTCAGTGGGATCATGAACTTTTTTCCAAATTGGTCGTGAATAATTTGATACAGCTATGAATAGTTTAAGAAGATTTCCAAAGATTCAGCTTAAGCTGAATTAATTATTAATCATTCCCTATCAATCCTAAAACTGAATTTTCAAGAGTAATTTCTCCATTTTCTGTCCTGTTGCACTTCTCCTTATTTCTCAACATCTTTCCATAAAGACAAATTATTTGCTACTGCTACTGTGGTATTGGTGTCCTGGCACTGCTTCAGGAAATGCTGAGGACAGATGACACATGATGCATTTCAAATCAGCACATATACCTACTAAAAGGAAGGAGATATAAATTCCCATAGCTGAAAAGGCAAAGGAATCTGGGGATCTCTGGAAGCAATTACAACGTTATGGAAGAAAATACAGGGACAGAAAATGCAAGGTCAAGTCTTACGGATGTACAAGGTGCTGGAGGGTTGAAATGAAACAGCAGAAAAATCAGATAATCAAGACACAAAAAAACCAGGAGAAGTACAGGTTCTCTTTTATCCCTTTCTAGGAAAGGAGCTGTGAGTGCAAGGAAAATCAGCAGCCATGCCACTGAACACATCTTGGGGAAAGGCAGAGTTGCTCAGAGCAACAGGAGCAACACAGCTGAAGCGTACCCCAGTGACTTCTTCCTGGAGTGCTGGCAGCAGCCACATTTTTAATCACACCAAGTTCAGTTACACAGAACTTCCTTTAGGGAAAAAGACTGCTTTAAGAAGTCCAGCCCAGAATTAAAGAAGTTTGTTCTGTAACAAGAAGGAAACCCTATCTCTAACAACCTGTGTTACTTCAGAGAAAGTTTGGACCACTATGTAGAACTAATTCTATTTCTCCATCCCAATAATACATTTGATAACAGCATTTAAGAATGAAATCGCTGTCACTTTTTTTGCAAAATACGCACTTTTAATGTCTAGGAAAAATTTCTTATCTTTGCTGTGGCGCATTAATAATTTTAGTAGAAAAACTTTGGGATTTACACAGCAGAACAGCTATTACACAGCTATGTCTACTGAGGAGAGGAATAAATGCTAAAGACACATTTTTACAGTATCCTCTAAAATTAGAGTTGGGGATTAATAGGCTGGTTTCCTCTACTGTCTGCATTGTTTTGATAGTTCTTAAAACAGCTGGTTCTACATGCTCACATGTTAATTTTATGTTTGTAAGCTTATTATGCCACAGTATTTCTTACAGCAGAACACAGAGGTCACACTTGCCCCTTCTGCTGTGTGTAGCAGAACTAATTTAACAGTGTAATAACTAAGACCATACTCATTCTCATTTCATACGAGGTGTTACTAGGAAACTCCATCCACTTAAATACTCACAATAATCTCATGGAAGATTTGTTTTGGAAACATAAAAGTTATCAGCAGGAAGAAAAAGGAACTTTCTCATACATCTCACCAAGTTTCTGTGTGATATGCTAGGAAATACTAACGGGCTTTAGAACTCTGTCAAAGCTATTAATGTATTTAGGTGTCTAACACTCTTGGAAATCCATTTCAGAAAATAAAAATGTGAGACATAGCAGTCTCAGACTTCTTGCAAAGAGCTTTGGAAATTTTTTCTTTGTCATGTTTGACTGGGCCTCAGTTTACTTGGATGTGAAGACAGGGAAATCCTTTCCCAAAGATAACAGCAGGAAGTTATCCTGAGTCTACCCAGAGACATGTTTTCACAAACAGCAGGTAAGTCTTGTGAGTCAGTAGATCTGAAGGTTGACGAAAACCACAAAAAACCCATCTGAAGCTTCATGGCTTTTGAAACCACGTACAGGATATTAAGCCATGTACAGGAGTTTTCCCATTCATAATCAAAGGTTTCTGGTCTCAGAAACTGCAGAACAGTTTTATCAGCACTGTGTATTCAACACTTTGCATACCTATAATTTTAATTGTAAATATTAGTCATGTGTAGTTTGATTATCAAGTCCAGTAAGATATTTCTTGAAGGCCCTATTTGATTAAATTCTGCCTTCAAGAGATGTCTTACAGAGTCAGGATGTGGTCCTGCAATACCACATACCTTCTCTTCATCTTGTCTTTTTCCTTTTCCCCTTGGTTAAGGCACAACTTTGTGGATTTCAGGACAGGATGCCATTCTGATCAGTGATTTACACCTATACAGATGCCTGCTTTCATTAGCTATTCAAAGGTATATTCTTATAACTTATGGGGTATTTCAAAAGAATTGATCTGATTTTTGTTGGTTTTTTTTTTTACAGAAAAATGTTACTAAATCAACAGTTGGCTAAGACAGCATGCCATCATCCTATCAATAATACAAATGCATAGGTTTAGAAACCCAATGACTGATAATCTGTAAAGTTTCAGTCCATTTTTACCAGTGTTAAAGTTATTTTCTTTAGGTATATTTGATTAAATTTATTATTGCTGAAACCTTGGAAGAAAATCTGGGATAACTGTTAAGTTATCACTGTGGAATTCATTCTTCCATATAATACTTTTCCATTGTTATATTAACTATAGTGCTTTTCTTTTATTCACACAATACAATAAACATATTTTAAATTAAATATTTTCAGAATCCTTAATGGCAGTGACCTACTACAGTATTTTTCATTGCCATTATCTACATGACCGACTGCTTTTGTAAAGGAACAAATAAGAGTTGGCAACTTATGCTGGGAAATGATTGTAAACATTAGGTTCAGACACAATGCAAAGGGAAAGGTCTTCTAAAAGAAGCAGGTTTTCATTTCAAGAAATTAGAATATTTTGAAAATATATTTTAAGCTCATTAAGTATGCAAGAAGTAATTTCTTGGAAATGTTAAAACAAGTTCAGCTATATTGCACCTGTTAAACAGCTGAAAGTCAACAAGTAAAATGAAGGAAATCTGTAATCCACTTCTCAAATATTTCTGTGAATTACGTAAAGATCTGTTACTTATATATTTGGTTGCCATAAGCTTGACTATAGTTTTTATTCTCTTAAGAAAAAAATAAAATGTTTGTATCACTAACAAGTTTCTAATGGTAAATTTAAAATTAGAAAAATAAATAGATTTTATTTTCTCCTTAGTTACCTTTCAAAGCCTTTACAATTAGCCCTCAGATCCCCACTGTTCTCTGTCAGCAGGCTGAAAACCAACAGGTAATCTTTTCAAATTCAATTTTAGTCTGATGTCTGATGAACCAGAGGCTCCTACTAGAAGTGAATGACTTACATGTTTGACAACTATATCAACAGAAAAATAAAAAAGCTATAGGTGGACAAGCAAACAATGTTAACAGCAAAGAATAAACAAATGTAATGTAAAGAACTAATGAATTGTTCTGTTTATTCAGCAAATTCTCACAAATAACAAGTACTGAATCATGGATGATCTGCTATCCAAAAAAGGGAGATACATAATACATATTTTTAATAATGAAAAGCTTAAACTCCTAAATCACAGTACTGCACAACAGTGTTCACTTCTGGCATCTCTCTTCCAGCAAATTTAATTCTATCTGTTCTGAAGCATCTGAGTATTCCTGCTGCCATGACTCCCAGAATTCAGTTGGACAATTCTGCCTTTTAATTTGGCAATAGGTATGATTTTATCCAAAGTAAAAAGGGATTTACATATTTCTCATATTTCGGGCAACAAGTGAAGTTTCATGAGCCTCTTGAAGCAAAGTTACTCAATTTCATAGGTTAGTCATTCTATACAGTTATGGAAGATTTAAACAAATCCCAGGGGTAACTTACTTTTGGCTTCATATGATACTAGACAATATTAGATCTACTGTTTATCTCTTTTAGTAAAAAAAAAACCAAACACAAAAAACTAATTTAATTAAATCTTTGCCATCAAGCAACTATACATATAGTATATTGATGTGAGGGAAGAAAGACAAATCCATCTGACACAGAAGTAAAATGAGGCTGTAGCTATTCAGGCAGCGTTCAACAGTTTTGGGATTTTTTTCTATGCAACTGCCTGGCTTCAATGAAGATGTAATACAGGGAAGAATTGAGGGGGTTAGGATTTTTTTTTTCCTCCAATTACATTTTTAATTTGGATTTTCATAATATATGATAAGAGTATTTTGTGGAAAATTGTCGTCCAAACTGACACAAGGAAGTGTTCTGAGTCATGATTAAATTTGAAAAACAATGTGTGTTCTGCCTCCTGTAGCGTTTTCAAAGCAGCTAACCAGAAACAGAATAGCTATGGACAGAAATAACTATGTAGTACTTAGCTACACTATGTACTGAAGCCTAAAATGAAATTTAATTCTATGTTTCTAAGCACAACAGTTTCCTTATGTCAGTTAATGTAGCAGTTCCACTTATGGGGATTTCTCCAAAATTTTCATCTTCTTGACAATTCTTATCCACATTATTCTGCAGATATTCACCAAAGTAGCAGTGAACAACTGGCAAATTCTGGCTTTAAATCTTCCTTATGTTTAATGTCTGTACTGTTTAAGGGACTGTATTAATGTGCTGAAATTTTAGATTGGTTTAAGAAAAAGACTCTTCAGTCTGTCTTTTGTACTAAGTAGATGGTAAATGATCTTATCTAGAATGTGGACAAGTACCTGTCTGTTAATTTCATCAGTACCTGTTTGTTAATTGTCAAACAGGTACTTGCTTTTTAATGCTCAGTGCAAGAGACGGGATAAGGGAGTGGGGGACAGTTTCTGTCACCTGAAGCAAAGAGGGGGCTGCACACCTGGCAGTGTCATGGGGGTGTGGGCTGAACACCTCTGTGAACCTCCCTCACCAAGGGCAGCCCCAGCTGAGCTCCCAAAGCTGGAGGTGGCCTCCTGCCTTCCAGCGTGGCTTCCACTGCAGCTAGTGTTGGAGAACAGTGCCCATATTCAAAAATGCAATTTATCCCCAAAAGATATAGATGTCCAAAGAGAGGAGTCACTTCTAGACACAATATGACCTCTTGAGGCTCCAATTCCAATCCTGTTTTATTTTTTTTTCCCCCTATAATAAGCATATTACATAATCTGCCCAAGAAACAAGTACAATCCATTAATAAATAAAAGATGTGAACACCAAATGCTTCCAAACAATAAATTGTATGTTTGGCATCACAGAAAGAAAGATACAGGACATCTAGACCTGCACTGACAAATCTCCACACAGATATACCCATAGTTTCCAGGTGTAATTTTGTGTACTGTATGCAGCGTGACTAAGCCACCAGCTCTGCCAGATGGTGCAATGTATCCAGACAGAGATGTGTTGCTTCAGCTAGGAAAGACATCATGACTGAGAAGGAAGAAACCCTTCAGAAATACTGAGCAGGAAGGCTACAGTAATGAAGATAAAAGTTAATGTAAGGGGAATCTGTGGAGTCCCTCAGAACTAATATGGAGACAGAGAGGACTGTAGAAAGAAAAATAAAAGTACATCGTTAATTATTTTTATTAAAAAAAAGAAAAGCTATCCACACACTCAGTAGATAGAAAGACAACTATTCCTTTATTTACCTGGATTTCTTATCAATGATAGTTGATGTTAATATTAACATATTTATAGTACTGTTGGTCTGTGCTCTTTTGGTTTCAAATATCTTATACCAAATTCCCATGACAGATTAGTTTGCCCTTTAAGCTTCTATTTTTCATTTTAATGGCTATGCAACATACCATGAAAAACAAAGATGGAATTTCAGGTTGCTGGGAAAGATTTCCAAAGGAATGAGATTTCCAAAGGAATTTGTCAGCTAATTTCAAGTTTGCTATACACATGATCCTGAGTTCTGAGAAAAACAAAGCAGTTGACATTCAAGATTTTATAATTGGCTTTCATAGCTTAATTTTTTAATCTTTTGGTTCCAGTGAATACAACACTGTGAATACAGTGAATACAGACACTGATTCTGACAAAACAATGGCTACTTATTAAAATCTGAGGCATTTTTCCAGACATTCAGAGTGCAAATAACAATGCATTACGGTGGCCTTCCCTCTTTTCTAGGTCTGTACTTCTGTGTTCCTGTTAAGACCACCATACTTTACCTTTAGCAATCACTCTCCAAGAAAAGTTTTCTTATCTGTGTGTTCTGGCCTGTTCATGAGCAAGAGAAAAAGAAGCTGACTTATAAAATTGCATGAAATCAGCAGTGAAAGAAATGAACGACATAAAAAAATGTCATTGAATTCTATTGAGTAGATTTCTTATTTCCCAATATGACAGCTTTTTAGCAGCACAAGGATTCACAATAGCAGCTTCCCAGATACTTCTGAGGGAGCATAAGTTTATCTACCTCACATATGCTATGTTGGGATTTTTCCCTAAGAGTTAAGAATGGCACAGATTTTTTTATTAGATGAAAGTTGCTGCATAAATAAAAAGCTTGCATGACTTGGTTTAAAATAACTGTTTTCATTTATACTGCATTTTATTCACAATTTACTCAATCTATTCTGGCTTTCCAATGGAATAATTTCTCACTACAAGGAGGGGGGAAAAAAGTGAAGTGAATTTCATTATTGTACCAAAGAAACATTTCATGAATATATTCAATCTGTACTAATGGATTTTAACACATTTTTACTATTCTGCAATGAACTGCTCATAAAGTTTTTAATTACCAAAGCAGTATCCGAAAATATACTGCAGAGAGGTGCAGTGTTGTAGCAAAGATTATTCCTTTATGCATTTAATCTTGGCTCATTAATGCATCTACAGGTATCTGTGTTTAAATAATATAATACAATACCTAATTATATAAATATATGTAATTCCATTAAATTGCCGTTCCCAAAACAAGTTGCTCGCATTATTTTTCAGTTAAAGAAATTAAGAAATAGCATGTGGCTCATATATCCCTGATATTCATCACCCAGTGATGTGGGGTATGAAGTACAGTCAGAGATCTGCACAGTGTAACTGCTTGAGATTAAATAATATTTGGAAAATCTCAGGATAAATTCCTTCACCCGTTCCTCGGCAGTGTGCTGTTTGCCCCATAGTGGGATGTATATTACACTGCATGACACAGGACATTCACTGAAGTTTATGAGTCATGTGGAATTTATCAAAAAAAATTTTCCGTTTGTATCATGCAGGCGTCAGACCATGCCATTTTGAAAGGAAACATTGGAACAGGCTGAGTCACTATCACTGGAAGTATTTAAAAGATGTGTAGATGTGACACTTAAAGACATGGTTTAGTGGTAGACTTGGCAGTGTTAGGTTTACAGTTGGACTCGATAATCTTAAAGATCTTTTCCAACCTAAATGATTCTATGATTCTATAGCTCTATGATATAATCACAAGCTGGATCCTATCCTGACCTGGGCAGCTCTCCTATATATCCTGCTGGTACCTTTAAAGCATCATGTGGACTCAGGTTCTGACCAGATGGTGCTGTATCAGTTCTGCGGTCTCCTTCCCCAATCCTCATTGAGGAAAGACCCACATCCCTACTGGTCCTTGTGTGGGATCATATTTCTGTCATGGAATTACACCTGGATTGTTCTCTGCCTGTGATCAAGTTGCTTGTTTGTGTTGGGCTTGGTCAGAAGTGGAATTGTACCTTCCAGGTATAATGTCATGAATTATCCCTGAACAGAGGTTACTCACAGGTTTGTTGAGGCACAGAAGGCACAGAGTGCACATGAGATGAGGTGGACTGGTTTTCTCTGTATCACAGACTATTACAGTTCATTCACGTTTTTCTGTGTTAAACCCAATTACTCATGTTTGATAAAGCATTTCCTAAAAAAAATAAAAAAAAATAAAAAAAATCTAAACAAGTCAAGAAACTTGGAAGAGACTTTTGAGTAAAACCTTCACAAGATTCTAGAATTATAATGCTGGCTGATGGTCTCAAAGATAACAGACAGAACCAAGCTGATGTTATTTTAGCTCTTTAGTTAGCTAATGTGTCCTCCACACCTTTAACATTTTGCTTATTTTGTCTGGAATAGTCTTTAATAATCTGAGAATGAAAATCAACAATGCAGCTTCTGGGGAAATATGAATCTTGATTTAATGCTTATAGATGGAATATCATATGAGTTTGTACCTACATGATAGAGGTCCCTACTTTGTTGTAAAACAGCAAATCCAAGAAATCTCTTCCACAGCCAGGAAAAGAGCAGATGCTGCAGGAGGAGATTCCTTGGAAAAAACAACAGCATCTTGAGAGAAAAGACAGATGAACTTCTTGTTCCCCTGTGGGGAGGATGGAATTGTTTTCTCATTGTATAAGCCTCAAGTTTTAACTGATTCTGCAAAGCAGATGCCTATCTCTGAAGAAACTGAGACACAGCACTAATGTTTTTCTTTTCTCTAGCATCTGCCATGAGTCACATGTAGTTTGATGCTCTCAGCTTGAAGTAGAGATGCAGGAACTTGAAGGCTAACCCCAAGCAGTACACTCAGTATTGCAGTTGTCTATATGAATGAAAATGCCTTTAGGTTCTTCTGTTTCAACAGAATACAGAAACTGTTTTCTTGAAATGATGACAGAAGTCTGTAATGCCCAAAACTTGAAAATGCAGCTAGGTGCACTTTTTGTATCTAAGATGATAATAGCCTAGAGATGATTTAGGAATGTGTTTTGTGTGTATGTATGTGAATTAACAACAGCAAACTTTTATTGTGGTGTGACTTCTTTTTAATTGCTCTTGCTGATCTCGCCTTTAGGAGGTCATGATTACTTTTGCAAGTTAATGTGCAAGACCAGATGATGCATCCTCTGACAAGACAGTGGAAGTAACTGCCAGCTGCTTTTGATGCCCAGGAAAGTGCAGGATTTATCTATGTTCAGCTGATGCACAGTAGCAGAGCTGGGTTTATTTGCTTAGACATCTGGGATATTTTCTTCATATCTTTAAAATGTAACTGATACTCCTAAACACACTCTGTGCTTCATTGATGCAGTGCTATACCAGTGGCAGTACACACAGCACACACAGTTCACTGTCAGGAAGATGCCATGCAACCATATGGAGCCAGCTTGTTAGGGCTACAGCCAAAGTCAGATGCCATGCACGTATCTGATATCAGATGGCAGCTCTACTGAGTCACAGGATACAGGCAGCCACAGCATTAGACATTGAGGAGTGGCTCAAGTCTACCTCCCCCCTCTTCATCACCAATGTTTTTTGCAACTTTTATGCATGCAGCACCAGCCCAGTGACTGGATCACAACAGTAATGATCCTGCTAGTCTTTGGGAGGGTTAAATGAGAAATATGACAGCCAGCTGAAACAGCAAAAGGTCAAAACCGAGCTAATAATAATCATCTAAATGGTAATTTGAATGGAGCTCTGATGTTAATGCTCCTACACTTTTAATAAGTGCAATAGGATTTCTAATTACCACAGTATCCAGGAGCTCCACTTGTTCTTTTACAACGGTACTAACTACAGCAAAGCAGATCCTATTAGCACTATGCCAAGGCAGATGCTCAAAAGTTAATCACATGTGTCTCAACACCCAAGTCCTCTGTTGTGGTCTACTCTTCAAATATGGCAAAGTTTAATTTTGTTAGTTTCTTTCATCACAGCTTAGAAGAAAAATTCATCTGTTGTGTATTCATTCTATAAGAAATATACCCAACTTGTACTGATTTCAACATTTTTTCTCTGTCACCACAGTAAGAAACTTTCTGATTTCCACTGGTTTGATGTGATATTTGTACTACAGGGCTGATCTGAAACGTGTAAGCACTTAGGCCACTTTGACGTAAGCAGCAAAAGAGAAAGAGGGTACTTTGGCCTAAAGTTTTGTAGTTGTTGTTGGAGTTGCTTGGGGTTTTTTAAGTCTGACATCGCTGAGGTCTGACTTAACAAAGACTTGTGGTGCTCTGGGTTTCCATGGGGGATAAATTTTATTTAGGTACAGTAAGAATGAGCTTCACTAGTACAATGCAGGTAACAATAATCCATGGTTTTAAGGAAAATGGTTTGTTCTCAAATGTTTGATTTTGGGGCAATATTACCATTAAGAAAGGGATTGTTTCTCTTGTTAATTATGGAATTGTCTGCAGTCTAACATTTTGCCTATATGTAAAGTTGTCTAAATGAAGTTTCTGTTTACCTTTACAGAATCTTTGTCACGCTAGCTGTTGCCAATATTTTGTCATTTCATTCTGTTTATGTTTTTATGTAAGCTTTGCTATTTTGGGAGTATGGAAGTGGTGCAGTTCTGAGTCTGTAATTAAGGGGTTTCAGTGACCTTTTTTCTCTCTCATGAGACTAAGAAAGGAAGGACATGAGCCACAGACAATACAGAATAAAGCTTCTATTTATCAAAAGCACCAGGCCTCAGGGTTATTTGATTGATAAAGCCGGTGAATGATAAAGCTGGAGTCTATCTCCAAAGAATGGTGCATCAGAAGGAGAATCTGTGGAGCTTACTATGGTCTCAGAGTCTCCCTCTTGATAAACTGTGGTAAGAGCTGCAAATATAATTTGGCAGTTCATCTTCCTTGTACTTCCAAGTGAATAGGGTGCCCAATACAGAAGAACGTGGGAAACAGTGAAAAATGTGGTGCTGATACTGTTGACATAACATGTTGTGTAATGTCTGTGAGTCAGCACTTCTGCTGTAATGGATTTATTTACATACATTTGCCAACACTGAGCTGGTTTGCCATGTAGCCTAGGTAAATCTGAATCCCATTGTAACAAATGTCCAGGAGTGCATGCTAACTCTCATTGATCTGCTTCACATGATTAATCAATATCTGTTACTGCAGGTACACCTCTCTGCACCTCATGGGTTTGACATTTTATTTTCCAGAATATCTAAAGTAGTCTAAAAGATGAAAGTGGCTAAGTTTGTTTGTTTACAGGAAATCTACATTTGTTTGACATTCACTTCTCAGTATTCTAAAGATATCTAGGGTTATTAGGAAAGCTCTGAGGAGCAAAATAAAGATATCATTAAGCTTCTGCAAAAGTCTGTGATGTGTCTGCATCTGCTATACAACAAAATACAGACAATAGAGTCAGAAAATATAGACAAGAGGTAAAGAGATGGAGCAAGGGGTAACTCATTAGTTAAGAACTCTATAATTTGGGGGAATCATGCTTGTGGGAGATATGAGGGAGGCTCATAAAAACATGGCTGAGTAGGGTAAAGCATCTATGCAGTTATTGCATATTTAATACAAACTGGTTTTATAAAATTGGAGAAGTAAACTGAATTACACTAGAGATCCACTAAAGACAAAAAAAAAAAATTTCACACTGTGCATAAATAAACTGTGGAACAACTTGCCCAGGATGTCTCGTATGTCAGGAAGATTTGCATATAAAAAGCACCTTTGAAAAAATTCTCAGAAAAGAGATGCTCATCAGTAGAAAGAACCACTTCTGGCTCGGCTATGAGCTGCAAGTTGGGAGAGTCTGCTGTGAAAGTGTAATTGTATGCTTGCTCTGTTCTGTACTCCTCCTAGACCAGCTGTTCTTACTAGCCACTGTTGAGGGCACGGTACTGGACTAGATGGACCAACCATCTGAAATGCTAAGGCTTGGACAACCATCCCGAACCAGAGTTGACCTATAGATGAATCCTGTATGTTTTATAACTGAAAGCCATTGTGCTAGTAGGTATTGTACTAAGTTATCACAATGCACTTATGCTGATGAAAAAAAGTGCTAAAGCATTGAAATACTGAAGCCTGAACAACAGGCCCCAAGCCAAACCTACTTAGTATGTCATCATTAACAAAGTATGTAAGCTCACTAGTGAAAGATGCAGCTTAGACAAAATAGAATCAGTAGTGAGGAGAGAATGTATCCAACTTCCCTTGTTTAGCCTTGCTCAAGGCTGAGAACCCACGTATTTGGCCTTGTTAGAAACTCCCTTGGTCTCCCCCCTGAGCCCTGGCCAGGCTTTGGGTGGAATCCAACAGGAGAATGAAACCAGAGATTTTCCACTCAAAACAAAGGTGCCGGCTATTCTGGCTTGTCAGTCTCTGGTATATAAGGCTGGACCCCCTTACAGAGACTTTGGCAGCCTCACCCACGGGTGGATGCTCTGCATAGGATTTCCCCCTTGCCGGGACAGGCTCTGTAAACCCCCGCTGTAACCGGGGCTGCCCAGCCACTGCGGGGCTGGGTGATGGGAACATGTGCAGGTGGTGATGGATCTTTCTTGATCTCTATTCTCTCTCTCGTGTAGTAATGACTTGATGCATTAACCTGTATTTTCCTGTTTGCTGCTTTAAGTGCACTGTTCTGTTTTTTCTTACTGCATGTTTTCTATATTACACTGTTACATTGGTTATCTCCAGTAAAATACACCTACTCTTTTCACTCTGGTGTCCGAGTATAATTGGTATCCTTAATCAGCAAAACACCATCCTTGCGTTTTGAGGCTTACAGATAGATATACAAATACTGGAGAAGGAATGGAATAGGTAAACTGATTCTAATTCAGAAGTTGTGCACCATTAGGCTTCTTCAGACAGTTAGCCTATGCCCAGGACTGTATTTTGGTGTTTTTACAGAATGGTAAAGTATATATTCAAGGGAAAGTAGATAGTACAACTGATAGCAAGGATTAAATGAGGAATCGGACCCTAATACCTGTTCCTTTTGAACTTTTCTCATTTTGATTACAAAACATCCAAAAAGTCTTTATAAATTGTAAAAGACTACAAAAATTAGATAGCAGATATGTAAACTGGGTAACATATGATAAGAACACATAAAAAGAGAAGAATAGGCAAGAGCTGATAAAAAACCCCAGCAATCACCTTATTCTGTTTGATGGGTAAAAATGGTGAAAATTCTGAAGGGAAAGACAAGAGTTGAACTAGTATCAAATTATTTGTCAGTATTTAGTGTAGAAATATAAAGGTTATATGTGAATTAAAAGTTAAGTTAATGCCTTCCAATTAATAGCTTATCAGTTTGCAAGACATGAAACTGAGGAATGGGCAGAGGAAAGCTGATTAGGATACATGGATGTACGTGCACACAGACACACACAAACCAGGGAGAGAATGAGGCATCAAGTTCAGCATAATGTAAAATGAGTTGAAAACTTGCCTGCCACCTATTAAAATACAGACAGGAGAAGATTATTATAATGAGGATTTTAAATGCCCATGCCTTTAATTAATTTCCAGTTTATATGTAAATAGAAACAGTCCATTCTGTTGTTATTAAGCACTTACGAAGATCTGTTCATGGTATGCTAAGTGCAAACTGGAAAGCCTGATTTCAGAACCTTTGGCCATTGTTGTTATGGGATGTTCTTTAACTTTGTGGCAACTCCTTTTCTAGCTTCTTTCATAAAAGTAAGATATATTTTATTACTTCAGGTTGTCTTTTTAGGTCTGTCATTTAATATAATCTGCAATATTTATTAATAAAACACTTATCCATCTCCTAAATAATTAATAAAATGTACTCCTATTGATAACTTGGACCACAGTCTCTTTTGTAGCTATTAACATCTGTGAAATCAGTGAGTCACCAAATGTTTTCAGGGACAGAACCTTGCAACAGCAAACCTGACTTGTCAGTGTAATTTGAGATGATCAAGATCATGTCTAATAACTCTATAATAACATACTTACACAATGACTGTAATGACTCTAGAGAGGGCATTAAGAATCACTGAGGAAATTACATGTGTTTTTAAAGTTTCTAATTTTAATTACCTTGTTCTGTAATAGACAGCAATGTCTAGAAACCAGCCATCATGTGCTTTCCATGATTAGAAAGTATATGGAACATTTTGGTAACTGCAAATCCAGGTTTATTTATTTTAGTATTGAAATACGGGAAAAAATGTAAATGAGAATAAATGGAATTACAATGTTTAGACTAACACTATTTTCTTAACTAACAGCCTTGTGAATGAACAGAGTAAATTTCAACAGTACATGTTTTCACCATCTGTGCTCCAATAATGATAGCAGGTACCAAAGGAGAATAGGGTACTTAAGTATAGCAGGAAACATCAGTCTGCTGCTTTTAGCATGAGCTGAATTTTCAGCTTTTAGGTGACTTGATTTTAATTTATGCTCCATTCCTAATTAAATTGTCTCACTGACATGACTGAAACCTAGCTTCCTGTGCCTCAGCCTTAATTTCTTCACACTTGATTGATAATGAATGTGCTTTACCATCATATATTGTTTGGATCTTGTGAGAGACAAACTGCATTACTATGGACTGCTACAGTCTGATTGGACAGATGAGTTATATTGACTATAAAGCAATTTGCAGTTAGCATTACCAACTATTATGTCATGCTAGACTTTTATTCCTTTCTACAGAAGATTTTCATTAACTCTCCTTTTAACTAACCAACATCTATCTAAAATTAAAGGTAGTTAACTGTGTAGTGAAAAAAATAATCTGTAATCATTCATCAGTGGAGAAAAAATGGCAACAAACAGTATGAAATTACACTTCAAAAATGAGAAATAAAATTTAATTTAATTTTTTGTACAAGTAACTACTTTTCAGTTCTTGCCACCCTTGAGGTAAGTTTTGTTTTGTCGCTGCTGATATCAAAGAACCAGAAAGCAGCAGACAGCTCCAGAAGTCATTCCAGCATTTTGTAAAAGGTTAGGATGGAGCAACAGAGGTGCACAGAGAGATAAATGTTATTTTTTTGTCAGTAGGGAAAGAAGAAGTGATGCATGAGGAACAGTTATGAGAAGGTAGACAAATTCAAGTAAAGCAGGTATCCTGCAAGACAGGTAGGTTTGTTACTTTAGTTAGAAAATGTTTCTTCAGCACATGGCAGCTAAAGAATTACTGATTTCAGAGATGTTGTAGAGCTTCTAATGAGTGGATACAAGGGTCCAGTCAATGGATATGCCTAAACAGCAACATTTACCCTTATTATATTTGTTTATTATTATCAGCAGAGTATGCTGATGTTATTGCCATTGTCATATCCAAAGCATGCTGTAGCACGAAAGTGGTTTGTAATTTTCTCCAACTGTCATGGCTTAGTACAAAAAGATACACTGTTAAAGCCAGTCATGGTGACCCCAAAATACAAAAGCAACCAGTTGAAAATAACTTCAAAACCTGTGCATTTGGGAAATAAAAACTTCAAAGTATTTTTTCAATACATTTCATACCTTGCAAGCAGTTTTATCAAAAGAAATCGATGCAGCAATTGCTTTATTAACACATGTTCTATTACCAAACATATATGTAAATTATGGAAAACTGTAATGGCAAAGTCTTCTTTGTGTGTGCGTGTCTGAAAGACTGTCCATGAAACTTTTAATTCTGCTCCCTTATGATTACCTCAACATTATGATATAACCTTTAGTTTTATGATCACACACTGTTTATTGCTGTACATAACATTTACATGTAGAGTGTGAATGAAATTTCTAGAGTAGCATTAATTCCAGCATTTCCTCATTTTTCAATTTATGCCCTTGCAGTAACAATAATTTCCTTTGGACTCACTTGAGTGTGTGTGTGTGTGTGTGTTTACGTATGTATGTGCATTATTTACTAAGTCTAGTAAAAGGAAGCAAACAAAACCTCCATCATTACATTTTCTTGTCATTCACACAGGTTATCTGCAAATGTGAAGCTCTTACCCTTCAAGCTAACCAGATAATAGCTTTCAGAATTTTTTATTGTCTATGTGGAGAAAAACTGGACAAATGACAGTCCTTTTCATTTTCTATTTTATTTGTTATGAGGAAAGATGAGATTGAAGGGATTGGAGGTTGGCTTTGGGCAAGGAAGGGTGCATGTCCTAGTCACTGCTGATTTCTGCCTTGCATTTGCCCTGTTCAGTACATTCTCATTTTTCTTCCACTTCTGGATTTCTAATCCAGGACCATTTTCTTTGCCCATCCATGTCTAAATTCTATCCTCTAGCATCTTAGCACAATTATGTATACTTCCTTCACCTCACTCACTTAAGAAAATCTACCTTACAACCCCATGGTCTTAGGGTATTTGACCCTTTAGCTCAGCTCCTCTATCTTTAGCTAGAAATCTACACGGTTTTACTTCACACAAGTATAAGAAGCTGGTATTGCTGAAGGACAGTAACTCCATGTTTGGAGTTACTCCACGGGACACATATAAAGGGGAACACATAGAAGTCACTAGATGTGGGTGACGATGCCACCACTGCTACCAGGTCCCCATTTGTCCTACCTTCAAGGGTAAGGCAATGAATGATTGAAACATTGTGGCTGGGAAACCTCTGGCTTAGATGAACCCCATGGCTGAAGATGGATCTGCTTATGTTTGCTGGAGATATGCTAGAATAGAAGATGATTTCTTCTTAATGGCAAATTGCCTAGGACATTTTAGAATGTTGCCCTGGATTTAAACATGATCTCTGACGTTTCTTCATATCATCTGTTTTATAGCAAGGAAGAATAGGGTCAATGCAGTTGAGACTGCTTCTCACAGACCAACTTGTGCTATGACTCACCAGATTAGGAAATTACAATATTTATTCCAAAAAAAATGTTGGTGATGGCACAGGTGTCTAAACAAGCAACTTGATCACAGGCAGAGAACAATCCAGGTGTAATTCCATGACAGAAATATGATCCCACACAAGGACCAGTAGGGATGTGGGTCTTTCCTCAATGAGGATTGGGGAAGGAGACCGCAGAACTGATACAGCACCATCTGGTCAGAACCTGAGTCCACATGATGCTTTAAAGGTACCAGCAGGATATATAGGAGAGCTGCCCAGGTCAGGATAGGATCCAGCTTGTGATTATATCATAGAGCTATAGAATCATAGAATCATTTAGGTTGGAAAAGATCTTTAAGATTATCGAGTCCAACTGTAAACCTAACACTGCCAAGTCTACCACTAAACCATGTCTTTAAGTGTCACATCTACACATCTTTTAAATACTTCCAGTGATAGTGACTCAGCCTGTTCCAATGTTTCCTTTCAAAATGGCATGGTCTGACGCCTGCATGATACAAACGGAAAATTTTTTTTGATAAATTCCACATGACTCATAAACTTCAGTGAATGTCCTGTGTCATGCAGTGTAATATACATCCCACTATGGGGCAAACAGCACACTGCCGAGGAACGGGTGAAGGAATTTATCCTGAGATTTTCCAAATATTATTTAATCTCAAGCAGTTACACTGTGCAGATCTCTGACTGTACTTCATACCCCACATCACTGGGTGATGAATATCAGGGATATATGAGCCACATGCTATTTCTTAATTTCTTTAACTGAAAAATAATGCGAGCAACTTGTTTTGGGAACGGCAATTTAATGGAATTACATATATTTATATAATTAGGTATTGTATTATATTATTTAAACACAGATACCTGTAGATGCATTAATGAGCCAAGATTAAATGCATAAAGGAATAATCTTTGCTACAACACTGCACCTCTCTGCAGTATATTTTCGGATACTGCTTTGGTAATTAAAAACTTTATGAGCAGTTCATTGC
>NW_020799091.1:89083707-89099910 GCF_003259725.1 Athene cunicularia | reverse complement strand
CCCACCCCCCTCCAAATGTGTTTAAACAAAATGATGATGTTCTATGCCTAGAAAGAATCAGGCAGCTGTAAAGCAGTCAGAGGAGAGAGGCTCTTGCTCAGTGCAATGGCCCACTCTGTGAACCTGGCAAAATTATCATCTTTGTTGCTTTTGTTATCTATTTAAATGAGAAAGTATTTAAGCTGTTCTGTCAGTTTTGCTGTTTGCATAAAGCCTATCACAATAAAAGAATTAACTTAGAATTCTCTAGAAATAATGAGGTAGAATAAACATCATCAGAGTCTAGTAAATTCTGCTTTATAGCAGCAAGCTTCTACACAGCTTTGACATTGCTTCCTTTGCCCCCTTCAGTCATAAATAGTTTTCTTCTTTTGCAGCCTCCTAGTTGCTCAAGCAATTCTTAGTGTCATAGATCACTCTTAATGACGGTGATAAACATGAACCACAGTTTTCTTGATAATTCTAACATTTCTTTTCCAAATAAGTTACTGGGATTGCTCAGACATGTTCCGGAACTGTATACAGTTTGAAGCAAGTAGCGTTTCAGGAAACACATTTAAAACCATATAATATGTCCTATGTTATAGTATAATCAGGATTTGCAGTCATGAAAGCTTTCAGAACTGTCCTTTTTTAAAAAAATAGTAGAATTTGGCAACTCATAGGTATTATCCTCTTTTTTTTTAAGAGCTTTAAATATTCCTTTCAGTCAGACTGCACTATAACCTAAGCCTGTAGACTATAATGTAAGCTTCTAGACTGATTTCCATTTTGTTTTTATTGTAAACCTTGGGAAAAATAGTCAAGAGCAGCTTTTTCTTTGCATACTAGGATGCCGAGAAAGACAAGATTAAACTGTTGAGGAGAAGCAAATATTTCAAACTTCTATCAGAATAATAAAAGAGTATTGAGAAAAAAAAAATCCTGCTACTAAGTTAAGAAAAATAAAAGGCTTCCACATAGTTTCTAAATGATCTTGTAGCTGCTGCTAATTTCCCTCTTATCTGTGAAGTCCATCATTACTGAAGAGGGGAAGAAAACTGTAATAGACAGTCTTTAGCCAGTGCGAACGAAAATACAAGTTGGAGAGTAGTTATGCTTTTATAACAAGTAGACAGGGAATTGTCTGAAAATGATGGTATAAAATATATTTCTGAATCTTCTGAAAGTGTAAATTATATGAATAACTACATATTGTCTATGAAGAGCAAATTTTAAAATAACACTTACCTATAAAATTTGAGATGGTGCCTCTAATTGCAAATATTCTCTTTGGCTACAGATTATGCCCCCAGTATCAATATGGGAAGAGCTTTCCCATGTGTGTTAGGAATTCAGAGAATGAACAGTACTAACAAGTGACAAATCTGCTGACATCTGTTCAAGACACATTAGCAGCCTGGTCAGCACCTCAGATACAACTCTTACTCTGCTGTTAACAAGTTTTCAGCATGATACTTCTGCCTTGTTTTCTATGACTGGCCTTTTCCAAGGTGAAAGGACTCTGCACAGGATTTCAAATAGACGTGAATGATTCTGAATGGAAGCTCCTAGCTTGTGAGAATGGGAAGAATCCTCTTCCAAAAGCAAAGTTTCTCTAAAAATCAGCTTGGAAGTAACCATGGACCCTTGGGACATGGCTTTGACACTATTTATAAAATGAGGAAAGCAGAGCTACCTTTTTCACATCATGGGGTAAGAAATCTTGTATAAAACCCTATCAGTGAATACTGGGGAGGATGTTATAAGCAATTCTTACTACCATTGTTCAAGGATAACTTTTTTTAAAGGTTGTAAGGTCTACTTCTCTTTCAAAATTATTTCTTTAAAGAGTACTATGAAAAATTAACAACAATTTGGCAAGATCAAAGAATCCCAGATGCTACTATTGTAAAAAACATAGCAACTGATCAAAGAGTACCCCAATGAATTCAAATACAGATTAGAGGCAAAATGAGAACAAGAAACACTCGCCTATTTTATTGGTAGCTTTTAGTGTAGTTTAGATAGAGAAATTACAGAAACTGGTACAAAAACATCACAAAAGCTGCTATTTTCTGTCCATAAAAACTAATTGAACTCAGTAAAATCTTGTTGTGTTTAACTGCAACAGCAGAGGTGTGAATTCTATAATGAAGCATTTGCTAACATTTTCCATTTGACATAAAATTCTGTAATATAAGCAGCAATGTCACCTAACATGAAATGGTTTTAATTACTGAACATGACTATTCCTGAACTTAATTATAATCTAAAAAAATTATGTACACAGAAAAAAAATTATATAGGAGTGTAAAAAAAACCCATAAAAATATAATTTAATTTAAATTTAATGTAAGGCTCCTATTTTCTTACCCAAAATATGAACAGTTTGATTCTCTGAAAAATTAAAGGTTGCCATGTCATCATAGTCAGGGATCAGAATAGAGGTTTGATTAAAATTTTCCATTAGTAATACCTTATCACAGAAAATCCCATTTCTGTCAATTTAAAAATATGTTGAAAAATTCAGGTTTACTGATCAAAAGAAACAATATCAGGAAAATAAGAAAAAGTTTATACATCATTAATTGAATCTTAGTTGAAATATTTTCCTTTATTTCATGTGGAAGAAAGAAATATATATTTTGCACTGCTTTAAAAAATAATTTCCTTTCTTAGGACTTTGCCTCTGATGAGTTTCAATACAGATTTTTTGGACTGGCATCTCTGTGGAAATCTATGTACCACATGATATGCTGAATAGGGAAAAATGAACAAGCCTGTTTACTTGGAAATGTCCACCCACAAGAAAACAGAAAAGACAGAATTATAAGATCTAATAGGTAAGATAAAGGCTTATTTGACCTGAAGTAGAGCATTTATTTTGAAATGTCTTTTAGTATTCAATTGTAATGGTTTTGGGTTTTTTTTTTTATTTCCTTAACATGCTTTTATAAAGCTATCCTCTTTAGCAGTAAGAATTTTGTCTGGACTTGTTTTTACTAGATTATACATGACAAAATTGTTCTAGATAGTAATCTTTAACAGAAAAATTTGGGTTTTGTCCTATTCATACTCTAGATGGGATGGGCTATGTGGAAATAAAGAAACAACACTGCTATTTATGATGTGTAATGACACATCTCATATAGAGGGTACTAGCCAAGAGCTTCTTTTCTAATATTTGGTTTTCAAATATTTGTAGTTGAGGTGGGCTGACCCCAGATGGCAGCTAAGGCACCACCCAGTCATTCATTCACTGTCCCTTCTCAGTGGAACGGGGGATAGAATCAGAAGGGTAAAAGCAAGAAAAAACTCATGGGTCGGGATAAAGACAGTTCAATAAGTCAAGGAAAAAACAAAACCAACACAAGTGATACAAAGGCAATCACTCACCACCTCCCACTAGCAGCCTGATGCCCTACCAGTCTCTTGGCAACACCTACTTTGGAGAAACTTTCCCCACCACAGAAGGCCTTGAAGATGTGCAAGCACTGTTCAGCAATAGCTAAAACATTGGTGTGTTATCAACACTGTTTTGGTCACAGATCTAAAACACAGCACCATATGGGCTCCTATGAAGAAAATTAACTCCATCTCAACCAGATCAAGTACTACCTCCACCCTTTCTTATTCCATATCATTTGCATCATGCTCACATCCTACAATATTCAATGAATTCTCATCAACAACCATCACCCCCTTCCCTGTCCTTTGACATATACACAGATAACTTTCCTTCAGTCTACTGACCATCCCCATTCATATGTCCGTTCAGTTCATTTAGTACATGACTCAAGCTCCATCTGTTGCAATGATCATTCAAGACAGGAGGTACAGTGTGTTGTGTTGGATTGTTGGATTTCAAAACCAGCTCAAGTTGGATCACTGCTGCACTCCCCCTTGTTCTTTATGAGGTTCATCCTGCACTGATTTAGTAGCTCCCAGTGTGGTACTTTTGACATACAACTATGGCATCATACAACTATGACATCACGCAACTCAAACCATGGGCTATATTCACCCAACAATAAAATTCCTTGAGGTATACCTCAGATTTCCCCAACCTTCTGCATTACCCACTGAGTGCATTCAGGTTCCTCAGTAAAAGCAATCCCACTAATTTGTCTTTTTCTTGAGGAAGAAGTAACCCAAAGTCTTTCCCTGCTGGTTCCAACCATCTGGAACCAGGGAGTCTTGGTTGTTGCAATATTGCTGCTGATACACCATCACCATATAAAGGGTAAAAAGGAAGACCTGGGCCAGTCAGTCTCACCTCTGTGCATGGCAAGATCATGGAGAATATCATCCTAGAAACTGTGCTAAGGCACATGGAAAATGAAGATGTGACTGATGACAGCCAACATGGCTTCACTAAGGGCAAATGGTGTCTGACAAATTTGGTGGCCTTCTACAATGGGGTTACAGCACTGGTAGATAAGGGAAGAGAAACTGATGTCATCTACCTGGACTTGTGCAAAGCATTAGATACTGTCCCACATGACATCCTTGTCTCTAAATTGTTCAATGTCTAAGTGGAGAACAGTGACAAGTGGCGTTCTTCAGGGGTTGATATTGGGACCGGTGCTGTTTAACATCTGTCTTGGTGACATGAGCAGTGGGATTGAGTGCATCCTCAACAAGATTGCTGCTGACACCAAGCTGTGTGGTGCAGTTGACACACTGGCGCAAAGGGATGTCATCTAGAGGGACCTTAACAGGCTTGAGAGGTGGGCCTGTATGAAGTTCAACAAGGCCAAGAGATAGGTCCTGTACATGGGTCAGGGGAATCGAAAGCACAAATACAGGCTGAGAAATGAGTGGATTGAGAGCAGACCTGTGGAGAAGGACTTTGGGTTATTAGCAGATGGAAAACTTACTATGAGCCAGAAATGTGCGCTCATAGCCCAGAAAGCCAACTGTATTCTGGGCTGAATTAAAAGAAACATGACCAGCAGGTCAAGAGAGATCTTCCCTCTACTCTGCTCTTGTGAGACCCCACATGGAGTCCTATGTCCAGCTCTGGGGCCACCAACGTAAGAAGGACATAAACCTACTTGAGCAGGTCCAGGCGAGGAGGGTCATGAAGATGGTTGAGGGGCTGAAGCACCTTCCCTACGAGGACAGGTTGAGAAAGTTGAGCTTGTTCAGCCTGGAAATGAGAAGGCTCTAGGATGACCTTATAGCAGCCTTCCAGCACTTCAATAGGACCTATAGGAAAGGTGGAGAGGGATTTTTTTACAAGGGCATGTAGTGATAGGACAAGTGCTAATGACTTTAAACTGAAAGAGGGTAGATTTAGATTAGATGTAAACAAGAAATTCTTTACTGTGAGGATGGTGAGGCACTGGAATAGGTGGCAGATATCCCCTCCCTGGCAGTGTTCAAGGCCAGTTTGGATGGGGTTTTGAGGAACCTTGATCTAGTGGAAGGTGTCCCTGCCCACAGCAGGGGGGTAGAAATTAAATGATCTTTAAGGTCCCTTCCAATCCAAACCATCCTATGATTCTATGGTAGCAATCAGCACCTGCTGATCTTTGACACATAGTAACCCCCAAGAAGAAGGCTCCTCAGAGACACCAGGCAAGGTAGACCACTGTTTAATCTGCACCCACAGCAGCTACACCAAAAACCCAGTGGTACCCTTTTGGGTCCTTGGAGTACCTTCTCCTGAGGCATCCTATGTGCAGGATACATGGAGCCTCTGGGCCAGTCACAATAGGATGCTTTTGCCACTCATTCCCTATTAAGCTCAACCTAGCTTTCACAGAGTCATCTACAGGATCCCTCTGTCACTACAAAAACCCAGATGCGTTTTGCCCCATTTTACCCTGATGGCATTAGGATACACTGATGTCCACCAGGACCTTATAACCATGTGGGTCTCTGTGCCACCAAATCCATACAGTCCAATAAACCTGGTTGTCCTTTTCCTCCACTTGGACCCTTCTGTTCCTGACTCCCATAATGACAAACCATAAGTCCCTTCACCAGCCACCTTGAGAGTGCTGAACAGAGACTCAGTAAGCATAGTCCAGGACCCAGCACAGTACAAGTTGACGCTCTTTGGCATAGTCAAGTTATTCTTTTGTCAAGCGCTGTGTCACTTCAACAGGATTGCATGCCTGTTTAGGTGTGAAGTTCCAGACTTTTGGAAGTGAAAATTGCTCTAGGTACCTGCTGAAATTCTCCCAAGCACCTTGCCACCCATGACTCAACTGACTCGGGCACATCCCTGTGTGGCATTCCCAACCAATTGGTTGACCTTACAAAAAGCCAAAATAAGATTCATAACACACATCACTATGAGCATTCTAGGATGTTCAAGAAACTGAATAGCCATTGTAACATGGCAGAAAACTTCTACACTAGTGAAGACGGAAAAGATGTTGTTTCTCACTTCGCCTCCAAGTGGGTCTCAGAGGAAAAGAGGAGAAAAGTGTGTTAATTGAATCCACAAGATGTTTCTCAAAGTATTGGGACAGCAGCAATGCAGGGTCCAAATACAGGATTAGGCTCAAAGGCAGTTCTTTTACTCTCCCAGGAAAAACAAAACAAAGTGATAAACAGCACAGTGAGCTGTAGAAGCCATTAACAAGCCCTGAAGTTTGATGTACAGCAAGAAAGGGAGCACAGTATAGAGCAAGTGAGGGAGCCAACAAACCAGTATCAAAACCAGATAAGTCAACATTGCAACTAGCAACAGCAAGTAACAACTTGTCAAGTAACAGCTAAACAGGTATAACAACTTTAAAGTCTAGCACATTCTGATCAAATCTATTGTTATCATGAACGCCTCATGCCCCACACTGGGTGCCAAAAAGGACTGTGGTGGTTTGACCCCAACTAGCAGCTAAGCCCTCACACAGTCATTTGTTCACTCCATCACAGCAGGATGCTGTAGAGAATCAGAAGGGCAAAAAGAATAAAAAATCATGGATCAATATAAAGACAGTTTAATAAATCAAGGAAAGGACAAAAACCAAAACCAAAACCAAATTTCAAGTGATGCAAAGGCTCATCGCCTGCAGACAAATGCCAGTCTCCAAGTAACAGCTACCTTGGAAAAACTACACTGATCTCCATCCAGTTTTATTGCTGAGCATGACACTATATGGTATGGGATATCCTTTTGGTCAATTGGGGTCAGTTTTTCCAGCTGTGTCCCCTCCTGACTTCTAATGTATCCCCAGCCTACTCGCTAGCAGGGCAGCATGAGACATAGAAAGACCGTGGCACTGTGCAAGCACTGTTCAACTATAGCTAAAACATCTGAAACACAATAACATTTGGGCTGTTATGAAGAAAATTAACTCCATGCCAACGAGACCCAATAAAGAAATATTACCTGAAATGTTCTGTTAATCAGCCTCTGTCTAAAGGTGGATTTTTTTTTTCTTCAGAATTCAGAAAAATCTTTATAAATATGTAATCTTTGATAAAGCTAAGTCTTTCAGTGAAAACAAAATAAAGTAGATGCTGTTTTCCCCCAAATAACCAGATTTCTTTTGTAGATAATTTCTTTTCATTGTAGACAGGAGATAAAATTTGGGTTACTAGAGATAGAAAGGATTGTGACATAACAGGGAGAAGAGAAACTCTGAACTGCTAATAAATGATACATTTAAATTACAATTGCAGTTACTAAAGAACGGTATATGAGTGTAGGATCATATATTCCATGTCAACAGAACAGTTAGAGAGAGGATTTGGACAAAGCAGAAGAATAATCAAGGTCAGCAAACATAGAAGAGAGAATTAATAGCCATTACGAGAATAATGTTACTGGGGTCAAGGAGATGAAATTTGTGAAAAGCAGACTTGCAAAACATCCACAACAGCAAGTTCAGGAAAGAAAACTGGCAATGTATTCAATGTATTTCATGATGGAAAAGGGGATGAAGAGCAAGGAGAATCAGGATAATTGGGTAATAATTTTTTTGAACAAGAAAACAATGGTATGTTAAGAGGCAGAGGGAGATAAGCCAAATTATTAGGGAAAATTTTAAAGCAGAATAAAAACAGGGCAATAGTTTGAACCACAAAAGGGAAAAGATAAGAGTAGGTAGGATCACGTCCTACATCTATCTTGAGGAGTAAAAGGACTATTTGATTGGGAATGCCTCAAAATAAATGTACATCTGAAATTAAAAAGGTGATAGAAAAATTGAAGAAGGATGTTCCAGCTGTTAATCTGGATTTTCTTTTTATGTGTTGCTGTCCTGAATTTTGTCAACACTAGATACAGGGAAGTCAAGGATGGATAACAGTTGATCAGGGTATTCACACTGTTCTTGATTGTACCAGCAATTGAAATACAATTTTTTCTTTATTTTTTTAATCACACAGATAAGCATTGTATAATTTCTAAGTAATGAACTGCCTTATATTTGTATATATTTCTGTACCATTTAAGGAATGATCAAAAGTAACTGAGATCACATCCTTCCACTTTTGTCTTTGTGAAGGATGTCTCATACACATCAGTCCAGGCAGGAAAATGTATAAAAGTCCATTGAGAAAGCATAAATCACTTCTGAAAACTTATTATGCAGTCAGAAGTTTATCCTGATACTTTTAATTACGGCCCAGTGTTTGATCCGTGTTCCTCTATCGGAGTAACTACTTCTTATCAGTACTTACTGCTCTGACCCATGGACCTGCTTCTGCTCGAGTGTCTAACACACATCCTCCAGGGACTCTTGATGGGAAGATGTTCACAGAATCACAGAATCATCTTGGAAAGGACGTTGAAGATCATCCAGTCAAACCACTAACCTGACACTGACAGTTCCCAACTACTACATCGTATCCCTCAGTGCTAAGTCAACCCAATTCTTAAACACCTCCAGGGATGGGGACTCCACCACCTCCCTGGGCAGCCCATTTAAGTATTACCTTTCCCAGCTCTCTGTCCTCTTTTCCGTGCATGGAAGCTTCCCACATCTGAGCAGACTGATAAGGTGTATCCTTCCCTGGCTCCTGGGAAAAGCCCCAGTGCATAATAGCAGCTAGGCCACAAGCTGGCTTGTGAAACTGCTACAAGGGAGATGAGAAAAGAGTTTTGGTTAAAAACACAACTCATTTGAGTTGTTACTGAGTTAACAGTTCCTCCGTGTTTTAGCAGCTGACACGAAAAGATCAAATCTGATCTTTTCTGATCAGTCTGACAAGAAAACTGTGAGGTAACTCTAACAGGTAAGCAGGGTAAGAAGGTAGAGTGAAGACTGTACATGATTATCCTTTGGAAATCTTCCTTTCTTATTTTGTAGGTATATTGTTTATTTTTCAGCTAGGTGTACTCTTCATCTTCATAACAGTTACCGAGCTGGTAATCCTCATGACAGACTTTTCCTCAAATTCCCTTACATTTTCTCTTTCAACTTAGAAAGTCCCCAGGAGAACTGACTTTCTTCAACATCTCCAAGTTTGACTGATGTGTTCCTGGAGATGCTGATTAGAATATATTATGGTCATTAGCAACTGAAGCTTCTTAATGTTCATTTTATTATAGTTACTTTTTGCTTTCAAAGGAAAAAGTTAAGGAAGATTTAATGAGACTGAAGACAATACTAATAGAAATAATAAAAAGTAATCCTCTAGTATATTATGTCTATAAATTCTCACACAATATTCTAGATTATGTGGTCTGTCCATATGAAAAACATGTATCACACATTTATTTTACTAGCAAATAATCCCTTTTATTAGTCAACAATCTTAAATTTGAAAACAAAATACACATCATGCTTGTGGGCACAAACCAGCCTCAGAAAAGGGTAAAGAACTACTAGTACATTAATAATAATTTCCTTTTCCATTCTTGCCATCTGGCATTCTTCTGAAATACATTTTCAGAGAGTAATCTCTCTGAAAGTCAAATTTAGACCTGATAAACCACTGATGACGTAACTGTTATGTCCCATTTCTGCTTCCCTTTGATGATGCTTCAAATGGGACATGTAGCATTTTGGGGAGTTTTTAGCTCCAAATGAGATGTTGGCTGTCCAGTAGGAAGATAAAGATTCCATTTCATGTATTTTAAAAGCCGTAAAAGATAACCTTAATTTCCTAGCTTACATTTATTTGCTCTCTCACAATGTCTCCCATATTCAAGGCTGAGCGTGAGCAATTGCCAAACATGTAATTGAAGAAGAGCAATGCCATGAGTGTCAGGTCTGTAAGTATATATATAAGTATGTAAGTGTCAGAACTGGTGAAATCACAGACAGTGTGCTGTCTACAGGGGGGAAAAAAAAAAATAAAAAAAAATTTGAAACTTGAAGTATGGATCTCTCAATTGAAGCAGAGGCTTTAAAATTACATACCGGTAATTTTCTTACTGTCTTCAATGGTTGCTATGAAGTTTCTACAAGGTGGCACAAAAATGCCATATTTTAAGCACAAGTTTGCAACTGTTAAACTGAACTTTTTAAAGTGTTGCTATAACATTAAACATTCACTGACTGAAACCTGCAGCCTTATCATTCTATCCATGTGCAAAATACTGCACAGGAGAAGCAACATAACCTTTAGCAAACTACCCTCACCATATATCTCTGCAGCCAATTAAGAACCTCCTCTAATAGTGAGGTGAAAGACAGAATAGATTTTTCTTTAAGAAAAAAATGGTTAGGCTGAGATCTGTTTTAGATTCAGGTTTTAGATGCTACAAGCAAATACTTATCAGATCCATAAGGAGCCCTGGTCCTCTTAAATCAGACAACCAACGTTGAGACATAAATTGCTATACTATGTTTGATCATTAATAAAATGAAAAGAATTGAAGAAAGTTACTTGGCTTTGAAGTATGTTTTCTAGATGCAAATATTCCGTTGTACATGTGTTTAGTTATGCAAAACCAACAGTCATAGTAAGTATTCACTGAGATTTAGCCTTTAGTTATTATTTTGATCATCTCATGAAAAGTGTTCAATTGGTCAGCAATAATGACTATTGGTAATTACAGTTACTGTATTTTTTTGACTGTCGCTTGAAGACAGGAGCTTCTATACTCTATTTGATTCCCTGAGCTCTCTGAAGAAAACTGAAAAAGCAGAAGTTATTAAATATTGAATATTACTAAACATTAATAGAGCAGAGCTCCAGTTTGGTGCATCGTGTCCTTTTAAATTATTCTATGCAATTAGTTCAAAATTAAGACAAGTTCTGTGAAACATTTATTACAATAAATTTGGGGAGGGTCAGACCATAGCTTAATAACAAATGGGAGCAAAGAAACAGAATACCTGTTTCCTTAGTTTTTAAACTAATGGGATGTACCTCATGAATAAGCTCATAGCTGCATCTCAACCTCTGTTCCATACCTCCCCAAGCAACAGCAAATTTCATAACACTACAAATAAAAATAGAAGAATGCTTGAATTGTCATAATTTAAACTGTAGGAGACTTTTCACAAGTACTGTAAGGGGACAGTACTTGCCATTTCTTTTCACTATATCTACTTTTTCCACATTCATCAAGGTCATTGTGAGCTTTTTTCCTTTGATTTTAATTTGATCTCAGTTTGCACATCATTTTTATGTAAATTTCAGGAGAGGTGACTGTATCTACATTTTTCCAACCATCTGGCACACTGGGAAATACAGCAGCATTCAACCCCCAATAACATAAATAAGAAAAGAGATAGATTTCAGAAGAGACTTTAAAAAAATGTGATTATTAACCACAGAACCTTTCAAATATTTTTATGAACATTTGGTGTGAGTTTCTGTCATTAAAGATCTCTGAAATACTTATTCAGTCAGATATTCCTTTCATGCCATTAGTATGCTTTTTCATTTATAAAATTAATAAGTCGAAATATTTACTTTCTGCTCCCTGTGCTGAAGTTGTGTATCATTGTTCATGAATGGAAACAAAAACAAAAGAAGAAAAAGAAGTGATAAGCCATGAAAGGATACCACAAAAAAACCAACCCCAACCAACCAGGTTTTATGGTATTTTTCATTCATTGTATTTAATTGAAAGAAATTGTAGTAGCCAAGAAATTATATTAGCTTTCAGATAATAAAATAAATGAGGCCAAAAATTAAGTCATAGTCAAAAATATGTTTCTTTTGCAAGTTGATCTATGCATTTGTTTTAAATGGGTCTTTACTAACTTTTGCATATCATTTTCTGATAATCGGCTTCTATAACTACATCACCTCATGAAGGCACTATTATATTTTTTCTCATTATAAAAAAAAATATACCTCTATATTAAAAATTCTATATTAAAATGAATATACAAAATGCTTTGTTTTTCTAAATGAGGCAATGTTAAACAATTTAGAACTGGAAGAACTGTGATACCACATATGCACTAGCAAATTGCAACTGGCTTCAATTTGCACAGGAGGGGAGCAGTGTCATATTCAGGCACTGGTACTATCATTTTGAGCTTTTATATTAATGGCATAATATTAATAAACACAACACTAATGTAATTCTTTGACTCAGTCAAAACTCTTTGGCAAAAACAGTGCTATACAAAATACAGCCATATACACACAAATGAAGCTTGTAAATATCTTTTCTGAAGCCATTAGTGAAGCTATTGTTCTGTAATCAGTTAGAGCTTCTCAGTCGCTACAGAACTTTAAAGTGTCTAGAGGGAAAATTCATTTTCTTTCCAGGATCTGACCCTGCTACATTCAGGCATTAGTCAAAATCTCAAATTATTTGACTGCAGAATAAAAAGAATCTGTTTTAACTGAAGTTTGAGCTTCAGTAGCATACTGGATTTTTTCACAGACATATTTTTCCACTTCTTATCTTGGAAAATGTCTTTGTTTTATATTGGCTTTCTTCCTATAAAAATAGTTGAAACTCATCTATTAAAACAAATCTTTCAGAAAAAAAATCCTCAAAACAAAATTTAAAATCTACCCATTTTTCTCATTAGAAATATACAAAGTGTTTAATGGTAAGTGGAGAACACAGGGCACAAGAAACAAGATATGGTAATTGAGACCATCTGTCTCACTAAATATAAAGCACATTTGTCTGTGGTCTCTCTTTCTGATCTCATTGCGGTTCCAAAATCTGACCATTGAAGTAGAGGAAAAATTGTCTGATGCATGACAAGAAAAATGTAGATGAACTCATTCCAAGACAAGTAGAACATGTTCTTATATTCTTTCAGAGCATGTGGAGAAGTAGAAGAGCAGAGACAAGTGCAAGAATAGCTGATCCTTTTTGGCTGCCTCTGATATTTGACTATCCCGACACCTTACACAGCAGCAGCTGACCTGGCAGTAATTCTGGTGACAACCTAGCCTATGGGCTAGAATTTTCTTGAAGCACTCATTACTGTCATTGCTGCTTTCATATCCACTGAGAGAACTGTAGGTCTGACACAGGCAATCACAGCTCACCATTCTGGTGCCATTAGAGTGCCATTAGATTTGATACAGCACCGTAAGGAACTAAATTCAAGAGCAGCGTCTTGAATGTTTTTCTCTTCCTCCTAGCACTTAATTTGCTGTCAATTGGTGGTGTGGTCAGTAACTACTATATAAATCACAACGTTCAAATACTAGGTACACATTATAATCAGTGTGTTTTGTTAAATATATGACCACCTTCACAAGGTTATCATTTATAGGGCTGTTGCTTTGTAAGTGAAAAGCTGCACACAAAATTCTAAACTGGAGTTACTCTGTAGTTCTCAAAGTAGGTATGGGTTTACTGCTGAAGTTTTTGCTGTTGGTTTGGTTTGATTCAGTTTGGTTGTGTCTATCTCTTCCTGGTCTCAGGAGAAGAAGGAAACACAGATGGTTATTCAAGTACAATGTGTATAAATGCATATAGTATATATAGTGTATATACTAAATACCGCTATAGGCTATATACGTGATATACATACACTATATATAGTATATACAATATGTAGAGATACATACTATATGCATACTATAGATGCATGCTATATATAATTTATATAGTATGTACTTATTCTTACATTATATGTAGTATATATTTGCTATATAATATCCATATAGTACTTTGACTACATGATAGCATAGATGATTTTTGATTGTTTTTCAGTGAGAAAACATTATTTATATGTAATATGGACATAACAATAGCTACTTGAATATATTAACAAGGAAAATTTTTTTTAAAGCAATAAAAAAGTTCTGTAACCTTGAGTTGCTAATGGGTATGTAAACATTAAACAAAATACTTACTTTAGGGAAAATGAACATGTTGGGTTCTCAGCAGAACTATGAAAGTAAATTTTAAGACTTCTCTTGTAAGAAACAGCATTTTTATTCAGAAACATTTTGTGGTATGACAGTTCAGTGAACAGCTCAGTGTTCTGCCAGCCATTTGGGAAGCTTATTTTGCAATGGAATACAGAAGATCTTGAAAAACAAAGTAAAAGAAATATTAATGTAATGGAAACTGTGACTTTCAGAGCTAGCAAATAAATACCTGGAATTCTTGTTTGAACATTTTAGTTGTAATGGATTAGTTAAGCGAATTTCTTAAGAGTCATCTTCTTGCCTTGTAAAAAATCAAAGAATGCTGATGAGACAAATAGGAACTAAAATCTAGATTAGTCTTTATACTGAAGGGACATTAAAAATAACATTGTGCTGGAAACTCAGGAAAAATTAATTGCAATATCTATACTGATCCAAAACTGTTTCCAAGGAATCAGGGTCTACTGGCTTTTATACAAAGAGAATGAACTGAACGGGTTGTTTTAGACTAAGTCTTCAACAATTGTTGAACTAGAGTTTTTCCTTTACAGTAACAATTAATTCTCTCAGTTTTCTAATGAAAATGAAAAGAGAGTGTGATAATTAGGGCTGCTCTAATGAATCTCTACAAGAAACACAACATAAAAATGTGTAATGGTTGCCACATTGAAATTGCTAATTATGATATTTTTATATAAATAGCTTCATAATGATACTAAGATATTCCTTTGCTCTGAACAAGTTAGAATATGCAAAATCATGGTGAAGGAGCAGCAAAAACTCAAATAATTCTGAGATATTACAAAAACAGGTCATTTGATTGACAGGGCACTTTAACATAATTTTATGTGATATCCTTGCTATGACAAGAACAAGTATTGGCTACAAACCTAATTCTGGCATATACAATTTTGCAGCTTTTACCAAAAATTATGTCAGAAGTTACATTTATTCAAAATAGAACCTGCAGACTATACATGGTTGATGTTTCTATCTTGGCAGGAGAGCCCAAAATTTATGATTTGTGCTCTCAGTCACAGGTTAGGCAGACAGGAGGCTGATGTACTAGATAAGACTGCTATTGTAAATTTACTTGGCATTTCATTTTTCAGTCACACTGGTAGTTATTTTCATACATCTTCAATCCATCATTTGCTGCTAAATGCAATTAGTTTGATTGGCAGATTTAGCTTCCCAGTGGGTCTTTGTCAATATTGTGTAGCAGTAAATACCTTGAGAGTCTTTTCTTCAAAACTTTCCTCAGTTATTTGCTTTTTCCTCACCCAGCTAACTATTGATTAGCAGCTTTCATACAGCTCTGACCCATCTGTAGATGCGATCAGAGCAGCTGAAGTACACGGTGATCAAAATCACCCATGTGGTAATAAAAACTGCTCCCTCATTTCCAGCAGTGAGAAACTGTGCAAGGGCCAGGGTGCCCCGAGGCTCAGCAGCCCCTGCCCAGGGCCAGCTCTGAGAGGTGGGTACCATGGTCTGGCGCCTGGCAGTGAGGAAAGACACGGGGGCCAGGAGGAAGAGCATCGGGAAGTTTTGTCAGTGGCCTGTGCCCCAGGCTGGGACTCGTGTCCAGGGAAGCCCCAGGGCTTACTCTTGACCCACACCTGGCCCTGCCAGCAGGACACCCGTGCCAGACTCAGAGCCGCCCCATCCTCATGGCTGCGCCCAGCCATGGCCCAGCTCTGCTCACCACCTCTGGTCACAGCAGGATGGGGCTACTGAGGGAGGCCCCTGCCCCACTGTTGGCCCTCACTGTGCTCTGGTCAGTGGTGTTTTAAGTTATTCTCTGATCACTGAAAATATATGGTAGCATGATACTTCCACTCTTTGTCATTGAGGCAGAAAGACACAGAGCTGACTTTGGTCTTAAATTAATATATGGGTAGTTTAAAATCTATAACCTCCCATGAAGAGGCAGTCAGGTGCTGTCTGTGTCACATAGGCTGAGACTGATGTCCCACGAGTGGGGGGGGGGGGGAAATAGAT
>NW_020799091.1:89064104-89083657 GCF_003259725.1 Athene cunicularia | reverse complement strand
AAGAAAAGAAAAGAAAAGAAAAGAAAAGAAAAGAAAAGAAAAGAAAAGAAAAGAAAAGAAAAGAAAAGAAAAGAAAAGAAAAGAAAAGAAAAGAAAAGAAAAGAAAAGAAAAGAAAAGAAAAGAAAAGAAAAGAAAAGAAAAGAAAAGAAAAGAAAAGAAAAGAAAAGAAAAGAAAAGAAAAGAAAAGAAAAGAAAAGAAAAGAAAAGAAAAGAAAAGAAAAGAAAAGAAAAGAAAAGAAAAGAAAAGAAAAGAAAAGAAAAGAAAAGAAAAGAAAAGAAAAGAAAAGAAAAGAAAAGAAAAGAAAAGAAAAGAAAAGAAAAGAAAAGAAAAGAAAAGAAAAGAAAAGAAAAGAAAAGAAAAGAAAAGAAAAGAAAAGAAAAGAAAAGAAAAGAAAAGAAAAGAAAAGAAAAGAAAAGAAAAGAAAAGAAAAGAAAAGAAAAGAAAAGAAAAGAAAAGAAAAGAAAAGAAAAGAAAAGAAAAGAAAAGAAAAGAAAAGAAAAGAAAAGAAAAGAAAAGAAAAGAAAAGAAAAGAAAAGAAAAGAAAAGAAAAGAAAAGAAAAGAAAAGAAAAGAAAAGAAAAGAAAAGAAAAGAAAAGAAAAGAAAAGAAAAGAAAAGAAAAGAAAAGAAAAGAAAAGAAAAGAAAAGAAAAGAAAAGAAAAGAAAAGAAAAGAAAAGAAAAGAAAAGAAAAGAAAAGAAAAGAAAAGAAAAGAAAAGAAAAGAAAAGAAAAGAAAAGAAAAGAAAAGAAAAGAAAAGAAAAGAAAAGAAAAGAAAAGAAAAGAAAAGAAAAGAAAAGAAAAGAAAAGAAAAGAAAAGAAAAGAAAAGAAAAGAAAAGAAAAGAAAAGAAAAGAAAAGAAAAGAAAAGAAAAGAAAAGAAAAGAAAAGAAAAGAAAAGAAAAGAAAAGAAAAGAAAAGAAAAGAAAAGAAAAGAAAAGAAAAGAAAAGAAAAGAAAAGAAAAGAAAAGAAAAGAAAAGAAAAGAAAAGAAAAGAAAAGAAAAGAAAAGAAAAGAAAAGAAAAGAAAAGAAAAGAAAAGAAAAGAAAAGAAAAGAAAAGAAAAGAAAAGAAAAGAAAAGAAAAGAAAAAAGCTCCTGTATGATATTGGTGGGACTTAATAAGAAGTAAGTGCTCAAGAATTTGTCCTGCAATGCTGATATAAAGGGAAAAATACAGCAGGTGTTGAATTTCTTAAAGGCAATATTTTTAATTATTTTTACTCATAATCTAATTAATGGATTTACATACAAATTATCAGAAATTTCATTCTTCACTCAGCAACACACATGCTGTCTTTTTCATACATAACAATGAAGATAAACCCTTGATTCAGTTTTAATTAGAAAGCTATAGCTAGTTCTTCTATATGATTTTGCGTTTTGGACATAGGGCAGAAAGATATATAATAATTAATGCTGCAGTACCGTCAAATATGATCAATTTATAGAAAAGGTCAAGGAAGTGAGTCGAAGAAAGGATTAAGTAGTAAGAGAATTGAGCTTACATTTACAAAAATGCGGGAAAACTAAGACCTGGCATAAGATGGAGGAGTCTACAAGAAAAAAAATATCTGCATTTATCTGCTCCATAGATCAGTAGCTGGAGACAGTCCGTTGGCATGTTTCTCTCCTGAAATGGTAAAATATGTTCATAGAGCAGCTATGTGGATTCTGAGTAACATATTCAGAATATAAGGACACATGTTTAGGTTTGTAGCAAGGTTTATTGGCAAAATAGATTAATATATTATTTTTTCTTTAAAGACTGAACTACAGTTTTTCATTCAGCACAAGAAAAGTCTGTTAGAGGGCCTCAAACATGGGTCTGTGGTGATTTGTCTCCCTGAACTTGTAAGAAGCCAAGGAGAGCAATAATATGAGACATGATTAAAGGTAAAGTACAATAACAGATCTATGAGGGGAAACTTTATTAGCCCTTGTTTCTGCTGTAACTAAGCCTCTCATTTTTTCAGTGCCACTTTCTTGGGATTGATCACTGTAAGAGCAATAATAATGATTTGTGAATTTTTGCAAGGAGTCAGGTTATGATATGTTGTATTTTAATAAAGAATATAGGAAAATACAGGCGTGGACTTTTTTACCAAAAAGCCTTTTTTTTAAATCTTGACTCATTTTTGAATGTGCAAATAACAAATTGACCATTGTGATTGAAATTTAAGAAGTACAGTAAAAATAAAATTGGTATACTGACATTTTTAGAGTGCTCTTTGGTATGGGCTCTAGTCCTCCTTCCATGGAGTGGAAGATTTAATTTTAATTTTTACAGGTGTTGTTTATGTATAATCCGCACATTAACTAACACCACGATCAAGACCATCCACCCCTCTCCCCCACGCCTGCACCCTCCTGAGCTAGGCATGTAAACATACTTACTAAACTTTGAAGTGAACTTTTTTCCAGATACAGGAGTGTTTATAATCATTTTGAAGTAATGGAAAAAATGCTTCTCTTTATTTACCAGAAAAGATTACGAATACCGTTTGGGGAAAAATGCTTTTGATAGTGTTAATGACACCTAGAGTGGAAAGCTGAAAGTTGTGCTAAACAGGACTATTAGTCTGGAAGGTGGTCACTAATGAAATTCTTTAAGCAGCAGTCATTGGTCTAATCATACTTAATCTTTTGACTGATCAAGTCAAAAAATTGTTTACTAATAAAACATTCTAAACCATGCAAAATGTGAAATCAATTGCAATGCAGAGGAGATCTAGAAAATGAAATGAGAGAATCAGGAATAACTTGCACACTAGAATAATAGAAAAGGAATAGCGTTCTCATTAAATGCAGGGTCATACCCTGGATTATTAATGACCAGAAATTCTTCTATAAACTTGCTAGGTGGTGATGACATAACTGGACGATACATCTGATGATTAAATCCAGCATGCCTATTAAGAGCTGTCATGCTGCCATTAGAAGAACAAACATAATCTTAGGTACTTATCAAAGACATATGGCAAATCTGATGGTATTGCTTAATGTGCTTTATTGGGCAGAAAGGTCTCTTGTGTTAAATCAGATTCAGTGAGACAGATCCAAAGTAGAGCTGTTAGCACCATGTCTAGACTGGGCAATCTGACAGCACTTCCTAAGACTTTTGCAGGAGGAGAGGAGGTCAGCTTGCATATCCTTCAAACAAGCCTGGAGTCAAGATTAGCATTTGTAGCTTATAATGTTTGAACAGTAGAACATGCTGTTAAAACTTGGGGCTGCAGCAAACCGGTTATCCATCTTCTGCTTGTCTTGGAGCTCAGGCAGGACAGGTTCGTGTCTGATTCTGAGCTGGACTTGCTCGTGTACTGTTGGTCCCCAAACTTAGAAGATAAACTTCACTCCTCATGATAGGAATACACAAGCTTTTCAGATAGATTAATGACAAATGACAAGCACTCTTGTTAGCAGATGACTGTTCTTTTGTGCATGTAAATATGGATATTCACAGAGAGACCAGACATATGTATAATTTATTTCTGTGCTTCTGTGATAGATCACATTTTAATGTGTGGAGTCTATTTAGATCAGAAGAAGCAAATGTGTTTGCCAAGCTTATGCAGACTTAATTATTTCTGTGTACTCCTTTTGAGTTCTAACCCTGTCCTCCTACCCCAAATATTATTTACCCTTCTTGGTTTGTTTAAAGGCACAGTGCTGTACAAATGAAACATAGAATTTTCAAAACTGGACAGGAATAATGATTTTTTTTCTTTAATACCAGTATTGCAAATGAATTTTGTGTGTATATGTATTTGGGTATTTGTGTACATGATCTGTACCTATGTTAAAAACAGTTCTTGGTGAGAGTGAAGGAGCACATCTCCACGATGCACATTTCAGGTACAAAGAATGACTAATTCTATCACTCTGTCTTTCTAATGTTTTCCTAATAGTTTTTCTTCTATGTATACTTACCGATCTCAGACATTTTAATTTAATCTAAAAAAAAAAAAAAAATTAGTATCTAAATTGAAGAGTCTAGAGCAAAAAAACCCCATTTTGAATCGAGTGGACGGAATTATCCTAAGTTTTTGCTGTTTTATGCTTTCTAGACCATTAAATCCAAAATGTATTATTTTTCCTATTGAAGGCTGGTATACAGCCTGCAAATTTCAATAAAGTCTACATGTTATTCCAGAGGTGCATCAGGCCCTGTCAAGGCCAAGAAGTAGAGAACCTGTGTGAGAGGAAAGAGAAAAAGATAATCCTTCATCCCACTGAAACCATTCACGGTTCCTTGAGCAAAAGGTTTATGTTCCCAATGGACTTCCTGAGGAAAAGGAAGCCTCATACTATTTACTTGTGGTTTCTAGAGAGTGCTCCAGGCGTGTTTTTGAAACAAGAGGCCCAACAGATGGAAGCCCAACAATTGGAACAGAGATACAATAGACTGTGAAACATGCAGGTAAAACCAGTCTGTATTGAAAAGTCTTTGCTACAACATCTGTTTGGGTCCTTGGGGGATATGAAAAATGGTGGCAAAGAAGCAGCCGTTTTCAGATGGAATATCCAAACATGTAATTTGTAATCCCTGAGATGTAATTTTAGTTTGGGAGTTGGTATTCATTTTCCCTCATTAAGTACTCATCTTGGACAGGTGAGTTCCTCTGGTAGAATGATGGTTTGATAATGCAAAAAAAATGAATATATGTTTAAAAATGTTATAGGAAAACATATAGTAGTCTTTTAACAGTTAAAGACTAAGAACTCACTTTGTTGTGACTTTGAGCCTCATTTATGACTGGCAGACATTATTATTACTACTTTTCTTAAAAGAGTAATTTCCACTTCAATTTTTGCTTGCTAGATTTGTGGTTAGAGAGTAATTATTATTATTATTGCCTAAAATGGAGATAATTCAGACAGTGCTTTTGAGCTGCAGAACTTTAATCTAGGTATTAATTATGTTTTCAATCCCTCCCATCCCCCAATCATTTAATGATGTATCTCTCCTATAAAGAATAAGTGCCTAACAAAATCAGATGTGAATTTTCTGAAAGATCAATGAGATCTGTTGCAAAGCAATTTGAAAGCAAATAATGGTACATTTGGAAGATATCCATCGAAAAAAAAATGGAATTTTATAAGAGCTCATTGGGCTTCAGCAAATTTACAGGCATATCAAAGAAGTGGACTCCAAATCTATCTTTTAGAGATTTTCTTGAGGTGTTTTTCCCTCATAATATCCTTACTAGTCATGATGTTGCTCAATGCAGTCACATCAGACTATCACATTCAGACAACTTATACCCACAGTAAGAAATTGTGATATAGTATTGTCTGTCTTCCAACAGGAAAGGAAACATTTTTTCTTCATCTGGTGGGCCAGAAGAGCCAGCAGAAAAAACTGGTTTTGGCTCTTCCCAAGGTTTCTGAGCATCCTGGTTTAGTTTCTACCGAAAAACAAACAAACAAACAAACAAAAAAAGGAGTGTAAGTATGAATGGAAATCTAAGGAATAGGAAAGCTTTGGAATACTAGAGAAATAAACCATGGAAGCATTAACATTTTAGAATGCTCAAGGGGATTCTCTCTTGCCTCTTTGTCTTCAGTTGTTTTCTTAATACCTTGTTCCCAATTGCACATCCACCTTTTGTGAACATCTGAAAACTGAATGTTTGAAAGAAAAGGCATTTTAAAATAAATGTTTTGATTGATATCACCATGCATAAACTATCTTAAATAATTATATGAAAGAAGAAAAAAATTAAACCCCTCAAAATCCATATTTTGAGACTGAACACAAAACTGCACAGCAACTATAAGAGAAGTGCTTTCCAAATACATGGCAGCGTACAATGTTAGTATTCCCTGTCACCCAAAAGACTTCTCACAGGAAACTACAGACATCCCTTTCCAATCATCAGAGAACATCTACAAAATGTAAAGGACAGTGGGACTTTTCAAAGAGAAGTAAATGAGGAAGTGTCTTTAGAGGGAGGTGCATTCTAAGGATATGTAGGCAGACATTCTGGCAGAAGTCAAATCATTTCTTAAAGTTTGGTAGAAAAAACAGTTTAATCCTCTCCAAAGAAACAGGCTTAGAGGTAAGCAAAGCTTTCTTAGCCCTTAATTTCTAATGTAGGTATCTAGAATTTGGTGGAAATTACTTGTGATTTTAGGGGTTTTTTTGAGGGGTAGAAAGAAACCCATATTGTCTGACTGTAAAACAGACCACTGTGCAATTTAGTAATATATCCTGAATGATGTAAAGTATTGCATTTTGATTTGTCTGGGGAAGGAGACGTGAGGAAGAGATGTACATTTTAGCAGTGCTTTTTTACACATATAGGAAGTGAACCGTAAGGGCCCAGAAATATCCAGAACTGAAAGAGGTTTGCCATTGGAAAACATCTCAGAAGCTGTCTGAAGATACATAGGAAATTCCCTTTGTGAGCAAGCCATCTGGCAGGTCATGCTGAGTTATGCCAAAAAGCTGAAGCAGTCAGAGCACAGTGGGGGAAAAACTTACAAGCATGGGAGTTAAATCCAGCTTTATGTTCATAGCAGTTGACTAATACTGAGAGCCAGGTCCTTACACCACTGCGACTCTGGAGATGGACTATACAGGCCACTATCAGGGAACGGAAAGGCACTGTGGCCACTGTTTTGTTAGGAAACCAGGCTAAAAACGATGTCATGGCTCAAATCTAAAAGTTACCCAGAGTCTTTTTCAAAGAATAAAAAGTATAACCAATTTCTTAACAACCAAGCAGACTAGCTGGGTGTTAACCTGATGTGGGCACAGTATCTGAGCTGTGAACTCCCATTGCTTACTGATGTAGGACCTTTCACTGGTTGCAAACTCTGGAGGGTTCAGTTGATGGGGTACAAAATGGAACAGGATTGGGGTGCATAACTCTGGGTCTTCTAGGTAAGGGAAGGCAATATGCAGAATTTCTTTTGTGTATGTATACATTCTGGCTATTTTCACCTTTGGTACATGAAAAGTGAGAGTCATCTAGACTTGAGGCCAACATACATTTGTATTTGCTAATGTATTTCCGAAGGAAAGAAACTCACACAATCACTCTGCTAGCTTTGTCTTGGTAGTTGAATGCATCAGCCAATTGCTACTAAATCTCGTGATGTAAATCAGATACATTAAGTTCTAGAATTTTTGTGAGAATATGTGACCAGGTAGAGGAGAAAATACATATTAGTGTTACTGACGTATGGAAAACCAGCAGTAAGCAGACTTTAAACAGAGAGTGCTGTGGGAAACCAGGTACATAAAAATGTGCTACTCACAGAACTGCCTTTATAACTTTTCACTGAAGGAACTACTCCACAGAAAGAGACAACAAAATTGTTGCAAGTAAGAAAAAGCAGAAGGAATTCTGAATCTTGCTTATTCACATGTAAAAGAAGGAAAGAAATAGTTAATGTTTTCATACTCTGCCCTGCTCGAGCCCTCATGATTAAGACCAAAACTGGATGGTAAATGAAATGTGCTGCTCATAGCTCAGTCTAATACAGAGTTATGCTAGATTAGAGCATGAAAGAAAAATATTCATGCCCTAATGATAATGTTGGAAGATGCCAGGAATATCTGCAGTAATTAAAACTCTGAAATATATTTAAAACTCAAACGCAAATCTTTTGAAATCTTACGATTTGGAAGGGTAGTTCCACCACAGTGACCGTATCAGCAGACATGCTGGAATTTATAACCTTCTGCTTTATTCGGGATTATATTTAGCTTTGAGTGTGTTAGTCTTTGATCTGGAATCACTTATTCTGCTGCCAATTTTTACAGCATGTTGTGAAGTCTGGCTGGCTTTCTGGCCTTCAGAAGAAAGTAGAGAAAGGACGTGAAAACAGATAACCTCACCAAGAAAAAAAAAAAAAAAAAAAAAAAAAAGTGAAACTGTATGATTAGTTCTGAAGTTTATGAGTAATTAGGAAATCCAGGCATCATGCAAAACTTTAGTAGCAACATTTGCTGAGAATCAACAAAAGTCAATTTTACATGAAGCTGCCACTGGACGATTTGCATAATGTAAATACATACTGTATATGAATCTGGTGAGACATTTAAACAGGTTAAGAAATGATGTAGGACTTTGGTAAATTAAATAGAAATTAAAAATCCATTTTAGCTGATCTGAGACATGTAAAGGCTTTTAGTTAAGATATTGTCTTTCAAACAATTTAGGAATTATGGTTTTGTTTGGTCTAGAGATAAAAATTTAAAAGAGGGATCACCAGTCAAGTAGAGAAACAAAACAGGAGCTATAAAACATCTGTCATAAGAAGGACTGATCATCTTTCTTTCTCTAATTTTTTGTGCCTACCTTTACATACTATATATCTCATCTTTACTAGTGCCCAGATTGAAGAGCTGGAAGGTACTATTTACTGCTAATGTGTTTCTGTGATGCATGGGCAAATGCTACTGACCAAAGGATTTATCTACTAACAAGAATATCAAGACTGTCACACAGAAAACAAACAATAGCTTTTACTTGAAAAATTTATTTTGTCTTAGTCCCTGAAACAACCTAAGGCTTACTCTGTCTGGATTTATAAAAACTGGAGACCCTAATTCCTCAGACAGTGTCACCTGATTATAGTTTCATTGTCTCTAATGAGATAGTACCTTTAACTGTCTTGGAGATTGCATTTCAAGGTGTTTTTCACATATAAAACTACGTATTTTGCAGTTGCTGGGTTATAATCTTTCTACACAGTTTACAAATGAGGTCTCCAGGATCAAGTTGCACTGTTTAAATAAGTTTAGCTGTTCCAGGTTTAGTTATTTAAGGGACCCTTGGCCACATGTTCACTAATTTCTATTTGTAAGGCCCACTTAAGACTCCTTGAAAGTTGGTTCACAAACTTGATTTCATAAAATCAGAGATACTGCTGCGGAAATAATTTTTATGTATTTACACATGCCATGTTTATGTGAGAGGTGTTTCAGCTGTTGTTTGAGCACTGTTTTGGTTCATGTTGTTTTGCACTTAGAAGTTTCTAGAATGACAGAAGGAGGGAGGTGCTCATTTAATATAGTCTAATTTGATCTCTGCTGTTCTGCTCTAGGGATGATGGTCTTCTAAAAAGTCAGGTCTAAAAGAAATTAGTCTTTTGTACTTTTAAAATGCAATCTGATTATTTCTTTAAGTGTTCTAATGTTGGATCATTATTTATTAATATCATTATTATTATGATAATCATCATCATCACTGATAATTTTCATTTAGTTTTGCAGTATGCTCTAGGAGTCCTCACTCAGGATCTGAAAGCCAGTTTGTGAGTTCTGTACGAACAGCAAATGAAAACACAGGTCCTCTCCCAAAGAGTTCTCAGCGAGGCAAATGAGGCAAGGCAGAGGGGTGTATAGACAAGCTCTATTAGAGTGACTTCACATGACAGTAAATTTATTAAGACTAATTCAGGACTTCAAGAAATTAGATAGGCTTTCTTTCCCTTTCTTGCCTTACTGGCTTGAATTTTGCTAGCAGTCTTCTCTTCTAATTTATAGTCCCCTTCCCTGGGCTATACCGTCTCAGCAGTTTCTAGTAAAAATAATTCCAATGTGCAGAATATTTCTGCATAAATTTTTCAGGTCCTCTGCATAACTGTATGATTTTCTAAGACAAAGCTTACCTACTAAAAAGTGCATATATTGGATAAGGCTTGCCAACAAGTTTCTCCAGTGTGGATTGTAGTCTAATCAACATGAACACAAGAAAAGCTATGACATCTAGAATAGTTTCTATTTCCTGGGGTAACAGTTCAGCAAAAAAAAACCACAGCACTGACATGTGAGGAAAAGTCTAAGTGAACACCCTTAATCCCTTATTTTATTATTTGATTTGGATGTCTGGTGATTTCTGTGGAGTTAACAGGAAAGGAATATGGTTTATTCTCATTACATAAGGTAATAATGACTTTGTGGTTGTAATTCAACTCAGTATGAAAAAAGAAAAGAAAAAATAGCTCAGCAATTTTGTTAGTAATTTTCATACCCACCCATCCTCAATAAATAGTGAATTTACCAACTAATGGGTTTGGAACACTTTTTAAAGATGCTCTTTCAGCCTGTCTCCTTTCTTGCCTCTTTCTTTTTCCTCATTTTCCTTGCTGACATTTCTGCTCTTAGTTTCATTGACATTAACAACACTTTCGATATATGCTACCTGAGGATCCTACAATTTAGCTTCATTTCCACAATCATAACCAACATAATCTCTCTTTTTTTTTTTTTTTTTTTTTTTTTTTTTTTTTGACTGAAGTGCTCTTTCCATTCAGTTCCTACACTCTGTTCTGTAGTTTGGGTTGAAAAATGGAGAGAGAGCGCCTAGTTGATGTTTAAATAGTAATTCAGCAGTACTTAGCTTGCTGAAGTGTACACATATTACCACCGTATCTATAATATTTTCCCCATGATTACCCAAGAGAAATTCAAGTCTCATCACTGATGTTCAGATCCATGAAGACACACTACTAAGTTGAAAGAAAGAGCTTCTCAGAAAATAATGAAGACTATGTTAGGATAATGTTGCCTTTGATTTTTACATGCCCATTAGACAGACTTAACTTTAAGTCATCACAGCTGCTTATTAGGATACATACAACCTCAGGGCAGTGATTCCCTTCCCTCAGCTCGTATCTTCCTATAGCGTTGTCTTGCATCAGCTGTGCCTGGCATGAACAGATTATGGGGAATCAAGCTTGCCCAGTGTGGAGTTGGTAGTTCAGTGCTTCCCTGCTCTACAGTAGCTGGTTCTGACATTGGATTCCATCTGGTCTTTTCTTTTCAGTATAAAGAATTTCTGGAAACAGTATAATGTTAGATTAGTGGAAAATTTGCTACTTTTAATACTTGCTGGGTTACTGTAGGTGTTTTAGAGGATTCTCCGTGTGTTGTTATGAAGTTCTGTAGCTTGTCTCCACACCAAGAAAAAGACAAAACATATGCTGTCTCTTCTTCAGTTCACAGAATTGAAAATAGAGGGGACTAACCAGTATTGAAGAGATTGCTAAGAGAAGCAGATAACCAGAAAAATATGTGTATATATTCACATATTTATTCTTTACAGTAAAATCAAGAAACATAAGAAGTAAAATTCAGAATTGTTTAAAAAATGTCATGCTTATTGTTCCAGTTTCTTCTTTACAAACTTTGTAGAGATGAAGAAAGGAAGAAGAAAACCAAGAAACACAGAAAATAGTGTAAAGAATCTAGATGGTAATACATTTGGTCAGGTAGCCAACCAGCAAGTGCCAATCTGTTGGCAGAAATCAGAGGTTTATTTTTTCACAGTATTAAGGAGAAATTTAAGTGACCTCCAAAACGTTCAGTCACCTATTGCACTAAGTCATCTGGAGCACACAAGCTAGTTTACCTTGTCATTGTTATTGTCATAATTTGTTTCAGTTCACTGCCATGATGTAAATGTGAATAAGATCCATGGCATTCATAAAGGTACTAATAAAAATGAGTGGGATCCAGTGTACTTATCTTAAGTGAAATAGTATATGTTAGGCATCAGACTGTTAGGAAACATGGGAAATAATCCAATCTTTCTAAAGTAAGTATTATAGACAGTCAGTAGAGACAAATACAAAGCCCTGAGTAGCTCAGACACATTTGATACACTTAAGTTAGAAAATTATTTCTCTCCCCTGAATTAGGTTGAACTTGTTTTGGATCTTCTCTTCACCTTTTTCTATGCAATAACTTCCCTCCTTCCTTCCACACACATGTCCCACCACTATTGTCAAAGAGTGTAGGATAAACAGCTGCAGGCACCTTCAAAGCTTGGCATGACCCAAAGTTGAAAGTCACTGCAGACTTTTCTCTGGGCTTCAGAGATGGAGGTGGTGATTGCCAAAGCCACTCATAAAATCCTAAACCTAGTTTGAGAGCAAGGTGATGGTTCTGCCATGCCAAAACACAGGACGGAAGGACCACCACATGGGCCCAGCTGTTTCTTCCTGTCATCCTTCTTGTGTGGAGAGGGGCGGGAGAGTGAAAAAGAAATTAATTTTAAAAAGGGTAGGACAGATGAACCAGCTCTAGCAGGTTCCTTTTCTTTTTTTTCTTCACCCTTGAGAAGAAAAGCTAAAAGATGTTATTTCACCACCCCAGCTGTGAACAGCAGCCTTACTACAGGAAACAATGTGGAAAGAGTAGTCCAAGCTACTGTGTTCTTAGTTCTACTAGTTCCCATTCCACCACCGGCTCTCCTTCCTCCGTCAGTTTTCCTTCCCCAACTCCACCTCTGTAAGTGTTGTATTTGGCATCAGAGGCAGAATAAGCTCCGTTCCCTGAGGCAAGGGTCAGTAGTACATACTAACCTTGTCAGTCTGTGTGCTAACATTAGGAAACATAAGCCTGCTTATCTCCCTTCCTAATACAACCGGTAACCAAAGGATATGGGGCAGTCCATTTCCAAAGGTTTGTAAATTTCCTATTCTAGAAGTTACCATACTCCTCACCTGAGACTTAAACACCCAGATGAATTGACTGAAACTCCCTGAAGGAAGAGACAGGAAGACATATTTTATGATGAAATTGAGGGTGTCACTTTTAGGGCGGGCTTCATGGGACAGAAGGCAAACAAGTGGGAAGAAGCCTGAACCTCACTGGAGAGCTGGCATTTCAAATGGTATGACCCAGAATGTGAAAGTTTCTGTTACTGAATAAACAACTCAGACTATCCTGGAAGGAGGAACTAGCTGACTGAAAGTCTCTAGATGTCCTATAAAATGGATTTTCCACCTCTCAGAATCAAATGGCATGCCCTGTGTTAAAAGAAATTGGTGATTTCTTTTTTTTTTTTTTTTTTTTTTTTAATTTATTTCTTATATTCTTAATGTTTACTTTTTATTCGAGAATGAAATGCATGAAGTCTCTTTCCTCTCTAGCTCCTTTCCTTGCAGTCTACACTAGCAGCTTTGATCTGCTTCCTGGATATTGGCTATCAGTAGGCTGTGATAAGGAAAGATTGGAAATGGGAGTGGGAATTTAAGGCATAAAAATGCCAAAATTTTCTATTAAAACATGTACTTTGTTGGAAACTCTGAGAAAGGTGGCATACAGTATCACCAATTTTATATTTTAAAATATGAAATTCCTACTGCAGTATCAGCCATATATTCTACAGACATACTGCATACTCCACTTTCCATCTCATGACTCATACTTGACTATGCAGACCATGTAGTTTGAACAGCACTGCCAGGTAGAATCTACCTGGAGGCTACAGAAACCATTGCTTCAAAACTACTCATGGTGAAAACTTCCTATAAATCAACTCTTTCACTTGATTGCTTGATCATATCACTAGATTACTGCACACACACACAAAACAAGTAGTATCTCCCCCAGCATGACTAACTTTTCAAGCTTCTATGAAGATTTGGTAGTACTTTATGTTGATCTATGTCTGGATTATAGTGCATTTCTAGCTGAGAAATAATTTCCTGTATCAAAATAGGTGATATTTGATATGGATGGCTATCCAAGGAGCATTCAGATATACTGTATTTCGGCATTTATCCTACCAGGCAATGACAAAAAGCAGGTTTATTGGACCATTACCTAGGGTCCAAATTCATTATCTGGCAGGCCTTATGAAGACTGCATGATACGTGCTGAATATTGCTTAAGATTCAAGACATTTGAGATTTTTTCCATATCTATGAATCAGAGAGTAATTTTTCTTCTTGATTAAGGCTTTTTTTTCTATTATTAAACTAGAATTTTCATGAGTGTTTCCATAGGTGTATATCCATTTTATGTAACAAACTTAGAAGTTAACTAGTTCTTATCCAAGCTATATCACTGTAGAAGTTATGAAAAAAATGAGAAGCAACATAAATAGCCTAAGTACTCAGAACTCTACTTATTTTTGCTGGAATACGTCTATGGAGGCAACTGAGATACTTTATTAATCAATGGAAGCAAACACTACAGAAAGAAAATTACAGTGCTGTATGCAATAATGCTTGGCTTTTGATACAGTATTTTTGTAGTAGTTTTGTAGTAACACTAGTTTAACTAGATTAGTAACATCACTGTCTGTGATGATTTTCCTATTACAATATTTTTTTATTCTCCTTAATAATTTACAAAATAAACAAGAAAAAAGATTCATAATAGAAATCTTTGTGGCTAAATATAAGGAAGCCATTTAAATGCATATTGGGACATATTAGATGATGAGCTTCTGAGTTTATATGATATATCCCCCTCAGCACTACTACTAGTCTCTGATGGCTATCATCAAAAGCATAAAAGAGGTTGTGTGAAAGGCTGTATGGTGAGGGAATTGTACTTATCAAGGTGATGCTGGATGCCTTGAGCAAAGTGTTCATTCAAAGCCCCAATCTCAGTTACCATCTCCTACAGGACAAAACACCTTTAACAGTAGCTGATTCCCTGAAGCTTAAAGAACTGTCATTCACATTAATTATGGTGTTTGGAGCTTGATATATCAATCTATGTTACCACCCATTTCTCAAGACTTACTGAGCAAGATTTTTCTGGTGAAGAAAGGTCATTGCTTTTCTTCATTTCAGGGTTTGTAATCTCCTGTCTTTCATAATGCTGAAATAATTGCTCCCACCAGGATATTGCCCAGCTGTGCTCAGTTTATAATTTGTAATATTTTCCTTTCTGTAAGTCAACTAGTGTATATTTTTATGGCATTCTCCCAAGTGAATAATGATCCAAACCAATGTATTTATTTAGAGGATTGAATAAACTCGAAAATTCAACTGCAAAATGTACAGAAAATGCATACTATTTTCCTAGCTTTTTAAAAAATATATATATTTCTGTTACTTCTGTTAGTCGTAGTGCTTACAGTCTCTCAGATTTTCTGTTCCATTGTTCATTAACCAAGGAGGAAAAATGTTGCTTTCCAGCATGTGCTAAGAATTTTAAATATGGAAAGGTCAAGATGCTGACTTCCATTGTGTCTAGGTGATGGAGACAGAAAGGTGAAGCTGAAGCAGTTTTAGAGTTTATCACAAAACAGGGCTATGGTACACATCATAAGAAGGGCACAGGAAAGACTGAGGCTTTTCTGGTCTCAGCTGCTAATTGTTTGTATTTTCTCTTTTAATTTACTCAGTCCTAGCTCTGAGAAATGGATATGGTTTCACTTAAAGGAGCTTGAGAAAACCATAGCACAGCTGTTAAGTGACAAAGAATTTATAAATTTTACTCTATTCACACAATGGATTGAGGCTAGAGATGTCAAATACATATAAACACTATTAATATAAGGCATGACTTTTGCTACTGAAAAAGTAGTTGCGACTCTTAATCTTAAAAATTAGTAGTTGGGAGAGATGAATAAGTCACTGATTTCTGTGATGGTGTTGGCTAACTAGGAGACTGTCCTGTGAAGGGATTTCATTTGCCAAGGTGGTATTCTATAGCACACTGACTACAATGTCGGTTCTGTGCCAATGGGCTTTCATTTACCACAAAAGAGTTCACTCCCTGCAGGATGAGACACGTACATTTAAATCTTACAAAGCTTTCTACTCATGCCATGTCTTTGAATTTTCCATCGCATCTTAGAGCCAGGAAATATCATAATGTTTCTAAAGAGATCTTGGCTGTCTTGGCTCTCCAACTGACATTTACCAGTAATGCAGTCTTTTAGCTTGACTTGGATCCTTCTCCTAGTCTAGCATGTTAAGTTAAACAGACATAAAAATTATAAATCACAGTCTCACAGGTGGTATTAGCAGGCATTATGCTTCTTGCCAGTTCAGTACCCCAAGGATAAGGGCTTCTCCAGCTCTAGCAGTACTAAGAAACACCTGTAAGAGGGCACATGAAAAGCCAGTATTTAAAAACTGGACCAAGCCACACCAGAAGAAAACATTATATTTAAACCAGAAAAACAATATCTTCATCAATAGCAGATTGTCTCATCAGTTGAAAGATGTAGTTCAGATTTCTCTTTCAAAACCAGATAAAATTTAAAATACCATTGCCTTACAAATGTCAGAAAGTGTCGGGAAAGGGAGTAATTTTTTGGTTTTTAAGTAAACCCTGGAATACTTCCAATAGCAAATATGTATCATTTAAAGAAAACTCAGATTTGAAAACCCTAGCAATATTATATAGACCTAACTAATGAATATTCAATGACTGCGGTACTAATTAGGATAAAGCAGCTAATACAGTCTTTCCACATCTCTACAGCTTCCCTGTTCTATCTAGTTAATACCAGTTGGTATTTGGTTGTATTTGGTTAACCCCATTTGGTGATTGGTAGCTGTAGATCTGTGAGAAATAGCAATAAAAATCTACTTGTGGCCTTACAAGGCAGATAGTTGTTTGCCGCTTCCACTTTCACTGAAGGTTTATTGAGGTACCTAAACTAAACCCTGCATGTACAGAAAATCTGAGGTTTAGAATGAACGAGGAAAGTTGTATCTGAATTAAACACTTGTGGTGGAGTTTATGTATATTAAAACTTCTATTAAAGCCATGTGTTCATTGTCACTGATAACAAGTAAAGATAGCTTTGATTCAAAGACTTTTGTGAGGGATTGTGCTCTCTCTCTTCTCATGTATATATATTATTGAATAAGAATTTGAGATAGATTTAATATTGCCAAACCCATGCAAGGATTCTAGGGACATTCATAACCTAACAATTATTTTGTGGCTGGGTCTCATTTATCACTTTTAGTTGTACAAGCCTGAGCCCTAATCATCCATGGTAGATAATGCTTCCATGCAGCAAAATTCATTAACATTTCTATCTTTGCTAAATAAATTGACCATTTTTTTCTTCTTCAAACCCTTTTATAGGTTTATATTTATCATTTGTCATCTGCATATGCTGAATTTTGACTATCATAAAAATCCCCAGGGGAGATTTCATCCATCTTATTAGCTTTGCCTTTTGTGAAGTTTTTCACCTAGCAGACCTCAGACAACAGCTTAAGAAAAAAAAATAGTTAAAACTAGAGATTCACACTTTGGTATCAGTAAAGTAAAGATGGTGAGAGCTTAATCTATCTTAATAACACACTGGTTGTGATAGACTTCTTGGAACAGATAGACCACCTAAGAGAAGTTGGCAGTGATGGAAACACCCCAAGCTGTTTGGGTGATGAGGTTATTCAGCATGACACTCTCAGGAGGGACACCAGGCAAATCACCTCATTGGCAGAGCAGCTGCAAGTTGTGTTTTTATTTGCAACATCCATGGCAGTGTGATTAACAACCAGGCATAATATCAAGTGGCATCCCTGGGAGAATATTAGCACCAATTACCCTCTATCAGTTGAATTCACTGATTATAGGTGGCTCCACAAAGCTCAGTGAGGGAGAGCGTCCAGTTTATTATATCCATGTATGAAGTAATCTAGTTAACATACTTCACTAAAATTCATTTATTGATGATAGTATTTGACACAGATACCTACAAAATAGCAAATATAGAAACAATGTTCTGCACTGATCTTAACAGAATATCAAAATTCTGAAGTAAAATAATTTATTGCACCCTGTAAACAAAATCACTCAGTAAACAAGAAACACTCCATCTTTTCTTGTTCTAACTTTTTCAGGTCTTAAAATTTATGCATTAGTAATGGGACACTCCAGCTGCTCTGCTACATTACATTTGCTGCGGCATCTCTATATTTGCATGTCTATAATATAGGTACAATTTTTGTGTACATCAGATACATTGTACTCTTGTCATCTGACAGTATATTAGGCTCTCTTGGCACACACAGTCTTGGATAAAAAGGTATTCTTATGACCAAAAGCATGGAAAAAAGTCTTTAAAGCATAAATAAAATACTCTAATACTAATTTTGCTGATGCAAGTACTTATAGCCTTGAAACCTACACCTATTACACAATTAAGACTAGTCTCTTATAGCAAGATCTAAATGATGCAGAGGAGTGGGGTAAGATGAACTTTTGAAAGCTAGTGAAACATATGTGTCACCCAAATCAATCCATGATTACCCAAAAAGACTATGGAGAAAAACCAAACCAAACTAAACCAAAACACCCAACCTCTAGAAATTCAGAATGTGTGAACACAGCTTTAAGGGACTCCTAGGAATAACATGATAGTTTATTAAATGTATAGAATACCGTGCTTTCCACCCACTTTGCTTCAGGGCATAACTAACTGCTTGAGGTACAGCACCTTCACCTGTCACCCACCAGGACAGCAGATTCCTCTCCTTTTCCAGTTAGGTTTGGAAACATCCTCCCCCATGGAATTTCTCCCATAGAATTCGGAATTTGTCTCAGTCATAACATGGTGAAACTGAACTTATTTTCTTTCTAAGTGGATCATTCTTTATTCTTTCATAAATTCTTCTGGTCACCAAGATCTTAACTACAGCTCAAAACCTCCTCTTCTTCTCTTCTTCTCTCTTCTTCTCTCTTCTTCTCTCTTCTTCTCTCTTCTTCTCTCCTCTCTTCTTCTCTCTTCTTCTCTCTTCTCTTCTCTTCTCTTCTCTTCTCTTCTCTTCTCTTCTCTTCTCTTCTCTTCTCTTCTCTTCTCTTCTCTTCTCTTCTCTTCTCTTCTCTTCTCTTCTCTTCTCTTCTCTTCTCTTCTCTTCTCTTCTCTTCTCTTCTCTTCTCTTCTCTTCTCTTCTCTTCTCTTCTCTTCTCTTCTCTTCTCTTCTCTTCTCTTCTCTTCTCTTCTCTTCTCTTCTCTTCTCTTCTCTTCTCTTCTCTTCTCTTCTCTTCTCTTCTCTTCTCTTCTCTTCTCTTCTCTTCTCTTCTCTTCTCTTCTCTTCTCTTCTCTTCTCTTCTCTTCTCTTCTCTTCTCTTCTCTTCTCTTCTCTTCTCTTCTCTTCTCTTCTCTTCTCTTCTCTTCTCTTCTCTTCTCTTCTCTTCTCTTCTCTTCTCTTCTCTTCTCTTCTCTTCTCTTCTCTTCTCTTCTCTTCTCTTCTCTTCTCTTCTCTTCTCTTCTCTTCTCTTCTCTTCTCTTCTCTTCTCTTCTCTTCTCTTCTCTTCTCTTCTCTTCTCTTCTCTTCTCTTCTCTTCTCTTCTCTTCTCTTCTCTTCTCTTCTCTTCTCTTCTCTTCTCTTCTCTTCTCTTCTCTTCTCTTCTCTTCTCTTCTCTTCTCTTCTCTTCTCTTCTCTTCTCTTCTCTTCTCTTCTCTTCTCTTCTCTTCTCTTCTCTTCTCTTCTCTTCTCTTCTCTTCTCTTCTCTTCTCTTCTCTTCTCTTCTCTTCTCTTCTCTTCTCTTCTCTTCTCTTCTCTTCTCTTCTCTTCTCTTCTCTTCTCTTCTCTTCTCTTCTCTTCTCTTCTCTTCTCTTCTCTTCTCTTCTCTTCTCTTCTCTTCTCTTCTCTTCTCTTCTCTTCTCTTCTCTTCTCTTCTCTTCTCTTCTCTTCTCTTCTCTTCTCTTCTCTTCTCTTCTCTTCTCTTCTCTTCTCTTCTCTTCTCTTCTCTTCTCTTCTCTTCTCTTCTCTTCTCTTCTCTTCTCTTCTCTTCTCTTCTCTTCTCTTCTCTTCTCTTCTCTTCTCTTCTCTTCTCTTCTCTTCTCTTCTCTTCTCTTCTCTTCTCTTCTCTTCTCTT
>NW_020799091.1:89038706-89064054 GCF_003259725.1 Athene cunicularia | reverse complement strand
GCAGGCGTTCTCATGCAGGTATGCTTGAGCTGATAACCCCAAAGTTCCAAGATTTCTGATATTATGCATAGTATCATTGTAATATTGTTAAAGGTTAACTGAATAGTGTTAAAAACTTAACTGAATATACATGTACTTTTATATATGTATGGAATGTTTGGGAAGGTTGGTTTTAGTAATAAATGGCTGAGTTTGGTTTCATTTTTTCATGTAGTTTTCCACTTTTAAGAATGCATCCTTCTGAGATCATTTCTCCTGAGAAGTTAGGCTAGCTTACTTCACATTTTTCTTGCAGCAGTTATAACACCTTCCTGGACCTGGCTTTCCCATGAATGGGATCCAAGAAATCACAAAAGATTCTGATACACAGATCCAGTCAAAACTCATAAAGTAAATTTTGTTCATAAACCTTTATGGAATGGTTCTGTTAATGTAGGCAAGTCATCTCCACTGCAGCAGTCAATAATAAAGCACTCTTCCTGAGCTCCTGATCTGATTAAATTACATTTTAACAAATCTTAAACTGGAATGAGCTCTTATTATGAAGTGAGTAAAGGGCACTATTATTTTCCTTTACACTGCTAATGGGCATATATTCTTACATTGTCAGCTGTTACTCCTGACAATGACAACACATGAAAAAAATAGACATTTGCAAGATATGGCAAAACTACAGCACACCATAAATGTTAATAGCTTTATTCATTTCAGATCTGGAATGTGACAAAATGACTCATGCTGGAGAACAGACTTCCTGGATCACAATACGAGGTAGGAAATGAAATTAGAGATGGTTAACAGAAAGCATTTGAGCTCAGCATCCCACCCACTCTTGAAACATTTGTCCAAAATGTGTCCCTCTCCTGAGGTTTAAAAGAATTTGTAAAATTTTTTCATATTGTCTCTCATTTTCTCAACTCTCCATTTTTACCTGGTGATGAAGGTCTGAATTACCCCTTCTGTTTCTAATTATAGTGATTTGACTGAATAGAAACAAGAGCAATAGAAATCTGCCCTAAAGGTTTGCTCTTGTGGAATTTCCTTCCACACATTTCAGTCCAATAAGATCCTAGCTTGGGAAATGCTGCTCTGAACAGAAGCGATATGAATGCTAAATAGACACCAAGTATGTTTTGGCATAGAAATAGATTGACCATCTCTGCTTGAATCTGTTAGTGTCGTAATCTAATTAGCTAAATTATACCCTTATTTTGTTATATCTCATTATATATTTATATTTATACTGATAATATGGAATAAAATAGAACTACATATTTCTATAAATGCGTAACAAATGAAATTAAAATTTTTATTATTATCCTTTTTTTTAAAAAAAAAAATTTCTGCTGTTGTTATCATAGGAATCTTTTAACACTGTTGTTTGGGTTGTTTGTTTTTTTTTTTTTCATTACAGTTTAGCATTTAAGGACATTTTGAAAGATAAAACTTCTCCATGGAATGGAAAATGTGAGTTTTCCTATTTCTTACTGGTAAATCAATCTATTATTTTAAATGTGAAAGGTGCTTCACTGAAGTCTGTACACATGATGAAGTTTAACTTTCATGTTTCTTTTCATCACTGTCATTATTTAAGTATCTTAGAATATGTTAATATTCAAAAACAGATAACATGATCTTGGTTAAACTTTTTGCCTCCAAAGGGTCATTCTCTTATCACACATGAAGCATGGAAAACTCCTTTGTAGTATTTTTGGGAGAAGGTTTGGCCACAGAGTTAATTATAGAAAAATGTGTTGTTATAGGAGGGATTTATAACTAATCTCAGAAAACTGAATCGTTACTTTATTTACAGGGCATGTTTCTCAATAAAAGTATAAAAAGGAAAACTTCAAAGACGAGCAATTGTATCTTTCTCATAAGACACAGACAACTATAAAGGATATAGCAGATGAGTGTAAGTACCATACCAGACAGACAGGATAATAAACACAATATAAAGGTCAGTTTGGCACTGGAAACCATTAGGGGAGTTTTATCTGAACAAGTACAGCAGACAATCAAAATGAGGTCTCTCCAAGGGGTAAAAAAGCTGCATTGAATTAAACAGACTAACCTATTATTGATAAGTAGAAACAGTGCAGTGTTCATATTCTTAATCTATATACAAGTAGGAGACATGGCTGGATTTTTTCCAGAAATGTTTTATTGCTTACCCCAGTGCTTTACAGGACAAAAAAAAGATGTAATACAATGAGACAGAGATAAAAAATTATGTATTTCCTTGGGTTTTATGAGATAGCTGTTTAAATATCTAGTGCCCCTCAAAAATTTATGGAGGCAGTTCTAGGTTACACTGGGATATTGGAATTCCCACAAAAGGGTTACTACTGACCCTTGACTCATGCCATGACACATTCACCTCACAACAGGCTGTGATCTCATACTTGTGTTTTTATAGAAAAGAACTGCCACTACCACTTGCTTGATTCCGCCTACATTGAGTTACAACAGACTCAGAATGGAAGGTCCTAAGACAGACAAGAACATTACATCAACACAGTGTAAAAGTTACATATGCTGTATTAGTTTCTTATGACAATGCTAAAAAGCAGTGAAGTTGAAGACTTTAAAGATCTTCTGATAAGCAGTATGTCATAGATGAATGTATGTGCTCCTGTAAAAGGCAGTGGAAAGGATTTTAAATTGTGTGAATAAGTAGTCACTTCCACCTGCTCAGAAAAGAAATATAAAATGCATTTCATAACAACTAATCTCTGATTTATTGGAATAGAATTCTTTTGGAGGGTGCAAGTTTATTTGCTTAGGTAAAGGAAAGATACTTTGGATTTGCCAATATGACGGTCCTTTAATTTTAAAATCTGCCAGCACGAAGAGTTGAAGTGATTTGAGCATAGAGATATACATGATATTATATACATAAAAGAAGAGTGACAATGCAGGCTGTAGGATTTTTTCCACTGAATAAAATTCTGTTAACTTGGGTTAGAATATGACTCATGCAGTGTCAAGGACAGATAAGAAAGTAGAGCTTATAAAAATAATGATAAGGATAAAGCAAAATAATATATACATATTCACGGTTCATCATATTTGGATGTGGGTTTAAAATTTATTTTTATTGATTGAGACAGGATTTAAGACCATTTCTGTTTTATTTTTTTAGACAAATTTGAGATTAGCTCAGTGATAATCAAATTTAGTACAGTAGTATGCTACATAATAGTGTGTCTGTGGTAGCCATTAACAGCTCTACCATTAAAAGTTGTATATCACCGTCAGTCAGAAGTATATATTAAGAGTGGGAATAACCTTGCTTTAGCTGTTTGAAATTTAGGTGTCTAGATTAGTCAATCATTCAGGCTCCTTCTTTAGTCAATAAGCACTTTCAGAGGGTGATTCATCCCTTCCTAATATAGGGGTGGATGAATCATCCCCCAAAGATGCCTCTTTCCCTCCTAAGAGCTATACTTTTCCTACCAAGATAAAAAACAACCATGTGGCCTCTGTTTCCAATTCTAACTATTAAATGTAGCAGAAATTTCAAACATCACTTACTGCAAGAAACTGCTGCTATAGACTGAAAAGTATTAATTTAAATTATCTGGCAAATAATATCAAATGACAAAGGTGTTGGGGAAGACTGTTGGCAGTTCGTTAACTAGTTGCAAAGAGAAGAATATTTGTTGAGCCATATATGAAACTATAGCGCTATATCATTTTAAAAATCACTGTCATTGATTGTTGCATAAAATAAATCTGCAGCTTGTGTTTTCTTAGCTCTGTGACAGCGGTTTTAATTGGGGTTTGGAGGGGATAGTGGCTGCTTGCCAGTGCTATATGCAATCATCCAGCTGTTCAGACAGTTAAAGACCTTAAGATGTAATAGCAAAGGAGCTGGCAGACACTCAGTCTGCCTGCTAGAGACCAGTGAGCATCCTAGCAAGCTATTTAAGACTTTATTTAATGTGGCAGTCATTAACAGTCAGAGAAAAAAGGAAGAAGCACTGTGTAATTGATTAGTTAGAAACGCATAACTTCATAGAGATTAAGGTGCTTCAATATGCATGCCATTGTCTTAATCTAACAACACCTTTTACTATTTAATTATATTAAACTATTAAACAGTCAGAAACTATGAAAATCTATTTGATATTGATAGCACAGGGTGCTGTCAGCTGAACTGAATATTAAGAAGCAATTATCGCATAAACCAACACTGGACTATCAAGCTTCCAGACTGGAAGTCTTGCCCCTTCACACAGAGAACCTGGTGCTCTTGCTCCTGATGAATTATTCTTCCATCAGAATGGTAACTTGAAGGATCACTTTGTTGGAAAAAGAAACAATTTAAGGAATGGGCTATTGTATACAGTTAGATCAAGTCTAGGAAAAATCCCATCAAAAAACCACCAGATCATAACAGTATATGTTCCTATCTATGCAGCTCATCTACAGTGGAAGAAACTATGTTCAACTTTAAATAGGAGACTACCTCATAAAACTCTCAGAAATGTGCTTACAGAGGAACAGGATGGCCTTTTCTCATTATCTATTGATTATATTTTGCCCTCAGTTGCTCACTGGAACTGCCATCAACTTCTGTGGGCTACATCAGTATAACGAAATTTTGAACTATACCTTGTATTGCTCTGTGTGTAATGGCATATAACTATCACTGTAGAGAGATCTTATTTTACCTAAGGTTTTTTTTTTTTTCTTTAATATACTGAAAGAGAAGTAATAGGTTTGCTTTTGCAACGTCAGCAAGAAACAGTGACCATTGTCTCAGTAGTCAATCACACATATAAAAGGTCTATTTTAAACTATTTTATGTTCATTTATACATTTTAGATTTATCGAGTAGCTTTTTAATGTTTTGTATTAGGCTCATACCTAAGACCTTACAAATAGTCATCGGTCTGCCATACAGTAGGAAAATGTGGAACAATTAATAACAAAGTACTTCAAGGTATTTCATCTCTGAGGTCTTAATATTGTCATACCACCCACCACCACTAGGACTTCTTTCAGAGGCTTATTAATTTCAACTCTGGCTTATTTGAGCATTACAAATATGTTGCAGGGGAAGAAATTACCACTTTGGGCCTTTTTTCTAGCAGCAAACACACTGAACCCTGCATTCTGATGAGCTGTCTGTGTTTACATCCTACAGAGAAAGAAAAACAGCTAAAATGATATGATAAAAATAAAAATGAAGATAGTATAAAATACAATATAATTGAGTTACTGATAGAAAAGCTTTGAAAAATCTAATTCTTTTTCAGGTGGGAGTTTGACCTAGGAAGTAATTTTGAGAGATATTTTAGCAATTTGACAGCACCATCTCCACTTTAGCTGAGTGGTACTAATTGGTACTAATTGGAAATTGATTGGTACTAATCATGAAACTACCACCTATGCCTCTTCAAGCAATAACACAAATCATTCAGTAGTATCCCAAGTCTGTAAGCACACCATTATGCTGGGGTCCCTGTTTCCTTGAGTTACCTCATTAGTAAGTAGTCTGCAAGGTCACACAGTGGTAACATCATCCATCTTGTTTGCAAATAGTCAAACATCCTGTCAGTGCCCAACAAATAACAAATACATCATAATAGCAGCCTATATCAACCCCAAGACATATATATAAGAAAACTCCTGTTGACTTTTCTTTTACACATTTTGCATCCCATGAAAATGAAGGTCCATGTGAGAGCAAGGGTGTGTGATTTGGTGGGAATCTCAGATCATTAAATTTCTTTTTTTTGTTTGCTGCAAATTATTCCACTATTATCTGGAAAAAGTCATAGGTTTAAGGTCTCAATTATTTTTTGAATAGGTCCCATGTGGCCAAGATAGCTTTAAATGGCCTTAACAATATAGCTCTAGAACAGAATAATGCTGGGCTTGAGATGCCCTAGGGGGTCCCTGGGGGAGGTCCCTGTTCCACTACCAAGATGCATTTAAGAGTACACCAAACATCTCATGGACTATAAGGCCAAGTATGAATGCAGATCCTAGAGTTTGGGTTGGGATCCACTAGTTTAATGGGGAAAAAAAATAGACACAAATGAACAAAAGGCCCACTAGTTTCAGAAAACCACAGAATTTCTTTTTCTTGTACAATTTTGATCACACTTTCCACAGTGAAATTATCTAAATCAGTATAATTTACCAGAAACTTTAACACAAAAGTTTTGATTAAGCTTTAAATACTCGTGCTCTTGTAATCAAGACAGCAATGGAAAGATGTGGTTTTTTGTATAAACATATCAGTAGACTCTTTCCTTCCCTTTGGTAAGAAGTGCATCATGGTTCAGCTTATGTGCAGATGCTGACATGTTACAGCTGAAAAAACCCATGAATTTATGAATATGAAATCATTGATTTTTTAGACTCCTCGATCAAATAATAATTCTTCATTTCAGCAATCAGCTCATTTATTACCTAATCCAAAAGATGCTAAAGTGGCATTGTTTGTATATTAAACCAATGAAACATGGTGATCTGAGGAAGAACTTACTGGTGTATAAAAACAGAGCAATGCACAGCAATGATCCTATTCCTCAGGGTTCTGCAGTACAGGGCAGTACTGTCTTCAGGCAGAGTTGTACTAATACACCAAGATTTCAGAATTATATTCATAAGAGTCACATCATGCTCTGTTAGGACTACACACAAAAAAGACATCAGTGGCTAATCTCTTCACAGTAGAAGAGGGGGACCCTAAAAGAGGTTATTTGTTATTTGGGTGAAAAGCTTATAAATCACTAACAGAATTTTTCATTTATGCAAAATTATAATTTTAATTCATAAGTGGAGGACAGAACTACAGCTGTATTTGGGAGAAAGATTGCAGGAAGTGCAGCAAAATTTATCCTGGACTGAGAAGGAGAAAGTTGTATTACAAGTAATGTCATCTGTAGAGAACGAGCTTGCTAGTGATGGCAATCTGCATGGGAGCAGATCCTTTCTGTTTGGTCTCATCTAGGAGCCTGACTACCCCTCTGAAGAAACAGCAGGGAGTGGAATTTCATCCATGGATATCTCCTACCATAACTCATCTCTGACAAGTCCTAAGCATGGCTGGCTCTCTCTGGCTGGTTCACTTGAGCTTGGTTTTTTGCAGGTTTCACCTGTTGTTCCACAGTACCAATCTGAGAGCAGACAGCCCAGTAGGAGGAGGGAAAAAATCAAATAAGTCTTGCACAAAGTGTATGAATTCATAGGTGTAAGTCTAGAACTACAGAGGGTGTTTCCTTTCTTACTTCTTCTCTTCCTTCTTTCCCTTCAACATTTTTTTTTTGTTGTTGTTACCATAGTCTTTTGTTTATGAAGTCATAGAGGGTATTTTGGCCAAATCTTAGTTTTACTGTAAAAACATTACCTTTTATCTATTTCTTTTTCAGTATTTATTCTCTGGCACTGGAGTAGTTTCACAGCAACTACAGGATGATTGTAGTTACAGGATCGCCTTAAGAAAACCCGTTTAGTTTTATGGGACTAGAGTGATTTCCCATTTACTAGGGTGTAGACTTATTCAAATAAAGAAGTTCTGAGATGGACCCTCATGTTTTTATCTGCAATAGTCTTGCTCCTTCAAGGTAAATTTCCTTTTTGAGCAGAAACTGCCAGTCAGGACTAATTGTCTTTTAGTTTTACAACAGTGACAAATGATTTTTGGATTCTATGACTCATCTTACCCCAAACCAGTCAGGATTTTTCCAAGCTGTGCAATTGGTGGGATAAACCCAGCTGTGTCAAATCATACTAATCTGTTTGAAAATGTGTAAAAAAGTACCCTGGGGGCAACATACCAGAAACATGAAGCCAATAAATAAGTAAACAAACAAATAAATAAATAAATCAGTTTGAGCTCCTTTGACTAAAATTTTCTCACAATGAAAGAAAAAATATTACCGATCACACCCACGGCTGATGTCAGTTCTATAAAGGCAGGACAGAAGAGCATCAGTATACATTTACTATCTTTCTAGTTTATATATTGAATGCAACTGACTTGTTTAACACTTTTATTAACATGTTATGTAGAACATAAACTATACTAGACCATTGTCTATAACTCCAGAAGAGAAATCGTACAGAGATATGCTTGAAGTGCAACACAGAAAGAATTTATACACCAAGGTCCATGACAGCAATCTGCAGGAACTGCTTGTAGCAGAGGGCCAAGAGCTCTTCAGTTTTCACTTGTAAAATTTATTAAGTGCCTGAAGTTCTGCTCTGAGCAATTTTAGAGAGGTTAGCTGTGCAAAATGTCTTAGAAACTGTCCCTTGCCTAAACCTCTAGAGACTAAGAAACTTGGCATCCCTGAAAATTGCTTTCATCCTACTCTTGATGCTACAATCTGTGCAGAATGTTCACAATGACCCAAACATTGTTTGGAGAGGCACTATGTAAATTGGTGGTTTCTCAAGACTCACAGGGACTCCTTTGCATCTGAAAAAAGACACACAGTTCATATTTCTACTTCCCAAATTTTGAAGTAAATAATCCTTAATTTCAACTGCCAAATCATTATCTTTTATTCGTGTAGCTTCTTCAGGTGCTCACACACATTCTTTCTTAAGTGATGTTGAAACTAAAGCTTTCTTTCCTGTAAACACAATATTAAATGTCTTTTCAATTTACATACTTCTATTTAATTTTATTATTCATACTATGCATTTTTTACCTTCCCAAATCAATGAAGTCTTTGTATAATAAGCATGGTATGAAGATGGTCTAGTTCTGTAGGATGTTAATATTTCCTTCCAAATTAGTAAGACTATTATCACTTAGATTAGCTGACCTGCTGGTGTGAGTTGTACTTGCCTAGGTGGTCCTCTCAAGCACTAGTTTTCTGAATGGCAGTGGACAATCTCATACCTCTCCTGTTGAAAGTCTGATTAATAAGAGCACCCACTATTATAACCTTTAAGATAATGAATAGACTGTCCTAGCTCCCAGCCCTGTCCTTATGTGATTAATCAGGCATGAATTGCAAAAAAATTACTGGAAGATGAAAATAAATTAACATGTTGTAGCAGGTAATTAAAGAGGATGCTTTGATATTCTACTAATCCCATTTAGCCTCTCCTGTTTTTCTTGCTTGTCAGCTACTGAATTACTGGAGTCTATTTATACAAGACAAAGAAGCATTAATTTATGATGGGTGTGTGTTCATCAGTTAGTGTACAAACATGAAGAGTGCCAAGGCACAAGGCATAGCCATCAGGAATTTATAACAAAAGATGCTCTGTAAGTGCCCTCATCTATGTGTTCTCTTCTGATGGGAGTTGAGAAGTTATTTCAGGAGTCATGAAACACATTTAAATCTCATTATAGGCATGGACTAATTTTGGTTTATAACTATTTGTGCAACAGTAAAATTTCATGTATTTTGGATTTTTTTTTTCAGCTACCATTTTTAATATCCTTTTTACTTACGCCAAGTAAATACTGGATTTTATTTTTTTTTTTAATTACTGTAAAAGGACCCTTTAAAATAGGCTCAGATATGGGGACAGAATACCTTAGGGATCAGGACATTAAGACAGGTAGTCAGGAGACAGTTCCTATCTCCATTGAGGGGGTCTGCATCAACTCAGGCTCACGACATGCTAAACAGTTATGGAACTTTCATATCAAAGCTGGTTTGTGCTAAGCCACTGCAGAGGAGACAAGGTATTTATGCAACTGGTCCTGCTGTCAGTCCTTCATTAAACATAGCCCTTCATCATTGAATGCTTTTTTTTTTTTTTTTTTATGTATAATAGGGACTGTACTTATTTCTTTTGAGAAATATCTTGAGTGCTCCTGCTGAAAGAAGCTGTGTAAAAGCTGAGTGAAGTAAAATCAGTTCTCTGCATTTTTGTTTTCTGAAGAGAATGTGATAGAAGCTTTATGGGAAACATTTTAGGGGATCTGTCTCATAGGATAAAAGCAGAAAAAGATAATATCATAGTAATGAGTTCTTGGAGTTCTAAAGAGCCTTAAACATTTGAAACCAGCAAACTACTAACAGTGGTTTCGCACCTTTCTCTTAAAATGGCCTGAGTACCAAAGGAAAAGGCAGAAAATACTACATTAAATTTTAGAAAAGGTTCCTGTGGTGATCTGGGGACTATTGGTCAGACAAATTAGCAAAATATATAATGTAGAAGACAGTCAGTAAGTACATATGGTATCACTGAGAAAAATCAATGTGAATTTTGTAGAGAGAAGTTTGGTCTTGCTCATCCTTTAAAGAATCAATAATCAGTTGCTATTATATACTTGTGTTTCAAAAAGCTTTCAACAGCCCACCTAAGAAATCAAATCATTCATTGCTTCTTTCTAAGGCTCTCTCATGAGCAAATAAATACTCAAAAATAGGAAAGAAAGGGTAGGAATAAATAGTCAGTTTCGTCAATACAGGGAAATCACTCTTGGAGTTTCATAAAGATTCATGCTTGGCCCTGTATTGTTACATACATACATACATACATAAATTATCTGGAAAAAAACTGGAGAGTGAAATGGCAAAGTTTGTTGACACTACTGAGGGCACATAGGGCTGCAAAAGTTGTTAATACAGCTGTCAATAAACTCCTAAAACTGAGTTATTGGGTGTGTTAAAACTCAGGAGTATAGAAAAATAAGTGTGGATAAAATAAAAAAAAAAGATGATCCCCATGTAAAAGGTAATTTTACATTTGCAGTGAGGTGTTTTAAACTATCTATAATCTCTGAGGAAAGAGATTTCAGAGGTCTAGCAACTGGACTGATGAAAGTGTTAGTTCAGGAGTCAACGATGGTCAAAAGAAAATGGGATGTTTAGGAACTATTGGGAAAAATAGAGAACAAAGCTGAAAAGCATAATGGCACTTCACACACATGGATCTTGAGTATTGTTGGCAATCCTGTCTCCCTGCCTCTGCAAGGACATAACAGAAAAAATATAGAGAAGAGAATCAATTATGAAAAACCTTACAGAACATCTCCCAGAGAAAGGATTAGACAGACAAGTCTTCAGCCCAGAGAAGAGACACTGTAGGGAGCTTTTGGTAGAACTGTAAAATCATGAGTGAACTGAGAAGGTAGACTGTTGTTTCTCATCATTCAAGAATTAAGGGAACTCAGATGAAATGTTGCAAATTAAATAAACAAGTGAGAATACACAGATGAAGTTAAGGAGTTCATTGTCACATGAAGCTGAGAGACCTACATATCTTCAAAATGAGATTAGACAGATTGAAGGATGAAAACATCATCATAAGAATATTAAAACCAGAATCTAAACTCTAGCTTTGGATGTTCACAAGCTAGTGATTTTTGGACTGGTACAAGAAGGAAGATGGCTGTGTGTTTGCCCTGTTTCTTAGAGTGCTACCTAGAAACGGGTTACTGGTCATTGCTGGAGACATGCTGCTGGAGGATGCTGCAAAGTGATACGAAGTTTTGAACCACTAGGACCATTCCTATGTTCTTATTATTACTAATAATTTTTCACTTGCAAGAAGTTGAAGTCAAGATCTCTGTCCTTTTCTTCAGGTTAGCAAAGGCATATTGTAGGTGTCTGATGTGAAAAGGTAAATTCTGAGCCTTAAAGGAAGTGTACCATTTGTCCATAGAAATTATATTAAATGCTCTACATTTAAAGCTACAAGATAAATCTCACCATAAAAGACTTGTAATTACTCCCTTGTAGGTTTACTTTTAAAATCCACTATGATATTAAACATGTCATAGTTTATTCCAGTGAAAATGGTATTCTTCCAAACTGGAAATTAAGACCTTCAAGATATATTTGAACAAACTGAATATAAAAAGGTATACTCTCCCTTTCTTTTTCGCCCTTTCTGTTTCTAATGGATAATTCTAAACCATCTGAATTTTAAATTCATTACATAAATAGACACTACAGAGGAATAATCATAAGAATTTAAAGCAAATTATGTAAATTAAATGTTTATTCATTATTGATGAGTTTCGCACATCTGTAATAAGTACTACCCTCCAATTTTAAGATATATTGACTAGGTCACCAGGAATTTTGCAAGTTATATAGCAGAATAGATAAGATTAAATTTACTGAGTTGTGCAACATAATAATTGTGGAATTACATGACTGCATTTTCCTCTCTTTTTTTTTTTTTTCTTTTAATTAGAAAAATAAAGTGCTAAAACACCCATTCGGGAAAACAGTAAAGCACATGTTTAACTGTAATGCAATTTTTTCATTGAAATGTGTATTTGTTGTTTACTATGGCCTTGCATGCTTTGCTGAATCAGAGTCTTAATGAATAAAACAGAAATTTTTATGAGGTCTACCAAAATTAGTAAAGGACCTAATAAGCTGCATTTTGATGCATCTCTGTCTTCCTTTCCATCTCTATTGATTCATTCTGGCCAGCTGATTTCACCTATACAGCATTCAGTGAAGGATGGGAGCAAAAATCAGGCTATAAGATTAAAGGGTTGCGTTTAAAAAGTAATTTGCCTACATTGTACATATATATTATGATACTCCTGTTATACCTATTAATGTTATATGGCTGTGATATCAACAAAAATTATCAGAAAAGAGACCTAACTTTTCTACTTCGTAACTCTTCTATCCAAATCACTGAGATAGTCCAGAAGGGTCAATGTGCTGTGGTGTAGCACTGAGTCTAAAGGATCTGGATTGCAAAATGCAGGGAAACTGGCTCCCTTGTTACTGTTACAGGGCTGGGAACATTATGGGTAGTTTTAAGCCAGACCTACATATAAAGAAATATTTACTTTCTCCATAGCGAATGTCTACCTTCTAGATTAATTTTTGTTTAAACTAGTAAACTTATTACTGAAGTGCAGTCATTTTTTTATAAATGTTGTTTGCCTTGCTTTTTTTTGGATAATGAAAAAAGATACCTTGCAGCAACAACTGTCATTCCGGCATGGAGTACAGGAAACAATGTCTGTTCCTACTTATTTCAGCAAAATGCTTCAGAATCAAGAAAAATGTGAGATTGATACGTTATAAACATTGCAAATGCACTTAATTTCTCAAAAATTAATATTATTTTCTTTTTGATCTTTCATCATAATTAAAATTATTTTCTCTTATGAAGCTGAAATAAAACATTGATGCACGTTAGGACAATATTCCTAGACTTCAAATGGCAAAGCACAAACATCAGTCAGACACAAACATGCACTGCAAGTCACTTCACCCCTGGATCAGTTTCTCTCTTGTGCCCAGGCGGATGTGGACATTGAGAGCTGAGGGCTCCATTCTGCTCTAGCTTTGCATCACAGACTGTGTGATCACATTAATCCAAGTCACCCCTATCCTGGCAGGAGGCGTGTTCAACTCAGTGCTGCTGCAAGTTGTATGAATACAGACTGTCCAGATGAATAGCAATACAGAACACATTTCTGATTAAAATAACGTGCCAATTATGTCAATTTTTCTTTCCACTATTCTAGATGGCTTTGATTCTTGTTTTTACAGGGTAAAAGAGAAGGGCATAACAAGGTGTATTCATGGTATTGCAACATTGAATGTCAATCCTACAAAGATTTAGGAACCTGTTTAGTTTTCTTATGTTGGAACAGATCCTCTATTGCTACAAATTTACATTGCTACATTGAACTGATTTGCCAACTCCAACTGTGAAATACTTGCTTTTCATACTAAATCTTTTAATTTCATGGACCTGGACACACATTTAATTGTTTGAGAGCACCACTTCTGTAAGTTTTACACAGAAAGGTTTCATCTCCTGATCTTCATTTTTGTCTTCTTATATTCTGTTGTATTTTTTTTGTGTTTTCCTGGGGGAATGATGTTTGCTAGTTTGTTTTGATTATTGTCAAAGATGATGACATTAATTGACGTTAGATGGATGCATTTAAAAACACTTATGTTTCAAAACATACTTCAACCCAAATGTAAGAAATGTGATTTTTTTTTTTTCTTTGCTTGATTGTTTCTCTATTGGAAACTGAGGCTTAAGCTCTCATGAACAAAAATGATGTTCCAGACATTGATTCTCTAAACAGCACCTTAGGTCCCTAAGGTCTCCCTGTGCAGGTATGGTCAATTTGTGAGCAATTTTGACATATTAGCATAAAGACTGTAGACCCCTTTGCCCTTCTGTCTGGTGGGTCTGCACCTGCTTCTCTCCTCATGGAGGCGATTTTGGGGAGGAGTGCCAGGTGCTGAGGCACTGGGTGCCAGGTGCAGAGCGGAATGTGCCTGGTGCCCACTCTGACATAGCAAAGCAAGTGCTCTGTGGGATGGCATCTGTCATTGCCACTTGTTTGGTTGCAGATAAGTTTATGGCCATTGGGGTAGAAAAAATATGAGTCATAAAATGAGTTAAGCATGAGCCTGTGAAAGCACGGAGCACAGAAAGTGAGAGAGTTGTACGTTTTTATCTGTATTCCTTGGAATGAGACATTTGCTTTAGCTTCAAAGCTGTATTACTTTCAAGCCCACATATATGATTTTCATTATATTTTTAAAAATAAGTGAATAATTCCTAGGGTTTGTTGAAAAAAAAAAAAAAAAGCAATAAAAAAACCCCACATCAAGAGCGCAATTTTATGACAGAAAATACTGTTTTGTGTAAATGGAAATGCTTTGTCAGTGGAGATTTTGGGATCTGTGAGTTTCAGAACATTTATTTTTGATCTTCTCATTTGAAACTTTCTCTTTTCATTCCAATGATGTCAAAATATTTCATTCTGGTATTGCTAAAATGTTTCTTTTGGTATATTGTAAAGTTTTGTCACTCTAAGATATATCTGAATGGTAGCTAAGAAAAACATTTTGGCAATGTCACTACAGTGCTTTCATACCAACACATTTTAAAATTTCCATTGCATGAAATATTTAGAGCTGCATTTTCTAGCACAGTTTGGGATAAAACCAATAAAATTTTACAATTTCCCATGAGAGCTAATAAGTATTTGAAATTATAATTCAAATAAATCAATAAAGTAATATCTGAGTGGATTTGTGGTGGGATTTTTTCTTTCTTTCATTGCATCATTTTCTTTTTTGTTTTGTCTTACTCTGGAGTGGATCCTACAAGGATTTGTTTTTCACCTTTTTTAGGCACTTCCATTAATTTTATGGCAACTAATAAACATAAATTAAGTGTATATATATGATGGTTATTAGTAGTAAGTATATACACTGGGTTTTATTTCCAACATGGCACTATTTGAGAACACTGTTCTCAAATGGGTAAAGCAAATCAAATGACACAATTAATACCAACACAGATTTCAGGGACATTCAATGCCAGAGGTAGCAGTGAGCAGAGATGTAGTCGGAAGATAGTCACCTCATGAATATGGAATTTACTGTAAACCCTGCTCAGTGTGTTTTATACTCTTCTTCAGCCAATCTTCCCCTTAACACTCTACTCCTGTGATTAGTCCAGAAATAGTTTGACTCTGCATTTCCTAATGTTGACTCCATATGTATACACATTTGCAGAGTGCAAACCAGAAATACATAGAACTGTTGTAATATAAAAGATGATAGCAAAAGGGATATTGGATGAAGAATAAAACATTACAGAGCTGAAGGAATGGTACTAACAAGTCGGAATGAGAACTCTTGCAGTTGTTATAAAAGTTGACTGCTAGATTTAAACTATCCCCCTTGGCCCAGCTGTACTTAAATGGTGTAAATGTTACAGCTGGAAAGGGTGATGTTTTTTATTAATGATTTAATTTTCAACAACCACATTCCTATGGTGAGTATTTTTTTCAGCCATAGTGATGAAATACATGAGTTGTAGGTGACAGGCTGAACTACATAACACATAAAAGATGAACAGGACCAACACACAGCTACATACCCAGATTACCATCCTGCCATGCACTGGGAGGGAAGTAAAAATGCCTGATGCTGCCCAGGTGATATTTGCCTGCCACCACTCCTTAGTTACACATGCAGTATCTATGCCTCCATTTTACTCAGTCCATTAACATCCAAAGATAAAAACATCTGTATATTAAAGAATAATATTGCATTACAAAATAGATGTCAGGGCTGTTATTTCCTAACTCCTTGGCAGACTCTGCAACGAACAAACCTGGGACAATGGTGGTTTAGTACCAATCTCTTCCATATAAAAGCAAGAGGATATTCATGACCATTTTAATTTCTAACTTCATGACAACTTCCTAAGTTCCAACAAAAATAAACTACAAGAATGAAGAAAAATACCAGCATATATATGTATCATGAGATCATCTTACTTCTGAACATCTGTGTGTTCTATTTACCTTATTGTAGCAGGACAATAAATAGGTAGAAAGAAACTATTTAATTTTACTTTCTGGTTGAAAAGCAAATTGATGTATGCATGAGGGAAGATTGGTTACACATTTCCCAAGTTGCTTATTGCTCTTTCTTTGAATGTCTGCTTACTCTCATATATGCATTATGCATCTGGCAGCAGACTCTGAGCCTTACATGATTTTAGCTTGAAGCCTTCTGGTGTGGCAGAGATACTTATTTGTGGTCTAGCTCCAAGAAGATGATCATGTTGGACAAGCTGCTCCTTGTACAGGCCGTATCAATAGTGCTTTGTTAGATCTTTTGCAGTATAGGCAGCAACCTCCAGGGTACAATGCACCCTGACTCCATCATCAGAGAAATGTGCTCACAACCCACAGCAGTCTTTCTTTCGCAGCCCATTGAAAAGTATGGGAGAAAGTAGGGGCTTTCCTGGTGAGCAAGAAGCCTCACTCAGAGCGTGGCAAGACTTTTCTGACAGAATAACAGCAGGAGATTGCATGGTATCTGTGAAACACAGACCTCAAACTGTGTGGACCTGGCTGTCATTCTCCATGGAGCAGGACGGTGGACTCTGCTTGACTGCGGGTGTGCCAACTGCAAGCGTGTGCAGCAGCTGGACGCAGATGGTTGCCTCTGCAGCATCAGGGCTGTGCACATTTGGTTGAGGCATGATGGCAGGGCAAGGTCAGTCAGGATGCCGAGCCTCGCAAACATAATGGCTTGGAGAGGGCAGGAGAAGGTTGGGTTTAGGTCAATGCTGTTTATACATTTCTGATTCTCTGTCCTTTGGTCTAGCCTGGGAGATAACCGTGTTAGGTTTTTTACTGTGACTTTGTAACTATACAATGCCATGCATGTAGCAGCTTAATCCAAAAACCCTTTAACACAGTCCACCATTTACGTATTGTCAGGGTCCTGAGGGCACCCCCAGCTCTGACTGCTCCTGTCCAAAACCTGGGTGTCCCTCCACCTGCCCACAGCCCAGGACCCTACGTCAGCCCCCCTGGGACTGTCAGCCCCTGCTCCAGGAACTCTGCAGCAGGGCCAGCCTCCAGCTCCACACAGCCTGGCCCCGCCTGGCCATAGGTGCTGCTGAACTGGGCCCAACCATCAGCCCACACCCTGGCCTTGGCCATCCATGACCCAGAGAGGTGCCTGATGCTTGAGGATAAGGCTGCCCTGATGCCCTCGGTTCCCTGCTCCTGGCTGGGGCAGTGGGATGGCCCAGGCTGCCAGGTCTTGTCCATCCATGTCCATGGGGAACCCCCATGGTCCCAGCCCCAGGCCCCAAGGGAGCCGCCCTGCTCTTGCTGCACCCTGAGATGTGTAAGAACACTCAACCGAGTGTATAAAATTAGGTTTGTCCTGAAGTGCTAAAGGACCATGGCCATGCTGAGCAATTCATATGTAAAGTGATTTCTGACTGCAAGCATTAAGTGTGCTGGCAGAATACATCAGTCTTTTGCAGAGATACAACTATACCCAGGTTTCTTTTAATATTTCAAATATAAGAAATTGGATTCAATGCACTGGGCACATATCTTCCTTACAAATATTTGAAAGGGTAAAATACTCCCTACAGTTTTGGGAGCAGAAAAATATATTACTGAGTTAATATATAAGTTGGCCAGGCTCGTTAATATATTTTAATCATGAACGGATCTGATTAAAAGCTTCCTTTTAAGTCTGCAGGTAATTGAAGAATTTCACAAGAATAGAATGACGTCTTACTGTGTTTTTCCTTTGTTTCTGTCAAGAGGAAATATTCAAATGCTTCTTTCCAACTTCCCCTTAGTCATTAGGCTATCAATCTAAATGCAATTATTTAAAACATTTTGGTGGAAATCCCTCTACAATCACAATGTTTTATTAGAGCAGTTGCTTCACAGTTGACAGGTCAATCTATAGATACACTAGAGAATGACAATAATTAAAAAGCCCTTGACAAAATGTCATTCAAAAATAGGTTTTTGTTGCATATATTTTGAATGTGAATTTAGTGCTTGCTGAAAATCCCTGTCAGTCTGGGAAGATGAAGTCTGACTTTCTCCACAGAGAACCACTTGATTGCAAAACTCCAAGTGGAGTCTTGCTCCAAGACTAGTCTTGAAAAAGGCGAGTATTTAGTCTCCATAGATACATAGCGGTCTTTCAATTTGCTGGAGAACCAATACAGGAGTCAGTTAGTTTCCATTTATATTTATACTGCAGCTCTGTAACATACAAACATGACTTACTCTAATTTGATTGTGGCTCCACACTAATTTCACACAGACAAGTGAACAATCATGTACTGGTAATGATTATCAGCTGCTGCTGAGCTAGGCTAGATTTGTACCAGAGATCTGAAAAGTCTTTGAAAAGCCTTGCTAATTAACCTCACATTAAAAAGGCCTGTCTATAAATTTATGCAAACCTGAACTGGCAAATACAATTTTAACAACAATAGAAAATCAGACAAGTGCAGTTCCTCTACCCCTTTTGCTTTTCAGAGTTTTAACCACTTAAGAAAATACCATACATGTGTTATGCTCCATTCTCAAGCTGCATCCCATCCCACTTATCTAAAAAGTTTTACTTAGCTGCAATCTTTTTACTTCTTTAACAACAACTTCATAGGTTCTAAAAGCTCAAGTTCATTAACATTGCTCCATTTTCCATCTTACACAGTAATGATTATAAAAGTAAACTAAGTGCAGTTGTACCAACAAGGACATGGTGAAAGAGAAGTGCCTGATCACCGGCTTTTTTATGCAATCTTTTACCAATTTATCTAGAAACAGGTACTATACCTAACAGGGTGCTGGGTTATTTTGGTGAATTCTTGTGAATTTTCTGCGTGAAGTTTATGATACTTAGATCAAGACTTTGTAATTTCATTTGTGTTCAAGTGTTCATTATATAAATTCACTATTGAGGTTACTCTAGGACTAGTATGTTTTCTATCTCTGCTCACATTCCTAAAGTTAAACAAGTGCATTTACACATATGAAAGAGAAAAGTAATGAAGTTGTAAAGGATATTCAGACCAGAAATTCCATTTGTCAGCCACATATATTTTCATTTTCCCTTTTCCTTTCTTCCCCTTGCATTTTTGTGCAATGTTCCAAGACTTCCTGATCTGGTGTTTTTCTGACTGAAGAAAAGACATTCTTCTAGGCATAAAGAACAAACCATCACCTGTCCATATGATCATGCATATGGCAGTCATAGTGATCCAACCTTTAAGAGCATCTCTGTAAACTGTAGCCCCAGTAGTGTCATGGACTTTCATCCACAACAAGTAGATGTGCCCAAACAATAATGAAGGATGGGTTTAAAATGAGATCAAATCTAGCTTGAACTAAAGCCAATAAGACTTTTGTCATAAACTTTAAGGGGGAATCAGAAATATTTATTCCAGGAAGTGCAACATTTCTATACCAAAAAAACCCCACCAAACAACCCACTGTTTGGTGATTTAACAAACTACTACAACACTTTTAAGGCTGGAATATGGGAGAAGGAAACTTTCCTTGAGTTTTGTGACATCCTATTCTGGGTAATGATGAGGACTCTCTGGGAATGAAACACTTCATGCATGAATTAGACATTCCCTTGATTTGATGGGCAGTTTTGTCCAAGGGTGGGTGTATTTATACCAGATTATTTGTAATGGCTTATAATACTAATAGGAATAGCATAAAGATTTGGTGAAGAATACTTTAAAAATGTTAAAAAGGCTACTTCACTGAAGTCTGTGTTGTAATCACAGTAGTGCTGAATTCAGATTATTGTGACAATCTGGTTTTGTCCACAGAAGTTTCCAACAGGCTTTCCGAGAAAGAAAACTTCAAATACTCTGGCTTTGGGAAAAGGTCCCTAATGGTCCCTAATTCTTATAAATTAGAAATGAGAACTAGATACCTAAATATCTTTGAGGATAGGGACCTAAATATTTAAGCATTTACTGCATATGACAGTATAAGCCAAAAGATGCCTAATGATAGCTATGAAAATGTAATTAGGCACTACTTCACAGAGAGTACTTAAGTCTATGCATGAGGCACTGCTGTCTGCCTTTGTAAATATGGTTATGAGTGCTGTAACTGAGAAGTTATTTTGTAACTTTTTAGTAGAAGGGCTTTAATACAGGATACATCATCGTGCAATAAATAATTCCTTTTGGCATTTATTTTTATTTAGTTTCAGTAACTTAAAGGCCTTTTTATTAAAGATTCAACATACATTCTTCTCCAGAATTAACTACACTAAAAATCAAATCTAAAGCAAGCATTTCACAGCACTGTTTTATATGTATAGCTATATAATAAATCTTCAATTTTACAAACATCACAACAGCAAAAAATGCAGAAAAAAGGCGTAACTATCCATCACAAGTACAGTTTCATGAGAAAGCCCATGACAAGATTTTGTGCAGTTTGCACCAGTGTTTTTGTTCCCAGGAGGTAAGCAGGTCACCAATTTAATAAGTACTTATCAGTAAATATGGTTTCAGATTTTCTACTGTATTTAGAGTGCTGACTTTCAGTTTTGCTTGAATAGATTCTAAAACTAATTCTAAGATGAAAACCAAGCTTTTTAATCAGCTGTGACAAAAAAAAAAAGCAAAAAAAAAAAAAAAAAGCAGTTTTGAGTAGCAGTTATGAAAGATGGAAAGAAATTACCTCTTTATTTTCAATAACAGTAGAGTCTCATTTTCTATTTATACCATGTGATTCTTGTTAGATGAGGGAGTTGCCATAAATTAGTGAGATCAGATGAAGTCTGTAACAGACACAAATCCTTTTTGCTTCAAAGCAATCATTTTAAAGCACAAATTATCATGAGGAAGCTTTTATGTATTTATTCTGTTTATTCATTTGGATTTATAAAATAATTAAAAGATTATGTGAATATCAGAATCTAGAATAGAGAAAGAACTCATTTTAATATGGGATAGATCATGCACTGTGGGCAGAATAAATAATAACAACTTTTTTTTTCAGTGGAGAGAGTGTTTTTTCTAGATTGAGTTTGACTTTTACCAGGAGTTCCCTTACCTAGTTTAATCAAGCTGCAGAAAAAGTTCTGAAGTATCCCAAATGGCCTAGGAAAGCCAGAGTGTAACATGACCCATTGGAAAAGACATGCATGATTTTATAAGTTTAAAAAAAAAAATATCCAGAATGTTAAATTTTGTCCTAAATTGTTGGAACTTTATTATTTTTATTTTTATTATTTTATTTATTTTTTATTTTAGTATTTTTTTATTTTATTATTTTTAAAAGTTGGAACTTTATTATTTATTTACAATTGCCAACCTGAAAGTCAGGACTTCTTCCCATATAAGCTTTTGGTCATATTTTAATATTATTATGTTGCATATATTAATGAAAATGGATAAAGTCTAATTTCAAACAAGCAAATAACTTGTTCCAACTTGTAGCTGACAATAATCAGCTGCCTCAACATGATTAGTGACAAGTCTGACTTTGAACATACAACAAAAAAGAATCAGCATATTTAAGTAGAATCAAAGCATAGATATGCCTCTAAGGATAGATAATTTGTCACCCAGAACTGCTAACCTCAGCCTCTGATCATATTTTAGAGTCTATTATTAAGCCAGTAATTTGTTGAAATGGGCTTTTAATAATCTTCAAGTATGGCATTAAAATGTATTGTTCATCCTGAAATGTAACATCTAACTGGCCTCCCTAATATTTGAATTAACCAGCCCCAGCTTTGACAACTATCTACTCAAGTAGTTTTAATAGCATACATTACAAACACAGGATAAGATTTTTTTTCATGGGTGACTATAAACTAAGTGAAATTTGCTTTCTGGAACAAGAATGGTCTAGGAAGAGTTGCCAGTTAGTGTTTAGCGTCATGAATCTGAACATATTCTCTTCATCTCTAAGTAACAAAGTACATTCTATATATACCTATATATATACACACATACATGTAAATACATGCGCACATGCGCGCACACACACACACACACGTATGCCCAAAGAGCAAGATTTTCTAAGTTATGTGTTGAACTTTGGCTATCAAAACCAGCAGATTACTTTGTTTGTTTTTTTGTTTAAGCACCAAGTATGTTCCTAAATTTTGGAAATGATAGTTTCAAGGTTCAAAGACCTTTGACCTTTGGTCAAAGACCAATTTTTCAGAATTTACAGAGTATGTTGAATGTAGGTTCTGCGGCACTACAGGCATCAATGTGATCTTCTAAGAGCCCTACTCTGCATCTGAGCTTAAAACACACATGTATTGTTGCTGAAATCAGTGAGAGGAATTTTGGATAATTTATGATTAAACAAGGTATTGCAAACCAATCTCTACACTATTTGGCTGTTGTGATGTGACAAAGACATTTACTGTGACATTTAGGAGCCTCAGTAGAAAAACCTCTTCATGATTAGAATAAATGTTCTGGGAAATAAGTGTATAAAAGCTTTTTCTACTCTTATTAATATTATGGAATAACTGTATTGAAAGAATTTAATATATGTTGCTCTAGTGTCTTGCCTTGATTGGACTTCAGAAGTTTAAACACTTAAGAAAGCTTTGTGATTAGATTAGCTCCCTGGTGACCTGCTCTGTCTCAAACCAGAATTCTTTTTGTGGGGAAGCAAGATCCATAAGCAGAATGGTAACAAATGCCATTAAAATACTGCAGAAAGCAGGGACTTCTTACTAGAGACTCTCAGTACCAAATTAACAGCAGGGCTGCAAACGTGTGTGTGTGTGTGTGTGTGTGTGTGTGTGTGTGTGTGCGCGTGCACGTGCATGTGTGTGTTTACTGTCTTAGCCCCAAAACCTCAGGTAGTGCACACTAAAGGACTATGACTGTTAATAAAGTTAAACAAATCTGTTAAGACTTCTAGCACTGAAGTTCTGCATACAGTCTTGCTGGGTCTGTAAAACAAAGTAGAACAGATTCAGCATTTAGTTAGGCTAGTGCTCTTACTGTCGTCAAATTACAGTAATGAGATTTTGGCTACTGATACAGGCAGTCTGGAGTGACAGAAGTGTCAGTCATGAAATTTTCGTCTCTGTCCTGATTGGCTTCCTTCTACATTCCTCTTATGGAAGAACAGTGATCAGAACTTGTCCATAAAGAGGCAAAATTATCTTCCCTTCATTTTGCCCTTGGGAACAGACAGAAGATGAGCTGGAATAAGAAGAGGGAAGCAGCTATACTGTCTCCCCACGTGGGTTTTGAAGACAGAACAGGCAACGTATGGGAGGCTCTGGATCAGCTGTTGAGGAGTGCATGAATCCCATTTTAAACTCTGCAATGCTATGCGTGTTATGGGGGAGAGAAAGGCATGTGCACTGCCGTCTTCCCTAAAGCAGCAGAATGCAAAAAGAAAGTCCACTTAAAAATGAGAGGCAGAGGTCGAGAAAACAAGACATAGGGAGGCAGACACAAATTACCGAATGTCTGTATTGCTGTGGGATTGGGAGAATCTAGCTGATAGCTTGGGAAAAACTTGGGGGTGGGCGATAACAGAGTATTAAACAGAATGGTGATATTGGAGGAGAAACTACAGACTCTCCTTGCTAGCTGTAGTGCTGTTAACACCGTCTGCAATTTGATCTCAGTCATGTTTTGTAGCAAGAACCCCTGTGGTGGGAGCCAAAATTGCATCACTGGAAGTTTGTGAGAGTTGGCACATATCAGGGGTGACCAGAGGGAATTGGAAATGGGAATATGGACAAACATGATATCTTCCCCCTGAATAATATGAGGACAATTTCATGCCTTTTCTGAGTCTGAGTAATGATTTTTTATTACTTAAGGCTGGCAATGCTTCATTCTTTCCCCACTCACTTTGTTAGAGTAATAAACACAGATCATTGCAAACAAAGATGAAAAATCCTTTTGGAAATAGCAGACTGCAAAACTCCCCACCTACTTCATCCCATAAGACTCTTTACGAGTGAAGAGAGGGTGGAACCCAGCCATGAGACACCACCTGTGTGGAGGGTGTGCCCCCCTGCTTCACATGGGGACAAGCCCCTTTCCTCAGGGTCTGACTACTACTGTATGCCTTGCTGCCTGTAAAAAGTCTTCCTCTAGCTGTTCGTTGTCTCTGACCTGGTTTTCTTACCTAGTTTATTCTGCTTAACTCCATTATCTTCAGACAAGTAAATTTCTTCTGATATATTTTGGCATACATGGAGATTCAAGTCCTTTACCTACGCAAAATACAAGCAAAAGCTTTGTACAGACTTTCTACGGCTTCTCCTTAATTTCCTGTTCCTCTGTATCTCCTTATGAATTATCTATGAATTAGTGTTAAAGCTGAGAAGCAGTTAGGCTAAATTTGTGTTGAATATGCCACACTGTTGTCCTTAAACTAACAAATGAAAATAGGCAATTATCTGTCGTCTTAGTGTCCATATTTCAAGGCACAGTTTTTAAGAGCTTGGGTTTCTGTCACAGAGAGAGCGCGTATTTAAACACATCCCAGCACATTTATTTCCCGTGCCTGGTTGCTTCCCCCAGGAGGTGATGCAAGCTGTTTGGGGGCCTGGTAAGGTGAGGGGAACTGAGCATAAAAGGCGAGTCCCGAATGTCAGCGTGGAGAGAAAATGTAAGGGAAAGGACAACGGTGGGCTGGAGGCAGCCAACCAAATTGACATTTAATGGAAGGGTGCAAGAAAGGAATGCCAGCGGGAAGCGTTTTGTCCCTTGACTGGGACGACAGGGGACGAAGCCGCCCCTTTGGCGTCTCAAACACAAGGGGTGCCCTCTTTCCCTAAAGCTGGAGGAAAGATTTGGCGAGCCTGCCAGTACCGAAGGGCTGTCACTCCGGTGGATTTGGAGCTGCGGCTCTTGGCCAGGTCTGCAGGACCTGCACCCCTCCAGGGATGAACTATAAAAGGAGGGGAAAGAAGGCAAACTCGGGCGCGTTTTCCTTCTGTTCCCCAAAACTGGGCTCCCAGCCTCGCCGCCCCGCTATAGCTCCCCGGGCCTGGCAGGGCTGCGGGGCAGGGGGGGGTCCCTCGGCACGGCCGTGGGCTGCGGGGCCGGCACCCCCAAGGCCGCGCTAAGGCACGGCGGCTCCCCG
>NW_020799091.1:88989390-89038656 GCF_003259725.1 Athene cunicularia | reverse complement strand
CGGGCTGAGCGCAGTGCAGCGGCTCGGGGGAGGGCGGAGGCGGCAGTTAGCTTTTTTTCTGGAGGTGTTTTTTTTTGGTTTTTTTTTGTTTTTTTTTTAATATATTTGTTTATTAGCTCAACTTTTCCTTGCGCTGTGCTGCAGTGAAGGGCTTTGCCGGCGGCTCGTTGGGCGAATTGCGCATCTCAGTGTGACAGGCGACGTCGGTGTCCCTCTCCCAACACCACCGTATCGCCGTGCGGACCCCCCGACACCCCCCCGGGTGTCCCCGACCTTGGGCTGTGTTAGTCGGGCGGGATGGTTGTGCCGCTTGTGTTAGCGGGGCAGGTCGTTAAAGCTGTAAATGGAAGCAGCTGTAACGCTCCCCCAGAGGATAAAGTTTCAGGTGCCTGGGCTCTTTTTGCTTAGTCCTGGAAAGAAACCAAAACCCGTGGTAGTAAAGGTATTTATAGATCATTCAGCATTATACTCATATGCAGCACAAATGCATGTGGAGCTACACATTAAATTAACTCTTCATGAAGCTGTATGTGCTTGCCCAGTAAACAAGCCTTAAAAATAATGATTTCCTTACACAGTTAAATGACTTTTTAAAAATTATCTGTGTTGTAATTTTTCAAGAAATGGAGCCATAACACTTGTGACATATTATGGAATAATTAGAGCTGCTATGGGAAGTTTAACTTCGAAAGTGTTGGGGTGATAGTAAGCAGAATTTATATGTTTTCTGTGACTGATTTTGTGAATGTTGTTTTTATTGTGGTAGTGTAAAGATGCTCCTGCAGCAGTATTTGGTGTATTCCCACTGAATTAGGTGGCGCAGTTCCTCGGTTGAAGACCTTGCAGGAAAGTTTTTCTTACAGTGTTACCAGCCTACTTAATTTCTTATGCTATCTGCTTCTTTTTTGGTTCTGCATTTAAAAGGATGGGTATTTCCCTGGTGGGAGTAGGAAGTGGTAGGGTTGGGGGGCTATTCAGTTTTTTTCCAAGATCTGCTTTTTGTCTCCTATGTTATCACTTTTATCTTAGCTTCTGCAGCATGAGGAGAATGTGAAAGAAAAAAGTATCTGGTGAGCTGTCTCTGTAGTCATTCCTAGTTAGGCTCTTGTAGCAGCACGTGTTGCCTTTTACATATGTACTCCCTTACAGTTTGAGGAGTAGATAGGTACATACAGGATGAGTACAACACAAAGAAAACCTCCCTTCGTTTAAAGGGTTCTCCTATTAGTGTATAACAGTGTATTTGGGCAGTTGCTGGTGGGAGATGAGAGAACTTGAAGGTTGACAAAAAATATCTTCAGGTCCATGTGATTTCCAGAAAGTGAAGTTGCCATTAGTAACTTTACTGTTAGGTGCTTATAACTCTGAGTTAAGAGTGATTTCTTTCCATTTTCTTTTTTTTTTCCTCACTTTCCCATTTTAAAAATTCATATTTGAGAACAAATATTCTCTGAAAAGCTAGACAGGGCATGTTACCTATGCATTTCCTAATTATCCCTTGTATGCTCTGATTCACTTGGGGAGTCTGTTTCCAAATCAAGTTCAGTGGCAATATGTTAGGAGTATGGTATCGTAATAAGTGTAAGATCTCAAATGGCTCTAAAATGCTTTTCTAGTTTCCTGCTATAAAGTAGTATTAGAATTTAGATGTTAGCAGTAGACATGGAGCAAGCATTTCTGCTTCTTAATTGGATGCAATTTCTGGCCTATTCTCTATGATGAATAAGAAACAGGATCAGTTTAAGGATCATAGAATTGCCACAGGCATTTATAAGCCTGAAGAGATGAGAAAATTCAATTTCTATGGTGAGATTCATCACAGGTGTACCTTTTTTTTTCCAGCAGTATACCTCACAGTGATCTGTTATTCCTGCTTATCTTTCAGTGTTATCATCTAACTTTGAAATGCATGGCTTAAAATCTGCCTATGGGTTTTGGGGAAAGTAATATATAACAATTAACATGGCTGTTAGCACAGGTAAGCTGACAAGATCTTGGTGAGATGGTGTTTGCAAGCCTGGGGATAGGTTAATTTTGTTTTGGGGTTTTCTGTAACATATTACCTAGGTAAGGCATTTTAGGATGCTCCATTTGTTTGGACATGCATTCACCTTGAACAATTTTGGGTTCAAATTTTTAGGAGGGCTTCTTGGGAGTGAAATGCTGGCACAGCCTCCTTAATGATGTAGTAACAGTAAGGAGGCTAAATTTTTCTCAGGAGGTGTTTCCTAGGCCTGCTGAAAAGATTTTTGTGATCCAGTAGGGTGGTTCTCGATGACTGAAAGTGAAGCTAGTGCAGTAAATCCTTGGAAATTTAGGACATTGGATATCAAAGGAGCTTTAAAAGAGATTGTATCCCACTTGCTTTTCACTTTGTTTATATTAATTTCAAGCTTCAGGGGTCTGCCTCTTTCTGCCATGGTGTGGAGGAAATTTTGCCCTTCTGCGTACAAAGCTTGACCTCTGATAGGTGCAGGTTTGCCTCTTCATGAAACTAGATAAAAGGTAGGGTAGAAAATGTTGCTATACTTGCCATATAAAAATATTCCACACTTCTGTTTGTTTGAGATATTATTCAAAAGCTCAGAGCATCAATGTTTTCATAAGGTGAATGGGCTGATACAGGCAGCATTAATCTGGGCATCTTGCTGTCAATTCTAGGTAAAATAATTAGTAAAAGTTATGAGGATTCACTTGATGTAAAGACAAAATAAAATCTTAAAATTAAAGCTTGTTAGCACAATTTAAGGGAAAGCAATCTCTTTCTGTTAAGAATTTTTCTTGATAAAGTAAATTCTTGAAGTTTATTACAACACAAAAAAAATGGTACTAGCAATAAAATACCTAGTAATTGTTTAAAACCCACCAAACAATTGTAATGCAAAAGTTGCCATTGGGGAATTGTAATGAAATTGGGTTTTCCCTGTTGCATCTCCACGGGGATAATTACTAGCTCAAACACTAACTCATTTTTCACTTCCACTTATACAGAATGGCTTGGGTTGCCTGGGCATTCAAAGATTTACACAAATGCAAAGTTTAGGAGTGAGGAATCTAAGCTGTGCTGCTGGAGAGAGAAACTGCACTGGAGAAGAATTTAGCGGTTGCTGCAGGGACTCTGTTCAGTATGTGCTTGCAATGTGATGACATAGGGAAATAGGTGTAGGAAAGTTATTTTTGACTCTTGTACATGGCATGGCTAATTCTAGTATGACAAATGTGTTTTTAAAAAAAAAAAATAATCCACAACACCTGAGATTCAAGGGGATTTTTTTTTTTTTTTTTTTTTTTGAGGAGTTACAGAAGTGACTTTCTTACTTTGTGTGAGTATATTCATGGGATGAAAATCCTGCATGCTGTGAAGGCCTATCAGGGGAAAGCACAACAAGAAAGGAAAAGTGAAAGCTAACAAGCTCAAATTAAAGCATTTGGTATCTTAAGCAGAGAAGACTGTTAACCTCTGGGGATAGATCCTCCATCTCTAGAAGTGTTTGATCCAGCAATTGGTGGTACTTAAGTTGAGATTTATCCTAATGCAAGTTACTGGATTTAAGAGCCTGTCTTATATCATAATTCCTGTCATATGTCTCATGGTCCCTTCTGGCCATAACAGTATTAATTTACGAGTCTTCTTTTAATAGAAGGACATTTTCTACCTGGCTCTTCAGTTTCTTGGCCTTTCCCAGACCTGATGGACCACGTTGCTCCTTGCTGGTGTGAGATTTAGGCTGAGCATCCTCCCTTTGTCCAGTGTGAGGGCACCAGCAATTCTTAAAATATCAAAGCTAGACCAGAATCCACCTATATCTCAAGATTAGTGGGCTAAGATTTATGAAGATAGCTGTTAAGTTAGTATTAGCAGAAAGTGTAGAACAACTGCAAGAACAACATGTCAGAAGTTGTGGTCACTTCCCAAACCATTATTAAACAGGCTGGTCCAGTAAGTATGGGTCTTCAGTATATCATACTTGATGTCATGCTTGAACACATAGAGACCATGCCTGAGGACATGGAGGTTGAAGAGCTTAATGAAACATATCTTTGTGATTTAATTTCTCTGAAGAACATGTGGTTTCCATTGCCCAGAATTTCTTTCCTGGATATACAGTAAAATACCACCATCAAGTCTCAATGCATTTGGATGCTTATTACATTAAAAGAAAAATTGTTTCAAAACCATAATACAAATACAACCCCAAACAGAGAGCAGTTTTCTGCAATTAAAAAAAATCTGCATGCTGTAAGTACTGTCTCATCAATTTAATGAAGATTTAGATTTTATTATTACTGTTGCAGAGCTTAGTAACTGTCCTCATGATTAGCAACAGAAAGTGCTCTAGTTTCTTCAGTTCATGCACAGCCTTTAGAAAAAGAGCTTAAGACTGCATTTGTTCTTAACTTCTAGCACAGAATTATGCAGATCTGGAGCAAGCTGCTGTTATGACATGATGACTTTGCTTAGAAGAATGATTTGATGTGGTTCAGGGTTTGTGAGTAAGGGCTTGATCCTCTCCACATTTCCTTCTGCTAAGCTGCATGACTTTGTTTTGACTAGAAGACAACTGTTCTGGTCTTTATACACAGAAGAACAGTTGTTAGGAATCGGCACTAGGCTGTGTTAAGTAACCATGTATTCTGGACGCTTGGATTCTTTATGTACTTTAATGTTGTTAGACGGTATAGATACAGTGTATAGTGGTGATACAGATAGTTAAATATATAGTGGTTCTTCTCCCTTCTCTCTCCTCCCTGCTCACCCTGCCCTCCCCCAGCTTCACTGGTGTGGAAACTGTAGGTGACTAGAGCTGTTAGTACATATGCATTCTGTGATATCCCAAACGGGATAACTTGAGTGGGTGCTTCTCTCCTCCCTCAAGCATCCGGAGACCTGACAGAGTTCCCTGGGTTCATCAGAGCAGAGGGAGCAGCGCAGGATGCGCTTTGCCTGTTTGGCTGCAACACGTGTCACACTCCCCCTCCACAAAATGATGCCTGGCAAATGTTAGCAGTGTGTCTGATGGGAAAACAAATGAATTGACAAATGCTTCTGCATAACAAAGTGTATGTGCTGTATCTGAGGTGTAGTAGCTTGCTGATCAGGGGAACCTTGCCTGCCAGCACAGCTCTGCTGTGCTGAGCACTGCGATGTGAGCATGCCAGGGGGCTGGGACAGACCGTTCACCGTGCCTGCACGTCTGTGCTGCTTGTTGTCAGTGTTGAAATGACATTCATGGAGCGCTTCTGGGCAAGAAGATAAAAGTGGTATCTGCTGACTATGTCTGAGCTTTAGTGGCATGCTGGTGTGGCATTGCTACCCCAGCTGCAAAGAGTTGGATCCCCTTCAGAAATAAAAGAAATACCTTCATGGCTGCTGAAGATAGAGATTTGGCTCTGATGAATCACAACTAGCTTTGGAGTGAAGGGAAACTTGTATGTGATATCTCCATTCCTAAAAGTGCAGCGTGTGGGAAGAACTGTGGATCTTGTCCAAAATGGCTTTAGGGGCTGAGCCAAGCTACTGTATGAGGGGAAATTACAGGGTCTGTGGGCATAAAGCTCATGCATGTGTTAACATAAATATCTTATGTGCTTATTTATACATAAATATTTTTACATACAGAATTTGGTGTTGGATGGTTATACTTTCATATCACTTAAATAAAAAAAAACCCCTGTGCTGATAAAGCTGAATAAAATAGAATTAAAATGTGGATATAAACTGTTCAGACTAATTCCTGACCTTGCCTGTTTATAGCTTTGTGAGACACTTGTAGCATGCAAAGCAATTGTAGCACAAAAGCTGCTAGTGATGTGGTAGCAATATCCTCCTGTTATTGTTCATCCCACTTCAGGACACAGACTTGCTGGATCTAATAAGCAGAATGAACTACTGATTTCAGTCTAAATATTGGGATTTGGTGAAACTAGAATTTTCTGGTTATGTTTATAGTGACAGCCTGTAAAAGTGTCTTTGTAGAAGGTAATTTTTGAGTCTGTGGTTTAGATGTGTAAAAACTTAATTGAAATCAAAATTATTTTGCTGAGTTCAGGACTTCATCCTGTGCTTTAAACTATTGTACTCAAACCAGCCTCTTGATTTTTTTTTTTTTTTCCCCCAAATCAGATTATTTATGCTTTTCTTGATGGAATAAAGTTTCCAGCCTGTTTTGTTTTTCTCTTATTGTGAGGTATTTCCATTATTTCTGTTATACATGACAGGCTTTATTTCTTTTTATCAGAAGGCAAATCTAACTGCACCATTATAATCTCCTCATCTTGGTATAGTAGATGCCTTACTCTGTAGGTGGAAAAATACGTAGTTACGTTTTTTGGGTTTTTTTTCCCTATTTATTAATTTAAAAAACATGGGATCTGGTATGTTCAGAAGTGCTGATCACTTGGAACTTCTGTTAGTACTTGGTCACTTCAATCTGAACAGAACTGGAAGGGAGAGAAATAGCTTTTAAAAGCATTACCAAAATGTCTCAAAACTTAACTCCTGTTAAACGGTGTCTGCTCAAAAGTGAGCATTTTTATTTCAATGTTTAAAAGGTCATTTAAACAGCAGTTTAGTTAAGATATCAACTATCGTGATCTTTAAGTATCTGGGTTTTAATTGTCTGCATTCTGCATACTGTTTTCTCAGCAACAATATTTTTGTATGCTAATAGGTTCTGGTATTTCAAATATAAATCTAAAGAAACACTATAGGTTTCTTAAACTGGCTTTAGAACATCTGTAAACAAAGAGCATTTTAGCTAGTTAAGTGCAGGTATGTGGGTTCTCACATACTGCAGCTGATTCTATCCTGTGGATAAGTACACACATCTTGGATTTATTTTTCATTAAGGGGGTCTCCTGCCATTTGAATCTCAAATTGAAAGAACTTGGTGCAACACTTCTCTCATCATCTTTAAGGTAGGAATCATCACTGACTCGAATGAAGTGATAACATTCGATGAAGTTTGTGGTTATCAGCAGTTGAAAAAAAACCCACCGTGGCATTAATTAACTTGGAAGTATGTCTTCCTTGTGAAAGCCAACCTGTTTCCTACCATGTACCAATATCTGGCTCTGTGGTGCTCCATCAGTTGCTGAATCTATGTAATTACTTGTAATAAAACCCCACCTTTTCCTTCTGGAGCTTGATGGGCTAGTTCTTGTAATCTGGTGAAAGTATCGCACTGAATTTCATGGTTAGTTTTATGCTGTCTTTATATGATTGATATCAAGAGAACAATGTGATTGAGTTATGCTGCAGCATGCAACTAGATACCGGAAGTAGTATTATCTACATAAGGTCTTGGAAGTGGTTGCACTTCGGCTTGGATATTGAAGCCATAGTTTGGATCATCACTTTTAAATATCAATCTGTTTTAAGCAGATAATACACTGGTTAACTAATTTATTTTCTTGTTTGTAAGACTGACTAAATTGTAAAGAAATATATAATAACTAAAGCAAGTTTATATTTTGTTTGTAGCTTGCAAAAGCTGTTTTTGCCTCTTGTTCAGTCAGTGTATGTGGTCGTTGTCAAACAGGAAGTGTGGTGCTATTATTTAGGATGTTTGCTTTGTGTAGCAATTTTCGTTCCAACCTTGTACAAGGAGAAAAAGGATAAAAAGCAATGTAAATCGGACTTCCTCCAAATCTAATGTTCTACCTAAGTTTAAGATAATGATGGAAAGGAGGAGAAGCTGTAAAGAATGTGAATTGGTGAAAACTTCTGGATGAGCTGTGGTCTCAAATAAGCTTGCTGCAGAGAATCTCTGGCCTTGTTTTATTCAAAAGGCAAGGCATTCTTTAGGAAATAATATCTGACTTTTATCTTGAGATAGTATATTAACAAGCAATCATTGAAGGGAAACTCTTATTTGGCTATGATTTCTTGACTTTGTGATGTTAACTTTTTGCTAGATGATGGAGTCTGCCCTTTTCATTTCCTCTAATGCCAAGGCAAACTTGTTATTTTGATGTTTGGAATTTATTAAACTGCTTATGAATGGTTTAATATGACATTTCAACTTTGTTATAAGATCGGAAGTAGTCTAGCATAATAAATGTTGTCTAATAAATTTATATTCAGTAGTATTTTTGTTCTTGATGGTCCACATCTGCTGCAAACCATCTTCATGAGCTGTCTTCAGCCTTGCAGGCTGCCTTCAAAGTGTGAAGCATAAATCTGTTACACCTAAACCATTTCTTTAGTCCCTAGTGTGCCTTAAAATTCTAGGGACATCTTATCTTTAGACTAGCATTACAGTAAGCACATATGTTCCAGAAAAATCTAGCAACTGGGAAAACAACCTTCTATACAGCACTTTTGTTTTTATGTTGTTTTTTCCACCCAAAGTAATTAGCCTAATTCAATTAGGCTTTGTGTGACATTTCCCCTTTTATCTCAAGTGTAGTGCTTTGCTGAACACTACAGGGAAATAACTAAGGATTGGCAATGTGCACTTGCAAAATATTAAATTTTTCAGCTGAATGCTATCTGCCTCCTCAGAAGGATTACTGGTTGTTGTGGAACTGAAGTTGCATGGATTTAAATGACAACTTCATAACCTTGCAACTTTGGAAAAGTCTCACTGGTTACTGTCAGTCTCCAGCTTGACTGAAATGTCAGTGTGCTGTGAAAAACCCATGAATCTACAGAGGGCTTGGTGCTTGGTTGGGATTCTTTCCTCATGGGTTTCTGCACCCAACAGATGGGTGAAGAACAATTTCACTGTGTGAAGAAACTTTTTTGGTCTGCTTCCCAATCCATCTTGGACTCACTAAATTTATGTTAATGCAGCCATTTTTTCATCTCCTCTTTGATGCTGATGGCCAGTAACAGCATTAATGGTGGAAGATGTTCAGTCCTTTGGTCTGACTGCTTGATTCTTTGTTGGCTTTTCATAGCTGTAAAGATTATCAGTAGTGCAGAAAAGGGCTACAGATTGAGGCCTGGTAATACTGCACTGAGATATTCTATTTGCTCAGCATCTGCATGCTGGCTTGATCAGAGTGGATATAACCTGAGGCTGCTTCTGTGGAGGTAAGATCCTGTACTTCTAGACTCTGAAAGTAATCAAGTGAGAATTTGGTTCATTAGAGATAATTAATGGAAACACTGAGTACTAATTAGATATAATGTCCTACAGTAGAAGTTGCTAAACTTCCCATACCCCTTGGGGAAAAAAAAATGAGAACTATTTGTTTGAATATAACCAGATGGGTAAATCTGATGGCCCTTAGGCAGACTTCTTCCCTCCTGATGAGCTATTCCATATGATGTCTAGAATTGTGGTCTTACAGGTTTATACTAGATGTCCTGCTAAACAGAGAAATGAGTCCACAAAAGGAGTGTGAGGTTGATTTACATGGCAGTGTAGAAAATTAATTCATCATGATGATTGCCATTTGGCTGATGGTTAAGCAGAGGCATAGATAGTACTAATGCATTCTTGCAAGACTGAGAAGTCAATTAAACCCTATGCAGCTGAGACAGATCCCTTTTCATCATCAAGATTTCTTTCAAGGCTCATGTGACTTCCCCCAGATAATAAATTAGCAACAGGGAATGGAATACCAAAGCCAGTTTCATTCTTTAAAATCTTAATATAAACTCTCTTGGGATACTTTGGAGAAAAATCTGCTACAGTAGATTTCCCCCTGCCATCCCCCCCTTGAAAATTGGCTCAAAAAAATAAAATATATCCCCTGACTCATTTACACATGTAAAATATTCTGCTGGAAAGCTCTTAGTGATGTGATATGTCAGGATTTCAATCATCTGTCGTGGGAAAGAAGAGAAGGTATAGTGCATAGACACATGACTACTGCAGTCAAACAACTAATTCATATTCAAAACATAAGCACTCACCAGGAAGAATTTAAAGCTTCTGCAAATCTAGAATAGTTTTAAAAGCTCCAGAGCTTAAGTTTTATGAAAGCACTGTATTTTTATGGGTAGGCTTTTAAAAAACAATTATTTCTGCTTAATTATATTAACAATATCTTTCATCTTATAGCTGGTTTAATTTGAAAAATACTTCTGTGTTTTAAACTATTCACCTCCTGAAACTGTTCTGCAAATGATTCATTACATAAGTGCCAATAATGAAAGGGAATATTTTGGAAGTATGAACCTGTATAAACACTGTGAAATCCCAACTTCATTATGAAGGATGAGCCTAATGCTGCTTGTTCCAAAATGTTATACCTTCTAGCATTCTAAACAGATAAGGCTATGTGTTAATCAAACTACAGAGATATGATATTTAAAACTCATGCTTTGTCTTTCGTGAGTACTACTTCTACAGCTGGTAAAAGAGGAGTCTTCATTCTTTCTAAAATTGAAATAATTTTTGCAATAACAAATGTTCTTTAAGAAGAAAAGTAAAGCTCACCAAGAATTGCTACTGTGGAATAGGGAGCCCAGCTTCAGCTAAATTTGGGATTTACTTGTCAATATGTGCTGTAACAGGGACTGATGGGGAACCTTCTACTCAGTATAGGTCTACAGAAAATCCCTGAAAACCTCCAGGTTTTAAGTGTAAAATACCAGACAGCCTCTCTTTGCTTCCCCAGCTGTGAGAGAAAGGCTAATTGAGTTTCCTGGCTATAGCAGAGTGATATGTTGCAGTTCTGACTGCAGTGTTGATTAACTACTGTTAGTACTACTTGTATGGGAGCAAAATGAATCTGCATTATCTTTCAAATGTGGGTGGCTGTTCTCTAATCAAATCCAACTTTATCTCATGTTCACACTTTGAGCCTAATCTCCTGAGCAGGCTTTCTTCTGACTTCAGAGAATGCTACAGCAGGTGTACCTGCCTCCAAGGGTGGATGTGTCACTGCTGTCTACCTCAGAGTTTGACTTAGAGCTCCATTAGGGACCTGTCAGAACTTGATGCAACAATGTGTGCAGGAACTTAATTGCAGACTCTTGTTGCACAGTGTGGCTATCAGCATCCCAGTGTAGGCTGGGCACTTAACATGTTAGCTCCAGTTGCTAGACAGTGTCCCAAAAATAGCATGATACTAGCTGTTGGCACTTCTGGAAATGGAATACCATGTGAACAATAATGTAGCATAAAAGAAAAACTACAGGATGTAGTAGTACCCAAGTGATTGAAAGTAGTGGGAGGTTGAGTATTTTAGTAAGTGGGATTCTAGTAGAGAAGGGAAAGACTTGCTTGTTTGTTTCAAATGCTCTGCCTGCTGTTCCTTGCCAGAGCACTGTTAATAAAGGAGAGATGAAGACTTAAAATAGAAAAATGTATTCCCTATATATAACACCATGAATATGTGGTGGATAGTGCTATTGTTGGAGTGCCATATTAGTTTAAGAAAATTTCAAAGCTATACTACTAGAATGAGAATATCCTATGTGCTTCTACCTAGACTGGTAGAAAACATGTGAAGAGAAAGGTATTGTATATTAAAATCTAAATTAATTGATAGTGACTGGATGGGAAGGAATATGTAGTTCTCTCGTGTCTCAGGTATATATGCTATATATATACATATGCTCACTGGGGAAGAAAAGGAAAAGTTTAATTTCACTTCAGATTCCTTATTAAATATTTCTGTGTAATTCAATTAGAATGCTGCTGGCAGCAGTTTACAGAACACTTGTCAAAGTAAAGACCAATTTGGCGTATTTTTGTTTTCAGAACTTCAAGTGTCAAATCATTTAAATTCAATCAGATCCTAAAACTGGCAGAGGAATTAACCCTGCATTTTTTTATTTTATTTTTTTTTTTCAAAACTGTTTACCTGTGTAGGACCTGACTTCACAGGCGTTTCATGCAGATGTGTGACTGGAATGAGGATATCCCTTTACAGGGTTACTGTGAACCAGAAATTTCATTGCCTTGCCTTCAGTGCATATGCAGCTTATTTAATGAAGTGATGAACAAAGTTCATAAGCCTGAATACACTGAAAGGCAACAAAAGCTGTGAGTATTCTAGGTATATGCACGGGATTTGATCTGTTCCACCCCCAGTGGGAAGTTTATCCACTTACAGCTGTTCATAAGAACTTAAGAAATCTAAATTCAGCTGTTTCTTTTATGCATTTATTTGTTCAAAGCTAGTCTATTCAAGCCTGAACCCAGAGACTTTAGAGTCAATTATCAAAATCAATAGAAAATGCAGGTGTATGAAATGTAATATTTTTAACACAGAAAATATGCTTGATGCTTAGTAATGAACCAGCTCAAGTTTATATAATGAAGAATTTTGTATTTGACGTTTATTTGTATTATTTGAATGCTAAGTCTATCTGAATTCAGGAAAGCTGACCATCAATGCCATAAGATTGCTCACTTTTATAATATAGCACCAGTATTCAAGTAATGCTTATAAGTTAATTTTGATTTTTTTCATAACTTATAGTATACATCCTACACATGGTCTTGCCTGTGATACTTGAAGTAGGGTTCCAAGCTCCGGTGTTCTGTGAAATGAATATATTTTTATTAACTCCACTGATCAGCATATCTGTTTAAGATTTTTTTTTTCTCCCAGAAGGCATAAATTCCAGTGATTTGTGATTTAGTGTAATCCTGTTATATTCAGGTATATGTTTCAGAGCAATAATTGCAGTAGATTCTTGGTTAAAAAATTTTCTTTTTAGGAGAAAATTAGTGTCTTAGTATTTAATATCCATAGATTTCTTTCATAGGAATCTATCTTAATTGGAATTGATAGTTTGGTGTTTTAAAGAGTTAAGAGGTCTTATACCAGTTTAAACATAATAACTAATTGACATGTCTAAGATATTTTTTTTAAAATCCCCCCCAAGATAACAGCATAAGCTAGTACAGGATAGAGAGTTTGTCTTCCTTTAGTCAGGGTCATGTTTACCTGTGTTCCTAGGTTCTAGAGTATCAAAGTCCTGATAGAACAACTGGACCATGCTTCTTTGCTTAACAGAGATAATTCTGTGATACAGCTTTATAATGTCCTTTATCTCAATGCATGCTTTTATCAAAAATGATAATGTAAAAAAACTTCGAAGGAAAATTTGCAATAGTAACACAGCAGATTACCAGTTCAGCTTGTCTTTTTCTTTCTTTGTTGAACCTTAACAAACCGAAGTGCCAGTGGAGTTAAAGGAAAGAGTGCTTACACAAGATGCAAGTTGCCCTTTGTCAATACTGTGTTTATTGATCAGAATGTGTAAAAGACATATTTTCTTTCCTGATTCTTTCCTGTTTGTTTGCTTCACTTTTGCCATAGAATCATAATTACTTTGTTAACCAAAGAAAAACCTTAAATGTTAAAAGTTCTATATCCTCTTAGAGTAGGAGACAACGTTGTAAATGCTCCTGAATTTGTCCATACTTTATTTTAAGAAGTGCCTGTGCATAAAACCACCACAGCCCAGGAGTGTCACCTTGGAGATGAATATGCTTCTGTGTTCTTCCCACCCTCTGGATTCTGCATGACAGTCAGTACAGTTGTATTGACATGTAGCCATATAACCCTGGTGTGTACTATACTGAAATGGAGACTGAGGCATTTGAAAAAAGATCTAAAGCTTTTAAGATGTATTTTCCCTCTGGATGCTGCCTTTTTTAGCAACACTTTCCTCTTGCATCCCCTGGATGTAAGAAGGATATGCCATGCACAGACGGTAACAGTAGTTAGATGAGTGCGGGAGCTGTGGTTTTGCTTCCCAGGTTAGCTCTTGTCTGCTAGTGGGGGATTGTGAAAGTCCTGTAGTCTGTTTTCTCTCTATATAAAATAGTGTTTTGGGAACATGTATGTGTGTGTTTTGGTGATTGTTTTCCTCACCAGTGCATCTCAACATCAGAGGTGAATTAACAGTTCTATTGCATTTTGTAGTACAATACAACAAATAACTCGTTGGCTAGTAAACTGTAGAGACAAGATGTTCTGAAACATGGAAAAAGTAGCATAGACAATGGACTTATTTCTTTCAGCAAGGCAAACCATTATCCTGGTGAGATTTGTGTTTTGGTTTTTTTTTTTAAGCCCTGTCACTGAAATCATCTGACTATACTGAATCCCTGCTTTTTGCGAAGAAGGAAAACGCTCAACCTCATTATCCATCAGTAGAGCTGAAAAATAAGGATCAGCTAGTGTCTGTTACTTTGCCTTCTGTCCATAGATAAAACTTTGCACTCAGTGGCTTGTCTTATTTCAATATTTAGGATTGGCACTGGAGGTGCCACATTCTTAAATTAAGCCTTGCACAATTTTTGTGATGCTTTCAGGGGTAAAATGACATGTTGACTTATGGATTCCACCTTTAGTAATACTCTAAAATAGTAGCGGTAACACCTTTTGGGAGGTGGAAGGGAGATTGGGCTGAAGAGAGTAATTTCAATTAAGGAACAATAAAAGCAGTTCCGCAGAAGTCTGTGTCCTGTCAAGTTTTACAGAGTGTCTTGGACCTCTTCATCAGGCAACATATTCATGATTTTAAGTGTTGTATGAAGGAGTAGAGTAAGGGTTGTGGAATCTGTAGTTTACAGGAACAAGGAAGTGAACACTTTCCAAGAATGGAAGTGGATTTTATGCAAGTGACCAAAAAAGCTGGAAAAATGTGTTGAAAAATTGTAAAGTACACTTGTAAAATGTGCCATTGTAGCATCATGGATTGCTCTGTGTCATAGGAGGAATGCACAAACTTCTAGGGTCCTGAATCTGACCCTTCAGAAAAAGGAGGGGAGAAAGTGTGTGGATGTTACTGCTGCAATGGTTGTTAGCCTAAACTGTCTCAATGCTCAATAGAGGATTATGGAGCTGTATTTTAATTGTATAAAAATTTTAAGAACATAAACCACCTTGGCTTAAAGAAGTCTTTGTAAATGCATATTTTATTTGCAGAACCACATCTCCTGCTCTCAAATTTTGCAGCAGGTTATGATACTAATCCTACTTAAATAGTTATATAACCAATTAATGGTAGGTGTTATCAACTCACTGTAGCCTTGGAAGAGTTTAGTACTCAAGCATCACATTGTAGAGAAGGTTGCATTGTTAAGGATATGGATTAGAACTTTGGTCATTTCCCTCTGTGTGCGTTGCTATAATTTCAGAGTATGAAATCTTCTCTGTATTGGTAAATGCATTGTCTAAATATATTGTCTAACTTTAGCTACATATAATGCATAAATAGTGAATAAAAAAAATTCTAAACCCCAGTCCTGTGCCAGGAGGTGGCCAGCTACTTGAAAAGACACTTTATTATTCTAGAACTAGCTATACCAATTAGATAATCAAACTCCTGTCTAGTAGTGAGAGAAGCTTTAAAAAAGCTGAAAATTAGGTAAATAATTGCATAGCATGGAAAGCTGAATGCCCATTGCTTCACAAGACCATTACTACCAGAAGAAACCAATATACTTCTGGTAGTAATTTTCCAATGGTATAAAAAATGGAAATGTAAGTTTTGAAGATTGAAAATACTCTGTGGAAAATGGTAAACTATTGAGCTTCTTTATTTTAAAAATAAACAATGTAGGTTGCTTGTGGTTGGCCTTTTGAGGAGTAACTGGCCTTTTTGAGTTCATAAAGGGCTGGTACTTCATGAATGCTGCTTCAGTAAGTCACATTATCTAAATTGAAGTTTGAAAGTAATTTGATTAGAGGATAGGGCTTTTTAAGGCTGTGTTTACTGTTGTTTACTGTTCTATTGTTGAGGTTTGTGGAGCAAATCTTAATATGTCAGCATGCTGTGAGTGAAACTTTTTGAACCTAGTCCTTTAAAGCAAAAGATCTGAGACCCAGGCTTTGCCAGATGGTTTATATATATTTAAAGCCTTAGAGTATTTTTTGGGGGAATATACTAGAGCTTTTGACCCTTTCTATATTGTAGCTTTTGAATGTATTCAAACTAAGCATGAAATTTCAACAACTGCTAGACAGTTTTTAATAGTCAGTGCTACAATGAGGTAGGAAACCCTGTCAAGCTATCTTTTTAAAAGCAAACAAAATCACCAGAAATGCAACAAAACCGCCTTCAATTCAGAGCTGTTGGAAGTTATCATCTTAAGCTTTTTGTGTACTTGCCCATTCTCTGATGAAAGCTATAAAAAGCAGATCCAAATACTTCAGGTTAAATTCTGCTTCTGCATCCATAAGGATTGACTGGAATGCAGTAGGAGTCTATTGGTAAAAAAAGGGGAGTTGGTCAGTTTTGTATAGTAGAGTTCAATTTTTGTTGCCTTTTTTTTTTTTTTTAATCATAACTTTATTCAGATTATTGTAATTTTCTACCATCATTTAAACCCCAGTTAGCATACTAAACCCATGTAGCCTGACTTCTGGCAGTGATGAGGTGGAGCCCTCTCCTGCCTATAGGACTATGTGAATGCAGTTCAGCTTTTGATGGATAGCCAGATATGTAGCCTGTGTTGTCTGGAGGTGCTGTAGGCATAAAGATTATTAACACAGAGAAGGAGAATTTCCCAATCTTAGGTCTGCTTTATAATTTTGTGGGGTTTTAGCTACATTATGCACATATCTGCATTCCCTTACAAGATATGTACTGTAGTATAATGGTGTAAGCAGGTCAAGTTTAATAGCTTTTGCTGGAAGAGGTTAAGGAGAAAAGATATGGAAAAATCTATTCGTCTTCAGAAAAATGTCTTTAAGTGCTTTTCCATAACAAGTTGTTTAAATATTTAATGCACTGTAAACATAAACAGATTATTTTACAAGGAGTATCTTCATTAAATATCTATTCAAATGATGCATATATTTTGTAACAAGACAACAGGACTGGAAGAAGCTTATTTAAGGAAGGGGAAATCTATAAAAATGAGTAGATATTAGCTATGTCAGTTTCTAGCTTGCAAGCTCTTTCTGAAGTGCTAATGGCATTGTAGACATCATAAGCTTTGCAGCAGAGTATTTTAAATCTTCAAACTCAATGGGGCACATTATCATAAGTTACTGTACATACACAAGACTATATTTGCATGTGACTCTCAATCTTGCATACATATGTGCACAATTGAATCTCTCATGAGGAATGTAATTTGCAACCTAGTGAAATTCTCTAGGCTATAAACTTTGGTAAGCAGCTGCTTTTTCAAGGTTCATGTCCTGTATGTCTTTCTGTAAACCTGCTTTCTCAAATGTTCCTTTCCCTGAACCTCTCTGACTCACAGGAGACTACCAGGGGGATCACTTTTGATTTGCCATCTGTGCTGTAAATTCTCCTCACAAATCCCTGCTTGCTCCCCCTCTTCTTTGATGCTATCTGTAATGCACTTCTATATGTAGGAGCTTGTTGCCATGCTGCTGCTTGCCCTGAATGATGGCACTTGTTCTCAGGCTGTCTGTCAGTGATGGCCTTTTCAATTGCACTTGATTTCTAGATTACATATTTCTGGTTATAACTTTGTGGTTGCATGCACCTATGAAACTCTCCTAACCACAGTTACAGGGTTATGTCCCTCTACTTTGGCCTTTTGCATAGGCAGTACTGGATCTCAGAGATAGGATTCAACAGGAGGAGAGTTAAAAATACTGTTGAAGAGTACTGTTAAACAGTGAATGCTCCAAAGACTGCTTGTGTCCTAAGCCTCTGTACAAGTTCAGTTGGCAAAAGCCCTTTCCGGTCTAAAATCTGTGAAACTGGTGTTTCCCTTTATACTATGAACCCAGCTGGCGTATATCTGTGTTGGGCTCTTAAATGCCACGAGATGTCTTGCACTTGGGTTTTCTTTCAGATGTAATCAGGAGTGAAATCGATGTGGATCAGTAAGCTGTGATACTAGGTCCAAGTGGCTGAAACTTGTGGTGGCTTATCTATGGGATTCTTGTCAAAGCTGTTTTGTACCCCCTCCCTCCCAATTACCCATTACTGCACCTCTGGAGTCTCAGTCATGGAGAAGACAACTGAAAGAATGGTGAAATAAAGTTCTCTACTAGAGTTCATGCTTTTATATCCACTAACTGTATAACTGGCCTACTTGTTGACATGAAGGAAAATGTCATGAGGAAACAAATAGAAAGCCTTGACAGTCATTCAGCACAGCAGCCCTGTGACAGCTGAGGCTGCAATGGGTGTTGTAAGCTCCTTGTTCACTTTCCTCCCAACTCCACCCCTTGCCCAACTTACACTGCCTCTAGTAAAACATTACCCCATTACCCTTCTTAGTTTTGTGATTTTATTTTATTTTTTTCCTATTAAGATTGATTTCACATCTACTTATGACCCCTTTCCTTGCTACTCTCCCTGACCTGAAATGAGTGGGAGTGTAGTGTTGCCTTCTGCAAAATACAAATGGAATTGATGTCAAAATCGTGATAATGGGAAGGAGCTTTTAAAATAGCTATTTTTCTTTAACTTTTATGCTTCAGGAGATTTGTTTTAGTGTTTGAAATATCTCAGAACAATGTTTTTCTGCCCAGAAAAACATTGAAGTTATTTTTTAATATGTTCATAGCACCTCTTAATGTTTGGGGTTTTATTGATAGTAATATAGTAATTCATAGATAATAGTACCTAATTTATGATTAATTTTAATGAATTTAAGGTGAGAATCCAAAATATAGAGAATATTCTAATTGAATGTTGCCAAACAAGTGTTTAGTTGTGGCTTATTCAGTGGCACTATCAGGACTGCAGATATGGTCAGGGTTGTTCTTGCTGTATTTGTTCAGCTTTACATTTCATTGTCTTATAAAAGTTATGTAATTTAATATAATTGTTAACAAATCCAGACATTTACGAGTTTGAAAATTATATACTGAATCAAAGCACAGTAGCTGAGATGTGGGTTGTGTGTGTGCATCATTGCATTGCTGTTCCTACTGAGGTAGTGTTGCTTAATTTAGATTTTGTGGGGAACATTCTACTGTTCATAACTAATTAGTTATCAATGGGAGCTGTGTAAAATAAAGACTGTGCCCTCAAGTCTATGCCACTGACAATGAAGTTCATTATCAAGATGACACATTAATGATTAATATGATGTTGGCAGCACACACCGTCCTTGCAGAATGACAGAAAATCCAATTTCTCATGTATGTGTTGCATGAGATTGGAAGTACCCATTTCTTTTTAAAATAGCTTATTTTTCCCCTGTAAAATAATCACCTTGCTTACATTGGGCTGTGTTGAATATTTAATTATTAGCACTGGACACAATCACTAGACTTCTGTGGTCATAAAAAAGGATACAAAAGGAACCATAAAAAGCAAAAAAGGCAAAAAGGTAAATTCTGCATATTTATAAATATTTACCTCTTTTCAGCAAAAGATCTAAATGCAGTATACAGTACACATCTTTGATAGTGTTTTTAGCTAGACCAAGAGATAAATTTTAATTGTTTGCCATGTGGTTACTAGCATTGAGAAGGAGAAAAATGAGCCTTGGCCTCAAGCTATCAGTCTGAAGAAGAACATGAAACCCTCTGGTCGATAATTATCCACCATTAGCTACCACACCTCAAGTTGAGAGTTTTGTATCACAACATTGTCTCTGTTGAAACACTAGTAATTCTCTAGATTTGTTTATTCATATAATCTTGCTGGGGATGGGGGACCAAATTTTGGTTTTCACACAGTGGTCAGTTAATGAAATCCATCTTGCAACAGCCAGACAGGACAATAAATACCCAGCCTTGTGTTAAACTCCTTAATCCTCTCTTTCAGTGTAGCATAGCAAGAGGGTAATTCTGTCCAGTGAACAACAAGAGCCCATCTCTGCTATGTCATGTAGAAGGTGGTCATGCCCTTGTTCTCTTAAGAGCATCCACGTTCTCTTAAGAGTGTCCACATTCTGGCTGTTGTGCACCCATCTCTTGAGCACCTGTGCCTCTGGGACAAAAAAGGAATTGCTTCCACTCTGTGGGGCTCAGGACCCTGTACAGATCCACTGGCAGAGAAGTGGGATCCTTGGCCCATCTCTGGTGACTCTGCCTGGCTTTCTGCTGGAGAAGGACTAGCAGATCTTCCAGGTCCTGAAGAAGATCCATTTGCATCATTAAGTTCTGGTATTTTATGCATTTTCATTGGATAATGTTAATATTTATGAAGCACTTTCTATTCAGAAGTTAGGGCAACACAGAATGCCTTTGGGAGCTACTGTGCTATTACTGACTTACTTTATAGATGAGAAAGTAAATTGACTTGCCACAAGCCACCCAAAGTCCCTAAGGGAACCAGAAATATTACAGATTCACCAAAGGGTTCTTTTACCTACACAGTAATACCGTTGCTTTAGACATAATAGCAAGAATATTGGAAACATAATACTGGTAAGAACTGGAACCATTAAAAACTAATGCAAATACAAACCATTTTTCTGGTTCAATTATCACATAGAAGCAACTGCAAGAAAGCACTATGCAGTGAGTTTCTTTCTATTAGTAAATTAATGCCTCAACCATGCCATCTGACTGCCTGCCAACTGAATTTTGCTTAATGTTGAATGAGCCTGAGGCAGAGATAGTAGATCGTGTGCCAGTGGTGAAGCCAGCTTGGTTCTGTTAACTATATCTTTTTTCATTTTGTTTTAGTGGTTTGGTCCAAAATAGTCTGCCTGTGGCACTGGACCTAGAAATGAGATGTTTGTGAGTATGATCCCTCCTACACAGAGTGGGAACTGATTTGCAGTATTTGTGTTGCTAGGCTTTGACAGGTTCACATAGAAGAGGAAAACAAGTTTGATCAGTAGAGAGAGAAAGCATTCCTTGTATTTCTCTGTCAGGGATGAAGACCCAAACCACAGCAAAGAAATGAAAGGGTAATTGGTTTGAAAGTAAAAGCTTTCATCCTTAAAACTACATGTTTGGCCTGTTGAGTCAGTGTTTGTTTTTTTACAGATGTGAGGCAGATGTTATAAGCAGCAACATATTTTACAGAGAAACTGCACCTGAAATGTGAACAGTTTTCTTAAAAAGCAGCAAGATGACCCACTGCTACACTCAAAACTGGCCTCTTTCTCATATACTAATGCAGCAGTCATGGGACATCAGCAGTCTAAAAACGAGCCACTGAGAAAAAACTAGATCTATAATGATGTATTATTGATGTGTCTTCCTATTAAGTACTCTGTAATCACATTATGTTAGGATAGTGTAGCTTTACTGCGGTGTTTTAGTGCTTAATGCTCACCACAGTTATGTTAGCGAGCATGAAAGGAGAAGACTTCTTACAGTGCTGTGCTTCCATATGTTTGCATCAGCACAGCTTTGTCTTTGATGTTAAAACAATATTGTCCAGGTTTGACAGCCTGTGTTAAACTTCAGAAGGTGCTGTAGATCAAGAATCACTTGTTAGATGCATTGCTCTTTATGTATTTTGCTTTTCAGCTTTCCCAGTGTTCTTCCATTTGCTGTTAATGGCCTTTATAGAAGCTACAGCTGAAATCCTGATCAAGAATTTGAGTAGGTGCCAAAACATGTAATATGTTAATTATCATATTCTTCATCATACTTCTCTGAATCTACATTCTGATTTCTCTAGATTATCTTGCAAAGACTTTGTAAATTTTTCTTCAAGTCTTTTGATATGGCCTGCACTTCCAAATTAAGGTGTAGGAATAAATGCAGCTTGAGGCTAGTGAGTTTACCTGAGCAAAATGGCACAGTTGCCCTTGTGCATGTCTTAGACTGGGATGCTTCTAGGTGTGTTGGCTCTCGGGTGTTATGGATTGTTCTAGAGAGTGTTTTGAGGTGGTCGGTCTTCCTTTGCTGGGCATGGGAATAGCAAATTGTGAATTGTCTTGTTGGGCACATGGACACTCGAGGTGGCTTTGCTGGCGCTCACCAAAGATCTGCTCACCTGCATTCTAATCCAAAGTGTATTGAAGTACCTCAGCTGATTTTTCAGTGGGAGCAAACCAGAATTACAGGTGCTGTAGACCTTCAGATACCAGCATATTACATAAGTAAAGGTGGTAGGTTGCCAGCTTGCTAAATGTCAGATAGTTTGAAACCCTTTTATGTGGGTATAGAAAATCCAAGTCACAAGACCTGTAACTTGTATTAATATAACAAAATGGAGGCTGATAGACTGATGTTGGCATGCCTCTCAACTGCTTTGTAATGACTTGCCCAGCTGTGATACAAGTAGGAATAATTTCTAGGCTTTAGCTTTAATTTCAGAGTGCTTATTTATGTTTTGATGGTATTTCATTTAATAGTTTGTTGAATAGTTTTTAGCATTCCTAAAGACTTGCAAATATCTGTTTAGACCAAAGAAAAGTTGGGTGATATATTTGAGACATCTTAAAGAATTGACTGTTGTTCAGTGACAGCAGCTGCCAGATCAAAGATGAGAGAATAAAAGATTCCACAGACTATTCTCTTTCTCTTTTAACCCTCTAAAAATCCTGCAGTAGGTCAGTGTTAGAGACAGTTATGACCTGTGATGAACTGAGGTCAGAGAAGTAGATGGCATGCTGATTTCCTCTATTTGCATTACTATCTCCGTACAGTGTGCATATTGGTATACAGTGCTGTCACCAGCCTGCTGGTGCTGTACTGTGGTTATTGTAGCCAGAAACAGTAGCAAGCTCTACTGGTACCCACTCCATCTGAGTGGGAACTGAGCTGAAGGTTGCTGATGGCTGAGCCATCTGTTCCAGTGTTTAACTAGCTTCTTTCTGCAAGCTTTGTGCTCTTGTATACAAGCTTTGTGCTCTTACCTAGCTAAACTGTTACTAGATGAGAAATCAGTGCAGCATGAACATAATATAGCAATAACTTTCATAGCTTCAAGTTCTGTGATCCTTGTGTCCTAACTCCTGCTCAGTGCCCTTTGAGATGTCTCGTAACTTCAGAGATGTTTAGGCAAAAGTCAGTGTTGCTGCTTAGGGGAGAAGAAAAAAGGGAGATGGGTACAGTTGAGAGAAGAGTTGGCATTGCATCTGTTGTTACCAGGGAAGGGAGAGGTGCTTCTTACTTTCTATTTCACAGTCCCCAGTTCCTCAGCAGTAGTAGCCAGGAACAAGCCTGATTTTTATGTATTCCGGTGTTCTGGCAAGTACAACAGAGCCAAGGATGTTTTTGTTGATGGGGGCAAATATTTAATTGCCAGTGGTTGTAGCTTGCCATACCTGTCAGTGCGGGTGTTTTCTACTAATTGGTCTTAGGCTTTTCCCAGTTAAAGAGATAAGCCAGAGAATTCATGTGGGGGAAAACTTTGGTCATCCATAGGGATAAAGAATTAGCTTCTGGTTTTAAGTAGTTGATCATTTCTGGTTTTGTTTGGATCAGTTCTGGGGAAAATAAGTACATGCTTCTCATTTCCTATCTCCCTTTTGGAAACATTCTCCCTCACCCCACATGTTTAATCTACATTGAACAACAGTAAGGGTTTATTTCCAGGTAAGTGTTAAGAATTAGTGAGTGTGCTTTTGGTTAGGTTTTGCATGGTGTGATCTTTTAATTTTCTTGTTAAACCTAGTGGTTATGTGAACTTGACTATGAAAACTAAAAACCCCTTAAAATTCAATGTGTCTCAGATTATCCTTGGCTCTACTACTGCCCTAGTACTGTTCTTATTCTTTATTTCCATCAGAACAACAACTCAGTCAAGTCTGCTTCCAATTTGTGCTCTTTCAGAAAATAGTATTGTGTCAAGAGATGGTGAGTATCTGGGTCTGGAGAGATTCTAAGACAATTAATCTTCTGCTTTGAGGATGGGGAATATGGGAAAAAGATGAGGAGGAAAGAAAGGAAAAACTACTACGTTGTAGCTTCTTTGTTTTGTTTGTCAGCAGCTGATTAAAAATCTGTTAACTCGTGTTTCCCATTTCTGTTGAAAATATATTTTTATGTTAAAAAGACGGATTCAAGATGTTGTACTGGAGCATGTAAGATTTAACAGGGAAGGTTTTCTCATTAGGCAGTTGAAGCTGGAAATACCTGTGCAGGTGCTTGCCTATGAATGAAAAGTTGTCTGATGATTTAAAGAATGCTTGCTTTTCTGCCTTCTTTCTGAACTGTTACTTGAAATATCTCCTTTAAAGAGAGGAACAAAATATAGCTTTTTTTATCAGTTTCTCATAAGTAGATATCTTTTCTTTAGTGAAATCAAGAGGAGTCATATTGGTAAATAATTCAGTATAGTTTATAGTCTGAGTTTAGGCAGTGGGACAACAAAGCTAAACGTATTAAAACATAAAACACTGAAGATAAAAACTGCACAGGTAAACAGCATTAAATCATGGGTATATGCTTAGTTTTTTTTTTCCTCTCAATAAAAATATGTTCAATTCTCTTAAAATACATGCAGACTTGAGCAACCCTATGGTACCTCAAGGCAGTGCCACAAGTTTCAAGAAGCAGCTTCCAAGATAGAGCCAGGACTCTACTCTGATGCCATAGAAAACAAATTCATTAGAAGGTGGTGTGCATTTAACCTAGGGGATCTTGGGTTGGTTCACTTGTACTTTTATAATTAAAAAGCATTATAAGTGCCTGGCCTCCAGTTGACTCAACAGTGTGAGTAAAGAAATCTACTGGAAAGCTGAAAAATGAATTATCAGTGATTATTTCACACCTTTCCATAATTATTTAAGGAAAGTAGCATGTGTTTCCTACAGCATGTAGAAATCTGAGTGGTGCATGGTGTCTCTTTGCCCTCCTGGACTTGATTTGAGGAGGGTACTGCTGCTGCACAGGAAGAAAAATTAACCTCTTCACCATCTATGCTATCTGTTTCTTATGCCAGACTAAAAAAGGAAAAGTAATACTAGACCCACACTACTTATTACCTGTAGACAACTGTCCAAAATTAGTAGCAACTTCTGTGTTATGAGCAACTGCCACAGCAGCATGCAACTGTAAGCTTTTAAGAAGCACTGGAGTGGTGACAGCTCAAAGGAAAGGTGACAACTATTTGTGACAGGGCTGGATGTGCACTTGTCTAATTATTTTGGACAGCAGTGAAAACCAAGCATCTGAGTCTGCCTGTTAAAAGGCAGGCAGGATAGATAGTGTTAGGCAGGTGGGCAGAGCATCTAGCTAAATCTTTCAAATATGGGAATTCCTCATAAACATGAAATTTTAAAGTGCATGTGTGTTGCTGTTGTCCACAACCCTCCTTCAGAGCTGCCTGATAATAAAAAGTAAATGCTTCAGAAGTACTGGAAATCTAATTTCAAAGTTCACAAATATTAATTAGTATTTTTTTTCAATCTAAAGAAACCCTTTTAAGAATTGGAAACCTTTGTATGGCACACTTCAGACTGCTTTTGACTGCAAATTCAAGTCCTTGCAAGGACCTTGTTATAGGCAGCTCTTGGAGAGAAATAAACTCCAGGTTCTCGGGTAGCAGAATCAGAATTTTCAGGAAGCCTCACTCTTTAAATAAACTACTTAATAGCTTCAGGAAATCAGCATTTACCCAGTTTGCTCTTCAGCAATTGTTCTGGCATGCTTAGCTTTCACAAAGTCTTGTAACCAAAGAAGCACTCTCCCTTTCACCCTTGGAGGATGGCAGGTATCTGATTCTTCAAAATATGTTGCTAATGCTCTGACGCTACTGTGAATTGCCCTTTGGGCATTACCTTGCTCTGAAGAAAACTGAATGTTTATTTAAGGAGAGACGTGCAACTTTTAGGTTTAAAAAAGAAATAAAGAAACCAACAACCTAGTAGAGTAGGGCCAGTGCGTTGTCTTTGCTTTTGTAATCTGGTAGAGGTTTATAAAAAATGGTCATAAACTACATTTAATGTAATTTGGTTTTTGATATTGAAAGGATTACTCATTTAGAAAGTTAAATTTAATCTGAAATAACCAGTGGATTAATAGAATAAAAAGCAAATCTGGTAACTGTATGTGCTGTTGCTCTAGGCCAATACATGACATCATACAGTCTGGTTCCACCCAAGGTGAAAGTGGGAGAGGGTAAGTGATGGCAAATAGCCAAGTAGTGACATTGCTGGAGAGCTGACAGTTATGATTGAAGGTCATTACCATGACATTGTAATTACCTAGACAGGATTAAATTAAATCCAGAACTAATTATATTGTCCTTTCCAGAAATAGTCCAGAAATACTTCTGGTAAATGTCCAAAAATACAGTTCAACATTTTGATGTTTGGATCTTGCCACTCAAGGGGTGGGGGGGGGATGTGTTTGTGCAATCATAGTATGATGAATTGAAATGAAGCCATTAAAAATGGAATATTTCATAGCCCTCAATCTAAACATGCCAATTAAAGTCAAGTGGATAGATACGAGGAGTATGACTTCATTGTGCATTTGGCTCCTCATCCTTTTTGAGAGGGGAAATAACTGTTTTTACCAAAGCTACTTTTGCCATCCTTCAAGCCTTACTTTCATATATCCATTGTTTCCAACTTGCTGTATTTAAAGTACTTTGAAAATATATTTTTCAGAACATGTTGGGCAAGTGTAGTTCTGTGATCTACCTTTTCAACTGTTATTTTTTGGTCTCTTTACTGTGTATTTTTTGTTGTACACCCAGTATTTTTATGTGATGCCTATGTCTGTCTCTTAACTTTGATTATTTGCTGTACTTTCCTGTTTATGTACATTGGACTTTTCTCAGTGTTACTATCTTTATTGCTGGAATATTTGCCAGAAGCATAGTTGAATTATCTTTGAACAATTTGTATTTCCTTTCTGTAGCTTTTCCTGCTTTGCTTTATCTTTGTATGTGTATGTTTCAGCTTTATGTTCTGTTCAGTGTGCTGAGCTGAAATTCAGCATCTTTATCACTGGCTTAGCTGCAGTTTATTTCTGGATACAAACACAACTATATTATGGTATTGCTTAAAAGTCACCTCATCTGTTCATCTCAGCAATGGGATTTCTGGGCTTTGGACCCAATTTACTGTCTAAGGAAGTGCCTTGCAGTATACCCAGAAATGCCTTAGTTGTTCCCATAGTCAGCAAGCTGTGTGGCAGTTAAGGCAGGTTTGCTCTTTTTCCTATTTCTAGTCAAGTTTCTGCCTCCCTTCTTTCACTTTGCCTGCTTCTCTGAAAATCCCTGCATCAGCTTCAATTCCCTTTTGTTTCAGTCTGCAGCTGAAACCCCCATTTATAATTTTGCATTTGAACACCTTTTAATTTTTTACTGCAGCAGGAGTTCTTGCATATAGCGTGAATAAGCATTTGTGGGTGGTACCCATCTAGGATGCTCATGCTAAGCTAACCAGGATGGCTGTTGCCTCTCACTTCCAGAGCATCTGTACACTAGCCCATGTATTTTTTTCCACCCTCTGTTTCCTTGTGCCTGTTCCTACAGAATCCCCTTGCTGCTCGTTTGCCCAGCTCTCTTCCTGCTGTGCTGCTCCAGCACTTCTCTGAATTTCCCTAAGGTTGTTGGGAAATCAAGACAATGACTCTTTGGTGAGGATATCTTGACTCTTTCAGGGCATTGCCAGCTGAATTTAAAGAAATTCACTGGCTTCCTGTCCACCTTATCTTCCTGACTGGTATGGTATGTTCTATTAGAAGTATTATAGGAGAATTACTAGGCTTTGTTTAAACTTGTAATTCCTTTAAAAAGATGAGAGAGAAGGAAGAAAAGAGGGAAAGCAAATACTCTTTGCTTTAAAATGCTAATATCAACAAACCCCTGGTATTCTCCATTTCTGAAACTCTGCTTTGCTTAATGTCTAAGTGAAAACAAACTGTGTGGTGGGCTGGCTCTCAACATCAGCAGCTTTACTCTTGGGAATCTGATGCACACAAGATCTGCACTGTGGGTTTCTTCAATGGATTTCTTCAGTGAAAAAAATGTAGTTAATCACCCAATACTGTGAAATCACAAACTTTTTATAATTTCATATTCTTAAACAGGCATGTCCCCTCTGACCTTGAGAGACATGGGGATGGGAGGAAAGTTGTGGCAAGGGAAGGAAGAAAATGCAAAATCATTTCATCACTGTGTCCCTTGTGCCTCCCTCCCATAATAAAAGCCAGTAGCAGCTGCAGTTAATATCCAACTGTTCAGTGGCTGACAAATAAGAAACCAAAGCACACATGCCCTGTAGCATGTCTGGAAATGTATGTGGTGTCTTAAGGATTCCTTGCAGCTCCTCTAGACCTAAGTGGTATATTGGAGGCTATCTCTTTCTGGGTTATAGGGCCTGTGTGTTTATAAGATCTAAGTGTTTAGACCTACCTGAGGCTGTAAAAGTGCATCCCTACAAAGTACTGCTTGGAGTAAGAGGGGATGCACTATTGTTCTGTAGCTTTTTGATGTTGGTAGTTTTATTTTGCACTCAGGTGTGTTCATTTTTCACTGGAGTGTTGTGTACCCTTGGGATAGTTTGCTGGTTTACTTCACTACTTGCATACCCATTTCCTTTTTCTCAGCCCTTGCTGCTCTCCCTCTTTGATCATCATGTTAATACTTCTCATATGTCTTTAGTCCATATGTAACCTATGGGTTGTGTGTCTGTGTCCACATGTATTTGTCTGAGAATCCCTCACCTCAAAAAGCCAAAGAAACTCTCTTGCTTCTTGAATATATATTAGACCTCTTTAGTCTTGTATTTTGTCCCATTCAAGTGTAAACAATGTTTCTTGCTAAGTATTTGTGAAGTTCTTAGTGTGGTGGGATTGCAGATTCAATTGTTTGATGCTCATCTGACCAAAAATAATTTGGCTAAACAAGTAACTTTTTTTCAGTGCTAACACCAGGGATATGCTACATTAAGCTCCTGGAAAAAAAAAAAAAAAACAAAAAACAAAAAACAACCTACTTTGCAATCAATTTATGTGTTTGTTCTAGAACAGCAGGGACACATATTTACATGCTTGACTGTTTGTGTAGCCTTCAAATAGGATTGCTTGTATGCCTATTGCAAGTATTGTCTGTCCTGGTGCACTAGGCTCATAACAGCTTACTTGTGTTTAATTTATAGTCTTGGTCATGTTAAAAACAGACAAACAGAAAACAACAACAAAACCCAGCCCTGGTCATTCTCATCAAGTTTATGAAAGACAATATTAAAAAGGCACTGATCCTTTGCAGAAAATCTTGAAGATTCAAGCCCATTCCCAGCAGAGTCTAGTTTCTTTTCAGTCTCAGTCACTGCCTCTCTCTGGAGCTGTGCTTGCTTTGCCTCCAACGCCACCATGAATCCATGGGAATAATTCTACCAGTGCTGAATTAAATGTGGGGAGACTACAAAGACCTAGTTAGATAAATAGGGGTGTCTTCAGTGTGTTTTAAATATTTTAAAAGTACTTTTCATAATCAAATAACAAAAAAACCCTATCATTTCAAATGATTTACTGTAACTTATTTTTTGCGTAGTGGAGGATATTGTACAAAATTTGCAGTGATGTTGCCAAGTACAGTGTGTTATTTTTTGTATTATGTGACTATTAGTCCAATTACCCCACTTAATGGTATTTTGCTATCTTCATTGATTTACTTGAGCAGTAAACTAAACCCTAGTTAAGAGATGTGGGGGAAAAACTTTTAATTGCCTCTTCCAGAACAATTTCCAACATAAGATTTCCTTTTTCTTCCTATCTTCATCCTCTTTCAAAGTCTGTTGTACAGCACTTTTGAAATTTAGGAATAGCTATAGTCATACTAGACAATTTGGATTAGGTTATAGTTTATTTGAAAGCATGAAACAATTGAAATCTTTCTTATTTTTGAACTTTGAGGTCAATTTGTTTCGTTCAATATTGAATATTGAAATGTGGCTGTGATCCAGGTGGTCTTTGGGTCTGGACAAGTGTTAATATTTATGGGATTTTTAATAATCCCATAATTTTTTGGTAGGGAAGAATTTCTAGTAGATTTTATCAAGTAATGATATATTAAAAGAAACCTTCCAGAACTGGAAGCATAGTATTTTCAAGAACCATTTAGGGCAATTGAAATAATAATTCTTGTCATCTTTATGATCTACTAGAGTAGGAATTCTTATTCTTCCCTGAAGTAGCATGATGTCATGACACTGTCCTTGGTTTCAGCTGACATTAATGGAAGTTAAAGATGCCTGGTAGAGATGCTCAAGATCTCACAGAAGGACACTACCTAAAAATAATGGCACTGCAGCCTTTTTACATAACTTCTGACAAGCTTTTAAAATGTTTATTCTTGTCTTAACACATTGATTTTTGCAATTAACCATTTATGGCAACTCCTTGTCAGTTCCTTCTCTTGAGCTCAGTCTGTTTTGCTCAGGCTTAGTCCTAGGTGGTAATTTAGAATTTAAACTGTTTTCTGTACATCACTGTTCATTATATGTATGTGTGCAATAACTATGGCAAAATCATGAAGTTAATTCATTAGTTTTAGTTGAGGGCTGAATTTAGCTACTTTTTTTTTTTAAAAAAAAAAAAAAGTGATATTTTGAGGAAGACTAGGTGGTTTTAAGAGAACAAAATATTTTCATGTTTATTGAGAAAACATAAAGATTAGCAAAAATTTCAAATGAATTGAATTTCCACAACCACTAGAGAATTTCTTTAGCTACTGATCAAAACAGAATAATCAGTGTCAATGGAAAAGTGTGTGTGAAAAGGTTAACACACGCTTTCCATCTCCAGGTGGAGATACCTGTGCTTCCCAGTATTCATGGATCCCTCCTTATAAGAGTTGTTACTTAGTGCAGTCCTCAAATATTTGTCCTCATCAATCTCACGACTTCTGGAAAACAGGTTGTTCTCTGCAATGCTGACTTGGTGGGAAAAGCCCTTTCTGCTCTGAGGTGAGAATACACTGTGTATGAAGTTTAAGGACCTGTCAGGACCCTCAACCTTTATTATGATGGAAGCTTTTACAAGGGAGGGTGATGATGCCACTGTTAACCTGAGTTAGATGTGAAGGTACCAATTCAAATATCATGAATTCCCAAGAACTGTTTCTCTTGAGTGTGTTTTAGGTATATTGGAAATAGATGGGAAAGAAACCTTCAGACTGTGGCAAGCTAAAGAGCTATATATTAGATATATTCAGGCTTCAGTGATCAAAGTACTAAGATAGGTATAATGAGAAGTGAATGCATGAGAGTATCACATTTAAAGTGGTAATACACTTGTTGAATACTCTGGAGAGTGTCTGTGAAAGGAATGAAAAAAGTAGAGTACCTCTGGGTGGTGAATACAGATGATCTACGGAGATTTTTGATTTTAGAACCTAATCTGTGCTCAAGGATGGATCCAGGCTTTATAGAGCTGTTATGCATAATACTGCTCTGGAGACTTTTGTAGAAAATGGAGTCTCCAATATATTTCCAAGCTGGAGCTGTACTTTCAACATAGTAACTCTTCCTATGAGAATATTTGAGATGAATCATAGAGGTTGACAAAAATAGAACTGTTCAAATTGTCAGTCAAGGATTGAAGAAACTTCCTGTCTGATTTTATGGCAGAAAAATGTAATACTGAATCAAACCTGGATTTATTGTCTCATGCAGTTAACTATCAGATATTTTACTTTTGTAAGTGGCACTCAATTTTTTTTAATTTTGGGGGGTTTTTTAATTAATTCACTTAAATAGTTATCTCAACTGAGGAATACACTTGTATTTGTCAAGACTTAATTCTTTAAAATGATTAACAATCCCTGCCCTCCCAGTTGTGATTCTTTAAAGTATCAAATGCCAAGTTCTACTGTTCTTTATACTGAAAACTATATTGAACTTGATATATGTTACTACCTGTTTCTTCTTAAGCTTAATGCAGCTGTTATCACATTGAAGGACACCAGTAGTCTCTGTATTACCATTTTTTCTTTATCATTCTCTTGTATTTCTACAGTTGTCATCATTCAGATGACAAAAGTATTTGTAAACTACCTTATTTATGCCTTCAAAACTAGCTTGTTATGCATTTAAATAAGTAATTAATTGCTGTTTCAAGCAACAAATGCTGCTTGCAGTCTGGTTTGCCTCCAGTTTAGCTTTCAACTCTAACTTGCCAGTTCTCCTCTACCATGGTAATATGGCTTGTTATGGGACTTTGTACTAATGAAGTGAACAAGATGTAACTTCTAAGCTTTTACTTAAGTAGGAAGGGTATCTGTGAATACTTTGTTCAGGGATTCTGCTCAGGGTAGCTTTCGAATTGAAAGTCAACACATCTCATTCGTGCTATCATTACTGAAGGGTTTGCAGAGACATGCTCAGTGTTAATTTAGCAGATTTAATTTAAAATGTAGGAATTAAGGTTCAAAAGCTATATTTAGTGAATAAACTGCTTTAGAAGAGGTGAGGGCTCTTTCAGTCTTTATGAGGCAATTTAATCACAATTTAAAAAGAGGTCAGCTAAATTTCCATGTACATTACAGGGCACAGACATTAGCGTATTTGAAAAAGACAAGTAAGTGCTAGAAATCTGTAGGGAAGAGGGCCATAAAACTTTGTCTGTAATTTGAGGTCCTAAATTTAGGTCACTCTAAAACTGATTTTTCATTCAAAAATAGCAATAATCTTACAAATCTGTTGGATTATATACTACAAGCATGCCACTTTATTTCTTGTAGGCCACACTTTTTCTTTTTTTTTTTTTTAAATCAAGATGTTATGTTTGGCTGTTGGGAAAGGAGGACAGCATTCTTATGCCTTAAGCCTTTCTCTTTGTATCTACAATCTCCTCCTTTGACAAAACATTGCATTTCTAGCTATAAAATCTTGGAGACTGAAATAAAATATTGTGTGAACTTAAAATTTTAGAGCAGCTCAGACTGGGGAATATATGAATGGAGAAGGGTAGAAAGCAAAAGCTGTTGTCAGCACTACACTGTATATAGAAATGAAAATGAGAAGTAGCTTCTGAAAGGATTAGAAATTTATTCCTGAATTCTTCAAGGGTAAGTTTCAATGCGATGTTGTATACTAGTTTCATATCAGGGCAAATTGATTTTTCTGTAAAGTAGGTTGTTTTATTTGTCTGGAGACCAGTTTTTACTTCCATAGTCTAACCTAGAAAACAGAATCTATTTTCATAGCTACCACTAATAAAAGGTATTAGAAATCTGACTAGTTTGATAAAGCAACATGCAGTGAAATCTGTCTGTATACAGTCTGTCTCTGGCAGTTATAAAAAGGGGGGAGTTACAGGCTTAGTTATGATGAGACCTGTGGCTTTTACAGTACTGACTTAATGAACTGAGAGCTTGTCTGCTCTGGGTTTGTTCCTCACCAGTGATTTGGGTGGCAAGATCATAGCGTTGTTCTGGCAATTTGTTCTTTAGTGTGCATTAGTTTAGATTGTTTCAGGAATACTATTTTTCATATCTGTGGTTTGTATATGTTTGTATATGCCCATTGTTTGTAAACCTCCTTGTAACAAATGAGTATTCTGGTCATTTGGTTTGGCTTTGAGGTTGTTTTCACTTTTTAAATGGATATCTTGCCTTTTACTGAAGTGAAACTGGAAGCATGAAATAAAACTGAGTAGTGGAAAACACTTCTGTTAAAAAACAAAAACAAAAACCAAAAAACCCCAAACAAACAAACAAAAAACCAAACCCACAACCAAACCCTACAACCTCCCTTACTATTGCTACAACCTTTTAAGGCAAATGGTGAAGCACCATCACTTAAGTAATGTAAGATACTGGAAGAGAACTCAGGAATAGCCTGTTTGATTAGTTTACTTAACTGTGTCTAGTGATATTGCCTGCTTTTCCATTCCTTAATTATGTCTTTTGAAATCATTGTTCTTCAATTAATTCTTTATAAATACCAAATCATAGAATCATGTAGGTTGGAAAAGACCTTTAAGCTTGTTGAATCCAACCGTAAACCTAATACTGCCAATTCCACCACTAAACCATGTTGCTAAGCACCACATCTACGTGTCTTTTAAGTTCCTCCAGGGATGGTGACTCAACCACTTCCCTTGGCAGCCTGTTCCAGTGTTTGACAACCTTCAGATGGGATATTTCCTAATATCCCATCTAAAACTTCTCTGATGCAACGATGCTACTTCCTCTTATACTATCACTTGTTACTTAGGGAAAGAGACTCACACCCACCTTCCTACAACCTCCTTTCAGGTAGTTGTAGAGAGCAATAAGGTCTGCCCTGACTGGGCCTGACCACCTGGTTGTCCTGTGCATGATGGCACTCAAGGTGATCTGTTCTGTATGCTTCCCTGGCACAGGGGTCAGGCTGAAAGGCCTATAGTTTCTCAGATCCTCCTTCTGGCCTTTCTTGTAGATGAGTGTCACATTTGCTAGCTTCCAGTCAACTGGGAACCTCCCTGGTTAGCCAAGACTGATGGTAAATGATTGAAAGTGGCTTAGTGAACACTTCCAGCTCCCTTGCTACACTTGGGTGCACCTGGTCCTTCTGGACTTCTATGTCTAAGTGGTGTAGCAGGTTGCTGTTGATTTTCCCTTGATAATGGGGCCTTCATTCTGCTCCCTGACCCTGTCTTCCAGCTCAGGGGGCTGGATACCCTGAGAACAACTAGTTTTAAAGACGGTTACTATTAAATGTAAGTAGTACCTTTGAAAACTTTCACAGTGAAAAGTCTAAGGGTGGGTGGAACCAGACAGAGGTAGAGGGCAGGGGTTTACATGTTGTATAGCAGAAAGGACTTGCACTTGCGTGATGCAGTGTTTTGTTACCTGCAATATATAGGGAATGCTGTTTTCATATCTGAACAATGATGGGAATTTTATCCTGTGACCTATGTGCTTAATGTCACAATAACCTGTATGGAAGGAGGTGCAGGTTAGGCCCCTCATGGGAAGTGGGGAGCTGAGGCTTTCTGTTCCCTAATGGGGGTTTTATATAACAGGCTGCAGTATGATGCATGTTTTAGAGAATGAAACTACAAAGCTGCTTCTGTGGATCCTATGTGTGGATCCTAATTCTCTCAGTATGTTAGACATGCTCAGAGTCTAAGGCAATTAACAAGCTGAGCCTGGAGAATGATAGTATGATGCAAAACATTACTTGTCCAGCCTCTTCAGCTTGTCTGAATGGAATCTTGATTTTTTTTTCTGTGATGTTCTCAAAGCATAGTCTTTTTCTGAAAATGTCTAATATATAGTGGGTTTGACAGAAAATGCTTTAATGAACTTAAGTTCGTGGTAACAGACTTTACTCATTCAAATGGAATGTGTAAAACTTGGAAACACATAATTACAATTTTTCTTTAAACCCTTTGATATCTTGCCCTCTTTTTTACTGCTTACAATACACTTTACTGTAGCACTAATGCAAAAATATAAAGCTATACTATAATTTCTACAGCTGCGTAACTGAACTCCTGATTTCTTAATCTCAAACTCTTTGGCCTTTAACTTCCTCCTGATGCCAGGGGGGCTTTCTTTGTTTTTGCTGAAATTAAGGAAACTTTCAGAGTTGTCAGACATAGGTTGCAAAATAATACTTAATCATTCAATTTATTGCCAGACGTTTCATAGAGATCAATCTAATGTTTAAATGGTTCAATTAATAGCTTTGCCAGAAGTTCTTATATAAAAGTTTCACAATGGTCTGTAATTATTCTTTCTGTAAAATAAACCAATAGCCTCTTATGTTGTCATAACAACGTGATCTTATGTTTTGATTACATGCAATAGACTTACAAAACCTATACCTTTGAAAACGGCTGCTCAGTTGTTCACTATGCTAAAATATTATAATATTTAAAAATAAAAAGGTAGTGGCTTCTCTGAACATACAATAAAATAAAATGATGTTAGTAATAAACCTGGTTACTGCTACTTATAAAACTTTGTGGTGTTTTTTTCCTATAAAATTAAAAAAAAAAAAAAAAAGGCTTAATGTTTTTTTAAACACTGTTAAACATATGGTAACATAGTAGTTAGTATTGCTACATTTTGAGTTGAGTATTTGGAAAACATTCAAATATAGTTCTGCAGGGACCATGTGCTCTTGCTAGTCACCAATTACTGTGGCCAGTTCTTGTGTATTTGTGAAAATAAAATGGAATCTCCAGCAGGAAAGCACTGTATTGATATAATTTAGCACAAGGAGCTAGGAAATGCTCTGTACTGAAATGTGATAAAACACTAGGAAATGTCTTGGAGATAAATGATTGCTCTGGTCAGTAAGTATATTTTTCACAGTAAAGGACAATAAATAACATAATCCACTTTGGCTGGCTTTATCCAATTTAAGGCAGTTCATTAAGCAAAAACATCAAAATGCTGTTCTGTGGGAAGCACATGAAAGTAACTGTAGGCTTCTTTGCTCAAGTTCATCAAGTCTCTCTTCCTGTGGCATATTTAGGGCTTAAGTCCCACTTTTGAGACCCATTTTAAAAAATTTTCACACAAGGAACTTTGCTTAATTAGAACTGAAGGAAGCTAAAAGGAAAAAAATAAATTTGGACTTTTTTGAAATGCTGTGGCAAAATTGGTAGTCTTATAAGAAGTAAAATGCCTTTTAAAAGGAAAACAACTCTTTGAATTCCCCATGAACATATTTTATTTTTTTTTTTCTTTCTATTGATTGTGACAGGGCAAACAGAAATGTAGCTTTGAGTGTTGCTTTTATGAAGATCCCCTTTGGTCTAATGAGTAAGTAATATGCCATCTTGTAAAGCTATTGCCCATTCATAATGCATCCATATTATGGTAACAGATTGTAAATTGAGAAATGTGTTGTTTCTTGTTCCATTAGATCTGGCTAGGTTTGTCCCATAAGAATAAGTGATGATCCTGCATATTAAGCATCAGTCATTTGGTAAAAGTGAGTGTTTGGCAGAAGTGCATGTTTTTAGGTTGCTGTGCCTTATCCTCAAGTCTAATGTGGTATGACAGGTTGATTTCTTTTTATTATTAAGCAATACAAAGTTTACCTTTAAAAAAATAATCAATATAGGCATTTAATCTGAGTAAAGCTCTTCAGAAGAAGAAATTAACATGTAGAGAGCTTTTTCTAATTCTGATATTTACAGTTTAATTAAATATTTTAGTTTTGTTGGCTTTTACTTGAAAATAAATTGGTATTAAATAAAAATGTGCAAGTAGATAAAAAATTATATTTACAAACAGTAGAAACTAGCTATCTGGAAGAAATGCGGTGTCCTGTCAAAGTCTGACATTCCTGACAAAGTCATTTTATACATCTCACAATCTAGAATGGTCAAATACTTTGAAGTGCAAATAAGGCATGTCAGCATCACTCTTCAGAACAGAGCTCAGATTTGAGTGAGACACAATACTTATATTTTGAAAAAGGGGAAACACAAGCATGCTGTCCTTTTACCTAGTTATTATTGCACTTTAAGGTGCTTTTAAAATCATTCTTCTTTTATTAAATTGACCAATACTGAATGGTTCAGAAATATGATGCTGCTTCTCTACCTTAGACCTTTATCTTGTCTTCCTTAAATTATATTCTGTAATATTTAAAATCTATGCATCTCATTTAGTACAGTCCATCTTGGGGAGGTGGGGTGACAGGAATCCTTAAGAACATATTGCTCAAAACCATACCTGTATCTTCTTAATTGAAATTAACTCAAGCTGTTGACCAAAAGCACAGAATAAAAAAGCTTTTTAAAATAACAAAGCTTTACCTCAGTCAAGGTCTTGCATAATAATTTTAATTTGTTTAATGGCAATCTTTTCCTGAAAGCAATTGATAACAATGACATTATTCAAGGATGTTAACAAACTATACCTCGTTTAGGTGGAAGAGTTTAAAAAATATATTTCAGTTAACTGATGAAAACTTTTATTATTCTCTTAATAAAGAACTTCACTGTTGAAGGACAAATTCCCTTTAATTTTACTTGCCTAATATGGTAACACATTATTTGTCTGACAGTCTTGCAGCTGCTGTGGAGTACAGCCATAGCCTATAAAATGAAGGGAATTCATACTGCTTTTATAATAGTAAGAAATATACAGTTTAACATAATCTTGACCCGTTTTCTTGAAGGGACAGTTGCATTAGAAGAAAGGTAGCATCCTTTCTTTCCTAGTCATGTTAGTTAACTATTTGTGTTTCTCTCCTTCCATGCCCAGAAGTGAGGGGAAGCATTATACATGGAAAAGCAAAGGGTGGTTCTGTTTCAGATTATAGATAATTGATACATGTTAATTTCAGGCACAGTTGCAGCTGTTACTGTTCAGTACCAACACCCAGCAGTAAAGGACTTTACCTTCATTCTTCATGCTGCTCTTCTGATTTAAACTGTGCAGCCAACTCCCTTGCTTAAGCTGAGGTCCATAGAGATGAAGATGCTCTCTATGGTGAAATGAGACAATCGTTTCTCTGGGTTGGGGAAATGGTTGCTGAGAGTGGGATCTCTAACAGTGAAGTATTTCGAATGATCTTCTTGGTTTATAATGAAAATGCATTCAGCAGTAATTTCCTTTTCAATTCATAGCTAAATCCTTTTTGTAAGAATTGTTAGCATGAGCAGTTTTTCACTTCCCTTCACTTGGAGTGAGGAATTTAGGATGTTGCTTGACTACAAGCAGGACAGCATGTTCAGTGTTCCACAGATCAAAGCAGTAATATTCCAGAATATCCAATCACTTATAATCATGTTTCCATTTAGGTATATCTTCATCTTTTCATTCTTTTTCTTCTTTAGCCAGAGAATGCAGCACCCCTTTGCTTCTTCCAGATGCCCCATCTGCTTGAATATGTAGGCATTGCTTCCACAGGAGAACTTGGACAAATGCTTACTAATTCTTCTGTTAGTAAGCCTGTCCTATTATGCAGTAGGGAGTGGGGAGTTGAATGACAGAATGGTTGGTCAGGTATTTGCAAGCTCTCTCTATGCCTAGAGTCCTGCCTGGATGGCAGGTAAGGGAACAGGTGAAGCACTAGTACGCTTTTAAAGGTCAAAATGAATGTTTTCAGAACCAGAAACCTGGGGGTTTATTGGTGGATTATCTTTCCTGCAGCAAAAGGGGGATCTGAAACCTTCAGTTTTGAGCTGTTGAGTGATTTTTCTGCTCTCTAGAGGGAAGATTATATTTCAGTGAGGAAAAGATATATTAATGGATTTATTGTGGCTGTGGGTCATACTGGTCATGTACTCATCCCTGCATACTAGATATGCATTAATGTTCAGACTGTTAAAGTAATAGTTTCAGCTGGATGTTTGAATTGATCCAATTGCTTTTATTCACCAGTGTACCTTAATCAATTAGATATTGTTTTAAGACATCTGTTAACATGTGCTGGTTTTAAGCCAAACTAGTTTTAAACCTTTTAAAGGCTGAAGTTGCTGAAAAAGCCTCGCACACACATTCCTTCCATTATCTCTTAACACAGATAGTTGTAGAAAAGTGGTTTTCCCTCTGTTCAGTAAGAAAACTCTGCCTCCCTTGGGAGGTTACTAGAATAGCCTTGACAGGACAGATGAATTACAGGTTCAAAGTTCTGGGAAGTCCTTAAATAATCACTCTACTTAACCCAAAATATATGGGAAGAATGAAGAGTGTGTGCATATGTCTGTGTGTGTGTGTGTGTGTGTATATATTTTTTTTTTTTTTTTTTTTTGATTAGTGGTGACATGACTAAAGAGAATTTAGTCTTACTGTGTTGTGGTTTTCTTTTTTTTCCTTAGAGAGCTGTGATAAAATATACTAAGGTAAAAAATGTATTGGAGTAAGCTGTCAAAACAAAGAAAGAATAAAACCTACTTGCTTCAGAATATCTCCAGTGAAACAGAAATTGCTTTTAAAAATACTAATTAGACTATCTAGTTCAGAAGGTAGCTATTGTAGTTTGGCCAAAAAAGAAGCAATAATGTGTTTTAAATATATGCTTCCTAATCCTTCAAAAGTTGAATTGCAGTAGGACTGTGTTCTATTAATATTTCCATCACTTCTGCCAAGACTTAAGCAAGACCTGGATTTTAAGCACAAATACTATTAGTGATTTGAGGGGAATTATTTCCAGTGCCTAGAGCTAAAGTAATTTTTTCAAGATCAGCAGAACATGATTTATTTAGTTTAAGAGCACTCTGATTTGTTTTTCAGAGGATGTGTCAAATTATTAGGTTTCTTCTGGTATATTGTCTATGTGGTCAGCTGTGCCTGATCCTCACAGATATGTCCAAGGATAGTACAGATCTATGCCTGGGAAGAGTGAGTGTGCCTGTTTTACCTGTGCTCCCTGATATGTGGAAGTAGTATGTTTTCCAACCTCTCTTTTAAGATGAGGCAGCTGAAAATACAGAAGGGCAAGAGACAGCACAGTGTTTTTTACTGCAAAGCAGGTAGTCTTCAGCAGAGCTCAAGAGCTTAAATTCTCTTTGCATGTGCTCTTGAGAGCTTCAGTCAATGTATCCTGACCTGAAACCAAAGTGCAGTCTGCCTTGTCTATGGTAGCTGGGTAATTGGTTACCGTACATCTCAGGGTGAATTAAAAAGACAAACTCTTTTGAACTGTTAAAGCAATTGCACAAAGTAAAACTTAAAATTCTTTTTTTCCCCTCTTCCATTTATGAATTTACTAAAATAAAACCCTAAACTTTTACCCTAGTCACAAATGAGGTAATTGTAGGTCCAGGGAGCCTCCACAAGGGACTATTCCCTTCCTTGAGGGAAACACCTACACTCCCTTCTGATTTGGGGCCCTATCTGAGTCCTTCAGTTAGCAGTCCTTGCCTTCACAATTTTCTCCCTTTTTCTGAGCATATAGAAGCTTCCTGTATTGAATGGCCCAATGTGTTTTTTTATAATTTGCAAGCACAGGCTGGGAGAGGCAGGAGGGCACCCTGCAGATAGTCTGGTCCAACCCCTTGCTCAGAGCAGGAACAGCAAGAGCAGGTTAATCAGGACTGTGTTCTCTTGTGATTTGAATGTCTCTCAATGCACTGCCTACCTTCACTGTAATTTAAAAAAAAAAAAAAAAAAAAAAAAAAAAAAAAAAAGTGGAATTCCTGATGTTTCAGTTTCTGCTCATTGTTTCTGGCCCTGCTACTGGGCACCACTGAGAAGAGTATGGCTCTGTCATGTTTACTTCTTCTGTCAGGTATTTATATACATAGATAAGATTCCCTTTGAATCTATTTGGGTCTTCTCTAGGCTGTGAACAGTCCTGGCTCTCTCAGCCTCTCCTCCTATGAGAGATGCTTCAGGCCCTCAGTCATCTTTGTTACCCTTCACTTACTTTGCTCCAGTATGTTGATGTCTCTCTTGTACTGGGGAGCTAGCCTTGGAGCCAGCTCCCCAGATGTGTCTCACCAGTGCTGAACAGGGAGGCAGAATAATTTCTCTCAACCTTTCTCTCTTTCTCTCAACAATTAGATAGAGTGGTGTTCTGCCTAATGCAGATATGGTTGCTGTTGATCACCTTTGCTTTGAGGGCACACTCCTGCTCATCCAACTTGGTGTCCATCAGGAATACACATGCTTTTTCTACTTGTTAGCCTGAACTGATCCCTGAGGTTATTCTACAGCTGCAGAACTTGGCATTTTCATTGGTTGAACTTCTGAATGCTTCTATCAGCCCATTTCTCCAGCCTGTTGAGCTCGCTCTGAGTGGCAGAACAAATACTGGGGGTATCAACCACTCCTAGTAATGTCATCTGCAGCCTTGCGGTGGGTGGTCTCTGCCTCTCATCCAGGTCACTACTAAAGGTATTAAATAGTACTGGCCCCAGTATTAACCCCTGATTCATCACTGATGATTGGCCTTCAGCACAACATTATGCTGCTGATCACAACCCTTTGAGCCTGGCATTACAGTCAGTTTTCAGTCCACCTCGTTTAATTTATCTGGTCTGTACCTCAGTAGTTGATCTGTAAGTGTTGGGAGTGTTGAAAGCTTTGTGAAAAATAAAGATATGCATCTGCTGTTCTCCTCTCATCCACTTAGCCAATCATTTCATCATAGGCTATTAGATCGCTGAAGCATGATATCCCCTTCGTGAATACCTGCTGCCTTCATCCACTTTCCTTCTTGTCCATGTCTTTCCAATATGTGTGGAAATGGATTCCAAGATTAACACTCCATCATTGTTTTGGGGATCAAGGTGAGGTTGACTAGCCTAAATCATTCTCCTTGCCCTTGTAGAATATAGAAATAGCATTTGATTTCTTCCTTGGAAACTTCCTCTGACCACCATGGCCTTTCAAAGACTACAGAGAGTGGCCTTGCAGTGATATTGGTCTATTCCCTCAGCATTTCTCAGTGAAAACATCAAGTTCCACAGTTCAGTTGGTTTAAATGGTTACCTAACTTGATTCTCTTCCACCAAGCAATAGGAGTATGGTTTCCCTGTTCTGGACTTGCCAGCTCATCTCAGAGACCTGTGATTACTGAGTGCCATTCTTAAATACAAAAGCAAGGAAGGCCTTGAGCACCTCTGCCTTTTCTGTGACCTTTGCCACTGGGTCTCCTGCTTCACTCAGCAGCAGGCCTATGTTTTTCCTAGTCTTGCTTTTCCAGCTGCTCTATCTGTAGAAGCCTTTCTTGTTGTCCTTTGTATCTCTCAACAGATTCAACTCCAGGATGGCTTTCCTAACACTGTCACTGCATACTCAGGCAATGTCTGTATTCTCCCCTCCTTCCACCTCTTGTACACTTGATTTTTGTCTGGCTTTTTTCAGGAGCTTCTTGTTATTACCTACAGCTCCCTTGTCATTTTTTGCTCGTACTTCTGCTTGTTGGGATAGGCATTTCTTGAGCTTGGAGGAGGTAATTTTTGAAAACCAGCTAGATCCCCTGGTTCCCTCTTCCTTTCAAGCTGTGTCTTGTGGGATTCTTTCAAGCAGATCCCTGGACAAGCCAAAGTCTGCCCTTCTGAAGTCCAGCATTGGGGTCCTGGGTTTTGTCTGGTGCATTTCTCACAGGATTTTGAACCCCAGCATGTCATGGTTGCTGCAGTCAAGGCTGCCTCCAGCTTTCTGACCCTCAACCTATTTTTCCTTACTTTTATGTCCAGCAGAGTGTCTCCTTTTATTGGATTCTTGATCAGCTGTCTGGAGGTTATCACCAATGCACTTAAACTCTAGGAACTGGGGGGGGGGGGGAAGAAGACAGTAAGGAAGGTTTTTGTGCTTCATTTATTTCTGGACTTCGGGATTTTCTCTCAAAGGACAGTAGCTGTCATTGCCATTACAGATGTTATAGCAAAGTCAACAGAGTGACTCTCCCTAGATCTCACTAAGTAAATCAGTGTGAGATCAATGACCTTATAGATGCATTCTGGAGGACTATGAACTTCAAAGTGTTATATCAACTTACAACAATTACCTATACAGTTAAATAGCTGTTTGTCAAGAGTGAGTTCTAAGAGAGCTCCAAGAGGAACTTAACAATTACATTGCTTGATGAGGATGGAATAAGTTGCTCTTATTAAAAACTGTTTTTCTTAGACCCCTTTATATCTAGCACTAATTAATCATCAATTTACCATAATGTTAAATACAAATAGATTATTTGTATTTTTTTTTTTTTTTCCTAATAAGATGTGAGGCGTTCTATTTTGTGGAAGTGATTCTCACAGATTAATTATAGATTGCATAAAAAGATTTCTCGCTTCAACTTAAAATGTCTGCTTTTCAGTTTCATTGATCTGACTTTGCTCTTGCATTAGGAGGTACAGCAATTAGTAGTGCCTAACTTGTGTTTCTCTACCATATGTTATTTTGTGCACCTCTATTCTTATTAATCATCTCTCCCTTAAGCTGAACCTTTCCCATCTTTTTAGTTTCATGTTGTTGTCGAAGCAGTAAAATCTCAGTGCAAGCACAGTGGTTTCAGATGGTTGTGTTGAAAGTTCGTTGCTTAAGGGTCTACCTTGTATCAAGAATAAAAATGTGTGAAGCATTTGGTTGAGTGTTTACTTCAGAGTGACTGTAGAGATACAACAACAATTGCAGAACTACTTACATAAAGTAAAGAAAACAATGGTGTTTCCAGTGTATCTGCAATGAACAAAACTTAAATAAGCATTAGTAGACATTTTATTCGGCATGTCATATTACTTAGTAAGTTTTAAATGTCTGTTTTCTAACTAATCTAAAAATTGCTTCAATTGACTGTTTCCGTTAGGGGATGCAATTGTGTATGTTATTGATAATCTGATTTATTCGCTTACCCTGATTACTCTGTATCTAAGCAACTGTGCCTGCAACAAGGTATCTGATTTAGAGAGGAGTGAGAAAGAGGTTTGTTGTGCATTCAGTTTATTAAAGCACAAACTTCCTCTAGAAAAACCATAGATATCTGTGTATATTACCTAGAACTTTCTTGGCAACTGTGTCCAAGTTGTACGTTTACATGTAAGTCTATCACTGGAAGGTGGGTTAGGAGTCTTTAAATATCAAAATGACATCTTTTCATAAGCATCTTGAAATTGTCATTCAGTAAAGAAGGGATGGAGGATGAAAGACAACAAAACTTTCAGCCTCTCTCTGTTATCAGGGTATAAAAGCAAGTTGAAATGTGAATACTTTTGCTTACAGAAACAAACATGACCAATTTTATTTTTATGTACACCAGAACACTACTGTTTTCCTCTCTGAAAGTCTTGTGTATTTTAAATTTGACATTACTAACGAAAAATATGCTTTTTTGAATAAATTGACAGAAATGAAGAAGAAATGAAAAATGGCTTTTCAAAACTACTGAGAATACAAACTTAAATAATTGTCCATATTTAACTTAAACTGTTTTCCTGTTTCAATCAAAAAAAGGAGTACTAAAGTCTTAGAGACACCTTAGATAATAGCCTTAAGCATATTCTCAGTTTATACTTCTGTGTTTAAAAGGAAAGAGTCATCTACAGTTGTCACTTCAGACATGTTCTAGATGACATGAGCTATCTGTGATAGTTTATACCACCAGAGAAGTAAAGACAGACCATATCACTATGCTTTTCTCTGAAGTGTGTTTTTGGGGAGTGTAGGTTTTTTTCTCCATCTATTTTCAAACTAGAAGCAGAAATCTTTGTGAAAGTGGATGTTGCTCCTCTTCTAACCAGTTTAAATTATGTATGAAAGAGTTCATTAAGTGTCAATTATGAGAAAGTGTTCTATTTTTAGTGGCATATATTTGGTTATATTATCAGAAGTTTAACCAGTAGGATAAGTAGTGATACTATTAAAAGCATATTTTGAAGCAGTCTACAGTAGTGGAGACCTTGCTTCTCCCGAAAGCCATTTTCAAGATTTTTTTTTTTTCCCGGAGAATGCAGTCTTGAAGACGTTTCTCACTATCACTTTTACCTAGTTTTAGGAAAAGCTTTAAGATGCAATAAAGTGTTCCTGTGGTTTTTTTTTTTCACATTCATCTGTCTTATAAAGTTTCAGGAGAAACTGATCTAAAAAAGCCTGCTCTTCTCTTCCTAGTAGATTAATCTGATATAGCAGGTGTGGGGGTTTTAGTGAGGTTTTTTGGTGTTTGGGTTTTTTTTCCCTTATTGGGGGTACATAAGACAGCTTGCATATTTGCCTTGAGTCTCTGAACGTTTAAGTCCTCATTTATACCTGAATTGCACTGCCTTTTATATCTAGTCCCTTTGTAATCCTTTTCTATAAATTTTAGGGATCTGATTCAGCCAGAAATACAGTCAGGGCTTGTAGTAAAGTATTGCTGAAACAGAATAAAATCAAGAATATGAAATAATGCAGAGAACAAGTTGAATGTGTGTGTGTGTGAGTCACTAATGAAAATATGGGTTATGTAGTGTCTCTCTTCTCTTGGAGATGACTTTGGATAATAAAGATGCCTATGAAATTTGGGTACCATGGAAAAATTATAAAGGAATAGATGTGCTGATGGGAGAAATTTACTTCCTGGCAAAACAGAACATGCTCATCTTCAACAGGGACATGTGCAATGGTGCTTTGCTCATACACCTTTTTTCTTCCTTCCTCTTTAAAAAAAAAAACCAAACAAACAAAACAACAACAAAAAAACACCACAAACAAACAAACAAAAAACACAAAAAACCAACGAAAAAAAAACCAAACAAAAAAAAACCAAAACAACCAACCAACCAAAAAATCAACCAAAACCTGTTGGAACAGTAACCTCTCCAGTATGATACTGACCAGTCTGGATGGTTAGTATTGTAATCTAAATATTGAACTTAATAACACTAAGGAATAAAAGAGTACTGAAATAAAACTGTAGCTTAATACCTTGCTTGAATAGTAAGATGCATAGCCCATTGCAGAGACTTTTTTTCTGAAATATAAAGAGAAACAGAAAAGGAGTACAATTGCAAGTCTGTGTTTATTTTTTCTGTCTCTTCCTAGGGCACCTGTATGCAAGCAATGGAGGCTTACATATTAATGTAATTTCAGTGACATAATTACCTCCCTTAAGTTTATCACAGGTCTGCCTGATACTACAGAGAGCATGAGGGCAGGAAAAAGAAATGCAGTTCATAGCCATCCTAACGATTTTTTTACTGGATCCAAATAGAAATGGTAGAAAATGATATAAATAGCAGTATTGGTTTCCATTGTAAAATTAACAGAAACTACAAACAGAATACAAAACAAAATACACAATCAAGACACTGATCCAGTAATAACTTCACATGGAAAACTCTGTTGGGAGGAGGGAAGTGATAGGGGTTCAGGGAAAAAAAAAAAACAAAACAAAAAAAAACCAACATTTCTAGGTAACTTGTCATGTAAGTAGTATTATCAATTGCACTTCTTTTAGATTCAGAGCTAAATGACCTGGGAAGTGACAGCAATAATTTATTTCTGAAGGCTAATTAGAAGCTTAAGCTATTGAATTTGGGGAGTTTTGTTGGAGACAGGTGTATCTCAGGTGTAGTTTAAGGAATGTACTCTCCATAAGAAAAACCCAGCACTCATCATTGCTCTCACTTAAACACAAGGTGAAATGAGCATAGGGACTAGTCTAACCTCTTTAGCAATTACTGTGCTGAGACTGTTTCTGGCACACTGAGCACTCATGTTTCTCAATGCAGGCTTCTTTATATTCATCTTTTATCTATCTTGTAGACACTAAATTCTGTGATCCAGAACCATCTTTCATCAGTATTTTGTTGAAGTCTAGCACAGTGGGTCCTGACCAGAACTTCAATATGAATAATAAATGTAGTTCCAATAAAGTATCCTTCTGAAGAGAAAAAAAAAACCAACAACAAAAAACAAACAAACAAAAAAAAAACACCCAAAAAACCCCCCCAAAAAAAAACAAGAGGAGAAACCTAGCTGATTTAATGCAATATAATATCAATTACTTCTATGATGTTATACAGACAAGTTGAAAGGTTTGGATTTGCTCTGTATCAGCCCTGATGGGAAACAAAAGCAAGCACTAATTTTTCAGTGTCTAACATGTGCTATTGACTGGATATGAATGGGGCTGTTTGAGCAATAAAGTCAATGCTATCCATGCAGATCTCTGACACCCATTGCAAATAAATAGAAGATATAAAATTATGAAGCATTAGCAACTAGTTCTATAATAGAATGGTGCTTCTGACCTAATAAAAAATCCTGTCTAGTGATATTATCTCTAGGAATACTTGCATTTATGGTGAAATAATGTCACCATTTGGGTCCATAATTTCAGTAAGATCAATTATTCAGTAATGATAAACTCAAAAATAATTTTTTTAAATAAAGACAAAAAAGTGAAAACATGAGAAAAGCAAAGGCTGTCAAGCTTTGGGAGACTATCAGTTGTTATGAAAGTTTTTCTGTCTTCAGATAAAATGTTCTCCTTAGCAGGAACCAGACGGTAGGATTCAGACTGGTCCTGGGCTTTTTGTTCAGTTTGCTAATCTGTAAGTAATGTCCAAAGAGGATCCACAGGTGCACAGCCAGGTTCACCCCTGAACTGCAAAGGCAGTGCTCATTTCAAGTGAATGTTCCTGTAAGAAGGAAGACAGAAGTTTCAGGAGAACTTGGGCAACTCAGGAGAAGTGGCAACATCTATTCTAAAAGAATAAGTAGCATGCTGTCAGCTTTCTCGTAAAAAATGAAACAAGGAGGCAATTAATCCCAGTCTAGGCCAAGAAATATGGAACTTGGTTTGGGTTTCCTGTAAAACCTATCATTTCCCTGATAAATGAAGGGGAGGAACCCCACCTCTAACTACTAATGAAGGTAATCACTCTGATTCCAAAGAGCTTAAATGTGAGCCTGGCAGATCAAATTTCTGTGTCCGAACAACAACGACAAAAAACTTTTTTCAACTTTTAGGCATTGGAGGAAGGGTGAGTTAGTGTTGCGTGTGATGTTTAAGTTCACAATCTGGTAGATACAAGAGGAGAGAAGGGTAACGTGATGTGGAAAAGCACATATAGTTTCCAGTTCTCTAGGAACAAAGTTGCCTGAAGGTTGTTTCTTTTATGTGGATGACCAGAACAGTTAAGAAAATATACTGAGAATTTTCTGGGTTTCTTGGGAGAACTTTTTAAAAAAAATTAAGTATTGTGGAATTCTGGGACAGGCTTTTTAATTTTTATTTTGCTCTGTAAGGTTAGCACCTTTCTTCATCATTCGTGTCTAACATGCTTAGTGCATAAATTTCTCAGTCATTCAGGTTCCTTCTTCGTTGCTGCTTTGCCATCTGCAATATAACAAGGGCAGATTTGTAATACTGTGAATGTTCTGTCTGAAGTACTAATGAACAAGTTGCAGGATATTTTTGGTGGATTAGCTGCTATAAGTTGTTAAAATGATAAGATCTTTTCTGTATTTTTGGCTGTATTAAGTTAGTACACATTGAAAGGTTGTATGCCTGTGATTTAAACACCCCTATTGTCTGCAGCAGCTTAGATCTTAACTATTGCTCTTTGTCCAAACACTAAATGAGGTTGGGGTTGGTGTATAGCAAAACAAGATTTTGCTTGACTTTGTCAGTTTGAAGTCACTTTTTTATATGCTAATCTTTTGTAAGTATCAGATAACTAGGATAGCCATGGAGAAGACTGTTGAACTGAAGTATAAAACAGGTTTAATTGTAATAGTCTATTTCCACATGTATTTGGATTTGGAGAAGATGTGGCTCCAAATATGAATATATGCCCCCTGGTTCAACAGGTGATATATGAACAGGTAAGCTTTGCCAAAGGGGAAGCACTGAACAGTTTCAAATAACTGCAACCAAGTTTTGAGGTGCCTAAGACGCATTACTGTGATCACTCTCGCTAGATAAACTCTGTTATTATCAAGGCTGTTTTAATCAGACCTACTGTTTAACTGTTTGCCTGAGTATGATAGCTGCCTGTGCTAAGGAAAGAGTTGTAGGGTTTGCACATGCATTGTTCATGCAGCAGAAATTGGAATTTAGCAAAGGTTAGGTAGGATTAGACCCAGGGAATAAATGACAAATGGGGATGTTCTGGGGTGTGGGTCACTGGGGTAACAACAGAGCATGCAGGAGTGTAAGGCAGGGGAAAGGAGCGTGGAGGGAGAGCCAGCGTGAGACTTCG
>NW_020799091.1:88927907-88989340 GCF_003259725.1 Athene cunicularia | reverse complement strand
AAAAAAAAAAAAAATAGTTTGGGCTCTTTCTTACACAAAACTTGATGTGAATTTCATCCTGACTCTTACTGCAGCCTCTGTCAAATACATTAAATTTAGTACAAGAAGCTGACAACAAAAATGTGGTATTGACAAAGACAACTATGTGGGATTTAATGGATCATTTAATTCATAATTTGCCCTAAGTGGAAGATGGCTTCCTAATAAAAACAAAAAAAAAAGATTTGAAAGAAAGGAAGTTTTGATATTGAGTGACACCCCCCACCCCCCCCACCCCCAGTCTCTTTAAATTATGTTACTGCTGAAAGCTAGTGCCAAGACAACTGAATCATCTCTTCAGTGCTACCCTGTGTCAGGTACCTGTCTAGAAACTATGATTGTCTATGGAGGTGACTTTGATCATAGACTACCATGTTGGGGGACCTCAAGGATCCTCTGGTCCAACCTTTCCTGGCAAACGCATGGTCTAGAGAAGATGGCCCAGCACCCTGTCCAGCTGAAACTTAAAAGTGTCCAGTGCTGGGGAATCCACTACTTCCCTGGGGGGATTATTCCAGTGGTTGAGTGTTCTCATTGTGAAAAATTGTCCTCTTGTGTCCAGTCAGAATCTCCCCAAGAGTAACTTGTACCCATTACCCTTCATCTTCTCCACGTGACTCCTTGTAAAAAGGAAGTTTCCATCTTCCTTGCAGCCATCCATGAAAAACTGGAACATGGTGATAAGGTCTCCCCTAAGCCTTCTCTTCTCAAGGCTGAACAAACCCAATTCTCTCAGCCTTGCCTCATACGACAGGCTTCCCAGTCCCTTGATCATCTTTGTGGTCCTTCTCTGGACCTTCTCTAGGCTGTCCACATCTTTTTTGCATAGTGGGGACCAAAACAGTATTCCAGGTGTGGCCTGACAAGTGCCAAGTAGAGTGGGATAATGGCTTCTTGTTCTCTGCTGATGATGCCCTTGAGGATGCAACCCAGCATCCTGGTGCCTTTCTTTTCCACTGCAGCACGCAGTTTACTCATATTGTTCTTATCCACCCTTTCTACAAGGCTGCTACTCAGCTGGATAAATCCCAGTCTGTGGCAGACTCCTGGATTATGTTTTACCAAGTGCAAGACCTTATAGTTGTTCTTTTTGAACTTCTTAAGATTCTTGTTAGCCCATTCTTCTAGCCTATCCAGGTCTTCCTGCAGGCTGACTGTCATTTCCAAAGTGTCCACTTCCCAGCTTAGTTGGGTATCATTGGCAAACTTAATCAGGGTGCTCTTGATCCCATCCTCTGAATCACTTGTGAAGATACTAAGTAGTGTTGGGCCCAGTATTGATTCTTGGGGGACCCCACTTGACAGTTGCCAGTTTGAATAAAGGCTATTTACCACCACCCTTTGGATGTGGCCTGTTGGCCAGTTCCCCACCTGCCATGCAGACCACTTGTCTACATCATAATGCATCAGTTTCTTTAGGAGAACTGTATCAAAAGCCTTGGAGAAATCTAGGTAGACAATATCCACCACTTGCTCCCATCAACTGAGCAGGTTACTTGGTCATATAAGGTTATCAGGTTTGTCAAGCATTGTGTGCCCTTGGTGAATCTATGCTGGCTTTTCCCAATAACATGCTACATTTGACTTGTGACAGCCCCCAGGAGGATTTGTTCCATAACTTTCCTAGGTACTGAAGTAAGGCTGATGGGCCTATAATTTCCTGGATCCTCCTTTAAGTCCTTCTTGTAGAGGGGGGTGTGATATTAGCCTTCCAGTCTTCTGGGATGTCATCCAAATTCCATAACTCTTCAAAGATAATGCGTATCAACATTATAATGATGTCATCCAGCTCTCTTAACACCCTTGGGTGCATAATATCAGGGCCCATTGATTTGTAGGGGTTAAGCCCCTGTAGGATTTCACATACCAACTGTTCTTTCACTGACAGTGGGTCTATCTTTGCACCAACCTGTTCCCAAGGCTTGGGGTCCAGCAGTGCTGGTAAATGCAGAGGTGAATAAAACATTGATAATGTCTGCCTTTTTAGCATGGCTGGTGACTAATTCACCTTTCCTGTTCAACAGCAGGCCAATGTTTTCCTTCAGTTTCTGCTTGCTGTTTATGTGCCTGAAGAAGCTTTTCTTGTAGTTCTTGACATATCTGACTAATTTCAGTTTGAGCTGAACTTTTGCTTTTCTGATTGTATCTCTTTACAGCCTGGCAAGGTCCTTGTAGTTGTCAATGGGTATTTGTCCACTTTTCCATTTCTGATATGATTCTCTTGTGGTTTTGAGCAGACTGAGAAGCTCACAGTTAAGCTAAGGGGGTCTCTTGCTCTGTCTACTTCCCTTACTTTTTACAGAATCCTTCCCAACTAAGCTCTGAGCAAGCTGAAGTTTGCTCTTCTAAAATCTAGAGTCTTAGTACTATCTAGCAGCATTCTCAGCCAGATCCCAAACTCAACAATATTGTGATTGCTGTAGCCAAGGCTATCCCTAACTGAGGCATTACAAAACAGGTGTTCTTATTTTGTAAGTAACAAGTCCAAAAGTGCTTCATTCCTGGTTGGCACATCTAATATTTATGAGAAAGCAGTCCTCTACATGTTCCAGTAACTTGATGGATGACACATGAGCTGCTGTATTGTTCTTCCAACAGATGTCTGGGTAGTTGAAGTCACTCATAAGAACCAGGTTCTGTTGACCCAAAGCTTGCTTAAGTGACCCAAATACTGCTTCACTGGCTTTATTGTTTTGGTTTGGAGGTCAGTAGCGGATGTCTCCTGTAAGATCTCCCTTGGTCATGATCCCTCTGTTCTTGACCCAGAAGCAGTCAGCAAGACTTCTATAATTGCTGTAGTTGACTTCTGTACATTCAAGGCTCTCCTTAACATAGAGCATGACAACTCTTTTTCCCTGCTAGTCTTTATGAAAGAGCCTAAAGCCATCCATCGCAGTCCTCCAGTCATGTGAGTTGTCCCACAATGTTTCAGTTATTCCTATGATATCATAACTTTCTGACTGAGCATGGAGCTCCAGTTCCTCCTGTCTGACATCTCTGAAATAACTGTAGATGTTACAACTCACACTAAGTAGAACTGGAACCTTATCTTCTGAAACTGGATATAGATGAGATTATCCATTCAGAATATCCTGAGTTAAGGAAGTATGGAAGCAGATGGAGTTTACTTTTTCAGTTTCTGACCCACATGACTCACTGCAGTGGACTGAACATTCAAATTTCTCTTATTAGTATTGCTTCCACTTTTGTGTTAATTTATGGATGCAATTTTTTAGTATTTTAGATACTATTTGTAGATTTTTCTAGAAACTAGGTAAAGGAAGTTCTTGTTTTCCATTAACAGTAGCTTCTATTTTATAGGCTTGTTTTTCTTCTCCTGCATATATTCCCCCCCACCCCACCCCCCACCCCGCTCCTTCTTCCTTATTTGCTTCATTCTATTATATATTTCACCATCACCTTACGTCTTTCCTCTTCTGGACAAAACCACAGTTTCTGTCCTAGCAGAAACTTGTGTAGAAAAGCTCACTTGGTTGTTTCTCTGTGTCTTTACTTTGGCAGTAGCAGCTCAGCAAAATTCTTTCTACCCATTTACAGGGAATCAGCAAAGCAGCTGTGGGTGGATTGTGGGAGAGCCCAGATGGATGAAGCACCCTAGCCATGCCTGCCCCAGATTTGATTTTAAAGAGCATGGAGTGGAGTGTCTGGGTCGTCCTGGTGTGTGAGTGGGTATTGCATGCAGTGCCGATGGGCAACATGGATCTGTACTGTTCTCTGTGGCCTGATCTCCTGCCCCATGGTGCTCCTGTAATACACTGTAACACACATGGTGCTTGCTGACAGTGCTGTCTTCAGAAAGTAGGCTCCAGGAAACTACGCTCCTGCCTGGAAGCAGCTACCCTGGGCTCAGCTGCTTTATTCTTCTTGAGCAGCCTTAGTGCCTACACCACCAAGAAGGTTGCTCCAGTTTTGCAAACTTGCTGTGGCTACTTCAGTGAGACCAGATCCTCTCTGAACTCCAAAAGTGGATCTGAAAAACTTATGTGATAGTCTGAGCACCCACCTCTCCACTGCCATTAAACAGTGTGGTTACCCACTGGTTGCCCATTACATACAGCTCTGGAGAGCACAGCAGGAATAACTCCAGGATTTGAGCTGACAGCAAGTGAAATGGTGCCAGACAAACTGGACAGGGCTTCTCCGAAACCTCTACAAATGTATTGCAACTTTCTAATAGATGGCTTTTGTCACACTTCACGGGGCAAGATAGGTCAATGTGTGGACGTGCACCATGCAACAAGATTTCCAGGATATGGTCTTCTAAACCTCAGTACTATAAACTTCATGATAGCTTGTTGTTAAATTTGTGACCCCAGTGGCTGACTAATGATGTGGGCTGTGGTTTCACATGCAAAAAAAACCCAGAGTGGATGGAGCACACCTCTTGCTGGGTACTGTGTTGCACATGAGCACCTCTCCCAGCACACAGCTGCTCCCAAGAGCCATTGGTGCTTGTTTTTTGTTAAAGCCACATGCAAAAATATTTTGCACCCAGGCTTATGCTCCAAACATGTGAAATTTTTATGTCAAGTTTGTCATTTACTATTCAGTGCTGCTCCCTCTTTTATTTACAAATGCTAATGTTAGGAGTGTACCTCAGTGCAGTGAAATAAAAGTAACTCAGACATGTGGTTAAATGTGAATTTTGTTTACCTTTAGACAGAGATTTGAAAGTTTGTTTTTTTTTCTCCTGGATTGTATTCCTTCAGTTCTATCTGTGGTATTTGGGAAAATTTACAGATTTTTTTTTTTTTTCTGTCATGCACTATTTTTCATTTAATAGGTTATTTATATTCTATAGCTTTTTTTGATATAAGCAAAAAAGCCCACTTTTCGCTATCTTAATTCCATACTAGAAAACTGTGTTGTGCTATTCATAATGTCCTGTGTTGAATGAGAATTACGTATCTTTTATCAAAAGATGCAGTAATTGCTTAATTTAAAAGTTGATTGTGGAAGTCTCACCTGAATGGACCTAGCAAGGCACTAGCAGACCAGCTGGAAATAATTTTGATTTCAGTAGAATATACAGAAGTCAAACCTCAATAGGTTGTATACTGTAGTACAGTAGAGATTTCTGGAAATCAGTTGTCTCTAACAGATGCTTTGACTTCTTGATTAGATAAAACATGCACGAAAGTGTATTACAAATACTTTGACCATGATTTCTTTGTGTTCATAGTTATTGCTCAAAATATGTAAAGAGTTTTTGGAAGTAGCGTAGTTAGAGATTTTGTGTTGATGGTTCTAGAAGTTCCTTCAAAAGGAATTTCTAAAGGATGCTTCTCCATCATAGTCACTGAATGCTTCCCTGGTGTAAAAATGAGGATCAACACTGAGTGGCTGTCCTCTAGGCTTGTTCCTTCTAGTCGTGTTCTGTACCATTCCCACAGTAAGATTTAGTGCTACCAGTTCAAAAATAATCTAGAAGTCAAAGTTAGCTGAATACAAAAAATGATGTAGACAAGTTGGAGAAAGGCCACAAAGATGGTCAAGGAACTGGGAAGCCTGCCATATGAGGAAAGGCTGAGACAATTGAGTTTGTTCAGCCTTGAGAAGGCCTAATTAAGGGAGACCTTATCATTAATACTTAATGGGTGGCTACGAAGAAGATGGAGACACCCTTTTTACAAGGCGTCATGTGGAGAAGATGAGGGATAATGGGTACAAGTTAATCTTGGGGAGATTCTGACTGGACACAAGAGGACAATTTTTCACAATTGTCAAGCACTGGAATAATCCCCCTAGGGAAGTGGTGGATTCCCCAGCACTGGACGCTTTTAAGATTTAGCTGGACAGGGTGCTGGGCCATCTTGTCTAGACCGTGCTTTTGCCAAGAAAGGTTGGACCAGAGGATCCTTGAGCTTCCTTCCAACCTGTAGTCTGTGAAACAATAGCTGATGAGAAATGCATGGTATCTGCATGCTCATGAACCCCACAGGTAAGAGGAATTGTTCCTCCTCTCTCCCAGTGAAGTGAAGAATATACCATTTGCATTGCTCTCATCTGATCTGGAATTCAGTTGATTCTTTGAGCTTCATCTACTCAACAGCTATAACCAGTTTTCTTTTTCCTATTCTTTTAAAGCTAGTAGTAGACGAACAAATTTGAAGCTTCTGGACACTAATAGCTACTGGAATCAGTGAGGTTCTGTAACTTCAAGAACAGATTGGCTTCAATCTCTGTAATTTTCAGAAATTATATGCAGATGGAGTAGGGAAAATTATATATAGAATTTCTAGTGAGACCAAGGGGAAAATGCAGCAAAGGTACAGTGTAATCTCCATGCCTGCATATAATGCTGGGAAACTGATTACAGTGGTGTCTAGTTTGTTCTTCCCCTGTATTATTGTGTGCCTTTGGGGAAGTCCCTGAACATGTGTGCTTGCTTCCTGTATCGCAGAGATAATACTGAGTTATGTCTCTCTGGAGGATGTTGGTGTAACAGGTAGCATGTTCACAGGACTCTGCATATATTAAGTCCTGGAACTGTTTTTTTCTTTTATTTCTTTTTTTCCACCCATTCACAGCAGGTCTTGCTTGCAGTGACATAAAATTGTGTAATAAACCAAACCACGATTAAAATTTAATGAGGAATTAAATTAGGCTTATAGATATTGTTACCTTTGTTTACTATACTCCATTAGCTTGAGCTCAAAAAGAGAAGATTCTGTTACCAGAAGAAAAAAAATGGTGGAAGTGATTTTAAAATCATGTTCCATACCTTTCAGTTAGTTTTATTTATTTAATTAGCATTTAAGAAAATAATGTATTTGAATGTAGTGCAGAAATAAAAGAAGAGACTCTTTCTGAAATTGTGAAATGAAATTACTACAACTTGTATTTCTGTCTTAAATTGCTTTATCATATATTGAACCAGTTATTGGTTACTATTCTTAGCTACTTATTGCCTTTCTGGTAGTTTTATGACCTTTTTCTTAACCTATTATTATTTTGTGTATTTGCTTTTTTGTAATTGATTCATGTACTCTCATGTCTTTGAGGCTCTTTAAGGATGTACATTTACACTATCTGCCCACTTATCTGTCATCTGCTGTGTGTGGTTAGACAACTTGGCCAGGTCAGTTTCAGTACGGAAGCTATAAAAAATAATTAAAATAAACCTATTTATGTAAGAAGCTTTTGATTGCTTAAAGCTCATGATGAAATTATGCTATTCTGTTATATTACAAATGCCACCTTTTGGTGATATTGAAGATTGCAAGCAGTTTCTGGTATAATGAGCGCAGGTACTATAAATAATGCAAAAGGTTTTAATACCATGTAGTGTATAATGGAGCATAAATAATTGGTATTCTCCTGGTCACTGGTTTATGCTGAGTAACGTGATTTGTTTCAGTATTTGCCATAAAACTGTGTTCTGGTCTTCTCCAAAGACACAGTATTGTTTTAAAAGTAATTGATTTAGTACTGTAATTTTCACTTGGACTCAATTTCCCGTGGCTTTTGGAAATCTGATTGCAAGGTCTATTCACATAGGTGCTGGGCAATGTCTTTGTGTTTCATTAGTTTTCAGCGTTCCATCTGCTTCATAAAACAACACTTGAGGAGGAGCTTGTATGTCTGGAAGTGAGCTCTCCTCAGGCTCCCATGTGAGGTTTAGGCTCAGTCAGGGGGCTATTTCTGCTCCTGCACAGGCATGTCTAGAAGACCACCCAAAAAAAGCCTTCTCGATTTCTAGTATTTCCTTGGTTTTGATGGCGATAATACTCTCGTTTTATTATTTCTGCTTTCCTTTGTTAAATTAACAAGCATATAAAAACTTTTTTTTTTTTTTTTTTCGTTTTAGAAAGAGAGGAAATGTTCACTAGGGTTTTCAAGCTTGACAGCTAGTGTCCTGGAGAAGGACCAAGCCACCATCTGATTTTTCTCTTCCTTCTCCCAGTGTCAAGGATGAGCAATAAGTATTTAAACTCAATTATTATGCTTTGAATTTTTAATTTATGTTGCTGCTTTATATTATCTTTAGACTGATCTCATAACTCTTTTATAAGCAGATGGGAGGAATAACTTTCCTGAGAAAAAAACTAAGTTACAAGTTTTTTTTTTTTTTTTTTTTTTTTTTTTTTTTTCCTGAGGAGGAAAAAAAAAGTGATTATTAAATAATATTATTTGGTTTTTTGTGTGTTACATGAGGGACACATTAAATATCAGTTGCTGTATTATGGCTAAAGGAAGGGAAAAGCTGCATATTCTTTCTGTTGTCTAGGACAATGCATTAGAACGTGCTGACCTTTTTTCCTTTTTATGGATAAGATTGGAGTTTCAGGTTTTTTTATTAAAAAAAAAAGCCGTAGACAATATTCTTTTGCTCTCTATTGAGATGCAATATCAAAAACTGCTGTTAAAATATTTTAAAACATTAAGCTCTGGGAAGACTTGCTGCTAATTTTAGTAGTCCGAACTTATTTTCTACATGACTGAATCCAGAGATTAAGTTTCAGTCTATTACTTTAAAATAAGATTGGGTCTGAAGAACATGCAGAGTTTTAGAGACAAGATTTCACCTTTATCAAGCTAAGCACCTCTGTAGTACACATTGTGACTTGAAGTAGAATAATTTTGAATGTGCAGAGTTTCCCAATGGGTTTTTTGTACTTGACTTTTGTATTATATTCTCAAAGAGAGAGAAGAGAGAATAACACATCCTCTCTTTCATCCATTTTGATTTTCTGTTAAAAGGCATTTTTAAGCTGCAGGACATATTTGTACTTTCTGCAGCTTTCTTTGTAATTTTGATTGTACTTTGAGTTGTTTTTCTCCTAATGCAAACATTGTCTGTTTGACCTAAGAGTTCTCCTAGACTGTTGAGATATCTGCAGGCTTATTCTCTGCAGAAATCTAACTAGACTAACTTGTGGTAGGAACAAAAGAATAAATATCCTATCTGCCATTGTTGGCTATCCATGTGCATTGCTGGTTACTATGTGTGGAGATGTTAGTTTGCATATAAGTAAAGTCTTTTTTTTTTCTTTAATCCACTTTGTTGATTATGTTTCAGATCAGAAATTCTGTGATTATGTCCATAGATTCACTAAGAAAAGAAGAAAAACTTTAGCTGGATTGTGGATATTTTTTCCTGTACTCATACACATATTTCTAAATTCGCACCATGTGGATATCTTGACTTCCACTTCCTTAACATTTCTTCTGTGGTGATATGTATATCCAGTTCCCCATTTTCGGAATGGACCTACTGAACTACCATTAGTCCTGGCCTGACCCAGCAGATTTAATAACCTGCCTTTTCCCAGTCCTGGACTGCTGTGTCCAGAGAGTAAAGCATGATTTAATTTTGGAAACCATGATGAAAAATAAAATGGGCAGAGTTCTTTTTGCAAGTCTTACTATTTCACTGTTGTGAATACAAGAAAAGCAACTTCTGTGTTGGGGATGCTTTATTTTGCAAAGTAGGCACTTAAATTCCCCTTAGCCCTTGTGAGGCAAATCAGTTTTAATAATGAAACACATACCTCACTGTCTGGCTAACTCGGATCTTTCAAAAAATTAGAACTTTATGTTTATAGTAGTAAAGATGAATGATTCCTCTACCCTCCTCTCTCAGTCCCCAAGTGATTGGTGTAGAAAAGGCTTTAGGTGAGCCAGGAAATTTGGAAATACTTCTCTAAAGTGAGATCTTCCTTTTGTGATTTATGATGGTGTCCTAAAACTAAAGGTTATCCTGTTCCATGGCAGTTCTGATTTTATTTGGTTTGAGTGAATTATATGAGTTGTTACTTGATTCTGAATATTTCTATCTGGCTTATCATGGACAACACAGTTGTATGATGATGACTCAGCCTATCAACATGACTTTTCACAGTCCACCTGTTCCATTCAGTAGCCCTAGATGTTTTTCATTGTCGTGCCCACAGATGTAAAGAAAGGGCAGGCTATGTTTTTAGGTTATCTCCTTAGCAATGTGGTTGCTGCAAGAGTCAGAGCTTACAGGACTGAGCAGACCACCTCTGCAGCCTGATGCAACACAGGGAGAGGTGTAGTGGAATCCATCAGCTCTGCAACGGTGGCAGATAAGCCTTCCTGAATTTTACACTCTTGAGGTGTGCTGCACTGACTGATGTGAGAGTTATTTCATATGGCAGAACCGGAGTTAGTCTAGCACTGGAAACATGACCCAGAAGGAGCAAATGTTTCCTTGCTTAAAGGAGGGATGGAAAGATGCGAAGTGATACAGCCTTTTGCAGACCTTTTGGTCCCATCTCTACAGCATCATGGAACAAAATCATGAAACAAATGCTGATAGAAATTAAAGGTGAGGAGAATTAATTCATGTGCAAAATAAGTTTTCCAAAGGCAGCTCATAACAAAACTAGTGTAGCATCTTGAGCTGAGGATTTCCAGCAGTTGTGCTGTGGTGGGGAGTAGTGAGAGTCTGTGAGGGGCTGTTTGTGAGGAACAGATATTGGGGTTTATTTTTTTGTTTATTTTGGTTTAGAAACTTTTTTTGGGAAGTAAACTCTAGCACAGTTTGCTGGTGTGTAAAGCTAGGAAGGCACTATTGGCAGGAAGAATTACATCGTTTATGAAGAACTGAGTTACCTGGAGGACTTGGGACATTGAACCAGGATGACACTGGGACTGGAGGGGAGTGTGTATCAGTAAGGTAGTGTAGTTTTTTAAACAATGAATAACATGCAAAAGTATTAAATATTGTCAACTCAATTCATTGTCTAAATATATTCACATTCTGATGTACTAACAGTTAGGAAAGTGTCTGTGTGAGATTTCATAAATTCGGTTTTGTAAAACAAGAGCTTCTGCAGAGTTCCCTGGTGCTAAGGATGAGAAGGTGGAAGGAGCATGTGCTTTCTGGGCAAGCCGGAACTGCTGGCTTCTCTTCCACCTCATCCAAAATAGACCCCAAAGTCTGTTACAGATTATTTTGGTTATGCTACCAGGTGCTTTTCTTAGCCCTCGGGGCACAACCCCTTCTAGAGGAGTTTATGTACATATAAAAGAAAAAATGAAAACCCAAAACCTGAGAGCACAATGAAAGAGTGAACACCTGCAGGGCATGGCTGTAGTCTATATAAGAAAGCAGGAAAGTAATGTCTTGGATTCTCATTCAGCATCTTTTTATGGAATAGGTCAGTTTAGCAGTATGGCAATTTAAACTGAACATAGCCAGCAGTCATGTTACGAACAAAAGGATTTTCCTTCTACTCTAATTCAAATTCCAAATTTTTGTGATGATTTTTGAATACGACACTAGTAAAAAAAAATTACCATGCAAATTGAAAATTAAAATAAGAATTAACCTCACCTATATTTTAATACCTGTTACTTTAAATAGCAGCTTTCAACTTCTATGGGTGTTATAAGCATAAACTCTTCTTCATTGTGCCCCGGAGAGGTAAGTGTTATTAACTTGGTAAACAATAATATTAAGTAAATTATTTCTCATTTTTCCTCCTTGCTGTTTTAATTATTATTTTGCATGTTGGAAAATTATTCCTGTTATGCTGCTTTTATTTTAACATAGAAAATTATTATAAAACCACAAACAAATTCATTGTTAATTACACATGTATGATTTTATTTTATTCTGTATCTGTTTAGAATGCCTTCATTCTTTCTGATACATTAGGTTAAGCATATTGATTTCTTCAGGTTTCAATCTTATGGGAATAACAACTGAAAATTGCAGTTTGCAAAAAAAAAAACCAAACCCCAAACCCAAACCTCAAAAAACCCCAAACCACTCCCAACAACTGAACAACCACATTTTAAGAGTTCTCTATTAAAGAAAAATTGAAGGAATCTATTCTTCTCTTTTATGGAGTTTTAACCCCTGTGGTTTCTCAGATTATATTTTTGTTCTGGTTTTGTTTAGATTTTCATGATGACTTGGTGAGTCTCCCATCCATCCACTTTCATTCACCCTGAAGTTTGCTTTGTCAGTCTCTTTGTAATTCTGCATTACTGGGAAAAGAGGTAACCTCTAGGAAACATCAGATTCTATTTCATGGTTAGTGTGGCTTCTTCAGCAGTTAACATTATGGAACTCCTAATGGACAAGCTTTGGCAGAAAGAAGATACTCTTTACATCTTTATATCCAAAACGTAGGCAGAAAGAAGATACTCTTTACATCTTTATATCCAAAACGTTAGGATACAAATGGTGTTTACCTAGTAGCGTGGGATTGTGGATGCGTAGATATATGACATCAGGCAGGGTTTACAGCAATGTTACCTTTGCAATATATTTACAGTTGTCTTTCAAACTTAAGATAACTAAGTAGACCTGTAAGAGACTGTTCCAGACTTGGTTAGATGAAATCATGTTAGTCCAGGAGTCTGCTCTAAATTCAGGCTAAGTTTATAGGCTTCTTTCCTTTAAAATGGCTATTCCTGAAATGCATGGATACTATTAAATTCCTTGAGATTCTCAAGGAAGCTGGATATAAACATCATCCACCCAACAACTTCCTGGCTCTTCACTTTTCTCCCCCCAACTTGTTCATAAGTTATTTTGTGTTGAATTTCTGTGTTGAATTACTATCTAACTAGACTTATTTTCTTCTTTGCCTATACTTAGACCTTCAGAACTGAGTCATTTTCCCATTATGACTAAAATATGAGTCATGTAGGCTGTGATCTGGATGACCATGATGATAACCTGCCAGGCAGTTTGCAGAAAGTCCATGATACTTGATGTTTCCCATGTTGACTGCAGCCACCTCCTCCTGATGACCCACAGTTTTCTGACGGTGCCCTTGCTAACAGTGAACACACACATGGGTGTGAGGCCTTTAGTAGTAACTCTTTGGAGTTTGCGAAGGGCATCAAATACAATTTTCTCCTGCATCATTCTAACCTGAATGATACTGTGTGTTTTATCTCTGCTGCATTAGGAGACCGCTGAGTGTTATCTTCTCAGTAGGATCCTGAAAAACAATATTCATCGGTTTATTGATGTGCTGCTAATATCAAAAGTAGTTAAATTGGTTAGGCGGTTTTAAGTGTCAGATAAGAAAATCCTGGACCTTGAGGAGAAAATGTGTAGCAAAAAATGTGAGTGTCTATTAGGATGCTGAGAGATGGAACAATTCGGGATTAGAGAGACAATGTTTAAGATGGAAAATAATAGAGCTAGGAGTAGCTTTTTTCATTTTAGAAGGAAAGATAGGCATCTGCAATAGTCTCTATTAATGGACTGCTGAAGCCAACATTTTCACTTTCTTTGGAGTTTTGGACAGAACAGTTCCTTGTAAAAGGCTTCTTACAGATTGTTTATGATGCTTAGAGGATTTTAACAATGGATTTCACATTAAAATGTGTGAAGTATCTTCTTTCCTTGCTGTGACAGTGATGTTAGGCAATGCCTACCTTAGCACAAATGGCAGCCCAGCAGTAGCAAATCTGTAGGGCAACAGGGTGGGTGCTGAGTGTCCCACATCTGTGCTGTAGGACACCATGTCAAGGGAGTTTCCTTTGGACTAGCTCTAGTCTGCACTGAACACACGTAATTGGGAATGGTTAGCATTTGGCGTGCTCTTGGAAGATGCCTTCTTTTTGTCCAGCTGACTCAAGTCTACTTTCTCTGAGTGCTTTGTGATACGTGAAACAGGGAATGGGAAGGGCAAACATGGGGGCAACTTGCTTTAATTGTGTGCTATTTTTGACACAGTTTTGAGAAATGCTTAGTATGCTTCCAGTCTTGCCTCTTCTCCCCAGAAGTCATACAAGCATTTATTGTTATAATTTTACACTGCCTGTGTCATATCTGAGTGTAACTTTCTGTCTTTTAAATGTCATCACTGAAAGACTGGCTTACATCAAAAACTTTATGTATGTGGATTTCCATGCAGAATTCACATTTGTAAGCTCTTTAGCACAGGGATTTTTTTTTTTTTTTTTTCACTCATGTAACTTGTGTATTTCTTGAATAACAAGTGCTAAACATCATGAAATGAAGCATAATGGTATATTTATATATGTTCGTTGTACTTTGATTCATATACTTAGATTTTACAGCCATTAGCAACAAAAGGAAAACAGTGCCACTGAAACTTTAAAGCTATGCTTAAGCACTTAAAGAAATCAATGAGAAGTAGATTCTAAATGCTGTTGTAGAGTCCACTCAGCAGTGAAGTGCCTTTTTTGGTGCCAGAAATGCTTTGCTCAAACAAGTTCCTGGCCATAAGCACACTTGGCCAAAATTTTACAAGGAATTTGCGAAGATGCCCAATGGGATTTACAAAAGTTGCTAAGACTTTACCTGCAAAAATTTCACTTTCAAATGGAAGCTAGTGCTCAGACCTGTGAAGTATTAAGTGTCTTGAATGCCTTTGTAGTATTTTATAATCTTCATGCTCTTGTTTGCAAATGGTCTTTTTAAGCACTCCATCCCATGTGTTTGCAAAACTCTAAAAGTTAAAATTAGAATTATCATCATATTCTGATCTTGCTGGTGTACTTTTTTAATGCAACTAATGAATGCAAGCCTATGTAACAATAAATGTGTATGTATAACTATTCTTATCTAAAAACCTGTAAATGTAACTGGTCTTCTGCTCGAACGAAATAGAATGCTTTTCCATTATCTTTAGTAAAACTAGTAGGAGATGGAATTCATTGCTGGGGGAAGGGTGCTCATGCAGGCACAGAAACATTTGCAAGGATTGACTAAAATAGCACCCAGGCTGCACTGAGGACAGGTCATGTTTTAGCTATGTTTCCGGTGTTTACCATCCCATTTTTTCTTTTTTTCACTTTTTTTTTTTTTCTCTGGATCCTGGGCAAAGGAAGGATCAAAAGACTATTGTTTCTTATTTTGTCATCAGGGTTCACTCTTGGTCAGGGCACCCTGATCCTCTGGGTGACCCCTGGGGTGCTTGGACCCCCAAGGTAAATCAACAGCGACTATTGCCTGAAGGCCCATGGTCCCCTCTACAGGGACAGAGGTCATGGCAAACCTGCAAGCAGGAGCTGGGAGGTACTTGGGGCAGGTTGTGCCTCCTCCCCAGCACACAGGCAGAATGTGATGGAGGGGGTTACATGCTCAGTCCTGTCAAGCTGAGGTGCAGCCCTGGTGTCTCCAGGAAATCACTGAGATGGATTTTTAAACCTTCCAGTTTTGATGGAAAGGAAAAGATTTGGAGACTACTAAACTGTTTCCAAGCAGCAATGAACTTTTGAACCTTTCACTAATTGTCTTAAGTAATGTATTTTTCTTGATACTTATCTGCCAGATAGTCTAGAGGGACTGATTTTTAAATCAGTTAGTTAAACCATTATTTCTACGGTTAATGTTCTCTTTTTGTGTAGTGTTTTGGAGGAGAAATAACTAACAATAAGTAAAGAATTGATTTAAAGACTTAAACTACAAGAATAACATAAAATATATTGCTGTTGTCTTTATGTTGGTTTCTTGATATATTCTGGGAAGGTCATTAACTTTAGCTGTAAATTTATGTTCTCCAGAATTGTGTTTCTGCTGATACAGTTTCACTAAGCTGAATTGTAGTGCTCCAGCTAGGTTTTCCTTTTAAGAGCAGCACATGTGTAAGGTTATGTGGAGGTGATTAGACCAAAAATTTGCATTTCAGCTGAAGCATTTTATTTCATTCACAAGAGTATTTTCTTTTCAGAAAAAAATCCATATGATTATTTATATATGTATATAGAACCAAAGAGTTAACTCCAGAGGCTGCAGAAAGCCCTTATAAGAACTCCATACAGCATTTCAGATTAAAAAAAATAAAAATAAAAAACCCCAAAGCCCTCCAATAAAAAAACTTTTGGTAAAATCCTGTTTTATTCATGATGATATTCTACTCAAATATATTCTTGAATCCCTTGGTGAATTGTAGGATAAAATTGGACAAAAAAAGGTCCCCAGTTAAAAGCAACTATGTGTTACCTATTTTATAGGTAAATATGCAATTCATTAGTTGTAATACAAAAGAAATACTGGAAGTAACTATCTCAAAGTTCATGTTACATCACCACTCTACCTGACGATGTCATGAAATAACAGCTTTTACATTGTCCTTCTTCATATTCCTTAACAGGTAAAAGTACTGAAAGGAAGCAGGGCCTTTTTTAATGAAGTGAGGTCCCTGAGAAAGTTTTAAAGTGATATTACTGATCACATTATGAATTACTGATCAAAATTGAAAGCAGCGAGTGTTTCTATTGCATATCCTAGGAGCTTAGACATAGAACTCTGTGTCTGATCTTCAGTGTCTTCACCTTTCATCCCTCAATACCAAGTTATGCGCTTTGGCTTTCTCCATCAATCTCTCTGCTGGCTCTTGTCCTGGTGCTCCCTTCTCTGTGCCCTCCTCAGAGGAGTGCAGACACACTGCCTTACAGAGCAGCAAGTGTTTCTGAATCCAGGGATACACAGTAACTGCCATCTACAGGTTCCTATAGGAAAGTAAACGTATGCAAGAAGAATGATAGGTCTCACAGGCAGTACATGTTCTGCAGCATCTAATATGCAGGGATGTGAAGTGGTTTGAATTGGTTGGACCCCAAAACCTTTTGAAATGTGAAGAATCTAAGCAGTTTCTTGTGGCATGGTAGTGCATAAGACTACTTGAGTATAGAAATGGAGTGAAATGGGAATTTTGTTTATTATTTTAATGGTAAGAACAGACAACTTTTCCCAATGTTGTATTGTTTCTTGAAGTTTTAAGAAAGTGTTTTTTCAGAAGTAGTTATCATTGATGTAATTTATAGTTTCTGGAAATAAGAGGTCCGAAACATTTGTAATTGTAGGAATCAGAAAGAGTTATCTAAGAATATAGTTGTGTTCTCCCAGGTGGTGGAAGTGTGAAGTGATACAGCAAGCTTAACTGTAAATTCACTTAGGGAAAGTTTTGTTAGGTAATAAGAAAGAGTAATTGAATATACTGTAGGAAAAACATTAGTACTACTAATACCTGTGTATTGATTTGCATTGAGTGAACCTTGACATTCCTGTTTCATGACAATCTTGTTTTGTAGAAAAAGAGGTTTCATGGTTTAAGAGAGAATGTTCCTCATTTGAGGTCCTCTGGTCATGATTCAGCAAAGTATTTGAAGAATCAAATCATAGAATCATTTCAGTTGCAAAAGACCTTTAAGGTCATAGAGTCCAACCTTAAACCTAACATTGCAAGTCTTTAACAAAGCCCCACATTTTTGCATATTAGTATAAAGTAATAGCATTCTTTTTTTTAGTAACGATATATAAAGAGATTAATTAAGAGGGAAGAATGAGGTAAAAAAAAAAAAAAAGAAAAACATGTTCTGTTTTCTGTTTTGATGAGAAGGAAAATCAGCAAACTGAGCAGCAGTGTTGTTGAATTGGAGAGAGGGTCTGAAAGAGCATAAAGTTTTGGAGGCTTGAATCTCCAAAACGCTTTGGGGAAAAAGGGAAAAAAAAAAAAAAAAAAGTACTGGGCTTAATATAAATTAATGTAATTTAACTTTTAATAATTAAATTAATTCTGTGTGTAGTTGTCTAGCCGCTATCATTTCAGGGACTAGTCATATTTTTATTTTTTTTTTTTTTAAACTCCAAGTTATTACTTCTAAACCAATCCAGGTTGGTGGTAGCCTGAAATAACTGCATTCTCATATCTATTCACACTCCTGCCTTATGCAGCAGCATGTGATGTATTTTGTGTGCTCTGTATAAGTGACTCATTCCTTTTACAGCTCCTACCCTTGTAGCAGAAGCAGCAATGCAGGGCTTGGGGAGCATTCCCCTTGCCATTGCACATGGACATTGTGTGCATTACTAGCATGGCCAAACCATGCTGTGCTGAAGGTAACCCTCCTGCAGCCAGCGGTGCCGGTCCCATGGGGAATGGGCTGCCTTGTCTGCCACAGCTCCCCAAACCAGACCGTTGCCCATACAGGCACCATTTGCCAGGAGAAAGCTTCAGGCTCTTCCTTTCTGCTTATTTCTGGTCCATTTGAAATTTATTGCCTCACCAAGGTTTAACTTTCCTAAATTCCAAGTTTATCTACAGAAGTGAATAATCTATCCTAACTGCCCCATCATTCTCCTTCCTCCTTTCCTCTTTCTTGCTTTGGTAATAATAAGGCAAAACAAGTTTGACAGACACTGTTAGAGCATTGAACAGATTTAACTAAGGAGGTCATTAGAATGAATGATGTATCACTGAAGGTGAAAATTTAAAGCTGACCTTTAGGTCATCTACTTCTTTTCCTTTGTTATTCTCTATTACTTATTTAATTATACCTTGTCTAACCCAAAATCTTGTGAACAGCCATGCTTCTAACTATGCCATATGCAAGAGAGATTTATTTTCCTTTCATCTAAGTGTCCTGATGTTTAATTAGAATATGTTAGATATATTCTGTGCAGCAAGCCTTAAAACCAGTGGGAACCCTGAAGACAGGGAGAGGATGTTTTGAGTGGATGGTGCTGCAGGTCACTTTGTTCCCCAGACACATCACATAATTTAGGGAATGCAATAACCTGCAAGTTAATCCATGTAACGTGGCTGTACTGGTCTTCCCATAACCTGTCCTCCCTTCCCCCTCCCTTTCTTGATGGTTTGAGATTGTTTGTCTCTAGAGAGATTTTGAAAAATACATATTTTTAAGCATATTAATCACCTAAGCTGGGCATAAACTGAAGATCTTGTGGGTCTGATCTGCAATAAAACCTCCTCAAGCTTGTGGTGTCACATCAACAGATGGGGCAAGGAGGTTATTTGTCATTTTCTCTGTCTTAGTCTGCAGCTGCATCTTAAGCCTCAAGTGCTAAGTCTAGATTTAGTCCTTTTGGAAAATTTATTGAAGTGATTAGAAATGAAATATGGTGGGAGTTGCTCCTCTGGCTGACTATTAAACACAGGTGACACCCATGTAACAGTAGTCTAATGATGAGGTACATGCTTCTTCAATGCTACCACTTCATCCAGTCCTGGAGCTTACTGTTAGGGATAGGCTGCAGCAAGGCTAGTCTCCTTGTGTAGGAGACTCGTAAGCAAAAATAAGTGTTCCAAGCTGGCGTTCTAGGACCTGTTTTATGATATTTTTACAGTAAGGATGGGCAGAACAATAGGAAACCTCTCATAAATATCAAAGTTATTAATCGCAGAGCAAAGGAACTGTTGTCTGGGAATGCAGCAAGTGCTTGTGTCACTTAGCCTATTTTACCTTCCCTGGTGGATAATAACTAGGTATAATATATGGATGCAGATGAGTAGCTGTGCTGCTGGGTTTTTTAATTTTATTTTAATTAGACTTCCCTTGTCACCTGCATGGCACATCACCACTTTGCTAGTCTGGCAAGAATCAATTATTTTATTGTGGTTAAATCGTTTAAGATGTAACTAGCTGCCTACAGCACTTCTCAGAATATGGCTAGTGAGCATAAATAACAGTGATCGTGAAATTCAGGGGATTTTTAATTCCTTGGCTTTGTTTTTAATATTGAATCTGTTACTGGATATAATACAAATGGAAACTACTCTCCAATTCTTTGCATCCATTAATGTGTGTGAGTGATCTCAAAATAACAGAATAACGTATTGAGCAGTTTCAGTTCATAACTGTAGAAGTTTCACAGTGCTTACTCATTGCTAGTTTTTGAAAGTTACATGTTTATGCAAAAAGTTGCAAAATATATTAATACTAAGCAGAACAGATTTGTATCTTTTTTCTCCGGGCAGATTTTCTGAAGTCATTTGGAATGACTCTTAATCATCTTCTGTGATGTTAATCTGTGGCATTTATCATTGTAGGGTCCCAAATCCCCCCACAAACACTGATAAATAGTTGTTTGCCCACAATCTCCTTGAGAAGTAGGCAGCTGTTTGTACAGTCTCTGTTACCAGCAGTCTAGCCAAAGTACAGAGCACACTAGTTTTCTTAGAGTGTGTGCTATGAAATCAGCATGAAATTGTGGACAGAATCATCAATACATGGTTGTATATACATTAGAAGATTCCATCACTATTACTCTATACTGCTGAAATACTTTGTGTTCATGCTGCATCTCAGAATTTATCAGGGGTATCCTCTAGGTGACATGGCCTTTTCTCCTTTTGCCCATAACTTGGTTTGGCTTAGTAAACTAATCTCTCTAATCTTCCACCTGTATTTTATATACTAACCAAATCTAAAACCCTTTTTTTTTTCTTTTTTTTTTTTTTTCTATGAGGGTTGCTGACCAAAATCTCATAAGAAAAGAATGACTTCTGTGTTAAAACGATATACAGTTAGTGGTCTGTTTTCCTTACAGTCAAAACCTCTGGTTGCCTCCTCAACATTAATTATTCTGAGTTTTCCAGACTGATATTTTAGCGAAGGATATATTGTGATTGTATTAAGGTTTCCACACTTAGGGTTACCCTGCAGTTGTTCATAACATTGTGACAGATCCTGGTCACTGAAGATACTGCTTTAAAAATAAATAAGTAAATCAATCTCTATGGAAATGTCTTCAAGTGAAATCTGGCAAATATGTGGATGGGGCTTCTGGACAGAAACCATTGCTGACAGGAGAGCATTGCTCTTTCAGCCAGAGATGCGAAGAGTATGGGACCTGCTTACAAGCTAATTATGGTTCGTTATCGTGTTGAATTACCAAAATGTCAGATGTATTATAAAGGCACTGTGACATTGCCTTGGGCATTTTTTCTTGGTAGCTCCTCAGTAACAGTGGAGGAAATGTTCTTTTGGGTTATATTAGGATGGACAAGGCTTTCACAAGTTTTGTACTTGCAGTTGAATGTATAGTGTAAATCACCACAACATAGCATAGGCAGAATGAGACAGTGTGGAGAATGGATTAAATCACCATTAATTCTATGTAACAAGATGATGAAGTCTTAGAATAAGATTTACTGCAGCCAGTAAGGATCTTAAGTTGTTTTTCTTTCCCAATTTTGTCAGATCTCTGATGCTTTTTCTTACTTTTTGGTCTTTAAGTTTTATGCAATACTTGTAACCTTGATCAGGTTTCTTCTGAGCTCACGTTTGTGCTTTTAATTTAGCTCTCTGCACCTTTTGAGCAGAGCACTGTATTTGTAACTCACAGTGTATGTTTCTAACAGAAGAACATATTAACATTGATTAAAGTCTCCAGCAGCTTGTTTTATGTGCCTCACAGGCATTTAGTTCTGTATTCACTTTCTATATGACAATTAAAATCACTTTAGTTCATGTCACTAGAATCAATCACAGGCATTGCAGGTGGCTGGGAATTCACCTGGCTCAAGACAGCTGTGCTTGGTACCTTTAGGGTGGTTGTACTTGTGGCTTAAAAAGTGGGTAAAATAAAGTCAAAAATCTCCATGCAGCTATTGAAAACACAGGCAAGGTTTCTGAATCTGAAAAACTGTAAGCAGATTATGTATTCCTTATAATATGAAATGTACTTTGAAGTATAAACTGTCCAGGGGAATATTTAGCAGTAACATGTTTTTGCCTTACCTCTTAAATAACTGTTCAAAATACAAATGTGGAGTAATAGAGGTTTAATAGTAAATTGATAAATTGATTTTCCAGCTGCTGAATTCATAAGGAAAAATGTTGACTTTGAGATTACAGTATATAACTCACAAACCATAGAATCACAGATATAACTTAACAGCAGCTGTCAAATGGGGGAAGGGGACTTCTTTTGATGCCATAAGGAGGTAGTGGGCTTCAGCATAGACTGTATTGTGTAGCAGTACTTTTTTGTTTCGTACTTGTATCTGGCAGAAGAATGGAGTAATCCTTTAACTGTAATATTTTGAATGCTGCTGATGATTTAATGCATCTCTTAAAAAAATAAACACTTCTGAAGGGGTCATATGAAATAAGATGAGCCTTTTTACTCTCTTTAATTTCACATGTCTACCCTAAAATTTTAGGGACTCTTAAGTCTTTCAGTTGGTTTTAAGGACTTGTGACTGTTGCTTTTCTTAACATTGGACACCTCATGCTTGTCCTTTCTAGGAAGCATTTCAGGTTGCTGTTCTCGCCTGTCAGTAGGAATAAGTTGACATACAGAAAGATTAGCATCCCTTTTAAAACTCATGGTTACAGTTCGAGGAAAAAGAATGTACAAAGCAGAAAGCTCTGGATATTTACAAGCACATACTCCTGAGAAGACCTTTTTAGGATCAGGGCTTTTGCAAAGTTGAAAACCACTGTTCCATTATAAAATGTGCTTTTCACTCCCCTGTGTTACATATACTTTTAAAATTTTCCTCAATCACTATTTACTAGTTATGTGTGTTCCTGTGACTGCATTCTTGGATTCTCACATATATTGATCTTTATGTCAAAGGACATCCCAAAGTAAATATTTAGCCATGTGTTAATGAAAAAAAAAAAAAACAAACCAAAACCCAGTTCTATAATTTATATGTCAGTGGATATCTTTCAGTTTTGTAACTGATAACATGTGTGTATCTGACAACTGGATTACTTCTTTATCTAAGATGGACAATGTATTCCTATATTTCCTGAAAGGTCTCTTCTTCAGATCTACATCACACCTTACGTCACTTCATTTGCAGCTGTCAGCATCTCATTGGGCACACCCCTCTCCTGTGGAGGAGTGCCCTTAAATAATAGTGTAACTGTTGACATCATCATTTCCTTTGTGTCTGTCCTCCAAACAGACTTTATCATGATACTTGTTGGAGGTGTGTTCAGACCAATGGTCATCATTAGTACCAATACTTAGTATGTTTCCATCTTCCCATAGTTTTCACTTGCATCTCTCATGTATGCTGTATGTGTAGTCATAAAAATTCTTTAGGACATGCAGCGTTTGTCTGGTTAAAATCATGTAAGGCACTGGGGTTTTGTTCTTACATTAGTGTTTTCAGCTCTGTCATATCAAGGTGCAGGTGGCAGGTTCTGCATTTATTGATCTGAATTGGAGAATATTACCCCTTCTTTTCAAGTGTGAGGAAATAACATTATTTGAGGATGTCAGGAATAGAAGACTCCTCCTATACTTCTCTTGTCCAGCCTCTCTATATACTTGTTAGAAGGCAGTGTAAGCTCAGGCTTATAGGGCCCCCATCTGGTACTGTTGAACCAGTGCCCTCTGTGAAATTCAGCCTTGAAGTTGGGAGGTGTCATAACACCTGGTTGGGGGGCTGGTGTCTGAACCAGTTTGTTATAAGAAAAAACAAATGGTTGTGTTATGCAGTATCTGTGACTATTTCAGTCTTCATATGTAATTTCTTCCCATTGAATTTGCTTGTTCTTTCTTCCTTAACTTATTTTTAGATCAGTGCAGAAGTAATACTTCTCATACTACAGTGGAGTTTTCACACTGGGTTTTGAAATGCCAGGACTTGACTGTTGCCAAATTTTTTTGTTTTGTTTGTCTGTCTTGTTTAGTATTCATTGATGGAGTGCCCTTATTTTCCAGTGCTTTTTTAAAATTTGTTGCCATTTTTGATGTGTTATGCAAGTCAGCTAAGTTGGCAGGCTCATGATGAGTTTTCATTTCTAAGATTCTGAACAAAGGATTTTAGTGAGTGCTGGAATTTAAGATAGTAAAAAATTTTTGGAACAAAATTCAGGAGCAAATTTGACAAAAGAATGGAAACGATGAAGAAGAAACAACTAATTGTTTACCTATTTTTAGACTTCTGTAGTATTTTAACCTTGATACTTTCTAAATTCAGATGTCATGTTCAAGATTGCTACTCAGTAAGGTAATAAGGAAATTTTACAAGTAAACTTAAGAGAATTGTTATAGTGTCTCAGTCTTTCTGAGAATGATTTCTAATGCTCTATAGAAGTTGGAAAAACAGCTGACAAGATGAGGGGGCGGGGAGAAGAAATGTAATTGTATTTCAAACTGTAGCCTTTCTTCTTCAAAACTCTTTTATCCATAAAAATTATGTTTGGAGAACTTGATTTTAGTGTTTGTTGACTTCTTGACTTAGAGTTTTAATTTCTAGCTAGTTCTGGCCTAAAGGGTCTACATGTTTGTTAGGGTAAAAAAGATTTTTAATAATATTGTTTTTTTCTAACCAGCTATAGAGATATTGGTTTCTTTTCATACAAGTACTCTGTTGTAGCAAAAAGAATGGCTGGATATGTGATGTTACATGCTCTGCTGGAATAAACACTTATTTCTTCTTATTTTCCTGCCAATTTTCCAAAATTTAGAAGGATACGAAAAATAAGTTTCCCCATAAGTTTTTCTGTCATCAGAATCTTTAGATTACAATTTTTAATGTTGATTTTTGTAGGATTTCCTTTTCTTTGAAGAGTGACGTTATGCTTCTTCATACAACAAAGAGTGAGAAAAGAGACTTCAATTATTTTGACACTTTGAATATTTCACATTTTTTAATCCAAGGTAGAGCAACTTGCACTTATTATGGGCCTTTATAACTTCAGTGGCTCTAACCACCTGAAATTACATTGCTGGAGGTATTTAAAAAATACCTCCAGAGGATATTCCACTTATAGTACTAGAGGGTTTTTCATTTTCTTCCCAAGAAAAACTGAATTTCATTTACCTAATGATTTGGAGTAGAAGGTTAGAGACCTTTTTCTCACTTCTGCAAACTCAGTGGCCAGGAATATTTTGTTTCAGAGAATCCTTCCAAAAGGATTAGGAAATAGTTTTCTGGCAGGTTCCCTACTCTATGAGCTGGCACACTTGCAATAAAATTTATTTTATAACATTTTATAACCTGATGTCTATTTCTGTGGCTTCAGAGCCAAAAAGCCTTACTATGCAAAGGACATATTTTCAAGGGCTCTCTCTGAAAAAAAGAAAAAAAAATAACTACAACTCCCCATTGTTGGAAAAACTTGTCAGCAGTTGAAAATGAGAAACAAAAGGATGACTCTTTTAAAGCTGTTAAAACAAATACATGCAAACTTTTAGAAACATAAAGAGACTGGAAGGGAAAAAAAAACCACCAAAACACAACCAAAAGAGCTTAGAAGAGCTTGATGGCAGAGAATGTATTTAGATTATCCTGCTGCTTATCCATGCCATGTGACAAAATTGCTCCAGTGAAAACATGTTGAAGTGCTCTTGAAAGTGAGCAGTGGGGCTCTTACAGGATGCGAAACATGCGGTGCTGGAGGAGTCTGTGCAGCTCCATAACACATTGGGGACTGTTGTGCAATGTGGTGGAGCAGCACAGGCAAGGATATGTAGCTAACTTCCTGTGCAATATGTGCTTCATCTTTAAAGTCATGGGGAACCCTTAACTGCTGCTGAACTTAATTAAAATGAAATATATATTCTGCGATGTAAAATAAAGGCCTGTGCCTTTAAATAAAAAACACCTGACAATAATAGAAAGTTGGATATTGGGTAGTTAGAATTGCATATACAAATTTTGAGCACATATCTGAGCTTAACACTTAAGTACAGTTTATGATGCCCATCTTACTTTTTAGAGGCACTTATGATAAATACCTACAGAAATGACATTTAGAGACATCTATCTATTGTAAAATCAGATTGTTTACTTCAAAGTAGGAAACAAATTTCATGATCAGAACAGCAAAAAGCACACAGAGGAAATCTTTCATTGCTATCATTAGTCATACTTAATTTTCAATAGTATGAATGCTGTTTTATGATTTATATAGGCCTCCTGCTAAAGATGACTGGATTTCATCAGCCTACTTCTGCTTTTTGTCATTCCCTAGAGGTCTTCCATTAAAGGGAGTCTGTTGATCATCACCCGGTACATTCATGTGCTTTCCATCTTTAGGAAAGCTGCTCTGTTTTTCTCTGTATTGATGCATAATAAGTATTCCCCTCTTGTTTGCTTTTTTTTTTTCTTCCCCCCTTAGAAGCTGAATTTTTGCTTTATTGCAACAACTGAACATTGTGAACAATATTTGGTTCCTGGTGTTTTGCTGCATGTTTGACCAAAAAATAATTTAGTTACCTCTTCCAGTAAATACAAGGGTGTTTTTCTGTTGTCAAAGGATCAAATGTGGTTTTGGGTTTTTTTGTCAGAAACACAAACTACTGAATTTAACTGAAAATATATTGGTTTATTAATCCTCATCCATTGTATTGAATCATCAATGAACTAATTATTTCATTGTGTTTTCTGGATATATATTTGATTGAAGTTACTTCATGACTGTCTCTTCTGGAGATTTTGAGAACACTTTCAACCTTATTTTGAATTTTCAGTTATTTTAGTTTAGCTCATAGTACAACACATGTATTTGTGTGGTTAAGTATATACAAATAAGTATAACATTTGAGAGACAAAATCATTGAAAACAGCCTCACTTTAATTTTTATTGTTGTTTGCTTCCTCAGGAAGTACCTGTACTGTGCTCTTATTGTTCCTTTGTAGGAGTAATTTGCTATATTACTCTTGCATTCTTCCCTGTTTCTCAAATAAGTCCGTACTGCAGCAAGATAACAATCATATATGAGCATGTATTTAACTGAATTGTATTTTAGTTTGAAGTTAAGATGCAAAGAAATAGATAGCTTTAATTGTTTTTTGCAATATATCAATAGTATCTGTATGTATCAGTAACTCAGTCTAAGACTTTATCTAAAAGCAGTTGCATGTACAGACAGAGAACTCCTAACCAAGCGGTCTTGTGTATCTACACCAAATAATTTTTGTTTCACTGCTATGAAGTCATGCTTTTCCCTGTGGAAAGAACTGTGTAATGACTTAAAAATCAGTTGACCACAGTTTGAGGACACACACATTGTTTCTACTGTTTCAGATTATTTCCGGAATAATCTGTAGATGTCAACTGGAAGATGTGGTCTGGTTTTCTTTTCATCTTTCAGGTGATGATGTTGAGGAATCGATTCTTCCACATGATCTGTGGATTTGACTGGATTCTGACTTTCAGAAAACCTCATTAGTCATAAACTGAAAGAAATGGTTTACCTGACTCTTATGTAAGAAGAAAGCTTTGCAGGTTTTTTAAGCAATTTTAATCTGCTTTTATCGAAGAGTAACAGATGCATTATGCATGATGCTTCTCTTCATTTGGATGCAGCCCATGACTCATTCACGCAATGCTCTCCCAAGTGCCTATCCTCTCAGGCTTCATTCTCATTGCATTTAACATACCTTCTTTTGGTGTCAAAACTCCATTTTAATAAAAGAAACAAGCTAGATTTTCTGTGTGAACATTCCTTTTTTGTGTGTGCCTGAACTGACTGAGTGTGGTGGGGGCAGAGCAGGGGTTTGATTTGGTTTCCTTTTGCTCAGAAGAGCAGTGAAGACTTCCCTGCTTCTTCCCTCTATGGTCACTCTCTCTATGGTTGCCTTACTGCTCTAGACAGTTGTTATAGACATTAATAAACCCCTCCCTGAACTTTATTAATTAGAGTGTGGAGGAGATCAAAGTGAAAGACGGAGGGAATGCTTTCAGTGGCAAGCCACGGTATTATTAATGAAGTACTGAAGGATAGAACAGACTGTTCTCAACCTAAAAAGCATCGCTTAGATCTTGACTGCTGTTTCCCACCTCTCTAATTTTTCTTTCGGTGAATTCTGGGCAGGTAAAGCAACAGGAGAAGCTAAGGGCTCCAGCTGAGCAACTAAAACACATCCTTACATTTTTTGGCTACTCTATGTTCACTGCAAATGTTTGTGTGGTTATTTTTATCTAAAGATCATCTCTGGGATGAAAATATTGGGGTAAGGACTATAAGGACTGGACTACAAGGACTTATTACACAATGGTTGTGGCTAGAATGTTGGGGTCCCAGCCTGAGAGCTGCTATTAAATGCTTCTAGTAGGTACCTGAATTATTATTCTATTACATCCTATGTATTTTACATAAATTATAAAAAGTGATAGCATTTTAGTGGTTTTTTTTGTTTTGTTTTGTGGTTTTGTTTTATTTTAACAAAGTCCATGTTTTTGTGTAAAGAATTTCCTTTAATTTGTATTTTTTCCACTTGTACCCAAAAATGGGAAATTATAATAAGGCACTGCAGGACCTGAGTTAGGGTGTAATAATTTACATGTATGTTAAGCGTAGTTATTAGTATAGTGCCTAGCAACACAGCAGGCATGACTTATTACACAATATTCTGTTTGCTTCTTGCCTAAGCGGAAAGCAAAGCAGTTCTAACTGATTACATGTTACAGAGCTTGGTTGCAATAGTCAGTTTCCCCGTGGTTCCTCTTGAGTTTTGCAGGAAAATACCATGGTAGTGTTATGAATCAATTACTAAGTAGTCATTAGGAGGAAATGTATACTGAATATATTAATCACTTCCATAATAAATTATACAACTGCACAATAAAAGTGTGTGGATGCTATTTGCAAATAGCTTATCAAGAGTCTAAATTTTTTCTTGTAACACTCAGTTAAATCTATAAATAGGAGACCAAGGTGTCAAGGAAACCCCTTATGGGAGCTCAGTCATAACAAAACCATGGGGCTGAAAAATCCCAGCAGCCTGGGAACCCGAAGCTTCAGACTGAAGCACAGGGATGTCACCATGCTCAAGATGCTCAGATCAGTGCATGGTCACCTAAGGGGGTCACGGGCTGCCTGGGATAGGATGGGCCCTAGGATGGGGTCAGTGCCTGCGCAGAGCTGGGTGCCATGGGGGCTTACACCTGGGGAGCTTGCAGCCTTTGCAGGGCAGCCCCCAGGGCTGAGGGGTGCTTCATGGAGGGGATAGGCCTCAACCTGGTCTTCACTGGGGTGCAGAACTGCACCATAGTTCATGTTTGTGCTGTGCTGTGTCCATTTAAAGGACTGTTGGTTCAAAGTCTACCTGCGCCACCTCTCCACCTTACTAAGGCAGATCCTGCAAATGAAATTAATTTTTTTTTTTTTTTTTTAACCTGTTAATTTTTATGTATTCTGGAACAGCATTACTCCAACCAGTGAAAGTATTTTTCCTTAGAATATATATCTTGACTTTAATATATGTTAGTTTTCCACTTTTTTCTATTTTCCAGCACATATTAAAAAAAGACCTTCTACTTGTATTTTCTTTTTCATATTACTGGCTGAAAATTTTGAGAAACAATTTGGGGAAATACATAGAAATGTATTCTCTTTAAAAATGCTATACATTTAAGAAAGCATGCATTTAATCAAGATGTATAGTATATTTGACCATTACAGAGTTGGGGAGATAAAGCTATTACTAGGTTTCTCATTTAAAAATACACAAAAGAAACAAAAACCTGTAAATGATACTTTGGGAAAAGCTACCCAATTGACATAGAATGTAGGGAAGTAATTGCTTAGGAAATGTCATACAGCACAGTACTAATGCACCCTTATATTTTACTGTATATAGTATCAAAATAATAATTTCACAGCCTGATGTCCATGACATTTCAAAGTCCCTGAATGAATTCCTTTAATATTTAAAATCAATAATACGTCCTCAGCACCTTTTCGATATTTTTCTTGGTATTCCTTCCTCTCAGAATAAAGGGAAAACTAATTATTTTCTTAGTTGAACAGTTTTTCTGTTCTGTTGTCTCTGACAGTAAGCCTGATAAGTTGTACAAATTAGATGGAATCATAAAATATGTCTTACAAAGTGCATGACTGAATGCACGTCTCATTTTTGAGGTAGGTAGGTGTGTTTCAGGCTGTGAATACTTCACCGAATCCAGTAAGATATCTTGAACTTGCCCTTCAGTAACATAAAAGTAGCTCAAGAGTGTGTTCAAAAAAAAAAAAAAAAAAAAGACGGCTTGGAAAAGGTAACATTTACTCTGTGTACCTTTAAAAGTCTCATCTGGAACTAGAGTGTTATCCCCTAATGCTTCTCAGTTATGCTGGGCTGTATGCATTATAGAGCTTTCCAAAGCATTTTGTGCATTTAATGTGAATTAGGCCAGAGTGCATGTGCCTGTGGAGTAGCTGTGGTGGCATCCAACTGTTGCAACTCATGGTCATTGTGATGGAGCCTGGACCAAAGTCCAGATTGACACTGGTGGTGTCTTCTTTGAGTCTTGTGGTGCCAACCTGTTCATGAAGGTGGGGTGGATGGGTGGTCCTTTGTCCCTCCCCAAAACGACGTGTGCAATACATTGGGGTGAGACTTCATAGAATCACAGAATGGTTTTAATTGGAAAGGACCTTAAAGACTGTCTAGTTCCAACCCCCCTGCCATGGGCAGGGACACCTTCCACCAGACCAGGTTGCTCAAAGCCCCGTCCAACCTGGCCTTGAACACTGCCAGGGAGGGGACAGCCACAGCTTCTCTGGGCAACCTGCTCTGCTGTCTCACCACCCTCACAGTAAAGAATTTCTTTCTTACATCTAATCTAAATCTACCCTCTTTCAGTTCAAAACTGTTACCCCTCATCCTATCCTTACACTCCCTGATAGTCCCTCCCCATCTTTCCTGTGGCCCTCTTTAAGTACTGGAAGGCTGCTATAAGGTATCCCTGGCACCTTCTCTTTTCTAGGCTGAATTACCTCTTGCTCCACTGTAGAATGCACCTGCACCAGAGCTGATCACCCTGGCAAGTGACAATGGACAGTAGTTACACTGTATTTAAATATGCTGCAATTAATTCTGTCCCCACCTGTGCCTTGTCGGTTGCTCTCCCTCACGAGAGCTGATGGTGCTCTGCACTCTCCTGGGGTTTTCCTGGTTCAGGAAACTCACCTTTGTATGCTGAGATCCCTTGCTTCACTGCAGAACATGCCTGCACCAGAGCTGATTGCCTTGGGAAGTGATCTGATCTCCTTGGGGGGTGACTTCTCTGGATCCTTCCAAATCTATGGAAATAAATGCTTCAGGAGAGCCCAGCGCCTTTCAACAGGTCTTCCAAAGGTTCTTTGGTGGTGACAGCAGCAGTCACCTTTTGCTCCTCTGGCAGGAAGGTCAGGTTGCAGGTGCCTCTGTGGGGGCACTAGAGGCCAGGCTGTGCTTTTCTAAAGGGTTCAGCTTGAGTTGGTGGAAGTTGGGTGGACCAAAGCAGTTCACCATGAATAAAAAGTTTATCACCTGATATAACTTAACTTAAATATATGTAAACAGGTTTTAGATTTGTAACAGACGTGCCAGAGATGTATGTACAAAGGATTCAAGCCATGCTTAATTTAAGTATAAGCCTTCCTAACAAAACTTGATATTTTTGTGCTCATGAACAGAATACTTCTCCATCATCAGGGCCCTTCTGTTAAATGTGCGTTTTATTTAAAGCATATTTTTAAAATCAGAATTTTAAAATAGGGTAGTGAATGGTTAATGTGACTTAAGGTAGAGAAGCAAACTTCGAAGTGGCTATGGGTGCATGAGAGATTACTTTGACTCGTATGAAAGGTTTGATGTGACATGTCTTTAAAATTGCAGGAGTTCAGAAGCTCTGTGGCTTATGTAGTGTGCCATAAACATGAAACTACTATACATGATGCCTCTAAACTTTCAGCAATAACGAAGAACTGTGAGAAAAAGGAACAGAGATCTGCTTGCTTGAGACGTTATGTACAGAACGTTTCATTTAAGAGACTGTTATGCTTGTCCACTATTGTACCATTTGCAGTATTTTCTCATGTGCATCATTTCTATGTGCTTTTTCATGTCAGTTAATGCTCCTCCAGGAGACCTGTCCTTGAAATATAGATGGCTTGTGAATTCTTCTGGGCCTTATAGGAACCTTCTGATTCCTGATTTTTATAGTCTGGTCCCTCCCATGACTGACAATTGGATGCTCACATGCTGAAAATGTTTAATGTGGAAGGATTCACTGAAGTTATTTTCAGTGCTCCACTTTGCCAGTGCGCACACATACATCAGGGCCACAGACCATTTGCAGATGCCCCCCAAATATGTTTGTGTATCAGAAAATGGTAGGTTCCACTACTTCAGGAAGAATGAATAGCTTTTCTGAAATCCAAACTATACATGAAGCAGGGAGAACAAAAGTCTCACTACTCAGAAAATCAATTCTTAGAAATGCATTTCTTAATATGTGAAGTATAGTACAAGTCCTATAACTATTAATATCATAGCACAAATAAGTGTGATACTGTGTCCTTTGAAACTTGTGTAAATGCAGCAGTATTTTAGATATCTGGATTTATTGTTAATTTTGGGGTTTGATGGATGAAACCTAATGAGATTTCTTTACAAAACACCAAATGGATAATAGGACACAAAAAACACGCCTGTACTTCTTTTGTTTTAATCCAAGCAGTCATGCATTATTCAAGGTGAAAACCTACCATACTAATCTAGAAAACACAAAGCACAGCTAATACTGATCCTTTTTCTCTCACAAGGGAGAGAATAACATTTTAACAGATTTAATATATGCTACTATAAACCACATGACCTATATATCCCAGTAATTTGGTTTTGTTCTTTAAAAAAGCTCACTAATGAACCGCTGTGAATAAATGAAAGAGAACAGACAGTGTTTTGAGGGCTCCTTAGAAAAAAGAAAACAAACCCACATGTCTAACAAAGGTGCTGCCCATGGTCTTTACTAGAATCATTCACCTACATTACCAGGGAAGGGACTCCCTGTTCTTACAGTGGTTTGTAGAAAAGGATGGTCTCTTCAGCTGTGGTGAAGTCAGAAGACAATGCAAATGCTGAATTCTCAGGTCCTGTGAAAATCAAATTGAACATGATTTCCAAGCATAATTGTACATTGCTTTAATTATTCTTTCTATATTACCAAATAAATGTTGTTAATAGACCAATATTTTAATGTACTGTTGGTGATCTTTTTATATTACATTTTGTTTGCTAATGAGGCTTTTCAAATGCTTCTTTATATTATTGAAATGGCATGTATTTTTATTATTGAGTTATTGCTTTCCAGTGTTTGGGGTTTTCTCTGAGAAAGGACTGGAACTGTTATTTTCAGATACGTTGCTACTGAAACAAGGTAGTGTGAATTTGAAGTCTATCCCAAAACTCTATCTAAGGAAATCCAAGGAAAGTTAATTTAGTGTGTCCATGAAAATGCTAGATTATGCAAGAGTTCAGGAACCAGCTCTGAAGTATAAACCAATGTCTAGTGTAAAAGTGAGTGCACAGGAGTGGATCAGTAAAGTTGTGAGCAAAACTTGTTAATTTAGATGGAAGTGAGAAGAGCAAAATGTATCATATGGTGATGGGGAGCGATAAAAGGATGTCTTGTTGTTAAAGGTGTACTACACACAAATGTACTGATATTTGCTATATAAACCACATATATTGTTATCGAATACATAATACTTTTGGGCAACCATCAGAGACATTTGGAGTGGGTATGGGACAAGCCAAGATGTAGAATATTCAAGGTGGCAGTATTATAAAGCCTGAAACATGGAGTCAGGTGGATGCCCTAATTAACAGAAGTTGCGTATTCATAAGCTACTTTTTTATGAACACTAGGATGTGAACTGTGTATCTAATTATCTATTAATGTCCTATTTTTTATTGAATGGTAAATGTATTATGATAACTTAAGGAGGTTGTTGAATAGATAACATTTCCTGAAAAGGTACAATGGCATTAGTAGGTTTGAGGCAGAGGCTGGGCTGGAAAAATAGCTCTATACAGGGCTGTGCAGGCTACAGCCATAGCTAACAGCTGTTCCTTTTAAGCAAAAAACACAGACAAGAAAAAATTCCTCTAATGTAGTTATTAAAATTTTGAGGCATATAGTTAGGGAATTTTTCTCTTGGAAAATTGGGCTCTCAGGGATATTCTGACACTTTCTTACTTTGCCACATATTTTTCCACTTAGTGCTCGCAGGTGGAGGAAGGTTTGTAAGCACTGTGGTGCTCCCCAGTACACGCCATGCTGAGAAGATGGTGGGAACAGCACCTCTGCTCCAGCTCCTGTGGGGAAGTTGTTTCTCTACCTTTGAACATGGGTGGGGTGCGCCTCATCCATTGCTTAGAGAATAAACTCTTGAAATTTGCTTCAGAATAAGGCTATGTACTTTTTGGGGAGAAAAGAGGTATATTCTTGTCTTAAGTAACAGCAAGACTGAAATTCCTATGGGAATAGGATCAGATGGATTTTAAAAAAGAAAAGGAAAGAAAAAAAACTATTTTAAAGTAACAATATAAATGGATCTACGAATGCATGCTTAGATGTTTCAGAGTGGTATCCTAGTTCAACAAAAATGCAGAAAGCTCTCAGCTCTGGGAACTTGAGCAAAAACTAAAAGCACTGGCAAATAGCCCTTGAACTCAACTGTTTTACAAGATTAAAATCTCAAATTGACTCTTTTTATAAGCTAAAAGAATAGAATGATGCTTTGGTATACAACAGTAGAAATAACTTCAAGAAAATAGTTTTTCTTTATTTAAACTGCCTGGTCCAAAAAACAAAGTGAGGCATCTGCAAGTTGCTTGAATTTGCTTAGGGAAATTATGGCAATTAGGAAGCTGCATTGAGATGATGAGTGCTACTTTGATTCTGTTGGAGGTGACAGCAAAAGTTTGAACAAATGGAATTCAACCTACTTGTTCTTTATGGCTTCCTTTGCAATACCTACTTCACTGAATTAAGTATAGACCAGAGGAGACCAGAAACCATGTAAAAAAGCCAGCAATGCAGTAATAGGAAAGTTGTAAAGAGCTCTTAAGGACATTTATGTTAATGAAGGTTTAAACATAGTTTTCAGGATTCACTTCAAGTTTTGTTGTACTAAAGAGTGGTGGTGAATATTTGTCTAGATTGAGGAGATCACAGATAATTACTCCATGTTAATTCTGTAAACAAAATGTAACATCTCATTAAATCTTTCTATGCATGATGTTTTTGATTCTCGCTGGCTGAGATGCAGATCAAATTGTTATTTAGATTGTATTTGTTCTCTTTTTTCCTGCAGATGCACACTAAGTAAGATTAATTAACAGAAACAACAGGAGGGCAAGGGAAACACCAGAGCATGGAATTCTGTTTTTCTCTCTCATTTTTCAAGGAATTTTTGATAGTTTTTGACTGCAACAGAGTGTTTGACTGTGCAGCAAATAATAACTGATAAAAGTTATGTGCATGGTAATTATTATTACACAAGATCAGTTATGAAAAATATTATCTGCTGAAACATCTCTTTTTGCATACAGTATAGAAAGCTTACCGTTTATCTCAGTCCATGATCATGTTTGAAATATGTGCACACGTGTATATGTACTTAAAAGTACTATGGAGGCCAATTATTTTTAACATCTTGATTTCAAGGTCAATATAACTTGTTTCTTCTCAGAATAATAAAGGAGAATAAAAATTAAAAAGAAAATTAAAGTTTTCATAGGCTTTTATCCTAGCTGTCATTTCAGGAAGTCCTTATGTAGTATGTACAAAAAAAGAAAGGTGGAAAAGGAAAACACAGTGCAAAAATAAGTTTTGCCATGAGTGGTAAATGGAATCACAGTATATAGTGAGGAGGAAAAAAAAAAAATCTTTGATATGCCTTGGTTCACATTAATAATTGATGAAGACTGCATAAATTGATTTTGTTAACTCTTCTTTTTTGACTTTGATGTATAATTCATGGTTTTAAAAATACAAAACACCCGAGAACTTGTATTTTAGAGGATCTTGCAATACTTCTTGAATGGCTTATATCTGAAGATTAGATTCATTCTTATGATTAGAGGTATGAGCAGCTGCCTAATTTAGATCTCAAGTATAAAGAAAATGAAAGGGATAATCAGGAAAATCTGAAGTGTCCTCTTTCCTTTTTACACTCTCCTTTTCAAAACTGGAATAAAAATTATGGAAAACTTCTATGCTGTAACATGACCTATAACTGCTTTGTTATATTATATCACTTGATTTAATTTGTTTCTATTTAACAGTGAAAATATGAGAGTCTGTTGTAGATCAGAAAAGCTTGATAGAACCTAGCATGAAACTGTTGTGATTTGGAGAGGTGGATATAATGATGCTTATATGCATCCATTTTTTGTTGTATTTTGCTGTAGATGCTATATTTTTCTTTATGATGGACTTAGCTCAGTGAAAAGGAAGTTCTAAATTCTTCCATAAACCTGTTTTTTATTTTCTACAAACTGATGTAATCAGACAAATCAATTGTAATGGTCTGTCTGTCAAGCAGCTGGCAGAAAAAGTGATCAGGCCACGTTAATGCTTTTACCAGACAACATATCTTAATTTAATATATTATTCCTAGAATTAAAAAAGATACAAAAGAGTGGCTCTGTTGAAAAAAATCTAGGAGGGAGAAGAAATAGTAAGCAGCTGATATCTGTGCTACTTTGTTGTGAGTGCTTAACTGGTGTCAAGTCATGCACAGAACAGCTCTCTGAGGTGCATTGCTGGAGGAGTTATCTCCACTTGCAGGGTGTCTCATCTGACCATGAGCACTGCTTTTCCTAGGATCTCGAGGAGGAATTTTAAAAAAAAATTTAAAAAAAAAAAAAAAAAAAAAAAGAAAAAGCTGAGGAACCTATCCAATATTCTGTAACTGTTTGCGTGGTACTAAAACTCATCTCCAGTGAGACTTTTGTGAAATTTTACTCATAGATGCTGACATCTACTTTTGTTAGGCTTTTTTTCTTGAGGAGGATGTGAGCTGTGTGGTGATATTGTTATAACGTTGAAGAGTTATGCAGAAAATTGCTTGGCACACGTTGAAGTACTGAGCTTTTTGCCATTGTGGAGTTCTGTGCTCAAGTCAAATACTCATCAGATAAATACCCTGTTAACTACTAGCAGAACAGCCCAAGGCTTCTTTTGGTTTTCTAGTACCAGTAGTATTATCAGAGATCAGAAAGCAGAACCACGCAACAGGAAGACCGTGAATAAACCTTCATGGTGAGGATGCGTATTATTTAGAATAGGAAGCAAATTTAGGAGAACCAAAACCATTTCCGCCTGCTAACCCAGCATCTGCTTGCAGCCCTCTCAGTCTGTGATGCAGCTACCTGCCAGGCTGTCCCAGCTGGGGCAGCCCCAGAAGAGATTCCCCTTGGTATCACTCCAGGGACAGCCATGTTTTGAAGAGGAGCTGGAGCTGGGAGTGCACAGCTGGCACAGATAGAAAATTACATGAATGGAGTTTTGAGGGCAGGATTTTGGACTTTGTGGATTATTTGCAGCCCACTCAAGAGCACATGAGTAGCTGCTCATGCTTCGTCTTTCATTTCCCTGTCTCAGCTCAATGAAGAGGAAAATATGACCTCCATTTTGAAAGTTAGGTTTTTTTATTGGGAACTATGGAATTATGCTGCTATTTAGGGATTGAAATAGCTTTTCTGTCCTCTTTATGGAATTGGGCACTCACCATGTGCCATATTTAGGCAGGCTTTTCTAATGCCTTGAGTGGTACTAAAGAACAGGCAGCAAGGAAGGGTGGCCCTAGTCTTGCTTGATATGCTTTAGAAGTAATATCACTGCTATGAACCAGAAAGAGACAAATTCAAACTTCCTTTAATAGCTTTGCTGCAATTAGATACTGATAACAATAGCTTAGAAAGTATTGTATGCTTTTTGTGCATATGGTTACAGGAAACCATGCTGCACAGAGCAGTATATAGGGCAAAAATGTATTGTAGCCTCAATGATTGTACCATGGCCTGAACAATCATAGCAGAGACCTTGAGAGAACAGACACAAGAAGAAACCAGAGCTATTCACACCAGAGGACCATGTATTGATCAGTATGAAACCTGGAGAGGAACTGGTTTTAGAGAACTGCAAAACCAATACACAAGGTTTAAGTCTGCTGATGAAGCCATTAGTGTGCTGCCTTGAAGATATATATATATATCTTGAAAAGAGGTGAGAATAACAGGAATCCCTTACTGGGGGAAATTAGATATCTTAATTGATGATAAAGAGAAGCTGGACCCTTGCCAATGACTACCTGGAGTCACGTTAAATGTGTATAGCCCTATATATCAACATATGAAAACTATTCATAACTAATAATTGCACAGATGAAATTGTATTTAGATTGTATTTGTAATCCCATAACAAAAACCAACTACTGCTGATGCTATGCATCAGAATCGGGTCATCCTAGATCCTGTGCTATACAGGTACATGCATAGGTATTGTCTGCTACCATTAAAAGCAAAACTACTTTAGTATCTGGTCTAAGGTTTTGCTGATTGTATTAAATCAGTCTGGTATCCCACTGCCAAATTTAGATGCAACATCTCATTGGAGTAGAGTGTATTTATGTATCATCAGAAAGGTCCTTTGTGTATTAATTATTTCACAGTCCCTTTTGTAAATACTTCTTTTGTTTGAATAACCTGCCAGGAGTATGCTCATGATGACTATCCATTTTTCCTTACTGAGATTACTAGCAAAAATATCAAGGTTTTACTTTAAATAGTTATTTTTCAGCTCTTTATATAATCTTTTCATTACATTTCTTATTACATTTTGGTACAGATAATTAATATCATATCCTGTAACACAATTTCCTATAAAAACAGAAGGTATGCATTCCTCTTATTTAAGACTGGAGTCTTAAAAGGAGTGCTATTTCTTGATTGTAAGAGTTGCTTTCCCAGTTTGTAAAGCTTGCCAGGAGTATGTTTTTGTGAGGCTGTAAGCTTAGATGGACCCTGGAGAATTTCAGCTCAAGTGTCAATGGAAGTGACAGAGATAGGTGGGATGTGAACATGGTATCCTTTTTCATGCAGTACTGGAAATGAGCTCCCAGCATGGATGGGACTTCCAGTCTCTCATGAAAAGGACCTCCATGCTTGACAGTTTTGGGACTGTTTTCCCAGGAGCCAGAGCTCTGTCATGTTTTTCCCCTAGACACAAAGAGCTTCTTGGTCTGTCTGTCGAGCGTGCTTGGCCCATGAGCTAGTTAGATGTTGATTTCCTCCATGTTCTTCACCTCTGTATTTTCTTTGTCTTTGGGAATGATGTATGGTGGAAAATCTAGTCTAGGAAGCAGGCATCTTCATTAGTAGAGTATTTTGACTGTAATGTGATATAAAAAAACTTTGGGCTGCAGAATGTCACAAGGATCAGAGTAAAGGATGGCATAGTAATTTGTCTTGCAAAACAAACTCTTCAAATATGTTAACTCCACTTGGCTTTTCAGCTAAGTTCAGTTCAGCTTGTGGCTTGACTTTCTTAGAAATCTCTTGATTTTTCCCACACTTTTAACAATTATTTCAAAAAAATTTTCCATTTTCAGTTGATCAATTTTCTTACACTTTTTGTACTTGTTTTTTTGTGTTCCTGTTACTCAAAAGAATCCCAATTCAGGTTTAATATCTGAAATTCAGACTGATTCTCAATCTGGCATCCACTGATGCATTCACGCCCTGGCTTCCAATAAAAACCATTTAGGTACAATGTGTATTCTCTCAATTTGGATGTAATTTCCTTTATTTCTCTATTTTTAATGGAATGATAAGAATGCAAAATAACTGTTTGGATATTTAGATGATTATAACAATTGCTACTGTGTCAGTAACAATACTGGCAAAAATTTAGCCTTCAGAAAGCTATTAAACAGAATTTGAGATTTGTCGTGTCCTTAGTTCAGCTGTGGAATGGGAGAAAACAGGTATTTGTGCAGAGTGAAAGGAACTGCAGAGTTGTGTCAATTGCAAACAAAATTCACAGTGTATTGAAATATTACAGAGTCTTTCGTTTCCCAAAGTGCTCATGGTTATCTGCTATATTACATAACTCTAATCTGAGCAGCTTTAGAAAGCAAAAAGGTTCTTTTTTTGGCATTAAGCTATCTGCAGTACTGAGGCTGACATTTTGAAAAGTAAATGGTAAGTTTGAGTGTCTGAGAAGTCACTTTAAGATGTCTTTAAAAGCCTTTAAAAAGTTAGGCACCTGCCATCTGAAAAGTAGTCCTTTTAGAGGCCTCTAAACTTGAACATCCAAAATCATTAGCCATTTCTGAAAACTTTGCTCACACAATACCCGCATCGCTTTTTTGCAAGGTGTCCCATGTTTTAAGCTATTCACAGGCCAAGTAGGACAATAGCTCTACATGGAACAGACAAATGATGGAATACAAAATGACACTACAGGGTATGAGTTGTGTGGATTTTCATAGCATTGCTACATGCACAATGAAGAATATACCTCAATCCTAGTTTAATGTTGCCATCCAATGGATGGCAATACAGCTCACAAATAATTTGTTTATGGCCAATCCTTTTTTAGGGATTTTATTCTTGTATGTGATGGTTTTCCATAAGGCTTTTGTTTTATGTATAAGCATGTACCTATCAGGGACAAAGACAAATTTACGTGACTAGGAATGGGGTTGTACTCAAAAAAAACATTGGCCTCGGAGAAGAGGGGTAGGAAATCACAATTGCCTTTGTTTTAGTCTTTGTAGAAATGCCAATGAAGACAATTAGGGTTGAAGAAGCCAATAAATAAAGTGAATTTTGAATTTACTTAAATTTGTTACTAACACCCACCTGTATGAAAGTGTTATCAGATTGAAGGGTTTAACAGAAGAAGTAACAGATAAATAGGCAAAGTCGGTGTTAATAAATATCCAAGATCAGATATTAATCACTGGAGAGTTTTTAAGTAACTCAGAGATGAAGCAGCTTAGATAAATTACCAATTGTGATATGAAGCTTCTCATGTAAAACTTCATTACCTTATGCTGATGCCAGGACTTTAGGGGAGAGTGAACTGGGAACCATGGCTGGTTAAAGCTGAAGACCGTAGGGGACAAGGAGGAGAAACTGTAGCAAACAGTGAATGGGGTAATGCAGGGCTAAATACAATACACCAGAGAAGAGTCTTTTTAGAGGGAATTCATGCTTCACAAACCTGACTTCATCAGTTTGATGCAGCTTGCTAGGAATTGCAGAAGGCATTAGACAGTTCCCCTTAATCAAAGGCTTTTACAGAAATCAAGCTGCCATCAGAAGGAGGGAAGATCCTTGCAGGTGAGGGTGGTTGCTAAAGAACAATATGCCCCTACTCTTTGTTAAAGTATTAACTCTAATTAGGGGAAAATAATATGAAAGGTAGATAAAATACATTAAATGTGTATTGTATTGTAGTAAAGGATGTTGTCTGCTACTTTCTGCTGAAGTAAGCTTGTGGTTTTCTGAAATTATTTCAGTGACTGGCCAGAGATGAACCTTACAAAACTAATAAGGATTCAGCTGTGTCACTCTAATCTACCTCTGACCTGATAGTCAACAGATTTAATCTCTTACCCATCTCTGGTCTGTAACATTCATACAAATCAGGGAACCTTCCTGAATCAATACCTCTGACTTTGTAGTGAGATGCCTACCCATTCAGAAACCTGAAACTATCATAATGCCCTGGAAATGGGAGTTCTTTGAGAGTACACTGTCCTGGCTTCAGGGAAGTTTGGCGTAGTCCACCTTTGCTGCTGTGGTAACTAGCTAGCTGACCAGAAAATTTGGCTTCATTGTTTTATAGCTTTAAATTCCCTAAGAATAGTGGTGTGGTTATGTTTTAGCTTTTCAAAACCAAATAGAAGGAAAAACTTTGAGACAGATAATGTATGTGCAAAGGTTTATTTGAAAGGGAGATTAAAAAGGGAGACATCAAATATAGCATTAAACATTCAGATTAGAGCAAGAATGGAACAGGAGAAAAGATGCTTCAGATCAGCCTGGTGAGAAGAAGGAAATAAACTTGAATTTTTCAAAACTTTCTTTAAATTGAAAATGGCTCAAAATAGATTTTGATACATACTTTACAATACCCAGTGTATTATTGTTTTCAATTTGCTTATTTTGAAAATTCTTCTGAAAATACCTTTGCATCTTAACCTGTAAGGTTGGTTTTGTTCAGTTTTAATGTTTCTCTGACAGATGAAATCTCTGAGCTTTTCAAAGTCAAAACCCAATTTGAGAAAGCTGTGGTTCTGTATCCCTGAACAGTATTTCTGAAAAATACAGCAAATGTATTTACAGTTCCTACCAGCAGAACTAGAAAATTCTGGCTAGATGTTTTGATTATGCTATAGGCATTTGTTCTCTTACTGTATTTACTTCAGGGATTCAAGCATCAAAATTCAGGTACAGACCCAGGCTTCTGACAACTTTGTGATGGTGTATTTAGAAGTAGGACTATTTTTTGAATTGTTTCATTACTAGCAGTGATTTTTATTAGGAGAATGCCTAGAGGTCAATCAAAAATGGACTCATGCTGTGCTATCCATAGGAAAAATACAAAATAAGACATGATTTGTGTCTCCAATTTAATTGTGCTTCCAATCAAATTGGACACTACCGAGGCCTTATTATACTGTGAAAATATCTAATCTTTGTGATTTCAGAATATTTTTTAGTAATGGAACTGGCTTCAGTTTTGGCCAGCATTCCTTTTCCATATTTAATTGCTGCATCTGAAAATAATACAACCTGTTTTCTCACCACATCATATGATTCATTCATCCATTTAATTCCTAGACAACATAGAATGAGTATCCTCTTTGGTTTGGTCAAGACTGTTTTGTTTTGCTTTGGTATTTTTGTTTGTTTGTTGACTTGGGCATTTTTTGTTTTGTTTTTCCAAATGCCAGTGTCTCTTATAATCCTTGTGTCACTTAATGTTTTGCCTAACAGAATAAAATCATGTATATTGTTATTTGTCATTGTGTTTAGCAGTGGCCTTTGTAATTGTTACAACTATCTTAACAATTTCATACGGTATCATATAACTCTAGTAATATCATGTTTGAAATTAATTGCTATAACAAGTGAGGCTTTTCATTGTTTTTTTTTAACTTGTGTCTCAGTGTCAGAGCCTATTGTAAATATCTCTTTAAGGATTACACATTGGAATTGCATCATATTAAATAATGTTTTGACTAGTTATAAACAAAAGCATCAGAAATGTTTGTATTAAATTGTACAAAGAATGGGAAAAAAGATGTAAGTTGTTATATGAATTTATATTAGTGTTTTGTTCCTGCATAGGACTTTTTCTTTGAAATTAATATGTTATTTGTCTCCTGTGAATTTGAAGTTTCAAAAATTCCAGCTAAATACAGTAAATAATCATGCAAGTATTACTTTTTTATTTTCCCCCCAATTCTCCTCCCCATCCCACCAGCAGGTAGGGGAGGAGTGAATGAATAGCTGTGCGTTGCTTAATTGCCATCTGGTTTTAAACCATGATAGTTACAAAAAGTTGTACAAACTCCAAAATAATGCCGATGAAACAAACATATATTGTTGGTAGTAGTCATTTGTAGCTGCATGTACCTAGGAAGAAAAAAGAGATTTGTATTCTCTGTGAATTTTCTCAGCTTGTTAAATGCCTCTTTAAATACAGGTGATGAGATGGAAAACAAGTTTAGCATTGGAGACTGTGCCATGACAGAACAAATTTTCCTAGTAATTTAATCAAAGGATTGTTCTGGGTTTATACAGGTGCATCTAAAAGGAAAAAAATATGACGTTACTTTTAAATAATTCAAGAAGGGTGGATATCACCCTGAGAACCGAATTATAACTCCATGATTTTTGTTTTTTTAAAAAGTCCCAAATTCTCAGTATTGTGCCTAAATGGGGACCAAATTTCGTCACGTAATTCTATGATGACAGTGTTTATACTTTTGGATCAGATGAATCTGGAAAGACTGTAAGTAGCAGAGATGCTGGGCTGGTGGGCACAGTGCAGGACTTGTGTGACCACGGGGCAGCCTGATGACACCCTTCCTGTTGTGGTTTGAACTTAGCTGGCAGCCAGTCATCATGTGGTCAGCTGTTCACATCCCCCCTCCCAGATGAAGTAGAGGAAGGACAAAAAGGAGAAAATTCATAGGTTGGAAAAAAAAAAAAATCACTAATCATAATAAGAAACAACAGTGACAAATATAAGTCCGAAACGGGCAAAATGCAGCAGTGGCTTACCAAGTGCAGCGACAGGTACGCAGCCCGACTCACCACGACCACCACCACCCCCCGCCCCCCTTCCTACCCAACAGCAGCAATCTGACCACACTAGAAAATCCCACCACACTGATCTGGATAAAAACAAAAATGCTACATGCAAGAGAGAGCTTGTGTCTGCCTATACACACTGAGTGTGATGTCACATGATATGAAATACTCCAGTGATTGATCAGGACATGGCCCTCTATCTCTGCTTTCTCTCAGCCCAAGGAAATTTAACTCTATCTTGGCTGAAACCAGGACAGTCTCCACCCCTTAGTCCATACCTTTCACATCAAAGTCAGGTTTCAAATACATTCTAAGGAATCGCCACCCCTTTTCCCAGGTCTCACAGATATCATTCCTTTAGTCAATGGGCTGTCCTTCCAAAATGTCTACTGAGATCATTTGGTCCATAACTTTGGCTCTATCTGTCATGGCAGTCTTTAAGACTGGAGGAATGAGGTGGAATTGATTCAGCCAGTAGAGCAAGAGTCTTCGGATATGGCAGGAGGATGTTGTGAGGCACGAATTGCAATAACAAAATTATTTGACAGTTCGATTCATTGGCTATTTTCACCTAAAATCAAATCTCCCTGAGGCATGCATTGGACTTCTCCATCCTTCTGCATCACTCACCAAGTGCACCCAGGTCCTTGTGCAAAATTAATCACACGCATGGGCTTACCTTTACCCAATGCAGGAGTAACCCAGATGGCCTTCCCCAACATGTTCCTAATGCAAACTACGGGGGCTTTATCACCATCCATGGTGTGTAGGAGGTTTGACTGAGCAGGGCCATCTTGCTTGACAGATCCTCTGGTATTGACTAACCAGGTGGCTTTTGCTAGATGCACATCCCGGTGTTTGAGAGTTCCACCCCCCTATTGCTCTCAGTGTAGTTTTCAGCAATCCATTGGATCGCTCAATTTTCCCAGAGGCTGGTGCATGTTGGGGAATGTGGTATATCCACTCGATGCCATGTTCTTTGGCCCAGGCGTCTATGAGGTTGTTTTGGAGATGTGTCCCATTATCTGACTCAACCCTTTCTGGAGTGCCATGCTGCCATAAGACTTTCTCCTCAAGGCCTAAAATGGTGTTCTGGGCAGTGATGTGGGACATGGCATGAGTTTCCAACCAACCAGTGGCTGCTTCCACCATTATAAGCACATAGTGTTTGCCTTGCCGAGTTCGTGGGAGCGTGGTATAATCAATCTGCCAGGCCTCCCCATATTTATACTTTGACCATCATCCTCCATACCAAATGGGTTTAAACCATTTGGCTTGCTTAATCATAGCACATGTCTCACATTCATGGATTACCTGTGCAATAACATCCATGGTTAAGCCCAGCCCTCGGTCACCAGCCCATCTATATGTTCCATCTCTTCCCTGATGGCCTGAGGAGTCACGGGCCCAGTGAGCCATAAATTGTTCACCCTTATGCGCCACCCTAATCTTAGCGGCTTGATCCGCCTGTTGGTTGTTCTGTTGTTCTTCAGTGGCCCGGTTCTTGGGTGCATGAGCATCTACATGGCGTACTTTCACAACCAGATTCTCTACTTGAGCAGCAATATTGTGCCATAATTCAGCAGCCCAGATGGATTTGCCTCTGTGCTGCCAGTTGCTCTGTTTCCACTGCTGTAACCACTCCCACAGGGCATTTGCCACCATTCATGAGTCAGTACAGAGGTAGAGCACCGGCCACTTTTCTCGCTCAGTGATACAGCTTTCACCTCTGTGAACTGAGTGAACTGAGTAGCTTCAGCAACCCATCGTGTGGGGCTACAAACAGCTGCTTTCCATCTTCGGTGTTCCCCCACAATGTGACAGAATGCGTTGGTAAACAGGGCATATCGCTTCTCGTTATTCGGTAGTTTAATATATGGTGGGGCCTCTTCAGCACACGTCACCTCTTCCTCTGGCACCATTCCAAAATCTTTACCTTCTAGCCAGTTTATGATCACTTCCAGTATTCCCGGACAGCTGGGACTCCCTATTCAAGTCCATTGTGTGATTAATGCGACCCATTTACTCCGCATGGCATCGGCTGCATGGTGTATGGAGGGAACACTCCCTTTAAACACCCAGCCCAGCACTGGCAATCAGGGTGCCAAGAAGAGCTGTGATTCAGTCCCAATCACTTCTGAAGCAGCTCGGACCCCTTCATATGCTGCCAGTATCAGTTGGAATGTAGCAGTCCTTGTATCCTCTGTGTCCCTGATTCCAAAACTCCAGAGATCGACCCCGAGTCTCCCCTGGTGCTCTCTGCCAGAGACTCTAGATGGGGCTATTCTTCCCGGCTGAGGTGTAGAGCACATTCTTAACATCTTGCCCTGTATGAACTGGCCCAAGAGATACTGTGTGGACTATTTCCTGTTTAATTTGTTCAAAAGCTTGTTGTTGCTATAGGCCCCATATAAAATCTTTCTTTTTTTGAGTCACTTGATAGAGAGGGTTTACTATCTGACTGTAATTTGGAACATGCAGTCTCCAGAAACCCACAACACCTAAGAAAGCTTGTGTCTTCTTTCTGTTAGTCAGGGGGTCATAGCTGTTATTTTATTAATTACCTCCATTGCAATCTGATGACATCCATGTTGCCATTTTACTCCTAAAAACTGAATCTCTTGTGCAGGTCCTTTGACTTTGCCACGCTTTATGGCAAACCTGGCTCTCAGAAGGATTTGGATTATTTTTTCCCCTTTCTCAAAAATTTCTTCTGCTGTATTACCCCATATAATGATGTCATCAATGTATTGTAAATGTTCTGGGGCTTCACCCTGTTCCAGCGCAGCATGGATCAGTCCATGGCAAATGGTGGGGCTGTGTTTCCACCCCCGGGGCAGCTGATTCCAGGTGTATTGGACACCCCTCCAGGTAAAAGCAAACTGTGGCCTGCATTCTGCTGCCAGGGGCATGGAGAAAAATGCATTGGCAATATCAATCGTGGCAAACCACTTGGCCACCTTCGACTCTAGTTCATACTGAAGTTCTGACACGTCTGTCACAGCAGCACTCAGCGGTGGCGTGACTTCATTCAGGCCACGACAGTCCACTGTAAATCTCCACTCACCATCAGACTTTCCCTCTGGCCATATGGGGCTGTTGAAGGGGGAGCACATCTTGCTGATGACTGCTTGGTTCTCTAGCTGACAAATCAGTTTATGGAAGGGATTACAGCATCTTTATCGGTGTGGTATTGCCATTGGTGGTGCACGGTTTTAGTGGCGACTGGCACCCATTGTTCTTCAACCCTCAGCAATCCCACAACAGAAGGATCTTCTGAGAGACCAGGTAGCACAGAGAGCTGTTTAATTTCTCATGTTCTAAGGCAGCTATACCAAAAGCCCACCGATACCCTTTTGGGACCTTAAAATACCCTCTTCTGAGATAATCTATACCAAGAATGCATGGAGCATCTAGACCAGTCACAACAGTATGTTTTTCCCACTCTTTTCCGCTTAAGATCACCTCGGCCTCCAATACAGTCAAATGTTGAGAAACCCCCTGTCACTCCTGAAATACAAATGGTTTCTGCTCCTTCAAAATTTGATGGCATTAGTGTGCAATGAGCACCAGTGTCCACTAGAGCCTTGTACTGCTGGGGGTCAGATGTGCCAGGCCATTGAATCCACACAGTCCCGTAAACTTGGTTGTCCCTGTCCTCCGCCTGGCTGGAGGCAGGACCCCTCTAATGTTGGTCATGATACCCGCTAACAACAAATGGGTTAGTGTCTTGTACACAGGTTTCAGTCTCATCTTGATCACTTACTTCTTATGAACACAAATCAGAAGTTCTTTTCATAGGATCATGGGCAAAGTTGACCTTTCTGCTCTGTTTGGGTGCTTGATTACTGGAAACCAGAGCAAAGTTTCACCTAAAAGAACCCCATTTTGTACTTGTTCTTCCTTCCAACTCACTTTTCTAGGAGGTAGGTAGGTTTTCCATATCATTTCTTTGTGTCTTCTCTGTAGTCACATAGGCAACACCATAGCTTCCGCCATGGTGTGTACTGGTTCTCTTGAGTTGAGAAATGACTGCTCCTGATAGCTACAATTCTAGTCCATGCAGGTGGGGAGTAGGACGTGTCCTCTTTAAATTGCTGGAAATCTTGAGATAAATTCTTCACAGCCACAACTAGGGAGTCATATTGTTATAGTTGTCAAGCCAATTAATCCACTGTTGGTCCCTCTTCGTCTCTCCAGCCCATTAGTGCTAATGCATTGGCATTTGATGTTTTCACTGGACTTCATCTGGATCTGTGGGTAGCTGTGCATTATCTGGGTCATAGTAAACTCTCTCCTGCACAGCTAGCTCCCTCAAATATTGAATGCCTCTCTCCATAGTGGTCCACTTACTTGGATGACATACAAAATTGTGTTGGTTTAAGCCCTGCTGGGACTGGAGAGCACGTTGCTGTTGCCCCTCCTCCACCCTCAGCCAGTCAGGCTTGCAGTGAGGCACAAACCCTGGGGTAAACTAAGAAATTTAATTCAACAGTGTGATAAACAATCTGAACAACAACGTGGCAATGATAGCAACAATAAACGGGAATAACAGTAAGCAAGACAAACGATATACAAAGAAATACCGCAAATGGTCAGGGAATAAACCCGATGTGTGCTTCCCGCTGCCAAAAAGCCACCAAGGGAAAAAGTTTCCACCCCTGGACCTGACATCAACATGGTATGAATAACCTGGCTGGAGATCCCTTCCCCTTCTCTCTCTGCTGGGGAAAATTAACCCTATCCTAGCTGAACCAGGACAAAAATTCTCCTTGAAGGGATACATCTCCATCACATTTTACAAAAATCACCTCCAGAAACTGAGATTTTGTGTCTCCATTCCAGTGGCTTTGTCAATACCCCCTTCCCTAGACAGAGATCCCACTGTCTGGCCTCCCTCTTTTCTAATTCCACACCACTGGCCCTGCTATCCCAGTACTGGAGCAGCCAGGTAACAAGTTGCTCACCTGGATGGTGGCTGAAATCTTTTCACATGTCTCAACTCACTGGTGGATAAGGATCAGGTGACTATCACTGGCTCTGCCTCCTCCTCCTCCTGTTCTCGTGATGGGCCTGTCTCATCATCACCCTATACACTGCGAGGGGGTTTCCTCGTGTATTTCTTCTTCTGCATGGGAGCAACTGACACTGTCATGGGTTGGTTCTCTGGTTCAGCTGCAGCGCCTGTCCTCAGGGCTGTAGTGGCTGCAGTTTCTGTGGTGGACTTTAGAATGGTTGCAATGTCTGTTACTTTGTTACCAGATCCAGAGCCCTTCTCTTCCTCTTGAGGGTGCTGAACAGTGTTTAACAGCACTCGGTAGGTGCGGGCTATGCCCCAGCATGTTGCAGTGAGCTGTGCCCCTCTGGAATTACCCAGGCGACAACATACTTTTTCCAAATATTTTACTCATTCTTCAGGATTCTGCGCCTGTGCAGAAGTGAAGTCCCAATACACTGGAGGTGCCCACTGTTCTAGGTACCTGACCATGTTACTACATACCCCCAGCCACTCATAACTCTCCAACCTTGGGGTAGATCTCCAGATAGTACTCTTAAATAGTTTCTTAATCCTGAACAAAACCTGAACCACATGCAGAAACACAGTAGCTCCTAGCAGCATGGCAATCATGTTAATGTCAACATTCCAAGCATATTTGAACTTCACGAATTTCTCAAACACAGTTGTAAATAGTCCCAGGGCTGATGACAGCACCCCATCATAGATGAGCATCGCATAGTACAGCAGAAACAAAATCTTAACCCAACTTTCATCGACTATGAGCAACAGAATGGGAAATAGATATTGCAAATGAGGTGATAAAATCTTAAGGAGCTAAGCAATCAACTTTTACTTGTTTTGTTGTTATCTCAAAAACCTCAGTGCCCTACATTGGGTGCCAAAAACTTTTGTGGTTTGAACTCAGCTGGCAGCCAGTCACCACGTGGCCAGCTGTCCACTTCTCCTCTCCCTGATGAAGTAGGGTAGGGACAAAAAGAAGAAAATTTACTTACTATAATAGGTAAAATGCAGCAGTGGCTTATTGAGTGCAGCAACAGGTACGCAACCCACCCCCTCCCCAACAGCAGCAATCTGACCGCACTGGAAAATCTCACCACACCGACCTGGAAAAACCAAAACCAGAGAGCAAGATAGAGAGCCCCATCTGCATATATACACTGAGCGTAACATCACATGATATGAAATACTCCAATGATTGTTCAGGACAAGGCCCTCTAGCTGTGCTCCCTCTCAGCCCAAGGAAGTTTAACTCTATCCTGGCTGAAACCAGGACACTTCCTCAGACAGAGCAGGGCCCAATGGGATTTCTTCCTGGGGACGAGGACAGCTTTTAAAATTATTTTTGGCAATGAAAAGAACTGTAGAGTTGGTCATGAAAGGATGGTAGTAAAAGAAAAATGCATGAAAAAACCCCAAGGGGTAACTGTTGCTGAAACCATGGGAAGTTCTTCTACCTTTTTGTTTGTTTAAAAAATGCAACAACCTAATTCATATGTATGAAAAATCTAGGAATGCATAGATTCCCACAAAGGCGCATGACATATTTCAGTCCTTGGAGTTGCCTTTCTGAGAATGTGTTAATTTATTTTATTTTGTCTAGAGGCAAAGAAAAGTACTGTCTATAGCAGGTAATCCTGCAGAAATATGATCATCCAAGTATTGCTTATGTTGATTCCTGCTGAGAAATTACAGGGGAAATAGGCTCAGAACTTGCCTAAGTGAGTTTTGCTACTGAAACACATTTAGATGGAAGAGTGGATCTCATAAGATGTAAACAGTTTGCCTTCTGGTGTCATGGTTATGTTTGCAGCAGGATTATAGCTTTGCGATTGCTGTATCTGTTAGGGAACAGATATAAAAAGCATTTGAATGTAATTTGAAGAAACACTTAAGACTCCTGGGGTAAAATCTGGTTTTGGTTGCTAAGTCAAATTTTTAGTAGTAGAGTTGAGTAAATTTTATATTTAAATTTTGATTCTTCATTTAAGAGAAATTAAAATAATAAATCTTGCTTGCAAAGTACGGTATGAACACTGGAATATGATTCTAAAAATAATAAAGCATTGTATGTTTCCTAGTCTACATTATGTTTTTTAAATTTGGAAAGTGGTCCAAATTTAGGCTTTCTCGAACAGGATGAGAGTGAGACTGTATAATTTTCAGCTGAGTTTGAGTAATGTAGCAAAGGAAGGTACTGATATAGATACTAGATAGTTAGCTTAAGGTTGCTCTGCTGTAAGCTGGTATCACTGAATTTCACAAATATCAGGATATTCAGGAGTAAGGAGAATGAAAAACTCAAGGCATAACTTATATGAAACTCCATCATAAATTTGAAAGCCAGAATAATGATATTATCAGAAAAAAACCCAATTACTGATGAAGAGGAAAATACTTCCAGTCTTGTAGTATAAAATGTCAAAAAAACTTCCACCAATTTAATAATTCATATTTTATTCTGTACACTCAAAAATAAATTTTACAAATTTTTATTATTTAAATGTCTGCGTAAAACTTTCTCTTTTTTTGTTTGCGCTAGTTGTGTTGTCTTTGTTGATGGGTAAAAAAAAAGAGATAATTTCTGTACTTTGTATTTTAACTTAATTATTCATGCTTATGTTAATAAGGAGGCTGGTATTTCATAGGAATCAGTAATCTCGTCAGTGTTTTGTTATGATAACTGTCATCTGGCTAAAACTATATATTCTGCTGTTAGTTTAGAAATGGATTTATGGATGTCAGAATATTTCTATTGTAAGCACCTGGGGGGGGATGGGGATTGTCTTTTCTGACTCCAGACAACAACTTAGGAGCTCATATTCCCCAGATTTGACTGGACCAAAACTAGATCCAAATTTATGGCAAACCTTTCTTTTTCTTTATTTATCTTTCTTTTCTAAGGGTTTTTTGGTCTGTATATGTGTCGTTTAAAAAAAAAAAAAAAAAGAGAGAAAAGGTCATAAGATGGTAGTTTAAAAAGTACTACTTGTGCTTTGTTATTAACATATGAGTTTTTAAACTACACAGCACCCTCCTCTCATTTTGAAGATCAATAAATTCCCACTGAAACATGACACATTACCAAGTTAAAGTATGAGGAAGAGCTCCAGATATGGTTTTAGCTCTCAAGATAAATCAGTGAAGTATATTAATGCTTCGATGTCATCTTCTTTTTGTTTGAGTGTGTGGTTGAGGTTTGGTTGGTTGGTTTAGGGGATTTTGTTATTACTTTTAAATGCATTACTTTTGGGAGGAAATACATGTTTTTTTAAAAAAGGTATTCTGATTAATTCTGGTAAAATGCATTTTTTTTTCTTACAATGGTGTGAGCACGTCTGATCACCAAAGCTCTCAGAGATATCAAAATAGAGACTGTATAAATACTAGGACTAGTTTCCCTTAGTCAATCTTGATTTGTATTCTTGTTCATTTGTTTTTCTCTGAATGAAATACTTCTTGCTAAGATTTTCTTTTCCCTAATCTCAATTAGATTTTCCCCATGGCAAATGAATTGTGTATTTTATGTTTCAGTAAATCTGCACTCTAGGTTCAGAGACCATCAATTTCGGTGCATTTATGGTGCAGTTTGTGGGAGAGGGAAGAAGTTTTTTGTTTTAAATGGGAATAAACTTTAGTGTCGAGAATGACAGGCTAATAAACATTCATTATTATGTGATTAATGGTTCAGTGAAATGAAGATGTTTTTGATGTGTTCTGTTAGAAGTGCATGGTTATTCCTTTTTGTCCTCCCGGTGCTAAAACTGTGAAATATGAATTGATCCTATGGCATTTTCTGGGAATAATTTCTTTGTTGAAACATGTTTCAGTTCCTTCAGGATATTCTCTAATTCTTTCAGGATATTCTCTAAAGAAGTTACCTTCTGGCTTGTTTCAGAATATTAGCTCTGATATCTTCTGTTGAGTAATCTACTAACAACAAAATACTTGATTTTCTTTTCAGCCATGACCTTTTATGTGTTTGGGGTTTTTGTTTTGTTTTGGGTTTTTAGTAGATTTTCAGTGCTTAATCCCAGCCTAGTTCTGAGCTTTCCCTGTAGCAATGTTTTGGGCATGATTTCATCAATGGTCCTTGCCTGTAGTTCTTCACTGCAAGTGGATTTGAAGGTGACTATGCATTTATATAAACAGTGCTACATCACTGCTGAAGGACATCTATAATGCTGTGTTTTCATATGGCAGAGCCATAATATTTGGCTCATGGTTGTGCTAACCAGGAGAAACTACGAAAAGGGTCTAGCCCGGGCCCAATTCCCTCCTCTGCTGGTTTGGTTTGGTTTTTTTTTTTTTTTTTCTCCTGCACTGCTGTGATTGTGATTAGAGACATTATTGCTTTTCAGACAGCTAGAACAGAAACAGCACAACATGGCATCATCCTCTTCCAAGCCCTTTTCTCCCTCTCCTATTGTCTAAAATCACCAAGATCTGGGAGATGAGAAGGTGCATTTTATATGTTGGCCACTCAGGGTTCTGGAAATGGAAGTGTATTACTCATTCTCTCATTGCATTACGAATATTAAAATATAATAAATGTTATTATTTCATGTTCTTCTGCAGATTTCCACAGAACCATATTGCTTTTCTGTCCTTAAAATAGGAGTACAAGTTGTGTAGCTCTCTACTATAGAGTATGTTTTCTTTTCTGATTTCAGTTTCAAACCCAAACTCTTGTTAATATGTGAAGTTATTGTTCAGAAAACCACTGAAAGAAAATCCACACTTCATTTAAGCCTCACTTTTATAGGGACTAGTCAGAGCACTGAGAGCATGAAGGTGTCACTGAGAAAAAGTAAGCCCTGAGCTGGATGGCAAGTGATGCATTAGCATTGCTAAGGAGGGAGTTTTGTTGTGTGCAGTGTGGTGTTCTTACTGAAAATGTGCTCTTCTGGTGTGAGAGGAGGAAAAATGTAGTTTAAGGCTAAAACTGACAAATGTTCAGTTGTGGTTTCTGAAGAAATGCATCCAGACATATCCCAACTGAAGGGCTCCTTGTCTCATGACGAGCAGCACAACAGCCACAGTGCAGCTCTTTTCAAAGTATGAACATGAGCAGCAGTAATAATAACTCACCTGTATTCTGAGATCAGAATATATGGAGATAGTAATCTCATTAACAATCAACAAAATAATCTCCTAAATACCCATTTCAGAGGACAGCTATTGATATAATACTACTTTGTCTGAAAAAACTCATTTAACAACATCTTGCTGGGCTGTTGCATCAGAATTTGTAGATGTTGCTTTGATTTACTTTGTCAGGAATGACAGTGAGATATTGGGAAGAATGAAGGTTTAAGCGTAATATTCATAAGTTGTTTCTTCCTGTTACGTATTTCCTGGTAGTCAACTCTTTATTCTAGATATAGTGGTGAGTTTTTTTAAAAAAATATTTTCATCCTGTCACTCAGATGTGATAAATAGAGGAAGAAAGCTATAAATGCCATTGGTTCTGCTTCGCCAGTCATTAGATTATGGTCTTTCCAGGAGGCTGGCACTAAACATAACGAGCGCGTAAGGTGCCTCAGGTATTGATCAACATTATATTACAAATATTGATTGGTTTTGGTTACTAGGTAGAATTTTAATTTCTTGGATGTTATCTAGTACAACTGTAGAGAAATTTGTAACAGTGCTTGAAGGAAGAGGCACATTTTAATAATCCTATTAAATAAAGCTTTTGGGGCTTGAAATTGACTTTTTATTCCCCTCCCCTTTTTCTTCTATACTCAAGAAAGTCTCCAGTCCTCTTTCACGTGGTATGTTGCGCACATCCAATAGCCTGAGCATTGGCTAATAACCTGATAATAGTTGTTCACCCTAATGTATTTTAATTGTCAAAGTGGCAGGAGGATGCTAGATGCTACCAGAGATTTTGGTAGACCCATCAGAGTTTGTGCTTTTTTCTCCCTGACTACTTTCAGCTAAGAGCAGATCAGCTGGAAATGTGGGACTCTGTGTCCTGGGCTGCCAGTGACTGCAGTCAATTAGGATCTTTGTCTGTCCAGCATTTATGAACCTGGTCCTAGTCAGTACTGAAGCTGAAGGCTCTAAAGGGTAAGGAAGAAATACGTCCATCTTATAAATGTATGTACATAAATATATATATATATATATATATATATATATATATATATATGTGAATATAATTATTTTAAGTTGATATGATCACAGAATCATAGAATCATAGACTGGTTTAGGTTGGAAGGGACTTTTAAAGGTCATCTAATCCAACCCCCCTGCAAAGAGCAGGGACATCTTCAACTAGATCAGGTTGCTCAGAGCCCCATCCAACCTGGACTTAAATGTTTGCAGGGATGGGGCATCTACCACCTCTCTGGGCAACCTTTTTCAGTGTTTCACCACCCTTATCATAAAATCTACCCTATTTCAATTTAAAACTGTTACCCCTTGTCCTATTGCTACAGGTCCTATGTGACTACATTTTAATAAAATATCATCCATCACTGCCTTCTAAGACATAATTGATAATATCTACTGAACTTAGTTTATCATTTAGAACTAGATTTTTTTTTACCTGGGTTAGAAATTTTCCTACATAAATTTTTTTTCTTGATTTTAAAACCAAAGTTACTGTAAGTATTGTCCAGCCTCTTGTGTTCTGTTTTCTAAGAACATTCAAGCAACAAATTTTGCTCACATCAGTGCTCCTGGTAAACAAATTTTAAGTTTACACACTTGAGTATGCACACCAGGAGTGGACTGTACACAGTGCCATGGTTACTTGACACAGTGATAGAACTGAGTTCCCAAAACCCCCAACCGGAACCTGGAACAGAAGAAATTAAATATACCTTCTTAGCTAGGATAGGATAGGAAGATGCAATATCTTTGTGTGAACGTGACGAGAGAAAATTGCATTCAAACTCTGATCCCAGCCAATAAATCTTACAGCAGCCTAACTTTTTTTGGAATGATGCCTCAGGCAAAGCACAAGTGTCCCAGAAAAGAAAGAAAAAAAAAAAAAAAAAAAAAAAAAAAAAATGTTTTCATGATTCTCTTTATCACTTCACCATAAATTGCGAGGCCTTTCACAGAGAGACTCAGAGCCTTAGGGTTTTTTGTAAAGTTCTCCTAGTGACTGTGTTACACTTATCTCATAGGGCAAAAAGAAACTATATCTTGTCATATCTCCCCATTCATATCACAGACTCCTTAAAGATCGAGTATTACAACACTCACAGTAAATGACTCGCTGTCAGTCCATAGTGTGCTTAAAAATTAACAGAACTTTTGATGTATTCACATAAGAGGGACCTGGGGGTGTTGATTGACAGCCCGGCTGAACAGGAGCCAGCAGTGTGCCCAGGGGGCCAAGAAGACCAATGGCACCCTGGCTTGTGTCAGCAATAGCGTGGCCAGCAGGGACAGGGAAGGGATCTGACCCCTGGACTCAGCACTGGTGAGGCCGCCCCTCGATTCCTGTTCAGTTTTGGGCGTCTCACTACAAAAAGGACATTGAATGACTCGAGCGTGTCCAGAGAAGGGCAACGGAGCTGGTGCAGGCTCTGGAGCACAGGTTGTACGGGGAGCGGCTGAGGGAACTGGGGGTTTTAGTCTGGAGAAGAGGAGGCTGAGGGGAGACCTCATCGCCCTCTACAGCTACCTGAAAGGAGGTTGCAGAGAGCTGGGGATGAGCCTCTTTAACCAAGTAATAAGTGATAGGACAAGAGGGAATGGCCTCAAGTTGTGCCAAGGAAGGGTTATAGTAGATGTTAGGAAATATTTCTTTCCAGAAGGGGTTGTTAGGCGTTGGAATGGGCTACCCAGGGAGGTGGTGGAGTCCCCATCCCTGGAAATGTTTAAGAGTCGGGTCGACATAGCGCTGAGGGATCTGGTGTAATTGGGAACTGTCAGTGCTAGGGTAATGGTTGGACTAGTTGATCTTCAAGGTCTTTTCCAATCTTGATTATTCTGTGATTCTGTGATTCTGTAATATATTCCATTGAACATACTTTCCATGAAGTGATGATCCATGAAGTGATGAACTTAACAAAATTGTTATAGACTGTTATTTTTTTGTAAGTCTTTTTCTGCTTTTGATTTAACTCAGATTGTGTCTTAGCCATACTGGACTAAGTGATTTTCTCACTCTGGTCTAGTAGGCACATGTAGATCTCAGTTTGTGAATGCCCATCTTTAGAAAAGATTATGCAAAAAATCTATGCAGATGTAAAGAGCACCCATGGCTTTGGTATTATTCAATATGGCTCAAGGGTTGATCTATAAACCTATATGTGTGATATAGACCTCAGAGCATTTCTTAGTTCCTTTTTCTACTCAAGGTGGGGAAGAGACTTGCTTTGTGGCATTCCATGTTTGGTGGGTTTTGTCTTTTTTTTTTTTTTTTTTTTTTTTTGGATGTGTTGGGTGGGTTTTTTTGCCATATTTTCTGTCTGGAATGGATGCTAATATAGGCTCGGGGCCAAAATTGCTCTTGGAAGTTGAGAGCTGACTTCTGTTCCTGACAGAAGTGCTGATATGACTGTTTCTTGGTGTTTTTCAAAAGACATTTTCTGACTGATAACATTGGCCCCATTTTGCCAGTTAGAGAAGCAGCAGAAGAATGATGCTTTTACTCAAGTCTGTTGAATTGGGAAGTATTGACAGACATGGAGACTGTTTCAGGAATATATTAATGGCTGCAACTGCAGTTACTTCAACTGTGTATATATTAGCATAAGACTGGGATAAACCTGATTTTGTTATAAAGCAGCTTTATGCCTGCACTACGGAAGCATCTTTGCTGGGCTTTTGTTGTTCTTGGTGAGGGAAGACATGAGCGGGCTCTCCTGGGAGAGGGTGGTTAATACTCATTGATGGAAACCAGTGTGCACCATGATGTTGCAACATTATCTTTCTCTTCCACATTGTTTCTTAATTCAGCCTAAAAAATGTGTTCCAGTAATTATGAAGAGGGATAAAAAGTTTAGTATAGTGTTTAAAACAACAACAAAAAAAAATCAATGAAAATTCATGAATTAGAATAGAAAGACAAATTAACTGTGAGTCCTCTGCCATGTCCACCCCAAACGTACAGCCACAATGACAGTGATGGCCTTGGCATTCGGGACATGTTTGACTTGATTATGGACCAAATTTGGGTACTCACTATTTTCTAAAGGACAGGACTTGGGAGAGGGTGAAATTGCTGAGTATCTGGATGAGAGGAGGGCACTGAAAACTTCCCAGGTGTCACTGCTGTTGCTGAAATTTTTGAACTGCATACAGGAGCCTGGGCACTATATGCATGGTGAATCTTTCTTTATGCAGTCTGTGGTTTTTTTCTGTGATACCTTTTTACTTGTGTTTTTGTACAATTTTCTGTGCTTTGGGCCAGTTCTAGTAGCTCCAAAATGACCTAGAGGGGACGCTGCATGCAGCAGCATCCACATGTTACAAATTGCTCCTGTTGAACTGGGAGTTGATGCAGGTGTCTGTCACTTTTACCAGAACTGGCTTTCTGTTTGTATTGACTGAAGTCAAAGTTTCCTGGGAAATGTGCAAGATAATTATTTTTTGGTCATAATGAGGTCATTAAGTTCTACATTTTTTGCATTAAAGGGGTTGGTAACATAAATCAGTGTGAATCAAGAAAGGTAATACTGCTATAAGCTTAGTAGAATGTGCCCTGAATTTGGAATAGTGAAAAAAAGAAATATTAACTGCTGAGGGAGCATGTATTCCCAGAACACTTTGTTTCTATATGCAATATCTGGTTTAAGTATTCACCTTTTATAATTGTTTTAACAAAACTTCAAGCTATGTTATGTATTCTGTTGATATCATCAAAATCTCAGCTATGGTACTGATACAATACAAAATTGATTGCACACTGATATTATGCAAAATGATGTTAAAAATGAAGCCTGGCAAGCCAGATGATCCTTGGCAGCTGCCACTTTGATCACTGGTGCCATTCAGTGTCCCAGATATGCTGGAAGTTTGACAAGATGCAAGAGAAAGGGTTTAATTAGGCCACGGTTTTACTAATTCAACTAATCTGGGAGTTATGCATCAATCACCCACACAATGCAGAGTGTTACTTGTTCTCCCTCATTCCTGCCATTAGGAAGTGGTCACAGTCTCACACGTGGCTCTAGGCCACCACAGGTGTGAGGTTTGGAGAGATGGTGCCACAGGATTCTCTTGATTCCTGCCTTTGCCTGGGAATCAAGTCTTTAAGGGTCATGCCTTCCCCTAACTCTGCTTTCAGCTCTGGCTGAGAAAAGGTTCTTGCTGAAGTGACTTCTAAATTACTATTATGTGCCCTCTAACTAGATCCTGTAGGACAGCCCAAATAGATCTCTCTGCCCTGGCCAGTCTGGGGATTAAAAAAAAAACAACCCCGAACATTCTCAGTATTGAGAAATAGGAAATGTGCATGTCTTGTGGATGGGAAAATAGGAGTAGCTGCTCTGTAACTGAAGGAAGACTGGCAGAAGTTTGGGGAGTGAGGGCAGTGGCTGACACATGTAAAGCTGAGGTGCCCCACAGCTCAGACCATAGTCCCTGCTCCGCTCACTGGTTCCTGGAGTTTACAGGGACCTTTGACTTCGTTTTTCTTGTCCTGCAAGGCAACGTCTCATCTTACTGTAACCTGCCTTTGAAACAATTGGAGGATTAGAGTTTCAAATCTTCAGCCATATGAGAAATCTTCTGGAAAATTGTAGTTATTCTTACATTTATCAGCACTGTGATCATTTAAAGAAGATGATACATATGAAATGGGTTGTCCTGGTTCACAGCCCATGGGAAAGCTGTTCTTCGGGACTTGTGAAACAGTACTGAAGCAAAGACTTGGGCAAATTTGTAGTAGCAGTTCTTGAGATAGAAAAAGAGCCCACTTTCTGCAGTGGAAGGATATCAGGCTAACAGTCTTGCGCTGCTGTCATATTGTTCTTACGTACCTCATAGATTTTGGATGGATTTAGAAAATATTTTATAAGGTTAATGTGAACAAAACTTAGGACTCCAGCTCTTTGGTAGAAGCCCAGAGTACTTCCACAATGTGGAGAAAGATGCCATATGGTGCCCGTCCTGGATGCCAGGAGAAGAGCTGACCCTAATCTGTGTTTAAGAATGCAGGGGCAGAATCAACATGTAGCTGTGAGACTACATTCCCTAACTGGAAAAGGATAAGGCAAAAATGTAAGGCAAATCTCCAAAACACTTTTTATATATATATAATTTAGAGATGTAGATTCTCTATCAAGCCTTTCACATGAAAAATGGACATTCAGGATCTCTCTGCTGAAGCTGAGAAGATTATCGAGTACTAACATGCTGGATGATGAACTGTGGATGATGAACTCAACTTTTGTTTCAGATTTAGGTTTCTATCTCAAATGCCATATTAAAAAAATAAAACAAACCCAACAAATCCAACAAACCCAAACCACAACAACTGTTTTATGGGGTATGTATTAGTTTCCAGAGAAACCAAGTTGACTTTGTCCAATTTGTCCTTCTACTTAGTACAAATATTGTAATAAAATAGTAGATGTCCACTCTTAAATCTCCAATATTAAAACAGATTATTCAATGACAGGAATTCAAAATGTGCAGTATGTTATTTCTGCTGACAAAGGAGGGAAGGAAGGGTGGAAGAGACTTTTCTTTGTGGCCCCCACTGTTAACTTACATTGTGGCAAAAGCCCTAAGATACTGAGAGAGAACTCACCTTTCTAAGGCGGTGTCGCATATGAAAGTATTGACACGGTAATGATTTAGTAAGAACTCTAGATTTATTAATAACTACAGCAATTTATCAATACAAAATAAATCAGAAAGAAAAACAAATCGTTTGCTTATTCTAAAATGACAAGATTCACTAACTTAACGGTACCTCAATTTATACATATATATATATATATATATACATACACATGCGCATGCGCATACAAAAAACGGACATATACATACAGAAACAAAGGTGTTTGGACTCAGTAAAATGAACATAAAAGGGACAAACACACAGAGGAACAAGGGTACATACCCACACATGCACCAATAAACAGAGAAAGAACAGGTGAAATAGAAGCTAGCTCAAAGAAAAATTCCCTCTCGAGCTTAGAGCAAATACAATGTCTTGGTATTCCTCAGTGGAAAATAATTGAGAGTCACATGGGTGGACTTCACCCTGGCCCTCTGTCTGAAGAAGATGACACCTTAAGGGTTTTGGTACCTGAGAGGCGTCCCATCTCAGGGGAGATGCTGGTCACAGGCCCGCTGGGATCCAGGAGAGCTCAAAGGGTCTCTCTGGTGGTCGCAGTTTATAGGGTCCAAGATAATTGACTTTTGTCAAATATTTTCTGGTGCCTTCCAGCAGTTGCAAAAGAATTTGATGAACATGCAACTCTGTTATTGTTTCATCTGATCACATCCCAGGCACAGGTGTGCCAGGCCATCAGGAGATGATGGGCCATTATAACCCTTTCCCAGTGATCAGGAGGGGCAGGAGCCAGGCTCCTTAACGTTATCAGTCTTTATCTTCACAGGTTGGTGTATGGCTCGGGGGG
>NW_020799091.1:88868821-88927857 GCF_003259725.1 Athene cunicularia | reverse complement strand
GGGCAGGAGCCAGGCTCATTAAGGTTATCAGTCCTTATCTCCACAGATTGGTGTATGGATTGGGGTTATGTGGATGGAATCACACCTAGCACCAAGCAGCCCAACAAGGAGGGGCGGGGCGGGGGATAAGAATTGCACCACCACAGGCAATAAGTCTGTTGTGAAGTGCAAGGCAACTACCATGGAGTTTATTTTGGTTTAATTTTAGAATATATATTAAAACATCTTCTAATGATGTTCTGTAGCTTAACAGTAGATATAAAATCTCATGAAATTTGAACATCCTGAAAATCTCATAGCTTTATCTATCCCAGGAAGGGGCAGAGGTGTTCACCTCCAAAAACATGGTTTCCACATGTTAATAGTGTGTGCTCTGAATTGCTGATGTGCACTGAAGCCACAGACGATGGGACCCCCAGACTGTATGGCTAGGCTTCTTTACTGAATATTAATTAATTTAATTTCTGCCCCCTATATTTTTTAGATTTTTTTGGACCTACTAATGTACCAAAGGGATTGGATAAGTGCTGTCTGTGTGGGGTGTTTGGTTTGTTTTTTAAGGCGTTTGCCTAGGGTCTTCTGATGCAGTTACTTGTTTTTAATGTGCCTGTGTGAAAAAGTTCCCTGGATTTTTAACTTAAGCAGTCAATTGAAGAACAAAGCCTTATGAAGCTTTGCCAGTTACAGACTCTTAGTTGCCATCTTTGGAGATTTTGGACTAGTGTTAGTAGTTACAACCTCATCAGTAATCTTAATCAGAAGTCTGGTTTTAATATTAATATCACAACCCAAACCACATAAATAATTAGGAAAAAAATACCAAAGAAACAATGAGAAGATGTTTGAGATACTACAAGAATTTGGAATGGAAAAGAATTTGCTTTAATTGGTTTTGTAACATATAGCTGTCATATGAATGTACCAAATGGTTAATGAACTATCGGGAAAGCAGTGCAGTGAATTGGAAATACTGCTAAACCAGAATATAACTGCACTAGCAGTAGAAATGACCAATACAAAACATTTAAGAGCATGTGATCTGTGATCTCTAAAAAATTTGTTGACCAACTGCCATTTAACCAGTTGTCTAATTTAGCTTATGTGACAATTATCTGCATTTAGTGAAAATGGAGAGAAAGTTTGAGTACTTTACCGGAGGCCTATACCAGGTGAGAGTGCTGATGAACTCAGTACAACAGTGAGTACTGGCACACAGAGGCTACACAGAAGGGCAGGCTGTGAGATGTGTGTTAGGTTTGTGATTTTGGTTGTGTGGTTGGTTGGTTTTTTTTTTTAATTCCTGGTACATCTGTTATGCATCATCTTATACATGGACTGCAGCTGTAGAAAGAATGAACAGATTAAGATGCTTACGTCAGTAATTATTTCAAGCCTAGTATTGCCGAACAATGACTTTTTGCAAAGGTACAAAGGGAAGAAGGTTAAAGCTGTGTAGCTCAAGCCAGTCTAATTTAAAATGAGCTGTAAGAGAACAAAATACAAGTTTTATGTAATTAGCATCTTAAAACTTTATGTCATTGTTCAGTTTTGTGATAACAGCACATACAAGACTTGCTTAAGGAGAATGAATAACGGTGTTTCCTGGAGAGTTCAAGGTCACTAATTCTCTGAGTCTTAAATAGTGAAACTCTGTATGTTTCTGCTTTCTGATGTGTGTTAAATATTTGGAGAATGAGTTAACTAGATTTTTTTTTTCTTGCTAGAACCTAGTATTTTAAATTCACTGTCACTGAAATACATATGCTATGTGAGAATAAAATGTAGACTGTGTGTTGGCTTATCTGTAGACATAAGCAGAGGTTGCCATTAAAAATCCTCAACAGTTGCCGCATTTGAGAGATCATATTATCCATGTTTGTAGCAGTGTTCAGATTACTATATTACACAGCAACATTCAAAATTGATGTAGAGTATCCACTTTTAAGTGTGTGTTCTCTGCCATTAGAGATGCCCTCAGAGAACATTTATGAATAATTTTTTGTCCAAGTCTTGTAATATGAAATCCTGGGGTTGCTGAGGACATCACTGCTTATTATTGTTGTAAGCACATCTGTGATAAAACTTTGCAAAACTTTCTTACCATAAATGGGTTTAGTATCACTTTGAAAGGTTGGTCATGAGTCCTCCTAACACATCCTCAGTTAAGTTTGGTTTATGACAAATGCCTGAACTTAGGTGAATTTCATACACCTGAGATTCAATTAAAAAAATGAAGATGCCTTCTGCACAAAAATAATTGGATGAACTATAGTGCAGATGAGCAAAAAGTTTCAAACCCTTGAAAGGGGACTCTCAAAGAGCTCCAGGGCTCGTAAGCATCCGTGTGTAAATGATGGTTGCGCTGGGCTTTTAGTTTCTAGAGACATCACTTTGTACACATTGTTCATTTTCAGTTTTTTATACACTCCTCTGTAGCAGGTTTTTAAAGTCTTGAGCAGTCAAAGCTACATGTGCCATAATTGTCAGAAGTCATCCTCTCTAACCTACTGAGATATTGTCATCAAAATGAAAGTACTGATGGCTCTAACTCTATGGGACAGTGCTTCTTTACAGACAGCTTACTTTTGTATTCATACATCATAAATCCTGTAGTTGAGAAGCAGTTACTTTAAAATTATTAACACTAAGAAATAATAATTCCTGTCTGTGTTGTCTAAACTAACTTTACAGTGCTCCTGTTGGAGATGTTTATTAATCTAAACATGCACAGTATATCATTAAGGTATTTTCTTGCACGATTGATTGATTGAATTAGTTCCTTACTGGGGGAGGGATGAAGTACCTGAGAATAATGGGGGGAAGAGAAGAAAGTAAGATAAATTGACTTTCTTCAGGAGACATATTAGCAAAACAAATTAACAATTTTTGCTAGGTAAAATCACTATTCATTTTTGCATGCCAGAGAGAGTGCATCTTGTAGAGAGCATCATGTAGGGCTGAAGGTCAAGGCCAAACCACTTGCTTCATTTTTTCAGTGTTCCATTATCTACTCATGCTTAGTTGGAGTCACTAGTACTGTTAGAGAAAAACCAAAGGGAAAAAAAGAAATGGCAGCAAGAAGAGATTCTACGTGGTATCTTAGTTATCATTACAATCTGCACACACTACCATAATCAAACTCAAGCATACTGAATATGCCAATTAGTCGCTCTAGTAGCAGTGAAGCAATTAAAATGAATAGACATGTCTTTGCCATAAGCTGTAGATGGAAGAGGAAAAGAAATGGGCTTCCTTCCTTTCTCATGCTGTTGTGACCCATGTAGACTGGAGTTTCTCTTGCTTACTGAGTTCAGCACTGTAAAAAGCAGGATGCCACTTGGTGAGTGTTTTTTCATATGTCATTTATTTCTGCTTTTTCCAGACTGGGGATAGTTCTGCATAAGACAAAAAAAAAAAAAAAAAAAAAAGTATTTGTGTTATTCTAGAGTCTAGGAGTGCTACCCATGGAGCTTTCACTCTAAAGCAATTCCATATGGGTGGGTTACTATAATTATATCTATGCAGATGCTGAATCCAGTTACAATAACAAAAACCAAGGCTGTTGTTTTCTCAGAAAAATGCCAAAAAACTAGAGACCAAAGCCAGCTATTAATCTGGCCTATTATTATGTGGACAGAATGACTGATACTGGTATATCCTTCCAGATTCTCCATTTGTCTCTGTATATTTCTGTACAGCTAGCATACACAGAAGATGCCAAAACTAGTATGTTACAGTTCCCTTCTCCTCCCCCCAAAATAATGAAAAAAATATATTGATTTTTTTTGCCCAGGGCAAAAATGGCTACTTCCCATAGGCCTGATCTGAATGGGAAAGATCTCTGTGGCTAAACTACATTGTGTCTGCTGTATGCTGTGCAGGAGGACAGTAATACTGAATGATAACCCTGGTGGATCTTCTTTGTAATGCCATGCTTAGCTCTCTGGAAATATTTTCTGTAATTCCCTCTTTCTTTTTCTCCCCCTTTGGCTGTTTCCCCCTTTTTGTACTTCCTTCTGAGGTATCTGGGTGGGATAGGATTCTGCTAAAGTATATTTATGCTGTACCAGATGCTGCCATTGTCTTACCAGTATTACTTGGCTATGAAAAGTTTTTCTGGATATTTCCATCTATAATCTTGCACAACTCAAAATTCTAGACTGAAAATCTGGACTAGAAATTAAGCCTATCGTGAGTTTTTTGGGTACTTTAGGTCTTCCCTGCAACTACAGGCTATATGAGCTATGAACTGAAACGTTTTTTTGTGAAATACCATGTGTAAATTCCTTGTTGCTGTGTCTATGGTTTAAAAATCGTAATGCATCTAGAAGTGTGAAATATTAAGCATGTCTTTTTATGCACTTTGAATTTATGGTGACTTCAAAGTCAGTCCTCATTTATTGTCTGGTTTGTTTCACTTCAGAAATTATTTGAACTGTGAACAAAAAGGAGCTGACAGTATTTTCAGATAGTCACTTTATAGTTGTGCATTTCGCAACTATACGATAGGACTCTCTGTTGCCTTGAATGCAAAATTAGCTTGTTGATATGTGCTGCTACAGACAGAGGAACAGATGTAGTAATTCTACTTTATTTACATGAAATCTCTAAAAAGGCATTTTCTGGCAGCATGCTAGGAATAAATACAGTATCAAATATAAACCGCACCATGCTATCTTAGCTCATTCAGGTGTCAGCTGTGCCATTTAGATGTGGGCGAGAGCAGGGAGTCGGATCCCTCCCAGCAGAGCTGGGAGCTCTCCCACGCTCGGCACCCCCGGTGTCAGCCTGCTCCCGCTGCTGCCCATCAGTGGTTTTATGCCTGGGGAGTGCCTGCCCTTCTGCTCAGAGCCTGGGAACCCTGGAGCCTGCCTCTGGCCCTTGGGCTGGGGCTCCACTGAGTGTGAAGAGGGATGTGCCCTGCAGTCACACCCACTGGTAACACCTCTGGGGGAGGCCTAGAAGAAGCTATCAGGTGTCCTGATTTTTTATTTATATTTTTTCAAAGTAGGAAATTATTTTACTTTTTTTTTCCCTGTTGTTTGGGTTTGTGAGTGTGTGTGTGTGTGTGTCCCTTCACTTTCTGTGACTTAGAGCTCCCCTTGGTTTATGTTTTCAAGCTTCTTTTATGTAGCAGAGAGGCTCAGGAAGTGAACTGAGACTAGGAAATGGTGGGGGAGGAAGGGACTGGTGTGGTGTGGTGGGTTGTAAACCATGGAGAAGTTCAACACATCTGAGTGAAGAAGTGAGGTGTAAGAAAAACCCTATGAGCCTTCTGAGCCAGGAATATGAGAACCGATGACTGATGCTGAGCTGACTGCCACTGCAAGGGAAGTTCTTCTCAGGGGACTGTGCCTTTTTCCCTTCCTCTCCTCCTTTGCCATTGTGCAGATGCTGAGGAAGGAGGTATTTGGCAGTAGTCCTTGCTCTCCCTCACTACTTCACTTAACTAACAGGTTTTAGCCAGGCAGTTGCACATGTTAAATTGTTCCTTTTGTCCCTCTCAGGTATTCAAACTTTCCAGCATGGGGTTGGGGATGTTTATTCAGCATATGAGCCAGCAGGCGCATTAAAGATGAAACGCCTTGACTCTGAACTGCAGGCAGAAGGGGTGGGAGGAGATGCAGCTAATTTAACTTGGAGGATGATTGATGTGTGTATGTCAATTTCTATTAATATTCTTCTGAAGTCACTGACGCAAGCATGTTTTTCCCCCACCCCAACAGTAAATATAAATAGAAAGACAACAAAACAATCCTATTCCTTTAATTCACAATACTCAGAAGCAGTTAAGCAAATTCTGTCATTTGAGAGTGTCCTCCACAGACTGGCAAAAAACAGCTTATGGTGGTGTTCTTACCACTTTAAGAATATCAAGATGCTTTAACGGAGATATCCACTTACTGCCAAAATGTATAAAGCACAAAAAGCAAAAGTCACCTACAGGTAGATCTAGATACATTGCTTAAAAATGTACCGTTCCCTCATTAGACAGCCATTCATTGCATGAAAAGAGCTAAATGTATTTGTTGAGGTGTCGCTATAAAAGCCATGTTTAAAATGAAACAGAGTTGAGAGCCTGAATACACAGCACTGTTATTCAGAAGTAGCTTTCAAGCAGAGAGTTTTAACGGGAAGGTGCTGTTTAGTTGGACACAAATCAACAAACATTTAGCTGAAGTGTGAATAATTCAAGCGTGCATGAAGAACCCTCCTTTCTGAAGAGACGAAACACAAGAATAAAAAAAATCTTCAAACATTAACATCAGCCTTAGAGGACAATGCAAGCAGCCGGATTTGAAACAGATTTACAGATGCACTCTCTTTAGGCAGGGAGAATTCTCATTAAATGCAAGATGCTTCTGTGGCTCATGTGTTTGCACGGAGGTAGAGGTTTGCAAGACTGACGTATCAGATAAAGTCAGAGTGGTTACCACACCGACGGTGTAGCAGCTGCATAATAAATGATGGAGAGAATCATGTTAGGCATGCCCACCTAACCTAACTTGAATCATGCGAAAGGAGAGCTGCTGGAATTCAAATAGACTTTCTGGTTCCCAGCAGTCGGCAGTAATAGAATGCTTTCAGGAAGATGACAGATGCAGGGGAAAGATGCTGTTTTGCACTATCTTGATTTGTTACGGCAGCCAACTTATTGGCATGATGGAGTGACAAGAAAAGCAGCTGGCATGGAAGGTAGGATTATCAAAGCTATTGCATCATTATGAATGTAATTAGAGACTGACCATGACAAAGCATATGCTAGAACGAGCTGCTGCCGATGGCAGAGGATTTGTTGCTGAGGTTTTGAAACTCTGAAAACAACATTCCTCGTGCAAAATGGATTTTTCAGTTTCATTTATGCTTGTGTTACCCTTTCTTTCCTGCTTGCCTCCAGGCTTGGGGAATCGCTTGCTTGAAAGAGAGTGTTGTATCAGGATGAGATTGAAGAATAAAGTATTTTCTAAGTCCGTGAAGCCTCAGGTAGATAGAAACAAACAAATGTGAAACAAGACTGGGAAAGGCTCCCTTTGATTCACTAGCAGGCTCTGATTGATATATTGGCATATTCAGGAATCCCGAGGAAATGAAGATGCATGTACTGAATGTTTTGGTATAATGAAAAGATATTATTGCCGGTCTCTGCTTTACAGTTAGTTTTTCCGACAGGTTTTATTCCCCATCAGTTTTTAGCTCTTGACATTTATTTGGTTGTTCAGTATTATATAAAGAAAATACATCAATATCTCCTGCAGGGTTTCTCAACAACTCCAGCATCTGTTTCAGCTATTGAACTGTATTCACGTTTTGCCAACTTGATGCCTACCCAGCTGGTCTATCATTTCTCGCTTGATTACTGCTCTTAATTTCTCTGTATCAGCTTGTTTCAGATAGGATTTTGAAAGCTGTTAATGAGAAATGACAGTAACTGCTAAATTATTGAGAACTGGAGTATTCTCTTATTTTTGAAACATCAGAGAGCATTTTTGTGTGCATTTTATTAAATTCATATTCTGTGTTGCAGTGGGGTTTTCACATAGTCACTGAATTTAGCTGTGAATACTTTAAACTAGATGAGTCACAAGCATAACTTTCAACTGACTATTTTGAGAAAGTTTGAGAAAATTTAAAGGTGCTTGCTTTGTTGTATTAATGTATGTTCCTTCTTCCTGTCTTCCTCCCCCCACCCCCCCCTTTCCAAACATATATACTCTCTCTCTCTGTCACGGTGAGCAGTCATTAAGTGTATACTGTACATATTGAAATATATTTTATCACCACTAGGGTGAAACCGCTAAGCAGCTCTGAACAGGTGATTTGAACAGGTCTAAAACACATCAGCTCTATCGGAGTGGGTCGCCCTCGATCAAAGAAGTGAAAGTGATTTCTAAATGTAAGACAGGACCTCTCTTTCCTTTCTCTGTAGATGTCCAACAACTATTCAAATACTGCTTGATAGCTCACAGGATATGATGACGTTTAATTTCTTGGAATATTTTGCCTTACAAAATCCTTTCTTTCAACGTAAACTCCCTTCGTCATTAGGTCTATTATTTTTTTCTGAGGTAATGATCTCTTGTAATATTGGATATTCACTTTTCTGAATTTATTTTAAATTGCTGGCTGTACTCTATGTATTCTTGTCAAAAAGGGATCAGGCTATTAAACACTAAATGTTGCTGACTAAAGCTGTAACAGTTTTAGAAAGATAGATGTTTCTAGATACACAGTAGTGAACCAGCCTTTAGAAAGTTTGAAGGTAAAGATCAGTAAACCTGATACACTGTTAGCTAGTTTGAGCATTTTCCTGCTTCAATCACCTCTGAGAGGCATTTTAAATTATTTTGTAGCTGCTGGGAGGGGAGAGGTAGTTATTAATGGAGAGGATCACTGTGGGGGTTGTATAGCCAAAAATAGTTCTGTAGTTTTGATGACAATAAAAGAAAATGTTATTCCATTTCAGGGAAGTTCTATTAAATTTAACAATAATTTGTCCTTGATGATGATGATGAAACCATAGAGAGAATAACCCATATGAAGAGCTTAAGTGCCATTCACGTTTTCAGGGCAGCAGTTAGACTGTTTTATATTGCATGTATTCTATTTATACTCGTGAAGCTGCTAGTTGCTTCTTGTCTCAAGAGCGCTGGCTGGCTATCATTGTACAGTAGCTACTTAAAATGGTTTTTTCCTTGTGACGCCGGTAATCATAACTGCATGCTGTCTGTGACCATCATCCAGCTGACAAGTGATTTTATGGTTTGCTTCTGTTTTATCTATAGTATTTGGGTTTAGCTTTCTATTTCACTGATGAATTAAAACGACACTAGGTGGAGCTAGCTGTTGATTATAGATAGAGCTACTGTAATACAGGCCTGTCTAAAGAGCAAACCCCTGAATATAATGATAATTATTAAAAATAAAAACTTAAAATTTTAAGCATTGAGTTGGACCTTAGCGATGAAATTCTATATCTGGTGGGATAAGAGGAAACAATTTCTCCATTTTCTTTTCCTGTCATTATTTTATAAGCTAGTAGTCAAAGATTAAAAATAATAATAAGAAAAAAGCATCTACATTCAACAAAGAGGGATGGGAAGTAGAAGAACAGAAATAGAAGAAGAAAAGAGGAGAGAAGCATCAATAAGAGTCAGCAGATGTTTCCACTGTAGATACATGCAGATATCTAATTGTGTATCTGTCTGTCTTTAGCCTGATGTACATAGATTTTCTGTCATCCTTACATATAAATCCTGTTTCCATTCTGTCCTTTGGAATTAATTTATAGAGCGGACATCTTTCACTTTATATTTAAATGTGGGACCGATGTTTTCAAATCCCTTCTTGGAAGGGTGCTCTAAAAGGTGTGCAAGGACACAGGAAGTTATCACTCATATGTTGGCCAGCCATAATTAAGAAAAATGTAAAGCGTTATTTATTGACTGAGGTGGAAGCTGGTTGCATGTGCTCTTTCAAGTGATTCTGGTTATTAATCCCAGTCAAGAATAAGAAATCTGTAGACCTAGACAGTGCGACAACACAAGAAAAATACACTCACTTCCACACAGATTTACAGATATGTAGTACAGATATGTTACATATATTAATTCAGCAAAGAAGAGAGAGAAATCAGGATATATGCTGATACTTAAGTATATGAACTGAAGAGGAAGGGCCAGGAAATAAATGAGAAGTGTGAGATGAGTACAGGAAAAGGGACAGGTAAAAACAAGAGATTAAAGGATGTAAAGTGGAGAAGTCTGGCAGAGCAATGATAACTCCCATCATCTGTTGAGTGAAGCACTTGCAAGTTCAGTCAGTGTCTTGTTCTTATTGCAGTAAAAGTGAATTGTGGTAGTGAGATGCTCAAGTCAGTGAGGAAAACTTGCTCCAGAGTTGCCTGATGCCCCAGGACTAATGAAGTTTAGAAGACTGGAGAATGACCTTTTTGAACATTGTCCCTAGAAACTTGAAGTATTAGTAGTGAACTGGACATGTGTGTTAGAATGGTCCCGAAATGATGCTGGACAAAACCAAGTTGTGCTTGGACCTATTGCTTTTTGGAGGAGTCTTGCAAGAAAGCAGAGCTGCATCATCAGCATTTTTGGTTATGAGCTGCACAGTTGGTGCTCAACAGCACAAGCATTCTAGGAGATCAACTATGGAGGACAAAGTTCACTAGTTTTACAAGACCAGTCAGTATTTATTGAGGCTAGGCCATGATTAATTTTTTAAATTTATTTATTTTAATGGATAGTCTTAATCAGAAACAAGGCCTTTGAAATGTGTTAGGGTGTCATTACTTCTGCATCTTCTTCCTGTACAGTTTTGTCTGCTGGCACCCCAGGACCTGTTGCCTTGAATGAACTCATCCTGACATGTCCTGAATGTTCCTTCTGAAAACAGGAAGATGTCTGTAGTGCAGCAGCTCTTGGCTTTCTGATGCTGGTCAGCTGCTGCTTCACTCAGCTTGTGCTTCATGCTGAACAGAGTGTGGAAATTCTAGTTTAGGAATAGTCAGTATGTGGAAGTGTCTGACTATTCCAGGCAAAGGTCATGAGAAAGCTGAGCCAGGAAAATCACTAAAATCTGTCCATTTGAAAATCCACTGGAATGAGGAGGAGCACAGGAAAAATGGCATGTAAGGTGAGGAACGGAGGGGTTCAAGTGTTCCATGAGATAGTCATTTGAGGAATAGATGGTAATCACCTTGCAAAAAAAAAAAAAAGCACAAAGGCACACGTGGGAGTCACGCTTGTCTAAAGGATATTACTAAGCATCTGGTTATGCACTGCCAAAAAGCTTTCCACAAAGAAATATTATATCTAATCAAAATGTATTAATAAATTAAGTCTATTAACAATGAAGGAAATATTTCTGTCATTCAGGAGCCAGAGTTCAAACTCTCCGATTTATATATTTATTTATACTGTGTAACAGAATTAAAATTGTTAACGATTTGCAGGGGTTGTATTTGATAATAAATACTAAAGGATATCCTTTATCCCCAACCCAGATTAGTTTTATTTCTTTCACAGAGGATTAAATCACATATCCCTGAAATCATACAGTTTTAATCTTCGTAAGAAATGCTGAGATTTCCAGAAGCTGCTTGTTGTTGCTAAACACCATGTTAACTTTCTGTATGATGCTGGAAGGAGTGAAGGGCAGCGGAAAGACCCATCTATCTGAAGAGTTGCTGGACTTTGGTCAGTCAAGATATGCAGAGAAAAGCATGAGAATTTTCTGAAGGCTAGTAATTTTTTGCTTCCTCTTCTTTTTCTGGTGAAATCAGACCAGAAGATTACTGCGTTTGAATTGGAAATAGCAAGAAATTCTTCAGCTTGCTGCTCCACTGTATGTCATAGCAGGTGAATATTGCCCATCTCCTTCTTAAACTACAAGGTACAAGTGGTCTTGCATCTTCTCTACTCTGTGCCATTAGCTCCAAAGTATCCAAGTGATTTGCAGCAGAACTGAGGTTATGGATGCAGTTGTTGTGAAGTCCTCGCAGAAATGTCCTGGATATGAGAAACCCATTGATGCAGTCATGAAAGATGGAGAGATGAAATGGAAAGGTGAAAGAAGGGAAATCAGGGCTCTACCAGAAATAGGAGAAACACTGAGTAATAATAGTTTTGCTTGCGTATTCTTTTTTAGCTTTTCCTTTATGATCTGAACATCTGTGCATCAGAATAAGGGTGCAAGGTTCACCTGTTTACAAAAATCAGGAACCTCCATCTGCACTGCAGTTTCTTTAGGTTTTGTTATCTTTAGAATAGGTCTTAGTCTTAAAAAAGGAAAATCAGAAGAGTAAATCAAGATTAGGCACACAGTGTTTTTATTAGTATCCTCAAGTAATGCAGCTTAATGTTTTACATTACAGTGTTCTTTACAAAGGCATTTTTCATTTACATATCCCTAAAGATATTGTACGTAGTGCAACCAGTACTCTGATTTGCTAGATGATACAGAAACTCAAGATACTGAGATGGTCAAAGAGATAATCTTTTTCGGTTTTGACCAATGCTGACAAAGATTCTTATTTTTCTTTCTTTTTCTCCTGCCCCCTTGCCTGCCCATGACTTGTCACAGCTAGGGAAGAAGGTAGATAGGGAAAAGTTAAAGTAAAATTGGAACAACTAAGCTACTTGAAACTTGTGTTTTCTTAATCTATATCTAGTTTCACCTTCACCTCTTTCTGTGTCCTTCTGATGCTTAGGAATAAACAGCATGCAGAACTTCTTTTATTTGGTCAAATTCTTTTAGCATTCACTCCTAATCACTTGTATTGATCTGTTGCCCTGAAACTTAAAAGCCATACTAAATAAAACCACCACATGCTGTTTTATCTAGACTTCTTTTTATAAGCAGTCTGTTATTTTTATATAGCCATTATGCGAATCACATATGTTTCTGAAACAAATAATGCAAAGATATTGGGAAAGGTTCATAATTTTGTCTTTTTTTTTTTTTTTTAAGGAAAATTATTTATATATTCCCACTGTATGCTTATAGTTAACCCATCTTTATTTCCTCCTATTATAAAATACCATTTATAATGGGAAGTCCTCTGTAATTTGATACTAATGGTCCAAAATGGTATTTAATAAATATTCTCTTGGTACAAATATTGCTCTTTCAAGGGGCAAGCTGGAATATTCACCTCTTTATTTAAATTAAGGGTTGTCAAAGACCAGACTTTTCACTTTGCAGTCCCAGGCTACTTTTCATTCACTGTTGGTCCAATATGAGATAAGGACTCCAAACACTGAAAAATTCAACCTGTTGTCTTCAGTAATGATTACAGGCCCTGAATTGTAACTGAATGAGGTTTGATAGCAAGGCAAAAAAGTAAAGGTATTAAATAACTGTATGTACATGGAAAATGTTACATCAATTATTTTTACAAGCCATGATGGATGGAATCTTTTAAGATGAATGCTTTGTTGAAGGAGTTTTGGTGCCAATGAGATATTTGGTGACTGAAGATTGCAGTTAAGGTTTTTAAGTATTTTAAGATGTTATGGTTTAGTGTCAGTGATGACTCTCAGACTAATAGTAAAATTACAGGCTTCTAATTTCTTAGCAGCCTTGTTTTAGACTACTGAAAAGTACAAGGGATTTTTATCTTTTGAATTAATTTGATGCTTAGCAAAACATTTAAAAAAACAGTGAAATGAATTGCCATCCCAGTTGATCCTGTGATTAAAAATTTGCATGCATGTGTCTCTTCAGATATTTCTTCAGAAGCCAAGAACTAAAAGCATGTCACAGATGTTGGTAAATCCCAGTAACTAATTATATTTATTCTCAGGTCCTCTTATTTTTCAAAACTTCAGAAATAATGAGGATTTAGGTAAGAGATCAGTTATGATGCAACCTGAACTAAGATCAAACAAATCCTGACAGTTATGGTTATGAGGACATCTCAGGCTACCAATTTAAGGATGTAACTAGGAGACAGAAATTCAAAATGCTTGACATACCTTGGCACTGTATGCAGAGGAAAACCGACATCATCCTCTGCCCTCAGAATGTAAAAGGTCAAATATGGTTTGCTTCCTTCAGAGAAGCTATACTTTCATTTTGATTAAGTCTTTTTAGCAAATTAAAAATGTTTTAAGATTAGATATAACAGACTAATACCTCATAGTCTGTCATAATATCTAATCCAACACTTTTCTTACAGGCACTTTTTTTTAAGCTAGATGGGCCTAAATGTGACTTTTAATCATCAGCGTTGGTCATAGTGTTAGTGCACATAATGAAGGTCCTATAACCATAGAGAAATGATACGTTGCTGAATCAATTAGGAGTATTCCTCTAGCAACAAGCAAATGAATTTTGCAGGACTCCTTTGTGGAACTGGTATTTAGTATGGGATCCTGCATGAACTGGCTGACCCATTGAATAAAAAGCAGCCCAAGCAGCTCTGTTGGGCTACATGTATCACACAGTTTCTTAAATCTGCCTAAACCTAGGGAGCAGAACGCTTACTAATTTATTATTATTTAATGAAAATATTTTATTTTTTATTGTGTGACAACAATGTATGTAGCACTTGACAAAGCATAGTGACTCCTTTGCTCTAGGGAACAGTATATCATTAATGTGAAGGGTCTGCTTTGTATCCTCAAAACCAGACATAGAATGATGGCTGCAGACCTTGGCCAGCAGAGAAGCTGTAACACAGTCTAAGTAGAAATGGGATTGCATTTTGTGGTTGGCTTGTTACTGACAAACAACTTGAGGATTTTACACTGAATGATAATTTATCATGCAGAGACAGACTACCCATTGATGGTTTGAGATGCCATGGAAACACAGAGGTACCCATATTATTGTTGCAGTTTCTGTGTGAGCCAGAGATAGGTATGTCATTGGGCATCCTCCACGACCTGTACTTCAGTAGAAATACTGAAGCTGAAAGAGGAAGAAAAAACATCTGCATTGAAAGAGAGAAAATATGAACCTAGTCCATTAGATGTGGGAAAGGCAGAGATGTCAGTTTAGAGGACCAACCTACTCTGCTGTTGCTTCATGAAACCTGTTGGTATATGCCAGGTCAGGACATAATATTAGTTTTTACCTGAGTGAACAACCATCTCAGGACAGTTGTATGCATTATTATAATTCAGGAGAGAAAACTCCAGGTATTTGCTTTGTGTTGCATCATAGTTTTCTGGTTTAACATCTGCCCCAGAATTTGTAGAAATACAAGAAAGTACAATAAAACTACTGAGGAGAGGTTTATTAGTGCTAAAATCATCAGTTTTGTTTTCTGGGATTTTATTTGGTCCCAACTCTATCAAGTGATTTTAAAGGAAAAAGCAACTAATAGTGGTGCTGCTGGACAGATCTGCACTGACAAGACTGGAAAAGCAATTCTGTGTACCCCCATCATCGGTACAGGACTGGGAAGCGTTAGTCTCACCCATGTCGGTGCTCCCCTGGAGAGGCAGAGTGAGAACAATGGAGAGAGGTTTTGGGGCTGGTGATGCCTGTTCCTTAAGTGACTCTATTGGGTGTAGGTGGCAAGGCTGGGGGCCTTCAGGTGAAGGGGCTGCAGAGGTGGCCTCCATGAGAAAAGTCCAGGGACTGCCCCATGCCTGTCACAGCTGATTCCAGCTGGCTCCAGTGGACCCATTGCAGTGCACAGCTGAGCCCCTCAGCCAAGATGGTGCTGCCTCAGGGAAATCCTGTTTAAGAAAGGGAAAAGCACTGCCCTACAGTGACTGAGGGGGAAAGTGTGAAACAGCAGGGGGAAGACAAAGGTCAGAGAAGGAGGGGAGAGGTGATTCAGGTGCTGGTGCAGAGATTCCTCTGCAACCATACTGGAGCAGATATCCACATGGCAATGACAGAGTAGGTGGATGTGCCCTAAAGGAAGCTGCAGCCCATGGGGAGCCCATACAGGAGCAGATATTCCTGAAGGACTGCAGCCTATGGTAGGACCCATGCTGGAGCAGGTGAAACATGTGAAAAGATCATCAGAGAAGAGCTGTTATGGACTGCCCCCGTTCCCCGTCCCCCTGTGCCCCTTGAGGTGGGGGTGATGGGCGAGGAGTGGGGAGTGAAGGAATGAAGTGGAGCTTGGGGAAAAAAAGGGGCATGGGGGAAAGGTGTTATTTCAGTCTTTTTGTCTTTGTTTCACCATCCAAATCTACTTTAATTGGCAATAATTTAAACTAATTTTCCCCAAGTTGAGTTTGTTTTGCCCATGACAGTAACTGGTAAGTGATCTCTCTGCCTTTATGTTGTTCCAAGAGCTTTTGCATCCTATTTTCTCCTCCTGTCCCGTTGAAGAGGGTAGTGAAAGAATGGCTGCTGGCCAAGGTTCACCCACCACAGTGGGGCAGGATTATTCCAAGTGAGCTTTCCAAACTATCAGGAGGTAATGACTCAAGGTCAGTCATTTTTAGGGCTAGCTGATATTAGAACGTATGGGTGTGGACCACATCTGATACTTAGTAAAAAAAAGAAAGGTTGTAAAATGAAACCTCTCTCTGTTTGAAGCAGTGAGTCACTCCAGAGGTACTTACCATGAACTTACCCTAAAAAGATGAAAATACATCATGAAAATGGCATTATTACTAGTTTAAAGCCACTGTAGATTGTGTGCACCTGAACTAAGATCAGGAGGAATTATATTTGAGCAACATCAGGAATGTCTTGGCTTCACTAATATTTTTGTGTACTAGAAAGAGATTGAATGTATGAGAATTTTTCATTGGTTGTACTCAGAACAAATAACTGAAACTTGTTTTAACCAATTCCAAGGATGTCTCCTTGCTTTTAACTACTTAAAAGTGAAGGAGATTTGGTACAAAAATTGGTTACAGCCTGTGTCTGTGACAGGCTTTCCTTTCAAAAGGGGTTAAAAGAAGACAGGAAAAACTTTATTAAAAAGGTATGCTATAAAAATAATCACAGAAAATACAGTTTCTTTCCTTGATAACAAAACAAAACAAAAAAAGGTGCTACTCAAATGAGTGTTTGTGTCATTTCACAACACACTGGTTATCTGTTGTTTCTAGCGGAGTGTGAAAAAAATGATGATATTACAGTATTTCAGTTGTTTCATCATTCTGAGTTAATCAGTGAAGAGAAAATACATTGTGTCAACTTCAGGTTGAGAAGGTTTTAAGAAACATCTTACTGGGCTGCTAGCAGATGGGGGAAGGACAAGCTGTCATTTGAAGGGTGTTAAATACTGTCTGCCATAACAGGTTGTATTCTGGATGTTGTGTTCCTTTTCCACCATTGCTAACATGATCCAAGTTTGAAACACTCCAGTTGTTCGGTAAAAGTATTTTCTGTAGAAGAATGATTGTAAGCATGAAGAGTGAATGAAGGTGGGATGGGGGTCTGTTTGGAGGTTTATTATGTTCAGGAGCCACTTTGGAACACCTAGCTGGAACCTTGTGTGAATGACATATCAAGACAAACTTGTTTAAACCTTTAAAAATGATTTATTTTGGAAAATAAGTAAAAGGTCAGAAGATACTATGTATAGGGAGCATTACCTTGGGACCATTTTATCTTCTTCACTACTGATTTCAACCCGGTGGCTTGGAATTAAAAATCTTTGTTTCCCACTGTCGGCTCTCTGAGCTTTAGACACTGACTGACAACACCAGCCTCCTTTCTGCCTGGAAAACTGCTTGAGTTTCTCTTCCAAAATTTTACTGAAAAATGGGAAAAGCCTTGTTTTAATCATTGGGGTTATAGGCCTTAAAAAGGAAGCGTAACTCAGCACAATGGAAATGTAAAGGGCTTTGGAAATGTAAAGAGCTTAAAATTCCTTTGTCACGGGCAAGACAGGTTGTGTCATTTACATTTAATTATTTGTTGGTCTTTGGACTGTACAGCAGACCAGTAGTGGTTTTGGCCGACTTTTCAGATTTGCGAAGTGGATGTTATTTCTGGCTTTTTTATGTGTAAGAGAACAGAGTTAGACATCAAAGTGAATGTCAGTGTTCAGTGGAGATAGCCATGGAAATCTGGCTTTTCTTGGATATCTCTCCTATCTTCAGTAAAACAGAGTTCAGCAAGAGGCAGCAAACTGGTTAGGAAGGACCGGATTCATATCTTCATCTGTTATTTCTGGAGGCCAAAGAGTATTTATGGAAGCCTGGCAATACATTCTCTCCTTTTAACCAAAGACATTAAATTACCCTAACCCATTACTGGAATAAAATGTTAATCTTCACTGCAGATGGATTTTTAGATAAGATCTGTGATGTTTCTTTGTACACTCTGGCATGATGCTTAGCACCTGTAAGTCATTTGTCTTGCTGATTATGCTTGCAAGTAGACTGGAATAGTCCAATTCCTTGTATTAAGTAATGAGCTTCATTGCTCACAAACAACATAAGAGATATGCAGCGAGTTATTACAAAATGTGAAAATTCAGTAAGGGAAAGCTCATCTATACATGAAGCTGGATTAATTTCATTAGTCACATTCTTCCATTAGTGTAGTTTCCTAAATTTTGGCTTGTTCATTCAGATTTTTTTTTATATTGTATTGCCTATCAACTTGCAGTATTGAACACTTGGATTGTTAATATAAGTACTACTACAATTTCAGGAATAGAGTAGAGCTTTAAGTACCACTTAATTAAGCCAGAACAAGACTGAAGCAGTGAGAGATTTCTTTTCCTGGCAGGAGAAGTAAGGGTGTGGTAAGACACTCCTAAAATTAAACAGTTCTAATTTATTTTTGTAATCACTGAAGAACATTGAGTTCCTTAAGAGTACAGAAGGAGAGAAAAGTTACATGTGGAAAAGTTACTGGGGTCTAAAGAACACATCAGAAGGGTTTATTTTTGTGCATATTTAGAAAACGACTGTTTTTCTCTGTGTTTCAAATGATTCTCAGCATGGTGCTCTCATGGTGCATGCATTCATCTCAGGGCAAAATTGAAAATTCAAGCCCTCAAAAATTTGCTCCCTTGTAATCCTATTTGTAGCCATTTAAGATCAAATCTGAAGTTTAATATCAATGTAAATGTTGTTAACCCTGGAAAGTAAACAGCATGAGAGTGATTGAGCTTTTTTTTCCCCTCAGGAAAATAGTGGATAGGAGGAGAAAAAAACCCTTGAATAAAATAATTAAGATACTTAATTTTTACCTACCCTGTTTCTGAACACTGAGCATAACACATACTCCAGGGGAACACTCCTCAGAATTCAGATTTTATGCTGTTGGGAAATGCTACATGCATATATGTGGAGAGGTGAACTGGGAAAGAGTAAACAGAAAACTGTTCCCAGACAGGGAGAGGTTGCCCCACACTGACACACATACATATAATTGCTGAAAACGTTACAGATAACTGTATGAAGCAGCCTTGCAGCTCACACTTAGTGTCTGAACATCATAAGGTACCTCATATGGAGTCAGTGCTCACTGTTCAGGTCTGTTTGGAGCATAAAAGAGATTGGGGTTTCCAGAGGAAGAGTCTCTGAGCCCATCTCCAGCTGTAACCTCACAAGTGGTCAAAGCAGTACGTCTGCTTTCTACTATTTCTGTCTCAAAATATTTGTAGAAATTGGTGGTGGAATACCTAGACTTGTTCTTTGTGAACTAATGTTATAGCGGGTATGATAGGGCAAATATGTTTCTGTCCTTTTTCAGTTCTCCTAAAATACAAGAAGAATATATCCAGGGAAATTGAAAAGTATTCTTTGAGAAAGGAGGACATTTACACATGTGTTTTGCCTTTGGAACTTGTTGCCATTAGATATGGAACAAAAAAGGAATCTTAACTGTGAAGTTTCAGAAAGTGCATTTAGGTCTCAGTTTGATGTTTAACTGACAAAGTCAGTTTATTCAGCATTTATTTGACTTTTTTCATCCCTTTGCCATCATCCAGATAGTTGACTTCTATCCTTTGTGGTCAGTGTTACAACAGCAAATATGTTTAAAATCAGCCAGCGAACTGAAAATCAGGAATACTTTCCTTTTAGGGCTTAGCTAACATAGTTATTTAAGGGTTTCATGTACTTTATAAAATGTCTAAATGAAATCAGTTTTATTTTTGGGGTTTTTTTAAATTTCATTTTATTAATGTTTCACATTTTGTAAAGTGGATATGTGGGGTTTTTTTTGTCTTTCATGTTATTTTATTTTCACCTCTTATTTTACTTTTTAATATTTACTACATCTTCCTTGCACTTTGACGTCTTTTTTATTTGCCCTCTGTGCTGTATGTTATGATGCCTGTAGGTAATATTCAAGACTGAAGGTGCCAGTAGTTAATACTTATGTTAAATTTAATGTATATTGTTCTCCAGAGATGTCAAAGAAATATTTTGGCTGTCGAAGCTCTCAGATAAAAGCTAAAGTGACATACCTATTTCATGCATCATGTCAATTTATTTTGCATGCCACTGTCATCCTGCTTGAAGTTGTGCAAGATTAGATTCAAGCCATGCAAAACAAACAAACAGGACAGGTATGTTTCTGCCGCTTTGACCTGTGCGTATTGCATTGACACTTCTGTCAGATATGCTTAAACTGGGAAATAGCCAGTGGATGTGGTTTCAATCACCTTCCAGCCATAGTCAATAGCTGAGGTAGCATTTACTGTTACATAGCACTGAGCAGTCTCTACAGCCTACTTACTCCGTTATTAATAATTGTTCAAAATGAGTCATTCCTTAGCTCTTGGATTTATTTCAGATTTGTGTCTTTTCTATTACACACTGCACCACCTCCTCCTCCTTTGTCAGTGCTCACCACAATTGCTAACACTCTGGCTGGAATTACCCCTGCAGGACTTTCTCCAGCAAAGACAGCTCTACCTGAACATATTATTTGGTACTTCAGTAACATGTAGCTTTATTTTGAACTTTCATGCATGTTCTCACAGAGAACTAGTTGTTTCATTAGGAATTTTCAAGCTACTAAAAAAAGAACTTTTTAAAAAGAGAAAGAAGGTTTATTTGGATTTAGATTCTCCAAGACCTTGTGGCGGTTTGGGTTTGGGTTTTTTTCACATTTAGAGGATACCTTGTGTTGCGTCCCGCTTGTCACTTGTCTGATTTGTCTGAGCAGGATGTGATACCTTGTCTACTTCGGTGTAGATATTTTTAGTACAGCTGGGGAACCCGTGGATCATTATGGTATATTCTCTCAGTTTAATCTGCTGTTACTTATGCTAATGAATCTTGTGGCTCTGAGTTTGTGCTTTAATTTGGCATATCGCCACTTCTGCAGCAGAAGGCAAAGGTGACTTTATCCACTCCACCTGAGATGTTCTTTAAGCACATTTTGTTTTTCCAGTGATGCAGCCCCAGAACTCTGCAAGTCAGCTGATTATGCCTGTCTCAATCTCCTCATATGAGCATGGATTTACAGCCTTCAATTTATTGTCCTCACTGTCTGGTGAAGTTCTAGAAAGCTTGCCTAAGGTTCCTAAAAGAGAAGAAATTTATTTTTTTGTATGGAGACTTTGGAAGTTTGGGCAAACTGAAATAAGGAAGCATTGATGCAAACAAATCCATGCATGCACACGTATTCCCTCTTCTAATGAGATAATGGTATTTCACATCATGCTAGAGTGTCATCTCTGAAGGACTCTAGGTAGCTTGCAAACATGGGTAATTTTTGAGCGTAACAATATACAGATGGGTAGGTACGTTATTATCCTGTTCCCGAAATGGAAATAGCACAGAGAAATTTAATGAGCCAGTGGCTGTAGAAGGAATCCATCTCAGCTAGAAGAATAGAAATCTGTATGATTTTGTATGTTCTTGTTTCTTTCTAGAATCCCGTGCTAAAGAGGGAGGGGAATAAGATTTGGAAAATCTACTTCTTGTGCCTATGTCATGCCTTTGCTGACTTTGTGAATACAAACTAGCTAGAGCCTTACTCATTTGTTCAGCTTTTGCCTGTGCTTGGGTTTCATTAACATCATAAACTGTAGCTCATCTTTCCTAAGTTTAGATGAAGCCTGTTCTCTTCACCTTCATTCTAAAGTGATGCAGTGGGAGATGCTATGTTCCTGCAAGCTAAAGCCAATCAAAATCTAGGGGTTTTGGAGTCTGGCTTTTGCTCCAACTTTTGCATCCTCTGAAGTAAAGGATATGCTCAACCCTCTAAACAAACCCCTCTTTTCTTAGAGCTCCACACATTGTACTCTGGCTTTGGATGAGGAGTAATTCAGGTTTTTAATCTTGATTTGCCTTTGACGAGTACCCAGAAGCCTGCAGTGTCCTCAGGCATAGTCACCTTCCTGCCATGTTTTCTCTCTCTCCAGTTTACCTGTCAGTCCATTTAAAAGGAAATCAGGAAGCAAAAAGTAGAGATCTTTTGGCATCCCAAGAAAACGGTTCCTGGTTTGCATATTTCTGAGCCTGGGATTTTGCATGGTTGTCACTGAAAGTGGGGACAAGGGTGCTGTTTGTCTTCTACTCAGAGAAGCAGCAGATGTTTGTAGGAATGGTGCTAATAATCTGCAGTAGGAATAGCAGTGCATCTATGAGGAAAGATCCCCAGCTCACCTAAAGCTCAACTGCTTTTGGGCACAGCTACAGTGTGCAGTGAAGAGAGCCATGCCAGCTCCAAACAAGCCGAATCTGGAACTGGAAGCTGTTTAGCTATGTTGCACATGGGAATGGTGGAGTATCCAGGCCTGCAGACTCCAGAAATGTGCTGCATCCTAAGGATGTGTCAGATGATCAAAGGAAACAAGAGGGGGAAAAAAAATCCCAAGGAAGTGCTGTGGAAAATTTGTCAAAATGTATGTGTGTGAATATGTATACATGTATGTTCACACACATTCACAAACTGACAGATATTGCCAACCAACTATATTCACAGGACTCTCTATCAATTTTCTGCCTGGAACACTTTAACTGTGGCAGTCTTGTGATTATTTTAATTTAGTTTGAGGCTAAAAAATTAACTGGAAAGCTACCATCACATGTCTAGTAATAAATATAATTTCCAGTGCAATATACTTCTTAATTTCCATTGTTGCCTTTGAGTTGAAAGCAAACAAAACCAGCTTCTTTAAGCTCCCCAAACTGGCAACATTTATAAATGCAGGAACAGAATTGAATGTATTTATGACAGTCATGATAATTATGGAAAACAAGATTAACCTAGCCAGGGAAGATAAATATCTTGGTATTCACTGCAGTGATAGACTGACTTTGGAATGCAGCCTGACAGTGGCAGATGAAATTTGATTTTTTAAGCTATAGGTAGCTCAAAACAGGGCACGGTAATATTTGTTGAGTGTAAATGTCCTGAGAACCTCATGGTCTCAGGACATTTACACTCAACATGTCTTTGTAGAATGTGTAGTTATTATTTTATAATATTTTATGGGAAAAGTCTATAGTTTTAATGCTGAAAATAGGTAAAAGTCTTTGAAAGATGCTGAAAACAGGAGACTGACTTGAGATGTAGGACATGGTGTCTGTCTTAAGTGTGAATTAGATCTTTCTCAAACGCTATATATTCAAGCTCTGTTCATCAGTATATTTGAGTTTCACTGGTACTGTATAACATGCTCTGTCTTATTTAAAAATATGTAAAATTCTTCTAGGGGGCAAGATCATATTTGTCTGAGCTGTGGTTTACTGCCACAAAACCAGGCTAAATGTATATAATTTGTAAAGAAAAATACTGTTATCTTTTCCCTAAATTGTGGAGGCAAGAAAGATGATGTGTTGGTGGAGAAGTCAGAACAGAATATTAATAAACATTTGCTGGTCCAGTTCTCTGTGTCACTGAAGTGCAACTGACAAATACCTGCTCTCTGTTAGTTTCCAGTGTTGTCCTTTATACATGGAGGGAAGTTTCACAGGGATGTTTATTCATTTTCTTAACTAAATAAAAACATTCAACAGGTTCCCCTTCAAGGGAACTCTTCAGTAATTTCAGTAAGTTGTGGAATCTTTGCTTCTAGTCTTCAGCATCCAGTCGCCAACACTTTCAGAGAGTCTCTGGTGCTGAATTTGTGTTCTGTAATACACTTTTTTTCGTTCTGAGTTGAAGCACACAGATTTGCAGTCTTAAGTGCAAGAAGGGGGCTCACAGCAGTACTGTAGCTTCTCCTGAGCTCTGTCAGCCTCCTTCTGTGTGAGTCAGAATGTTTAAGACCAGGGAAGTCCATTAGATTGTTCAGTCTGACCTCCTGTAAACAACATAGCATTATGTTTCACATAGGTGCCCCTTTGTTGATCCTGATAACTTCTGTTTGTCTAAACTGTAGCTCTCAGAAAGACATCCAGGAAGACAACAGCAAATGCTGTATGCATTACTACTCTTGGCAGTGTGGTTGCACCAGTTAATCACCCTTTCTAAACAAATAAGCCTTCTGTGGCTGAAAGCTTGCCTCAGTCTTTCAGCTCAGTCAGCTGGCACGCTATGCTACCTGCTACTATAACACTTCTCATTCTTAGTTTTTAGCTTGATTTTGCTTGGCTTCATCCATTGATTGACTCTGTCAGTTGATGTGTTAGTTGAGGACTGAGATTTTTCCATGTCCTCTGCCAAAACTTTTCTGTGATATCTCTATGAGTACGTTTCCCAAATGTTTTTCTTCGCTTTAGAAATATGTGTTTCTCTAGTTTACATCACTTTAGAGTGGATTGCTGTCCCGATCCAATGTCGGGGGAGGTTTTGATACGATCCCAAGAGAGAGATTAAGACACAAATGAGGTCAAATGCTGTATACCCAAATCAGGTTTTTATTATTAAAAAGGTGAAGAGGAGTAGCGATAGGATAGAGTGGAAGGAAAAGACAGAAATAAAGCAAGGATGCAGGATAGGGCCGCAAGAATAGTCACTACCATGGATCCAGCGGCGTCCCGTTGGTCCTCAGTCTTCAGTTCTTCGGTGGTGGGTGCACATGGATCTAGCTTCGATGGTGGATGCACACTGAGCAAAATTTTATGCTGCCTTTTTAAGTTCATCGCATCCACTGATTAGCATATCTGCTTGCCTTTAATTTTTTTTTTTTTTTTCCTCTGGTCCCACAGGTTTTTTTTGCATCTGGCTTCAAGGGGAGGAATGTTTGCCTCTTGTCAGTCCATCAGCAATGCGTGCATGGGGTCTGGCCTACACAATAGGGCCACAAAAGGCTGCAGGATGGGGCCAGCTCAGCACACCTCTGCCCCTTTGAGGCTTGTCTAAAGAGTCTGAACAATGCAAACACAAAGAAGTGTGCGGTGCATCCTTCAATACACTCCTACTTCTCTGGGCAGCATCCCCCAGACCAATTCACAGGCCACAGCAGCTTTTCTTGGAGGTTTGCACAGACACAAACAAGCTTTGAGAGAGTCATAGGACATTTCAGTCTCACAATTACTTCTCCTCCCCTTGCATTCACTGTGTGTCAGCTACACAGTGAGTAGTGTCTTACACCTCCTCTTCAGCTGTGCATAAATACACTACTCTGCCACTCTTGAACTTGTCCCTGTGGTGGAATATCAACACTTCTAATTATAATAAAATTAAAAATATATACTTTTGTGGCTGGTACTTGAAAATAATTTTTCATCAAGAAACTGTGACCTGTTACTGATTGAAGTGATTAGAAACAACTTCTTTCAATGACTGTATTTTCTTTTGAGGAGAGAAGGGAATGGGTTTATGATGACAGAAAATCTGAATTATCCTATTTCTTAATGAAGGTTACGATTCCTAAAAAGACAAACAAATGTTATTTTTTGAAAGTTTTGCTTGAGGTATTGGTCTTGGATTAACAGTCCTGTTGTCTTCCGGGCCTCTCCCAGCATCTGTCTGCATCTCTGTCTAAGGCTCCCACCACCTTTTGACGTATGTTGAAGTCATTATGCTTTTGAACATTCATACACACAGACAAATCTGACAAGCCTCTTACACTGGTATCTTACCTTAATTCCATGTATTATTATACATTGCTTTTTAATTTCTTACTGCTACAACTAGTTGTAGAAAAATGGCTTATTGAAATAGTTTCCTTCAACTTCAGAAGATGATGCCTTTTGAGGCACTGTGTGTGTTTACTTACTACTGGTGGCCGCTACTCTCTCTGTATCTTTGTTTTAGTTCATTGTTTCTCCCACACCCCAATGGGAAGTGAAAGATGGGAGGTCCGTGGATGGTCTTGTTTGGACATAGTCTTGATTCATGAATCTTTAAGTTTATTTAATCATCCTGAAACATACATGTTTCACATAGGCAAATGCATTAATGCATACAGTTTTATTAATAATGAACAAATATTAATAATTAAACCCCCCCTGTTATTGTTACTGTAATATACAGCTTTGTTGACTACTACTTCTGCTAATGATTGTGCACTTTAAGAAAGACTGGCAAATATTTTCACTGATTTCTGACAGCTGAAGGACTAATAGAGTTAACAACATTACTGTTTGCTTTCCTTAAAATTTCTTTTGATGTTGGTTACTGTCCTGAATAGAGTTTTGAGACCAAAGTTTACGTGCTGCTGCTCAGAGTTCATGTTGCGTCTTGATTCAGCAAAATTCCTGAATTTTGAAAACTTGATGTATGCCCTGAGCTTTGGCTTGAGTGCATAATTCTTTTTTAGGCAGAAATTTTTGTGCTGAGACAGTTAGGTTCGTGGAGTTTGTAAACCCTACAAGACAGAGGCTTCCTTCTCAGAAGCTATAAGCTGTACAGCATCCAATTCAGCAATCTTTTTTTTTTTTTTTTTTCATGCTCTCAGTTGTCCAAATAATTGTCATGGCTCTTTTATATTTGCTGTGCCATAATGCAGTATGTAATGTAGTATACATTTAAACAGTGGTCAAAATGTCCTCAAAAATTATTTGAGCATTCAAGATGATCTAAAGTGTTAGCAGAGCCCTTTGCGCATTTTCTTGAAGTATGTGTGTGGGAAGTCCTTCTGTTTTAAAAATACTTGTCCAAATTATGTTCTTAGTAATGAGGATGTCACCTCAGCAAGGTTTCAGCTGTGAAACTCAGAGCAGAGTTGGGCCACATTAACACAGAAGCAGCTCATCAAGTTCTTAGCGATTTAAATCTTATTACTGCAGATACTGTGTTATATTGAAGCTGACGGGTTATTCACTCTAGGCAAGACTAATTAAGGGTTTGGTTGTTTTGTTGATTTGAGGGTTTTTTTTGAGGAAGGATAGGTTCATTGTTATGCAACAGCCTTCATTAAAGGTCAGAGATCTATTTGGACATAAACCTCTGCTGCTGAAGACAAATATTATTTGGGGAGGAACTTGAAAAAGACCTATTAATATGCAATCAAGTCTCTCAGCTCTCTATAGCCTTTTGAGGTCCCTGTTGAGTTTTTGCATAGTTATTACCAATCACATCAGCCTCTTCCTATATTGTCTTGCAGGAAGATATAAGCTCCCTCTGTCAGTGCTCTGAGTGCAGATTTGTTTACTCTGACCAAGCTCCAGATGCACTAAAATCTGGGCATGCTGATACTGTGATAAACTAATAGATCTTACTAGGCTTAGTAGCTTGGCTTTAACAGGTTTTGGTTGTTTTGTTTTTTTCTTTAAACTGACTTTGTAGTTTAATAGCTCAGCTACTCACTGGGGCCATACAAGTTGCATTTGGCTCAAGGCATTGGCAGAGCAAGTTTGCATGTGCCTGGAGAGCAGTCAGTGGGTGTTTGTATTTGTCTTGCGAAGACTGTGCTGAAATACCTTAAGAATATGTTCTCTTGAGCTCTGCATGTCAGCACTAACGAAAAAGTAGATTAATTCAAAGACAGGTCCAGTGACTGCAAAGGCCAGTGAGGGTCGTTCCTGAAAACTTAGTTCTTGTTGGAGAACTGGAAATTTCTCCTAATAACAAGGGAGGGAAAGGGCAGAAATAGCTCAAAGAAGACAAAAGCTGGAGAGGTGACGGTGGGTGAAGAAAAGCTAAAAATATAGTGAAGAAGGTGAGGGTGGTGGAGAGATGGCCTCAGTCACGGGTTGCTTTTCCAGACATGGATAGAACATGCTTCTAGAAAGTCTGCATTTGGGAATGTTACAATCCACACAGAAGCCTATACCTTGATGAAGTCTGTGACTTTCAAGCACTTGTAAGGCAGAGGGAAAAGTGTCTTACTTCAGATTACCCTAAAGTCTCAGCAGAGTAAAACTATTTTGTGAAATTTTCGGGTAATAGGAGTGTCTCAAAAGACTTCCACCTACAAAATAACCACCAAATGGAGACTTTAATAACTCATCTTCCTTTAAGTGCAGCTCCAGGGGCCAGATACAGAATGATTACATTATAAATATCACGTTTCCAGGGTAGGCCAACAGTAAGCTAAAATGTCAGTTTGCCTAGTGCAAACACTTGACATATGTTGAGCTGAATAGAGAGTAATGAGGTTGGAGACTGTCTATTTGCTGCTGGTCATCTCTCTAGAAATTTTTTCTGGGTATGCACTTGACAGGGAGTATATACCTGACACTGTTTCATCTCCTCTGTTTAGAAAACATTCATCGACTTAATGTGTGGGGAACTGAACTGCTAATGCTGTGTCTAATGGCTGGACTGTCAGAATGATTCTGCTGTGGCTTTAATGAACTAGATGGGAGGCCAATTACATCCTATAAAAGTTGTAATGGTTAATTAAACTATAGCACTTACTTCAGTTTGTCAAACCTGAAGGCTACTAGGTCTATATCCAAAAGTGAAGTGAGACTGAAACACGCAAGGCTACTCTCTCTTCCTAGAAACTGTGCTTTAACATGTCCAGATGACATGGGCAGCTGAATAAATTCAAGAACATTTGCTTTTTAAGAGACAGGGAGCTTACTTTATGATTCCCAACCTGCCCCTTTCATTCCTGTTTCTAATGCACCATCACTTCCACCCTTCTCACATCAAAGAAGAGATGAAAATGGCACCCTACAGAGATCATGAACACTGCTCTAAAAGTGCTAGCAATGAGAGGTTGATTTTTAGTTTAATATGAAGCCTGCAAGCAGTGACTGCCTGATTTCTGCCCTCCCCCACCATCTCCTCTCTCCAGGGACGAAAGCAGCTTTGGCAGTGCTGCAGCCCCGTGTTTACCTGGCGTGTTCTGTGCCCGCACCTGCTGCAGTGGCTGGACGCTGTGGGGAGGGTGAGGGGCTGCAACATGCCATTTTAGCTGATTGGTATTTTCATGTCTGAGCTATGCTGGTGCCTGTAAGGGAGGACAGGTTCTAACACCTTGTCTTGGGGGTTTTTGTGGTTCTCTCTGGTCATGCCTTTCACTCAACCTTGTGGCCAGGTGTTACAGGAGCATCACATCTGGCCAAAGGAGTCTGGGGGCAGGAAGCATCCTCCTCCAGCAGGGCTCAGATGACCCTCTGCCAGGAAGGGAGGAGGGGGAGTACGGCAGTTTCTGCAGTACAGAAAAGGCATAGGCGTGCTAAGAAAATACTTGAAGGAGAGATGGATCCCACCTGGCCTCAGGCAGTTCCATGAGGACCGTGGTCAGGGGGAAAGAGGTGCCACTGAGACCGGCCCCGGGAGCTCCCTGCCCTCCCTCCCTTCCTCGCCTGGGAGCAGCAGCGGGAGCACTGCCACTGCCAGACGGCAAACCCCCGGGCAGGACAACTCCCGTCTGTAGGGCGGCATCAGGCCAAGTGGCTTCTCCAGAGAAGTTTCCGCTCAGTTTCTAAACTTCAGTAAAATCACCCACTGTGATATATTGTGTCTCTGAAAATATTAGTACTGTGAGAAGAGAGGAAAAAGAAGCAGCAAAGAGAGGGAGAGCGGATGGCGTGGCTGTGAGAGTCTTCCCGGTGAAATGGGGCTGCACGTTCACACGTGCACTGCACCTAGGTGGGGAAAACATTTCAGTAGGTAATTACAAGTTAAGCATTTAAAAGGCATATCGTTTAGTGCCTCTGTTTTCAAAGAACCAATTAGAAGCTCATGAGCAGAGAGATAGGTATTTAATGGTAGGTTGAAAGTTATTACAGGCATGATGACTACCCCCCAAAAAAACCCAGAATGAAAACAAACATTGAATCTAGTAACAGCTGGTTGTTTCCAGGCATAATCTTTAATTCGCTGCTTCAGAGAAGAGGAAAAAAGCTATCCCCAAACAACAAATCACAACTATTGCATGTAACATGTACGCTCTGCCAGCTAAGGCTAGTAGTTCTTGGTTTTAATTAATATAAATGCCTCTCCCCTGCAACAGGGTATAAGCGATAATGATTTCTATACAATCAAATAAAGCATTAGCTTTATTTGGCACATAAGTGATTGCTGCCTTCAAAAAACCACAATAGAAAGAGGTTTATTTCCAAATTAGAAACTATTTAATTTTCTTTTTGCATATTGTCTATTTAAGGGGTAAAATGTTCAGTCAAAATGAATAAATAAATAAAATCTGGTAAGAAATGTTGTTTAATAGAATGTTACATGTTTTGATAGCATTATCATTTCTTGACTTTGTGTTTTTTTCTCTCCAGCAGTGCCATTAATTTTCAGTCCCTTCTGCTCTATGTGGGCTGTTGTCCAGTGACCTAAAAACTGACATGTGTTACAGATTTTGGACCATTAGTGTTTTATGCATATTGGAGGGGGGGGGTATGTGTACAAGGGATTATTATTTGAGGAGTTGAGGTAGTGTCATGCTTTCTTTTTTCTTTATATATATATATATATATATATATATATATACACTTTATATAAGTGTGTGTAGCTTGTTTTCTGCAAATAATTAGACATGAAGTTTGTATTTAGGAAAACTGTAGAGTCTGTCAAGTGAGAGCAGGAACTGATGAGAATTGGAATTGTGAAAACTTGACTTTCTCTGTATCTTTCCTGCCTTTGTGAGGTGAGGTTGTCCTCTGCTGACAGCAAGGTGGGGTATCCATTGCTCCTGAACATTTGTAGTTGCTTGTATAGAATAGGACTTGTGGGTTGAGTAGGAATTCACTTGGCTGATGCAGTGTCCTGTGACTATGGTCAAAGTAAGTATTTTAAGATACTGTGGTGATGAGGAGTTTAAACAGTTTTGGCATGAGTAGACAATGTGTGGCTGAGGAATATAAGCTCATTGGGAGCAGTGAGAGACTTAGCATCTGATATATGAAACAACTAACTCCCATTTGTTATTTAAAAGCATTTCCTACCCCACCCAACACCCCAAATCAACCATTTAGTCGCTGTCAGTGAGCACATGGCCAAGGATGCTGCATCTGAGCCTGTGTCACTGCCACTCATCGGAGGTCTGCCATTGGGGGACCTGCAGACCGCAGAGCCTGTCCAGTAGAACCTTTTTAAAGTTATGGTTATGATAGGGCCTAAATGCATAGCAGGCTCTACAGCTTCACTTTAATTGTGTAAGAAATGTTAATATAATTAGAAAAAAAGTAAAATATTTATCAAATCATGAATTATGTAGATCCTGCAGATATTACTAATCAGCAGGTGCCAGAATAGTTTTCGTAGAAGAATGGATAAATATTAAAAAGGTTCACTTTACTTTTATATGCAATTAGAGAAGGCCTTGTGATGAAGTACTCTTGTTTACTTGTGTTCAAACTGTATTCTCCCTCCTTTAGCCTAAGTGTGCCAAAGATAAGCGTTGTACATACCTAATACATGCTTTCATGAATTTGTGATGATTTGCTTATTCATAATTTGTGGCCTTTTTCCAGCTGTATCTGGATGCTTAAATATTAACCAAGAGATTTACTTCTCAATTTTTATTTTGTTGCCATATGAGCATCATTTTAAATAATATATTTTTTATTTCCATGTGTCAAAGATGTTTAGAAATAAACCTCTTTTTTTTGCATTAGTAGCTGAGAACACAAACATCCAGCCGCCACTTGTTTAGATGTTCTTTTATCTGAAACCCAACTGTTTGATTAGTCCTATTTAGAAGACGCTGGAGGCTCTGATGCTCTATGAACACCTCTGCTCTTTAATGAACACTTCTGCGTCATCCAGCAACACAGAATCAGAGCCTTATTGTCTAAGCTGTTATGGGTAGTTCTGTCAAAGGGACACATGTCATTTGATGTGCTCAAGTTGGCTTTAATTTGTCAGATGACACCAAGGTCCCCCCCCCTTCACAAGGATCCATGTTTACAGTACAAGCTTAGAGCTCTCGGCTGAAATTCCATTTTGGAGTTGTTTACCTGAATCACAGACAGGAAGAGTGTGAGAATATTTAATAAAAGAGTGTTTGTCATGAAAGATGTAACAGCACGTGAAACCAGTAGCATCAGTGGCACCTGTGTGGTCACATGGCCAGCAGCCAAAAGGGGTGATGAAGGGACCATGCTGTGCTATGACCACACAGCAGGAGCACCCAAGGTATATGTATGGTTACAGTTTCATCTTGGTGTGGACTTTGCTTTTAAGGTCAATAAACCCAGATGTTCTCCCTGGTAGCCCATATGGACACTGAAGGCAAAGCCTTGCATTGATATGTCTAACTCGAAAGCAGTTAATGAACGTTCCTGCCTAAAGGCAATGGATGGATGGCAATTAGGTGTGATGATTAAATAATTCTGTAACTTTGTTTACCCTTTCAAAGAGTATGAAGAAAAAAGATTGCATTAAAAAGTAGAATAGAAATTGGTCTGGTGCATAAAAAAGCTCATATGAAAGTAGTGGAAAAAAATTATGCCCCTCTAACACCCTGCCTGTATTGAGAAAATGGGATCATCACCACAGGATTCAGAGAGTGACTTAAGCAACAGCATTATAAACAATTAATTCACAGGTACTGGGTGGAACATACACAAGTAACACAAATTGACAAAAGTTAGAAAAATTTGTGCTACTTTTTCTCTTCCTATATCAAAAATACCTGACAGCGCTAACTTCTGATAGGTCCATATTTTGAGTTCTTTTTTACTACAGAAAGTATTGAAGCAATTAATAAATTGGCTGATACTGTTTAATTCTATAATAGAAAAATAATGACAGGAGAAAGACTACATGTGAGTTAATGAATGCAGTATTTATATAAGCCCTGCAGGGCAATACAAAGGAAACATGCAAATTAACAAACAGTTTAATACCCAGGAAGTGCACAATAGACTGACTGCATAGAAACCCTAGGATGAGTAGGGATAAATATAACTTTAATTCCTTATTTGGCTAATTCTACAATGCTTTATGAGATTAACCTGTTACTGTGTGTTTGGGTGATTAACCTTTTCCATACTGTGATTAACCTTTTAGTTATCGTGTCTGTAAATAATTTTTCACGCATGCTTGCTCTAGGCTTGTGGACAAAAAAGTAAACTGTTCCTTCATGCATATCCTGTGACTTGGCTCTCCCTGTAATTCTTCCTCTGACCTCTGGTTCTGAAGCTGCTCTCAATTTTGGCTCGTTTTCCATCCTGATCTTTTGTGCCTTTGTCATTCTCCCCTGTGACTCATGCAGCTCTCTGCTCAGATGAGCAGATTATCTGAGATATTTTATTCTTCTTTGGCTTAATTATTTTTAATAATGCTTTCAAGTTACACTATGTGAAATTATATATTAAATTTCAGTCTACTAGTAAACTATATTAATAATATTTTCAATATTAAAGACATTAAACATTAGTTAATGGTAGACTCTTTCAATGAAACTTGAGTTTTTCATTGCAAAAGCAAAGGTTTCATGTTCCTTATGTCTCCTTTTGTCTGGATATTTCTTTAGAAATTAGTCAGTGTTGTGTGGCTTCTCTTTTCATGTAACAGCTGTATCCAGGATACTTAGCAACATATTACGTGCCATCCACAGCATTCTGTTGTGTACTGAAGTTCTGTTGTAAATCTGGCATTTCCATTAGAGTAGATCAGTGTGTTTTAGTCATCAGATGCCTATTACAATTATTTTATCACTACTTTTTTTTCCAGCAATCACTTTCTCATTGATCTGGACATACAACTGATAGATGGATGTAGGAAAGGGCTGTGAGCAGCAGGCTCCAACTGCATTAGATTGATGTATCAGGCAGCTTCCAGCTGGGTGTGATAGTAAGATTACAGGGCTCCAACTGTATTTCCGTACAACTCAAAGTGAGCCCTGTAAAATCTATCTGAAATATTCAGTATTGAATCCTCCAGAAGTTCCCATTATAGTGGATGCAGGAAGTACTGAAAGGTGAACCTTAAATATCAAAGACGCTAAGGCTCAGTGCACCATCAGTATACGTACTGTGTTTGTAGGTACAGAAACAAAATAACAAATTAAATTACCTGGAAAACTTCCCCATTTTGCTTGCAGATGTGTAAGTTATTTTCCCTAATAACAGTAAAACAGGTGATATGAATAACAGAACTGCTCCAGGAAGCGTGCAGTGCCACAGAGGGTTGCTGGGCAGATGAGGACAATTGTGCCAGATGCATAAGATAGAGGGGGACTGTCAGCCCTGATATCCGTTGATTACTCCATGGTGCAATGAAACTTCTGGAAATGAATTTACCTGCCTTTTGCACTTGCTGGTGTCTATCGTACACTTGACTCTAGGAGTCCTCTCCTGCATTGTGGGCAGGGGCACTGGTGGGACTTTGCCATCCACAGCCTCTGTCCAGGAGTGATCCCAGTCATACAGGTTTTTCTTTAAAAACACAGTTGACTAACTAGAAAGTGTCTACAACAACAAAAACAAATGTTATGCAATTCTTCTGGCCTCATCTATATCCTTTATAAAAATACTATTTTCAGTGGCTATATTTGGTATAAACTGTATCCTCTGCTTGTGTGATACATGTGAAAATTACACTAGGGGAGACAACACTAGTACATGAATTGGCTTATTTTTCTTTCTGTACTTCCAGTCAAGTTCTAGAAATCACTTATATAGTACAACTTAATGTTTGTAGGCACAGGATTTTGTAATTGGATACCATCTACTGAAGACTGGTCAAAGAGGAACCAATAAAAGTATTGACTAGTTTGTAAATAACTAGTTTGTAAAGACTGAAAGATTTGGCTTTTCTTCCTGGACAACCTTGTATCTCATCCTGACTTTAGGACCTAGCCTTACTAATGACTTTGGCACAGTCTCATATAATTAATTTTATATGAAATCAACTGGTCCAGGGCTCAGAATGAACCCACATGTCCACACCCTTTGCACAAAAATAGCAGCCTTAGGATAATATTGTTTTCTCTTGTTTTTTCATTTTCACAGATCTGTCCTTTTGCACTCATTGTTTGAGACTGTGTTGTTTACTGAATGATAACATATACAGATTCCTGGTTTATTTAAGGCTCTGAGAAACACAAGGCAGCATAATATGTACCACAGAAACACTTGGGTAGTGTAAGTGTAATTAATCTATTCAAAACGGTTTGGTTTTTTGTGATAAATAATATTTTTGTTACGTTAGTACTGCAGTAGTTTACTGTCAAGAATTCTGTAAAATCCAGTAAATAGTTAAAAGGGCTAGGAAAGCAGATCTCAGCTTCCAGTGGGAGGCTTCCCTGGAGGGCAAAGGGGCTCAGAGCACAAGGATGGTCCTTTCCAGCCTGCAGAATATCAAGCAAGTGTGTCAGGAGGTCAGCATGGATGGAGCTCGCACACAAAAGCACGTACAGCAAAAGGGGTAGCAGGTATGGAGGAACACAGAGGCAGTGTCCAAACTTGAATGGAATGGAGAAGGGGTGCAGGAAAGCCACAACATAGCTGAAGCTGCAACTGGGAAGGATGTGGAAGCCAAGAGTACAAGCTTCTGCACAATACCTTTCAGCAAAAGAAAGGCTAAGAAAAATGTGAGCCCAATGCTCCAAGGAACAGGCGATGTACTGGCCAGCTTACCTAGTGATTGCAACACGGGTTACCTCAGCTTTTTTTGTGTCTTCCTGTTTTTCTGGGTAAATTTTGCCCTCACCTCAGCCTCTGAGCCAAGAGACAGAGATTGGGGGAGTGAAGAGTTACCCACAGCAGAGGAAGATCAAGTCTGACAGCTTTTAAGCTGGTTGAACATATGCAAGTCCAAGAGACCAGGCAGGCTGCACCAAAGAGTGCTGGGGGTAAGGCTGACGGAGGTCACTGTGAGGCTTCTCTCTGCCATCTTCAAAGAGGTTCACAATGACAGGAAAGAGGCAAACATTACTCCCAGCCTCATGAAGGACAAGGAGGAGGATCCAGGGAAGGTTATGTAGCAAATCCTCCTGGAAACCATTCCAAACACATAAACGTCAAGAAAGTGATTGGGAACAGGCAGCATGGAGTTACCATGGGTAAGATGTGCCTCACCTTCTGGGTTGCCTTCTCTGATGGACTGACTGGTTGTGGAGGTAAGAGAGCAGCTGAGGCTGCCTACCTTTGACTTCAACAGGGTTTCTGACTTTGTCTTCCACAGTATCCTTACAGAGAGGTTGGTGAAATATGATCTAGATTAGTGGATTAAAAGATGAAGGGAAGTTGCTGAAAGGTCTTAAGGGACATCTCATTGCTGTGCATATCTACATGATGGGACAGTGTAGAACAAACTGAGCCAGGGACTTCTCAGAGGAATATGGCAAAAGGAAGAGAGGCAGGGGACATAAACTGCAGTGCAAGAGATTCAGATTAGAGATAAAGAAAATGTTTTTCACTGTGAGGGTGGCCAAAGAGTGGAGCAGTGGCCCAGAGGGGTTGTGGGATCCCCTTCCTTGGCCCTGAGAAACCTGCTGTAGTTGATGGTGCTTTGAACAGGTTGTTGAACTGATGACCCCCAGGAACCCCTTCCAACTTGAATCACTGTCATTCTCAGCAATTTCAAGGAATATTGATCCTTTACTTCCCTTTTATATTTGTATATTTTCTGCAAATTTAGACTGGTTTAAAATTAACATATCAGAGTGGATTATCATTTTAAGAATCTGATCTAAAGAACTGGTAAAGATGTTACCTGTGCTGTAAGGCACCAGACGAACCCTGATTCCTGGAAGGAGCCATGTGTGTAGGCCTTACTTGAGCTGCATATAAATCTGCCCAAGATGACAACACTGTCATTCTCCCTGTGTAAACACATGCAGTTTCTCACTAGGTAATTAGGGCTGTGTTTGTGAAGGTGAAGGAAAAACTGAGAAGGGGAGGATGAAGGCTGAGGGCTGCAGCAGCAGTATCACCGCCTTTCCTTCTACTGGCATTCACAGCAGAGGTACCGAAATTCGGAACAAAGGCAGTTTACTGAATCTTCTGTACATTTTTTGTAAGTGAGGTTGAAACCTCAGACTCTACTTCTATGAAGTGTAATTTACTGTGCTTTGAATAAATATCTGATAAGACTCTTGCACCAGATTAATGTAATTGCAAAGAAAGAAGACTAGTAAATGCAGTAAAAATGAACAAGCTTCCAATATGTGCACCTAATTTTCTTATTCCTGGAATACGGCCTCGAGCCTTCTCAGAATACAGCAAGTATTCTTTCTGAGGTTATAGCTAAATTGAAGGAATAATTGGTCAAGCAACTATTCTGAGAATTCAGTTCATCTAAATGGAAAAAAACCAAACCCAAACTCCACCACTAAATAGCGGGTTTTGTGAAGTGTCTAAAATTGATTTTCAGACACATATCTAGGGGATAACTAGGAATTTGGATTCCTGAAACAACTAGTGTATCTCAAAAGTACAATAGAGGGTTATTTATTGTTGCATAAATATGAAAAATTTACTGAGTGATAAAGTATTTGTAACCTGGTTTTGCTGCATTTTGTGAGTAAACTTCTCCAAAGCTGGTTGGAACTGAGCAGTCTTTAAAAGTGAACTCAGAAACGTAAAAGCTTTTGACTCTTTTGCTCTGTTAGTTTTTCTCCTAGCCTTCAATCAAGTACTTTATAAATGTTTTGAGAAGATGTTATACTGTCTAGGGAGCAAGCAATAAAGAGGCTAACTAAAAGCAAAATGTTTAAAATAAAAGTCAATTTAGTGCAGATGCTTTAAAAGTTATATTTAAAATGAATAGGCTAACAATAAATATTTGAGAAGTACAGTTTGCAACAAAAACCTAGCAGTCCCCATACTGAGCTCTCTAAGAAGGAATTTAATTACAGAGATTTATTTGTGCATGACTTGGATATTCTTTTTATGGCATGTTAAGTTTATATGCTGTGGGTACTCTATTTGTTTCGCTGTAATTTCTGACTAATTCCTAAACACATGAGAATTAGTTTCAGTGGAACAGTAAGAATGAAGTATTAGTTTAAAGTTTCATTGAGTTATCATGGGAAATTTTATGTTGCTCACGTTCCTGTCTAAGGCACTGCTCCTGGCTTTATTTATCCTTTTAGTTAGTTCCACTAGGGCTGAATAGTATGTTGCCTTTTCCCATTAGTAATCACTGAAGTGCTGGCATCCCGTACCCTGAGAATGGGTCTCAGGAACATCCGTTCCAGGCTGAGTGAAATTTTTCATATATCTTGCTATTTATGTAGGGAAATGTTCAAACTTGAAGCCCGAGTGTCTTCCAGCGAAATTATTCCCTATCATCACTTGTAACTATTTAAGGTCTTTTAATTATGCTGAGATAAATTGAGTGAAAGAAAATAATTTGCTTTCAATCATTAAATCTGGCTGGTCTAGTAAGCATTAAGTTAGTGAGTTTATTATGTTGAAGACATAGGTTTGTACTTGTATTTATGGTCCTAAAATGTTCAGATTATGAAGAAATGCCCTCAATCTGTCATACAGTAATTCTGTACCTTCTCTGGCAGAATGCCAGGCAAATTTATTGAGTCCTTTTAGACAAATATGAGAGTAAACTCAAGCTGTCATATTAGTTCATGTTAGTGCTGAGCAAACTACTTCAGACTCGATAAGAATCTGTATTACATCTGTTCTGAACCTGGGCCAATTCCTTATTTTTAGAACTGAAATCGAGTTCAAATCTTGAGGTCTTGAAACATTTTTCACTTCTTGCAGACCTGGAATTCCAAGTGGTCAAGTACCACATAAGACTACACTTACCATGTTTTTAACCACAAAATTGCTAAGGATTTGTAAAGGAAAGGTTTTGGTGGTGTGGGTTTTTTTTATTTGTTTTTTGGGGAGTTGTGTGTGTTATGGTTTTGTTTGGGGTTTTGAAGTAGGTTGTTTGGTTGTTGTTTTTTTTTTTTGGGGGTGGTGGTGGTGGTTTTGATTTTTTTTGTTGTTGTTTTTGGGGTTTTGTTTTTGTGTTTTGTTTTTTTTTTTTCCTGAAAGACCTTTTTCATCTTGGCATCGAGCATTAAAATGCCAGGTAGAATTCAGTAAGCATTATGGATAACCGCACACATATCATACTGCTTCTGTGATTTGTCAGAGACCACATCATTTTGTACCTTTAAGATTGTCTTGTGTAAATGTAAAAGTGTTTAATCTGTTTTGTTTGGCATATACAAAAGGGTTGCTTAAAATTATTTCTGTGTAGAATACATTCCACAAATCAGGATAGTTATAGGTCATCAGGACAAATTGTAGTATATGTTTTCCTCTTATACCTGAGAACCTTTCATAAACTTTCAAAACACTGGCCTTGAGAGACAGTTATAATTGCCTATGACAAGCATGCTTAAAATAGCAAATAATTTCCATACATTTAGAACTGAAATAGGATTTGAGAGATTAATATTTGAGTTTGTGAGTAATGATTTGGTAGTTATGCATAGCACGCCTGCCGTATGAGTTTCAGCACAGCAACACAAGGGCAGTTCAGCCCTCACACAATGGATGTGGCTCTGTTTACCTTGCCATTTTGAACATGTCTTTTGCTGGTTTTGGCCCCCTCCCTAGGCTAAGGAAGTCTGGCTCCTGCCCTTGGCACCGCTGCTCCTGCCCTGACCATCCTGGGGCTCCCCTGGAGTCACTCCGGTTTGTCTTTCTCTCTCCTCTTCTGGAAGCCTGTATTGGGTTTGTGTGGCTAGTTTTGGTAGGGGGGTTTCAGAGGTGGCTTCTGTGAGAAGCTGCTAGAATTTTCTGCATGTCTGACAGAGCCAATGCCAGCTGGCTCCAAGACAGACCCAACACTGGCCAAGGCTGAGCCCATCTTTGATGTTGATGATACCTCTGAGATAACATATTTAAGAAGGGGGGAAAAACTGCTGCCAGAAAGAGGAGTGAAAATATGTGAAACAACTCTGCAGACACCAAGGTCAGTGGAGAAGGAAGGGGAGGAGGTGCTCCAGGCATTGGAGCAGAGATTCCCCTGCAGCCCATGGTGAAGACCATGGTGAGTCAGGCTGTGCCCCTGCAGCCCATGGAGGTCCATGGTGGAGCAGATCTCCACCTGTAGCCTGTGGAGGACCCCACATCAGAGCAGATGGATGCACCCGAATGAGGCTGTGACCTCGTGGGAAGCCTGTGCTGGAGAAGGCTCCTGGCAGGACCTGTGGACCTATGGAGAGAGGAGCCCACGCTGGAGCAGAGTTGCTGTCAGGACGTGTGATGCCATGGGGGAGCAGTCTGTTCCTGAAGGACTGCACACCATGGAAGGGAACCACACTGGAGCAGTTCTTGAAGAACTACAGACCATGGGAAAGACCCATGTTGGAGAATTTCGTGGAGGACTGTTTCCCATGGGAGGGACCCCATGCTGGAGCAGGGGAAGAATGTGAGAAGGAAGGAGCAACAGAGACGTGTGATGAACTGACCACAAGCCCCATTCCCCACCCCCTTGCACAGCTGGGTGGGAGGAGATAGAGAAAATCTGGGGTGAAGTTGAGACTGGGAAGAAGAGAGGAGTGGGTTTAAGGTGTTTTAAGGTTTGTTTTTACTTTTCATTATCTTACCCTAAATTAATTTTGCCAAGTCAAGTTTGTTTTGTCCATGAATGTAATTGCTGAGTGATCTCCCCATGCTTATCTTGACCCACAAGCCTTTCGTCTTACTTCTCTCCCCCAGTACAGTTGATGAGGGGAGTGAGAGAGTGGCTTTGATGAGCACCGGGCACCCAGCCAGGGTCAACCCACCACAAGGCCTCAGATATTGGTCTAATGAGTGTTGAGTAAAGGGAGAAGATGGGAGGGTCAGTAGGATTCTTACCGTAAAAGCATAGCTGCATTCACCTTGCTTGAATGTGGCTATGCAATGCCAAAATCAAACCAGACTCATAATAAAATAATGTGCTGTGTAATAGCACAACAAGGGGACAAGGCATTTGGTCCCTGTAAACTGAGCCAGTGAGAAGGCATAATGAGAGGACCAGCATGCTCCCCTACTTCATTGCTTTGTCCTCTGGCCAGGGGGTGGACCAGTGCTGCGCCCTTATAGTCTCTGTGCTGGCACAGGTTTGCAAAAGGACAGGATTATACGGGTGGAGCAGGGCAGTGCAGGGAAAGGGCTTTACAGGTATCACCTTGCTATATGCACCCATGCCTCAGGGCTGTCCCGTTCAGTTCAATATTTTGCAAAAGGAAAAAAGCTGTGAGCAGCCTTCATGTTTTCAGTGGTCGTTTTCTGCAATATCCAGATTTCAGGCAGGCTTGCTTTTTATTCCTTCTCACCTTTTAGAGATTCAGGATATACTTTTAAACTGATTTGTCAACAACAATTATGCAGAACATGGAGAGCTCAATGAAGACTTGTAGTCTCTAATGTCCAACACAGCCTTTGCCTTAACAGAGCCACTGCTGTCTGGTTTTCCAATTAGAGACCCTGTCTGTTCTGACATCTCGGCAGGGGAAAACAGATTGATTCATCAGTAGTTGATTTCTGAGCCTGTAAATTTAGCAAGTCTGAGGAAACTGCTGTATTAAAAACTAATGTCATATCATACCTGTCCTTCAGAGTGCACAGTTATTTTATGTTCAAGCTTCTGAACAGTTAAAGGAACTTGGTTTCTTTCCGTTTTCATAGGATAATGACCAAGAGACTCACTTTTGACAGACTGAAATAGTAACTTCATTTACCATTTGCTATTCAGTAATAAATCGATTTGGGGAGGAGATACTACAACATGGAGATTATTCCAATGCAAGTATATGGATTTGTAAGTCCTATACTTCAGTGATTGGATGATGAAGAAAAAGTGCTCTGGCAGCTCTTGATTTTTAAGGTTCTGTTTCTATTTATAAATGCTGTTAGGATGGCACAGCCTAAGCAGAAAGACAAATTCAAATCACATCATTTTTATGTAATAGTGCTCATTTCTCTAAGGATCTGAAATGTCCCATTCATCAGTTCTGTTATCTCTTGGCTTGATGAGCACTTAAAGCTGAAACATGTAGCTATCTTAATCTACTCTGAGATATAGCACTTTTAGATACGTAAATTAGAACCTGCACTAAGGCAACCACATAATTTCTTACACTGGCACAAAGCAGCCCTGACAAGGCTAGACTTTCTTTCTGCCTCTTGTTAAGCTAATTAATTTTTGAAACCCCAAATGTTGATGGTTTTTATTGTTTTTCCCTCCTTATGCAGTCTGAAGAGAAAAAACCCCACACTATCCCAGAAGATTTTACATGCTGAATTGGACATTATAATCAATTTTGTGTGCTTAGCAGGTGTTGCAAATGGATGAGAGGGGGATATTAATGGTAAGATAGTTGTGGAAATGAACAAATCACAAGTGCAATCAATCTCACTTGTCTCTTCAGGGAGGAGTGTACTGCAGGGTTCAGCATGAACATGACAGCTTGACAACTCAAGGTTACTTCATTTTGAGATGTAAAGTCATGGGCAGCATGTGGCGGCAAGATCATAGCACAGTGGGGTAATTGGGGTGGGCCGGGCCCTGAGCAGGGCTGGGTGCCACAGGGGCTTGCACCCAGGGAGCCCACAGACCTGCGGGGCAGCCCCTCGGGGATGCTCCTCCTGAGATCCAGCCTGAGCCTCCCGTGTGTCTGCTTATGCCCTCCTGCCATGTACCACCAGTTCAACATACTCAGCTTTAATCTTAAGGATAGGAAGAGTAACATCTGGGAGTACTTGGAAAGAAAGATGGAAACACACTTCTTGCTAATGAGAGGTAAAAAAACCCCTTAGTTAATACACCTTTGATAAAAGTAGTTACAGCTTGCACTGCAGTTGTTTTATTCTTGCTGGTTACGCCTATGTTAAGATGTATTTGTTTTCATCAAAGATGGTGAGACCCAACAGATGTAGGAGGAAGATTAAATAACAACAAAAAGCAAGCAAACAAAAGCCTTATCTTAAACTATATTTTTGCATATGAAACAACAATTTTGTTGGGAGGAAAACCACTTCAGTTCTCTCTATTTCTTGAAAACATTTATCAGTGCTTTTTGTTTGTAAGTGTCAGGGGGCTTAAGCACCTGTTAAAGCTGATGTAAATAAGGTTTTCTGGCAAACTGAAGCTGGGAGAAAGCTGACATCACTCTGAGGGTCCCCAGGGGATGTGGCTTGGGGACAGGAGGGGGTTGATCCTTTCTCCTTGAAGTCCTGTTGCCCATCATAGCTGGGAGGACTCAGCTGACCTGCAGCTCTCTCTGGTGCCCAGGGCAAATGTGGTTGGTGGCAGTCAGGGGTGAAGGCGGTGTGGCACCCAGAATGATGATTTTCAGAGGACTGAGGTATCAGTTTAAAATGCTGAGCTATGCAGATGTACTGAATGTCAGCCTGTTGTGAAACCAAGTGAAAATAACTTTGGATGTCCAAGGAAGTCACTGCTGAAAGGACTTCAGATCTGACAGACCTGACTGAATTTGTTTGGATCCTGGTCTCAGCTGTTTGTTGACTTGAATGTAAGCTTCCTGAAGTCCAGACCCTGAGTTAATCAGGAGAGAGCTTAGTCTGTGGCTTCTTGCTACAGTTTTACAGATGACAAGCTGTAGGTCTAGGCACTTTGTTTGTCTGCATGTTGGGTTTTTTTTAAATCATCTCTATGGTTTATAAATTTATTTCAGGAAACATATCAGCTTCCAAGTGTCTTATATAGAAAAATAAGATAAAACCCAGTTTCCTATTTTTAAACTGGCAAAAATTTAAGTCCAACATAAACACAAGCATAACTTGAACTCTAAAATTTAAAGAGTACCAAAATAACTGTTTACAAAGTGTTAGCTGCATCTGCAAGCAATTAATTAATTTAAATTGAACAACAATCCACTTCTTGTAGCTGTACTCCCTGGTTTGTGACAAATTGATTAAGTCAGTTGTATTAATCAGGTCAGCCTGTTGTGGGATATTTCTAGTTCTAGAATTAGTGAGGTCTGGAGCTGTTGAATTAGGAGCTGTCATATTCTGCTCAGAGGCTGTAAAAGTCCCATACAGTCACCTCTAATTTGAAGAGCTGTAAGATTTTTAGCACAACACTTTAGCCTTTGACAGCATGGCACAATGGGCACCAGTGAAGTGAGCAAAATGCTATGATAGCAAGACTTGAGTTTCTGGCAACAGTCACAGGATTAAACTTGCTGTTATGGGAGAAAGTTGTGCTATTTTGAGGTAATTTTTATTTTATGAACCCGTTCTTTTGTGAAGCTCATGGTATTATAAGCATGTGACCAGTCTACATACAAAAGCGAAGGGTTGAAAACAGCTCTCCAAGAAGCTATAAAATAATGAAAACTAATAATACATTGTTTTAATTACCTTAACATTTAAAGATCCCTTTTTTCACATGAACACAGAATCTAAACGAACATGGTCAGGTTATAGAACTATTACTTTTATCTCTGCCAGAGAAGAAACAAAGCCAGAAAATGTGTTGATCATGAGTTTGCTAGTGGCTAAGAAGGAAGAGCTATGTTTCTGTATAACCTTCTGAATTTCCTTTTGCTCTTTTCCCATGACCCAAATGAAATTTGAAGGATACATGGCCCTGAGCTTTAGGAAAACGAACTACTAATTTTAGTAGCAGTAAAACCTTTTTGACCTGTACATTATATAGTGTCTGAGAAAAAGCACACTGTATGGATATGTCTTCTATGCCTATTGGCCTATTTTAATAAATCACCCATTGATCTATCTACAGCTGCTTCTTAAACGCTAAGCTGTGAATAATTAAGTCAGTCTCTTTCAAACCTCTGGTACACTTGGGGACTGTTTATTTACATTTTATGGCCCAAAGAACCCAGTAACAAATAACTCCACACCCCAAACCTTTGTGTTCATGGTTTTACTTGAAACTGATCTTGAGATAGCTATCTATGATCCTCTGAAGGGATGTGTACATTCTTGTAATTAAGATAGCCTGGAGCTTTTCAGACTTTTCAGTTTGCAGGAATTTTGAGGGGGAAAAATTGAAGACAAGGAATAAAGACATAAAACTGTACTCTGTGTACATGGATGTAATTTGTACACATATAAGCATTGGGCAATTTCATTTCATTCCACTTTCATTATAAAGTTCTAAATAACTGGATTGTAAATAGATGTGTTTTTAATGCCCATGCCAGTACTACTTTGGCCTGAATCAGTTGACTAACACAACATCAACTCCCTGATGCATGTTTTTTTTTTTTTTTTTTTTTTTCTTTTAAAAGAAAAGACTGAAGTTCTAATCCCTGACTTTGATCTTTTTTTCTGTTATGAATAAAGGTGGGAAATAATGTGAACATTGCTTTTCACATCCATGGGCTCTGATTTACTGGCTAAAATGAAACATTTTGCTTTAAAACACTGAGTCTGAAGCTGCTGTACCAGGGGAAGCTTTACAAAGCAGGGACGATGGAGCTGACATTTGAAGAACTGGGCCGTTATGTCAGAAGTTAGGCCAATAGATGTCAATCTAAATCCTATGGAGAAAAGCAAACTAATGAGTCAGAGAAATGTACTGGTGCTGTGTGTTTGCCCTCCAGACCTGAAACATTTGTTGGTTTCAGGGAAAGAATAACTTCAAGAAACTCAACTCGGAACTTAATTTTTACCGTTTTCAAAGATTCTGATATTTTAAGAGAAGATGCTGCTTTTCAGTAATTAAAAAATGTGTTGCAAATATTATCATGTCCATAAGCAGTTCACTTGCCTCCTCCCACCCCCAGGAAAGCTAAAAGAGTGCATGAAAAGAGCTAAATTACAAGGAAATGCTTTGTACAGTCTGGCCTAAATATGACTCCTGTCACATTAGCTGGCGATACCTTTTGAGAAGGCACATTCATGCAGTTTCTCTAATGATGGTTTCTACCTCTTATACATGTGATACATAAGAGGAGGGATAGAGATGCACCAGACAAACAGTCCCTCCCACCTGCATCCTCTGGGGTAGGGAGGTGGCGGTGAGGGAAAGGGGCCAGGACCAGCAGTCCTGGAGCCCAAATATGAAGAATAGCTCTTGAGTTACTGCCTTTCCCTGGCCATTACAGCCTCCTGTGGCCTGCCTCGGGTTGTCCACTGGAAGCCCTGGTTGCGCATCCTCATTACATACATATGAGCTTGCCTGGAAATTGACCATCCTTCACAGCCAAGATTAAACGTATGAGGAAAAGAGTGCAAAACCAAAATGAGCATAGTCCTGTTGATGTTCATGGTGGTATCCACTTTATGAGCTAGAAAAAGTGTTATATTCAGAACTTGCTATTTTAGATAAAATTTTGTTTGTTTTGGTTTTGTTTGGTTTTTTTGTGGTACCCTAAAAGCTAGACAATTACCTGCTGAATTATGGGTGGCTTTTTCCTTGTGGGATGGAATAAATATATTGCAGTTCTGAATGGTGTTTGTTTGTTTGTTTTTATAAAAAAACCCCACTAACTGTAGACACAGCTTCTGCCCCAGCAGCCTTCCGTCTTGCTAAATTTCAGGGTGCCACAAAGCTGGGAAGATACATTTGAGGAGTACCACTATGAGTTTCTTCTGTTTCTAAGGCATCCCTTTCCAAGATGCTCAGAGAGGGGAAGCGTGTTGCCAAGACAGATGTGCAGATCACTCCAGCTTTGTCAGCTGGATGTTCAAAGTTGGTTGCAGTGATTTACGTTAGTGCCGAGTGGATTTTATTAGGACTGGAGAAGACAGCTCACTTCAGGCAGTTACATTAGGATTCTAGGTTTGTTTTGCTTCCATAAAACTAAACAATAATGCAAAATAAATGCTAGCAATTGTGCAGATACCAAAGTGCCAGGTTGTTTTCTGACAGTCATCAGGGCAAGCCTGGGAATTTTTATTACAGTATTTTAATTTAATGGGAAGGTCTGTTTCAACACCAGCATGTCTAAAATTCATGCCGTTTTACTTCTTTTGTAGGACTGGTCAGAAGGAATAAATGGTTTTTAAATCAGAAATATTTGCTGCGTAAGAGATGTAAATTCATATGAAAGCCCATGGCTTTTCTAGGTGTTTTTGAATGTAGACTTGTGCTTTTCTGACAGATTATGCTTGATCATTATGATATTTAACGAGTGTTTTCAATTAACATTTTTAAGAAAAGACTATATCTGTGGTAAACACCTAGCAGTACGTGAACTTTTCTTAATCAAAGGGTAGGTATAGGTGGCGGCAGGGAAAAAGTAACGCTGAAAAAGAAGTTCTGAGGTGCTCTGATGACCTCGTGGTAGGGCTTTGATGATACCAGTGTTTTCAGAGAGGTGCTAGCAAGCGGAACTGTCTGGAGCCAAGAAAAAATCCCACATTTTTTTTTAATGATGGTCTGAAAATATAAGTATTTTTAGTAAATGTATAGTATCTGTTAGTGTTATTGAAAATACAAAACTCACTATACACATAAGGCTTTGGTTCTGGTGTTCTCCACTTTTGACTTGATTTTCTTTGGTGTCTTTTGATTCTGCAGCTCTACTTTTACATGCATCTTGTTCTCAGGTGACCAGTAGCAAACTCCTATGATCTACTTAAGAACTTAAAGACTGTAGCCTGCTTATATCCGTAAAATATACAACATCATGTAAAACATGATTACAGATCTTGTAGAATTAGATGGCAGGATGACATGACATTACTCACAGTTCAGATGACCACAATAGAGAATGCAATGGGTCATTATGCTATTATTTTTCATGTTAGAATTTTAATATTGTGCTTTCCACAGCTCTTAAAATATCATGCATTAAACATGTTTTAGAAACTACAGTGAGATATATATTCATAGTGTCATTAGAGGAAACCAGTGTGACAACCCCATGGAATGATGAAAATCCATCCTAAGGCCCCTCTCTATTCTCTTTCATTGAAGTTGTTAAAAGGAAACATAACAGCCTGGAAGGCCCTCACATTTAAAAGGTATTGTGGTCATACCACAGAGGTAATAGCTTGATGCCTTGTGCTGCCAGCTGGGTTACAGACATAACCCACAGTGTCTGGATTTCAGTGTACAAGATAGGTACTCTATTCAACCACTGCCCCTGCCTTTAGGGGAAACGATAGCAAGGAGATGCTTTTTTGTGTGTGACTTTGCGTACTTTGTGGAAGCCCAGGTAGAAAAGGGCAGTTATGTTTGCCTTCTGGGAGAAGATTAAAAATAGGATTTTTAGAATCCTGGAACCAATTTCTCTGAAGGAGGGGAGAGTATTTTTGAGCCAGTGATGCTCTTGAGTGCATATCTTTATCACAGATACCTCAAAGCTGTCATGCTACAGGGCAGAGTGAAAATAGTGTCAACAAAAAAATAAAATGAGAAATTACTCTTCCATCAACCCATCCCCTGAAGTCATAGATGGTGTTGATTGTGTCTTATCTTAGCAGCATATACTAGGGAGGTAAATTGCAGTAACAATAGGAGACAGCATATCTGATTTGATTGAGAAACACAGTTTAAAAAACTACTGTATCACATTCATTTGGATTAAGTATTTGAAAACTCTGAGTGGTGAGATGACCTTTTAGTTGATTAATCCCAAACTGGAAATTATTTTTTTGTGTTAGAGAAGCAGCAGACTCAAAAAAAAAGAAAAAATTGCCAGTCAGAATGCAGTATTTTTTTAGGAGCTTGTCTTATTGGTACCAGAAGAAGGAAAAATAAACAAAAAGAAATTGTTGAGAGACCCCATTTTGCTGCTGTTTTTAGAGCCAAATGCAGTCCCGATGGCAAAAGATGGCTGGGCTCATGGTGGGGCTTCACCTGCCATAGTGCCTGACTGTGGCGAGGGAGAACTCCCTGCTTCCCAGACACTGCACCTCAGCACAACTTCTCCTTGGGGTCCCTGCTCCGGCACTGGGGACTGGGACCGAGGCACTGTCTGCTCCAGGGAAGGAGTGGGAGGCCACTTCTAATGAGGGCCAGACTTGTCACCTTGCAACATTTGACAGGATTGCACCTGCTTATTAACGTGGTGCCATGATAGAACAGTTTGTTCCCTGTGTCTGTTAAGAGGATTTTCCTGTTTTACAGTGTCAAAATCCTGCATAATTTCTGCCTAATTTTCATGGAGGCATAATCAGACTTTTTACTTGGCTCCATCCCCGAAGACAGTTCTCTGTTGGTGTTCTCTTAAAATAAACTAGTTCCTTAATGAAACCTCCTGTAATGAATGCACTGTCACTGTAATTTTGTTTATGAAAAAATATGAAAGACATCAAGGGAACTACAGTATACATGTAATGTTATTATAAGAGGGCTTTCTGCCAACACTGGAAACCGCAGTTCAGCTCTTTGTGAAGATGTAATATGTTTGTGTGCAATAGAATTACAGTTCAGTTTATGTTTCTTGGAAACTTAATACTTACATTCATTTTATAATGTCTCAGATCTCCTTATACATAAGTTGAAATAGATCTGTGATGCTGACATAATGGAAGATGCTGTCTCTACATGTTATTTTGGTTTGGGTTTCTTTATTGTCTTTTGGCTGTTAGGGTTGTATTAACCATTAGTTATATTTTACTGTCTTATTTTACAGGCTGAGCATTAACTTGATTCTAAATAAGGGGATCTAAATAAGAAATGTTTAGATTAGCTGAATTATATTGTGATCTTATAAAGTTTCTAAGAGCATTCTGGTGTATATCAATGATAATAAAGCTGAGTAGTGCTTACACTGAGCTACCGTGGAACTAAGAGTAAAGCAAAATGAAAATGAGGGATAAAAATTAAAAGAACAGCTTGACTGAGGAAAAGCCATATATAGTTTATAGGCTCGTTCTGCTGCCTTCTCTAGGGTAAAACTTGTGCTTGATTTCTGTAAACTTTTTCCTTAGTAATGATTAGGGAATTAGGTGCTTGTTTTACTGGTATCTCAAAAAAGATTCAGTTGGTCATAGGTTAAAAGATATCTTGCTATCATTTTAACCAAATATCTGCGATGAGATCTGCATAAATAATTTACTGAAATTTATATACTGACTGTATTATGCAATAATAATAAAAAAAAAGAAAATAAAAAGGTCTGATTTTTAGATCTGACTTTTTTTCTTTTCCTGCAAAAGTCAGGAATTGGCATCTTTTGAAAAGCTCCTTATGGAAAAGCTTTCCAGTGATAGAATTTGTCTAGCTTTGAAGTGTCATTTGGAAATTAAACATGAAGATGCTTTATTTGGAAAACAGAACAATCTTTCAGGGTGAAAAAAAAAACAGTTTCTGTGTTTGGAGGCATGAATCACAAAATTCAATGAAGTCCATGGATATTGACAAACTCGATTATCATGTGGGCTCTTTGCTTTTTTTTCTGTTATGTCTTTGAAGTTGCCAGCGTGTACTGGGGTCCCCATGACAGAGCAGTTTTGATTCAGCTGTCACTGATCATACCTGAGTGAGAAGCAGAAGGCACTTCCGTTTCTCTGCCTTTTTTCTCCAGGATGGTGTATGCTGGAGACAGATCATGTCAGCTGAGTGTATTAAAGTCACTGGAAGTCTTTCCATCGATTTCAGTGGGTTTGAGATAGTACTTTAAGGAAGGATTAATACCAGTGCCTCTACTCCTCCTTGCCTAGCCTTTGAGTACAGGGAGAGAAGCTGAGATAGGTTTTGGGGAAGAAGCTTTGGGTGAAAAGGGCTCTTTGTTTTTCTCAGTCAGGTTGTAGGAGTAAGGTAGAAAAAAAAAAAAAAAAAAAAGAATTCTGCTATTTTCTTCCATAGTTTCGGTACCATACACTTGAGGGAATGGCCCTGGACCCCAGTGATAACCTTAGCTCTCCCTACTACTGCTGTGCAGTTGTGTGTAACCTCTCCATAACCCAGAACAGACTGCTCTTCTCAGCATCAGGGTGCACCAGCCCTGAGGGTGAGATAATAAAATTGCAACATGAAGGGCAAAAGAATGTACATAGTGCTTTCAGAACTGAAAGCGGCATAGCCCACAAACAGCTGAAAGGAGAGAAGACTACAAGGCTCAGGTCCTCACAGTAATGTCTGGGGTGAGGACAGCTGGGGCTACTGTTGGGAAATGCTCTATGTAGGGGGTCCAAGACCTTAATTTAACACAGGATCAGAGCTGCTGTAACCTCAACATAAAGCTTGTGCTGGACCCTGTAAGTCTTGGCAGTCACCCTGCTGATGCCTCTAAAGCGCAGTAGGACCAAACCCTCCTACAGTGTGTCTTTATACAAGCAGTGGCTGGGAAGTCAGTGAAACTACTCACTGAGTGCTGATTACTTACATGAATAAAAGGTTACTTGATCAAGGCTGTAATTGTCATGCAAGTGGTTTACAATATGGACAATGTTATCCTCCTGGTTTTGGACACGGTATTTTTAGTAGCTTTTGGCAGAAACTTCGGTTTAGGAGCCAACACTGAGGCTCACTGAAGAGTTGGATTAGCATTGCCTGTTTATATTTGAAGGCACCTCTGGTCATTTCCTCCTCATGCAGACAAGATTTGTGGTTTCCATATGCATCTAGTATTTGCATCAGTGAGTTTCTTTATCACTGTCAATTATTAACACTTTATATGGAGAAAAACAAACAGAATTTTTTTAAAGAACCATTAAAAGTGCCAAGTGGAGAAGGGACCAGAAGGTTGCATGTGATGCATTGTTCTGGCTGATTACTATTTAACAAGAACTGAATTTGTACAGTTAAATGAGATTCAGAACATGTTTTATTGTGCACATAATCCTATGTCAGAGGAAATTTGTTAACTTTTCTACTGTTAAAGCATTTCAAGTGTATGGAACTGCTAACTTTTTAGTATAGAGAGTCATAGAGGAGTACAGATGAATTGGTATTTTGAAATGTGGTGTCAGAAATATATTTCTGTACATGTAGTTACCTGGTATGAGATTAAAGATATTCAGAATTGTTAATAAGGAAGATACTGATATTAAAGCTAAAAATCACCAAACATGACTTTTTAGTAATAAAAACACCAAGGAGAAAATGAAAATGAAATACAAGCACAATAAACTGGCACATTGTACTGTTAGTTTATTAATTTTGATCTCTGTAGCATATGGTAGTTTCATGCAGCTAGGGGCTATGGCCACCTGTTAATACTCCAGAGTACAAAAGAAGAAAGGATTTGGTTGTTCACTGATGAAAAACACAGTGACTTCCATATTCTGATTAAAAGCAATTTTCTTTTTTTAATACCTAGTGTGTAATTTTTTCAGTATAAGTAGCTTTCTAAAATGAAAACAATGCTGCAGATTTTATGGTAGTTTATTTAGAGGAAATCCGAGTTGTTTTTCCCAAAACACCTATCAAGGCTTTAGAGATTTTACATCAAAGAACTAGCTAGCAGCAATGCTTTCCTATCAAAGGAAAATGTACCAGGATTTTTTTGCTGCTTTCTAATAAAAAATAATTTAATAAAGAAAATATATTGCTCGCAGTATGTCTTCTAATACAAGATACCAAGGTAGTGGTGTGCATAACCATAGTGTTACTTTAGAAGTGGTTTGGAGGTTTCAGGAAAACCCGCTTCTGGTGCTCATCCAGAGAAAGGCATCAAGCCATGTCTTCCCAGCTGGCTTGTGGGTGGCTGGCAGGGAGGCAGTGCCTGGCCCACGGCAGGTGGGTCCCTGCCAGTGGCACGGGCTGGCTGGTACTGCTCAGCAATGGAGGCAACAGGCTTTTTCTCTGTGGCTGGTAGCAAAACACCGTCTTGGAATGGCAGCTGCACCTCCACATGCACTCCTTGACTTCCCCAAAGGAGATGGGTCTGGTTTGCATCAGGTGAAGTATATAAGGTGTAAAGCTGTGGCTGTCATATGTCATCCGTGGGGTAGGAAGGAATTTCCCACTTACTGTATTTCCTCTCTCATTGTGTTTTAGAGAAGTTTTGAAAGACATATGGACCCACTGGAGCCAGTTGGTGTTTATTCATCGGTCATTCTGCACTTTGAAAAGAAGCATTTGTCAGAAAATCCATGCATTTGTAGTATCAGATGGTGTGTTCTTGTAACTTTGAACATGGAAATCCTAGGGAGTCTGGAAGGGTGGCTTTTTTAGACCCACGTCCCAAACTCAGGTGCAAGAAGCATACTCAGCAGTGCTGTAAAATGGTGTGCAGGGAAGGTGGGTGAGAGTAGAGCTGTCCTCTCCCCAAACAGCTGGAGAAGCAACTGAAGTGAGCAGCTCCATGCATCTCACTTGGTGGAGGTATCCCAGGGGTTCAGGGATCTTGACTGATTGCTTGACACTACTGGGGTTTATGAGTAACAGGTGGTACTTTAAAAGTTTGCTTCCTATTTAGAGTTAATTAAAACTTTGCAGCTGGAGCTCTTTCAGCCTACAGCTTTGAGATGTTTATTTGTCGAGACCACAGGGCTGGCACTCAAACTAGACCTGAGAGTGAATCAGAAGTGTTCTCCTGTAGTCATTATACTTTTAAAACAGACTGGATAGCTTTATCTTTTATGGTGGCAGATGTGAAACATACTTTAATTTTGTGTGCTGAATTATTCAGATCACTGTGGACATGTCTGTGTATTATTCATCTACAGTTGACACCCTCTTTTCTCTTCCCTTTCCCTTTTTTGATTTTTTTTTAAAAGTAGGATTTCTTGTGGGTTATTTCCTGAACTGGGGAGGTTTAGGACACATTACTTTTCATTTCTATTCAGCTTCAATCGAGAGAAGGGAAGAATTAGTATTCCTTACAGTATGGTCTCTTGTCCACTGTAAATTAAATTGCAACCATCAACTCATTTTGCACAGGCAACTGAACAGCAGTCCTACATTATTATATTAGCAGAAACAGTATTTTCATGATACATTTGAGCATAAATAGGTAGATATTGCTCAGTATGTGCAGCTGGTTGCTTGGAAAAGAGTCTGACTTGTACTTACAGAAACCTGAACTTTTACCAGTGCTAACTGTGATAACTGAAATCTGACTGAAATTATAGGTCATTTTCATAGGGTACTGGTGTTAGAGCTTCAGCTAAGTGTTAAGTTTTGGGTGGACTGATCATAACGGATTATTAAGGTGACAGTAGCATACTGAAGGCAAGAGATGCTGCAAAGGTTTTAGAGACAGATGCCCCCAAGACCACAGTAGCAGGGTGAGGATGGGCTACCTGTCCATGTACCTGTCCTCTCCAACAAAAGTGCTTGTCCCCTAGATTAAGCCCATCATAACAGAAGCATCTTTTCTTTCCTCTGACCTGTTCTGTACTTGGTGGGGGAAAGGTGTGGTTTCCATTTAAAAACAGGAAGGCATTTAAGCCTCTCACTTCTCGTTATATAATCTCATACGTGCTCAGCCTACAGTCTTGATTTTTAAAATGCAATATGCCTGAGTGTGTTCATGCTTTTGTAAAAAATGTTTCAATTTCCAGCTAGGGGAAGTCTATTCTAAGACATTTTATGGTGTTTCCATTAGTTAGTTCTGAGACAGAAAAATACTGCAAGTGGTATATGCAATGTATAAATATATAGCATAAATACTGGAAATAATTACCAAACACTGCAGGCACCACTTCTTGAGCCAGACCAGAAACTTTTTGTAACACAGCATTGTCTGTTTGACAATTATCAGTGGAAAATAATTTGAAAACAATCTCTGTGAGCAGTAGGCACCATCATGACATGGGGAGATCTCCAAAGTGTGCCCTACCTGTACTCAGAGGGGGATGTCCCAGAGTGCCTGGGGCTCGGGGCTGCATCAGGGCTGGGCTGGAGTGCTCTCCAGCTTCCTTGTTATCAAGGACCGTCTAAGCTAGAGGTACTGTGCCTTAAATGACATCTTTGCTTTGCTCAGGTAAAAAGATCACAAAGAAAACAAGCAAAAAATTCCTCGTTATATATCTGCTGGTCAATAATTCCCTATTTCCACTGTTTCAACTGATAAACCCTGTTCACTTCTCTGTGCTCTTCAATGATTTTTCTCAACATCTGTGGCTGAGTTTAAAGCACTCTTGCTGAGTAGTGGGTGTTTGTCAGGTCCTGCAGTCCTGGTGGTGTGTGAGCACCCTGTGCATTCAGGTTTTTCCAATGGCAGCCGATGCAGAAGAGTAGTGCAGGCCACTGGCTTCCCTGGGGGCTGGGGACCAGGGCTGTGGTGTGGTGGCAAGACATGTGTCCCTCCCCTCTGCCATGAAAGTTCTGCTTAGTTGCTTTCAAACATATTTTCTTTTTATTCCCCCAACATAAAGACTCCCGGTCTACTTTTTTTTTTCTTTTACCCTTAGCATGCAAATTGTTTCATATCTCTACTCATCTTTCCCTCTCGTCTGTGCTTTTTTTACGAGGGAGTCACAGAATCACAGATGGTTTGGGTCAGAAGGGACCTTTAAAGATCATCTGGTCCAACCCCCCTGCCATGGGCAGGGACACCTTCCACTAGACCAGGTTGCTCAAAGCCCCGTCCAACCTGGCCTTGAACACCTCCAGGGAGGGGGCAGCCACAGCTTCTCCACTCTTCCAGTGTCTCACCACTACTCTCATTGTAAAAATTTCTTCTTGTCTAATCTAAACCTGTCTACCCTCTTTCAGATTAAAAGCATTGACCCTTGTCCTGTCAGTACAGGCCATGGTAAAAAGTCTCATGCTGTCATTGAGTGAAGGGTTTATTCCGTAATACAAAATGTCCTTCTCATTAGCACTCAGATTTTTATCCTCACCTCCACTGAGGAGGGACAGCAAGCATGGGGGGAGGAACACAAGTGCAGTCTGTCTTTTGAAATGGATTCTTTGGAGAAAAGAGGAGAAATTTTTAAGAGAGGTCTTGGACCTCTTTTAAGGGCAGCATGAGAAGCAAGACAGCAAGTTATAGGTGTGCCTATGGGTTGTTTGGGTATGCCCATGCAGGAGTTGCACTGGATGGTCTGGCTTGTTAAATGCTGATTCAGATTTATTGGCATCTTTACAAGTACACTTTTGAGGTGAAGCATCCCCTTGTGAGTTCTGTTCCTGTCATCAGGTATGTGACTAACTGAGAGCTCGTTCCAAAGTCTTAGTATTTCAACTTGTGAAAAATCCTAGTGTTTTCCATTCATAACTTTTTGCCTTTATTTCCCTTCCTGTTACAAACCTGTGCATGTGTTGCTTTTGTGTCAGTTATGTTTCTTTTCCAAAAGTGCCTAGCAAATATGTGGACCAATAACAATCAATTTATCCCACATTTATTCAGTGTTCAGAGTATAAAGCGGGAAAGGTCATGTAAAACTCAGTGCTGTGCTGCAGGTAATTTCCCAGGAACTCTGATTCTGAGCCTTACAGCTTGAACCATGTGATATACTCATATATTCAAAATTAATAAACCCATTTATAACACTCACGTTCCTGGTGTAGACTAAATATTATTTTAATAATATGGTGAATTAAATGTGAATAATTATAAGAATGATTTGTGTTAATCATAGAAGGTTCATGAATAGAAAGAAGCAAAGTTGTCAACTAATTCACTGCAAGTTAGTTGCCTTGCTTTACCACTATTTAAGTTCAAGGCTTTGAGTAAGTAGTTATGGGTTGCTTCACAACATGGTGAATTACAGCTCTGACATGACTGGGACACCTGAGCCACAGCACATGACAGAAGTTCATCATCTGATAGTGCAAGCTCCAGTGTGCTTCCTCCTCTCCAAATGAATCTTTGCCTGATTACTGTAATTCACAGCAGGTACTTGTAACAAATGCCAGCAACCTTCCAATTACATGATTGGAAGAAGAGAGAAGACTTTTACAATGCATGGCTCTTGGTGGTTTGGAAAAAAATGTCACTTTTTTTTATTTCCAGTTTACAATTGGTTAGATAATGAAGATGAGCTCTGTCTTCATTGTTACTTAATTAGGTGTGACCAGGGGAACATTATTTTCTCAGAATCTTATTTCTTGTTTCTTTTACTGTTACTTTGTATTTGCTTACTTTTGGTTTATGTATGATCTTGCATATTCTTGACCAGAAGTTGGTGGTTTAACTTTTGGTGTGTCTCTGATAAGCCTCTCCCATTCATGGGAAGGGACCCCAGTAAAGGGTCTTTCCCTTCAGTTAAAACCCTTATCTCAGCAGCTTGCCCTTACAGTTTTCTAGAGGTAACTTATTTGACCCATCTAGCATTTTTTTCAGAATACCAGCAAAATCATTGGAGCTCTTTTCTAGACACTGAGGAAGTCACTGGTTTTCTGTGACACTGGTCCTGTCAACTTTATTAATGATAATGTAGATTCATTTGCACGATGTCATCTGTGTGCCTAGGCACACAATAAAAGTTCCCGTTCCGAAGACAAGCTAGTCCAGTCCTTGTGGCAAAGTATTGCCTCAAATCAGACTGACTTTTGGAGCCCATATTTTTTTTATTATTTATTTTATGATGCATTATAATTAAATGTTTCAGGTTTATCTGTAGAACTTCTGACTAGTTTTGTTTGTCCTAAGTCCATTACAACTTTGTTGCACCCAACTTGCAAATAGAATCCTCATCAGTTTGCTAGGCTCAAAATGTTGCTATGGGTGGAATGAACAGAGCTTTTGGGCTAAACCTAGGTTGTTAGTCTAATTAAAATCTTGGCAGTCTAATTGAAGAATTCTTCATCCATTTACAATGCTACTGACACTTAATGATCATATTATATGCAGTTAGTAAGTATACTCCAATTTTCTAGTATCTACCATTTTCTCTGGTGTTAGCTTACCTTTCTGCTACCTCTCTGCATCTCAGGATGGAAGGTTTCAGCCTGGGGAGGGGGAATTCATGGAGTCATTCACAGCATCACAGAATCAGCTAGGATAGAAGGGACCTGGAAGATAATCTAGTCCAACCATTAACCTAGCACTGACAGTTCCCAACAACACCAGATCCCTCAGCGCTGTGTTGACCCGACTCTTAAACACCTCCAGGGATGGGGACTCCACCACCTCCCTGGGCAGCCCATTCCAACACCTAACAACCCCTTCTGGAAAGAAATATTTCCTAACATCGAGTCTAAACCTTACCTGGGGCAACTTGAGGCCATTCCCTCTTGTCCTGTCGCTTATTACTTGGTTAAAGAGACTCATCCCCAACTCTCTGCAACCTCCTTTCAGGTCGCTGTAGAGGGCGATGAGGTCTCCCCTCAGCCTCCTCTTCTCCAGACTAAACACCCCCAGTTCCCTCAGCCGCTCCCCGTACGACCTGTGCTCCAGACCCTGCACCAGCTCCGTTGCCCTTCTCTGGACACGCTCGAGTCATTCAATGTCCTTTTTGGAGTGAGGGGCCCAAAACTGAACACAGGAATCGAGGGGCGGCCTCAGCAGTGCCGAGTACAGGGGTCAGATCCCTTCCCTGTCCCTGCTGGCCACGCTATTGCTGACACAAGCCAGGATGCCATTGGCCTTCTTGGCCCCCTGGGCACACTGCTGGCTCCTGTTCAGCCGGCTGTCAATCAACACCCCCAGGTCCCTCTCTGACTGGCAGCTCTCCAGCCACTCCTCCCCAAGCCTGTAGCGCTGCTGGGGGTTGTTGTGGCCCAAGGGCAGCCCCCGGCATTTGGCCTTATTGAAACTCCTCCAGTTGGCCTCAGCCCATGGCTCCAGCCTGTCCAGGTCTCTCTGCAGAGCCTCCCTACCCTCGAGCAGATCAACACTCCCACCCAACCTGGGGTCATCTGCAAACTGACTGAGGGTGCACTCGATCCCCTCGTCTAGATCATCAATAAAGATGTTAAACAGGAGTGGCCCCAACGCCGAGCCCTGGGGGACACCACTCGTGACCGGCTGCCAACTGGATTTAACTCCATTCACCACAACTCTCTGGGCCCGTCCATCCAGACATTTTTTTACCCAGCAAAGCGTGTGCCCATCCAAGCCTCGAGCCAGTTTCACCAGGAGAATGCTGTGGGAAATGGTGTCAAAGGCCTTACTGAAGTCAAGGTAAATGACATCCACAGCCTTTCCCTCATCCAATAAGCAGGTCGCCCTGTCACAGAAGGAGATCAGGTTTGTGAAGCAGGACCTGCCTTTCATAAACCCCTGCTGACTGGGCCTGAGCATCTGGTTGTCCTGCATGTGCTGTGTGATGGTACTCAGGATGAGCTGCTCCATCAGTTTGCCAGGTACCAAAGTCAAGCTGTCAGGCCTGTAATTTCCCAGATCATCTTTCCAACCCTTCTTTTACATGGGCATCACATCGGCCAGTTTCCAATCTGTCAGGACCTCTCTGGTCAGCCAGGACTGCTGGTAAATGATAGAAAGCAGCTTGGGGAGCACCCCAGCCAGCTCCTTCAGCACCCTCGGGTGTATCCCATCTGGTCCCATAGACTTGTGTGTGTCTGTGTGATGCAGCAGGTCACTGACTATCTCCTCCTGGATTGCAGGGGGGTCGTTCTTCAGTCTCTGTCTTCTGGCTGAGGAGGCTGGATTCCCTCAGTACAACGCGTCTTGTTATTAAAGACTGAGGCAAAGAAGGCATTAAGCACCTCAGCCTTCTCCTCATCACTTGTTACCATGTTTC
>NW_020799091.1:88794066-88868771 GCF_003259725.1 Athene cunicularia | reverse complement strand
TGTGTATAAGAGACAGTGACGAAGCAGGGGGGTCTCCCTTTTTTCACTACCTCCGCATCCAGTCAAAGACACAGTTTACATTTGGTAGAAGGTTTGATGGGCTTTGGCATGTGTGCTCATATTGTTATCCAGAACACTTTTTTTAATGATTATTTTTTATTTTTTAGACATTTTATTTCTATTATATGTTATAGAAACTATACAGTTTTTATTCTCTCTGGAGCTTGGAGGAATCTTTGAACTCTCAGTTAATAAAAAGTCCTGCTCAAATAGAGGCACCTCTGTTAAAAACTGCCCCCAAAAATATTTTTTTCAGAGTTCTGGATTGTCTTGTCCTGTTTGTCTCAAGGATGTGACTCTTTCATGGAAGTTTTTATACTACATTTGAATGAATAGACTGCTATTTGTATATAAGAGGATGTATTTTTGGCAGTGCTTTACTTTTTGAGAGAATTATTTTTAAAAGATGCTTTTAAGACACTGAAGGTTTACAGCTGTTTTCTAAGAATTTTGTTTTGAAAAGAAATTGTTAGGATAGACTTCTTGCTGAATGGATCAGGCAAGTGAAATCAAGTTTAACGCATGACAACCTCAGTCTCTTCTGAACTTGAAACTTAGGATATTTTTGGTGGAGCCTATAAATCTTTACCTCACAATGGCAGGCTATTTATTTTTAAATAGTGGAGGTGAGGCTGAAGGAGAAAGGGGTTTAAGGACATAGAAAGAAGTAATCTATCAGGGCATATCCACAAGTGGAGAAAGGCACACAAAATGTGTTTTTTACAGTGAACTAATAGCTTAATCCTCATCTGACACTTTTTATTGAGCCCCAAAAGTGCCCCTGTGTAAGATAACACCATCTTCTGTGTTAAGGCAGAAGAGTTTCTTCATGCTAGGGTGCCCACATGAGGAGTCTGTCCAAAGTCATTACTGAGCAGTAAATTCAAATGCAGCCTTGCATAGTCCCCCATGTAGGCAACTACCAAGATAACTGGAACAGACTATGAGATTCACATGGAAGATTAGTACATAGATGTCATCTGTGCTGCCATGAGAATATTTTAATGATATCCATGCATATGAAAACAGCATTGAAGGGATTTGAGATTGCTGCTGGCAAGAGCTTAGCACAAGAGCATACATTGCAATTAATATCTTTCAAGCAATTTTGTGTGTTTATAACATATCCTGTCATCAAATCATGGATAGTAATCTGGTTGTAATGCCTTGGGGGGGGCCATCAATGAAATTCTCTGAACTATGTTGAGCTCTGAGGCCTAAAGTCAAGGGACGGGCGAAGTATTCCTGTAGTAATGCCATCATGCCTTCTTAATGTTTTCTTCTGTAGCAAGAGATTAGCTATTGTGCAATTATTGATAAAGTTGATTATGTTAAGAGATATTTAATGAGCAAGGATTAGATGCAGACAATTCAAAGATTGATAGATTAGCAGTTTCCCTAGAAAAGAAATTAAGAACTGTCACCATAAGGAGAACATACAATGGTTCATCACTTGCATTATCCATCACTGAATTGTGACTAGGCTGATGGCTGTGCATTAAGAAGCTCCAAGCTGGTTTATGCAGTTTGTTGACTAGGAAGGAGACACATTTTTTTTCTTAGTAGAATAAGCACTGGAGTAATTCTGTGTACTGTAGCTATGTAGAAGACTTCAGGGGTCTTCAGCTTTCTCTTATTTCTAGGTACATGTAAACTAAAGTACCTAGAAGCCCATTCCAGCACCAGGTATAGCAATTACCCTACTTCTGTCAAACTCCATTTTGCAATGAGTCCTGGATATTTACAGTTTCCTCCCACATTATATGTATATATAACTACTCTAAAATGATACTATAGTTGTGTATGTTTGCATGTGTGTATATATTTGTATTTGCATATATGTATACATACACCCACATACATATATTTGGTTCAGTGTGGATTTTTTAATCGATCTTTAGGTATGGTTATTTCCTTCTGCTTTCTCCCATTCTCTCTGCTCCTAGTGAAGCTCTTAAGTGAAAAGAAAGACACACAATCTTTAAGTAAAATATTTTATTATTTCAGTTCCTCTGGTGATGGATGTTGGAAATGCAATTAACCTCTTTTTCTCCCATGCCATGAATTGAATTTCAGAGAGATGTATAGGTATATGAGGCATGTTTTGGGACTTCAGACATCTCCATTTCTCTGTATGTTTGCAGGTAGGAAGAAAGGAGAAGAAATGTAAGTGTTATGTTAATAAACAATATATTTTGATATAATGACTGCATAATTAGCAAATATTTCTGAAGTAGTATCAGTGGAAACAACCAATGAAACTTGAGAATTGGGAAGCAAAGTCTGGTATCTTTTTTCAATCCATGAATTCTCTAAAGTGAAGAACAGATTTTTAATCCCTTGCAAGATTGGAAATGATAAATTAAAGATTCCTCTTATCTTATATATTAACTGTTAGTATTTGTCTTTTCTTGTGAATGTACAGGTATGAACCCAATATTCAAAATCAATTACAGTTTTGTCAACACTGCATCATGTAGTGATGACTATATTGTTATGCTTTATAGAATTGGATCTTTTTTCTTGTAAAACTATGGAAAAGAGAAACTAATTTTGTAACTTTTTTTTTTTTTTTAACAGACAGTTATATTTTCTTGCTCGTTTTGTCATCAGTGGTTGTCACTTATTAATACATCCAGTTGCTTGACTTGAAACAGGAAAATCTCTTATACCAGGAAAAAAATCCAGAAAGTAAAAACCCTACAGAAGCCTTCTATTGATAGTTATAAAAATTACATACTGTTTTCCCTCTCACAACTGAAATGAAAGGCTGGCTCCAGAGTGAGGCTTTGAATGCTGATCTTCAGCTGTGAGCATTTTCCCAGCTAAATTATAAACCCTTGAAAGCAGGATATGTAGTATAAAGGTGGAAAGCTCTTTAATTTTTTGCCATGCAAACACCACTGTACTAAAACATGCAGCACTATTAAATTCAGAGGTGGCTGTAACTACAAAAGATGAGAATACCAGTGATTTAACCTGTGTTACACTATTCCCATCAAAGCTTACCAGCAGCATTTTGCCTGAGAGGCACTGGAGCAGAGAAAATAAAGAAATTACTGCATCTCTGGGGGTGAAAAGAGCTGGTATGACATTGTCTACAGAGTGTTGCTTGGTTCTTGAAGTGGGGTACAGGTAGGTGATGTGTCTAATCATTTTGCCTTTAAGAAATGATTGAGCATCTGAGACGAGTGTCTGAGGAGACCTGTTGCCTGCACTGTTTCTGCAGGTGCTGTGGAGCAGGTTGGAGTGAAGTCTGAGCTCCCAGGGTAGCTGGGTGACATGAACCTTTGGCATCCACAACATCCAGTAGCAGAGCCCTGTAATTTAGCTACATGTAGTGTGAAGAGGTACTTCTTTTTCCTTGTTTTGAACCAGCCACCTACTGATTTCCTTTCATTTTTTGTCTCTTTGTATCCAGCTCTTGTGCTAAGAGAGACTGAAAAATTGTTCTCTGTTCATTTTCTATAAAGACTCATGATTTAGTACACCTCTGTTATGTTCAGCTGCAGTCCTTCCCTTTCCAGGTAACTTCAGTTCATACAAAATGTCCTGCTGGGTCAGACCAATGGTGCATCGAGCCCAGGATTATTTCTCCAGCAAATGTCATCAGGAGATTTTACTCAGGAAGAGCACATGAGCCTGGACACTTTCTGTGGTCCATTTTCTAATCTTCCCCCAGCATCTGCAATTACTGTATTGAAAATGCTAGAGGTTACATTCTGGCCCTCTGTCTTTTAGTATCTGTTTATAGACCTGCTGTCTATAAGTTTATCTAATCTTATTTTAAACCAGCTGATAAACATCTCCTGCCATAACCTCCTTGAGTGGCAGAGTCCAGAAGCTTGTAGCCCACTGGCTGAAGAAATATTGTCTTTTATACCAATCGGGCATTACATACCCATAGTTGCGTTGCAATATTTGGTAAATAATTTCTTATGCAGCTTGTTCACCCCCTCTGTGCTTTTCAAGCCTCAGTTTTATCTGTCCTTCTCCCCTGAGCCTTCTCCTCTACAAACTGAAGCATGCCAGCTCTTTGAGTCTGTTCATAAGGCAGCAGCTCCAGCCCCTTGATTGTTTCCAGATGCTGTTCTCTAACTGTACTGCATCCTCCTGGACAACAGAACTGCACACAGTCCTGCAGGTATGGACGTACCACAGGCTTCTGTAGCAGCAAAGCAAACCCCTCTGATTTGGCTCCCAGCACACGTGGGCATGCCCAGCATTGGGTCAGCTCTTTTTATCCACTCTGCACATGGAGCTGATGATACTGGAGAACTGTCAGTGATGACACCAGGACCTCTTGCTGGACTTGTACTTGCCGATTTGGGCCTCATCCCTTTTCTTGCATGGTTTAGGTGATTAGTCCCTTGATATGTAATGCTGTGCTTCCTCCTTGGTTGTGTGCATACCTCGGGCAATCTCTTCCTCCTTGTCAGGTTCAGAGGATCTAACAAGCATGCTCGTTCACATTCTCCTCACTTTACCTTGAAGACTCTTCTTTAGTCAGTCTTTATATGGAGGCCATTTCTCCCTACCTTTCAATCATTTCTGTTGTCCTTACTTTTCTTGCTATATCTTTTTAGTGATAGGGGAAGTAGAACAGCCCACAGTACTCAAAGTATGAACATCTGAAGACTTTAAATAATACCATAATGATTTTTTGTATGGTGCTCTCTATTTCTGTCAGAGTAATGGCCAGCATTTGATTTGCTTTTTGACAGCTTTGAAGATAGAATTGATATTTTCATAGACCTTTTATAACTCCAAGATCTCTTTCTTGAGTGGTAATAACTAGTTCAGAGCCTGTGCTGAGTACGTAAAGTTGAGATTTCTTTTTCTCCACATAGTCTTGATATTGAATTTCATCTGTCTTTTTTATCGCCTACTTGACACTCTGAGACTCTTCTGCATCTATCTGCAGCCAACTTTCATTTTTATTTCACTGAATACCTTAGCACTATTAGAAAACTCAAAAGTTGCCTTATTTTGTAATGATATAAAAGCACCTTATATGTTGACCAGCCCTGACACTGATCTATGAAACTTGTCTGGTGACATACACGTTTGAAAAAGCTGAATGATTTGGTCATTTCTTCCCTTTTGCCTTTTAATGATTTGTTTGCTTATGAAAGAAGGTGGCTCTCTCATCCCATGACATCTTTGTTTCTTTAAAGTCTTTAAATAAGAGGTCTTTAATATACAATCTAGGTTTCTCTTGACTGTGTGCTCACTGACTCCTTCAAAGAACCCTGCCAGATATATGAAGCGTGGTTTCCCTCTGTAAAATCCATTACCCCACTACTTCATATCTGTGTCTGTTAATTCTATTCTCATTATAATTTCTGAAAATTAGACTGGTACCATGATCATACTGTTTTTTAGTTCCAGAGGAATTTTTTTTAAAGTGGGCATTGCATTTGGCACCTTTCATCCAGCTGATGTTGAAACAGTTTTACACAGTAGCTGAAGTACTTACTGTGTCTTTTATGTATTTTTGACTTGAAATATGTATCATCATAAAAGCATTTCAAGCTTATTTGTATATTTTTGAATAAAAAATATTTATTCCGATTGTAGTGGTAGACTTAGATGCATCTATATTCTGGTCAAGAATATCCTTAGGAGAAGATCTATACAGGTATATTTATCAAACTGCAGGAAAAAAAAAAAAAAGTCATTGGAATGATCATAGTGACAGAGTAATCTGAAATATTTTTTCTGTTTTTAAAAAAGAAAAAAAGTCATTATTTGTGCTGCACTGGTATGGAATAAATCAGGTGTTTAAACACAGGCCATTTAAATGTTTGACAGTGACTGAAACTGCTGGCTTGGGCTGGTGGTTCACACCTAGGGTCTATGGAAGATCTATGCCTTTCAGGAGAAGTGAGTACAGGACAGGAAAATTACCATGAAGCACCAAAACCAGTATTAGATAAATGAAGTTCAGTGATCTGCAGCTCTCATAAAAAGTCTATAGAGGTCGTGACCAAAACTTTGCTGTCCAAATCCCTGCACTGCTATTGTCCTCTATATGGGACATGTTGCTCTATCTTCCATGGACTGATGTATTTTAGAGAATTTTAAATTTAGCCCACTTTCTCCAATATTAATATATCAACTAGTTTTACTTATGTAACATGCATAATCCATGATTTACTGCATAAAAATAGTTTGAGGTGCATTTTGCTCATATGAAAGTAGGCACTTGAGCTGTATGTAAGAGGATCTATAACAGAAAAGACTGCCAAAAATTTATGTTTTCCGTATTAATAATAAAGCTGCCCTAGTTCTGATCTAAATTACATTTTTAAACTTACATGAAACAGTTTTAGAGGAAGCAGTTGTTTACACACAGCAAACAATCCCTTTGGACTTTTGTCAACCCTCAGGTCTAATCACATAAGCACTCGTATACATATTGCATATGCAGCTAACATGCTCAAAAAAACCCCAACCAACCTGTAATGTAAGGTGCACTGATGAAGTTAAATATTTTAAAACAATTAATACTTGGAATAATTATAGATTTTTTAGGTCTTAGAACTCCTTAGTCGGACCTTCTCCATGTCGACATCGTAATTAGGTGCCATTTGATTGCTGTTGCTTATCAGTAATGATTAAAAATAAATTTAGTACATTTCCCCATCATCTGTTCTTTTTCTTACAAAACATTGCTGAATTCATTGAATTTTACACATCTTATCTCATTGCCATCAGAGTGTATATCTTCACTGGACTATATTTAGTAAGATTAAAATCAGCAGGCAACGTGAAGGTGCACTGTATGGTTCTTCCCTTATAACTTTAAGTCTGTGTTTTCTTTCCTATGTTCAGTTCACAGATTCACAGGTAACTTCAGTTGGCATAGGTTCAGTACAAGACAAATTAGTGAGTAGCTGGCTGTACTGATTTCCCAGTCTTCTAAAAAGTGTATGCCTTCAAGTGGTATGTATGTTGTCTCCAGAAAAGCTACATGAATATTAATGTAATTTATGCAGTGATAATGACTCTTACAAATTTCAGTCTGTAATGTAAGTGACTTGTAGTCCTGAAACCATCACTTTGATCTCCTTTCCTGTACTCTGACTACTAATTTATTAGCCGTGGAGCTATTTTGAAAAGCCTGAAAAATGCACAAGCCACTCTGTACTTATCTCTAATTAAAGTTACCTTTTTAAGATTTATTTTTTTTAGTGAGAGTTTGCCATTCTGTTGTTTTGCTGAACAGGTTGTGTAACTTGCCCAATAAAACCTAATAGATTAGCAAGTAAATTTTTCATTTTCTTCTCTACTAGAAAATGATGCATGCTTTCCACTTAAAGGTCAGGCGCTACCTAAACTACTCAACAAAGCCTGTTATTTAATCAATGAGCTTTAGTTCACCAGTGTAATTCATCAGGAATTGAGTATCACATATTTTGGGTGATAAGAAGATGGAGTGCTTTCTCTGCTTTATGGAAAACATTACAGATAGATAAATAGACAGACAGACATATATGCCAGTCTTTTGAAAGGATACAGAGCATCTGCTGTTACCAAACTGGAAATGAAGTGCACCTCTTGTATTTAACAGTAGATAGAAAAATGATAGGAAGGAGGAAGGACTTTAAATGTATTAAAAAAAAAAAAAAAAAAAAAAAAAAAGACTTCTTTCTCAGGTTTTGAGTTAGGGTTTTTTTTCTGTTATGTTAGAATTACTAATTAAACATTGCACTAAGGAGATATACTAGCAGATCTTTGGTGTCACTGATCTAATCACATTAAAATGTTATGAGCACTCTGCATATTAAATGTCTAATCTCCTGAATCTTGTAATGCTGTGGATCCTGTGTATTTGAATTTACCTGAGATTGGACAAATTTCTTTTGGGCCTAATGGATAATTTGGTTTTAAAACATGTGCTTCTAACCCTGCCAGAATACAAGAGAGAAAAATATAAATATTATCAAGTTTAGGAAGGAGTTTCCCAATTGAATCAGATTCTGTCACAGTACAAAAATCCTGAGCACTTTTTCAAAAATTATATTTCTACAAATACCTCTTTTTAGTGGAAAAATGTCCCTTATTATACTATTATTAAGAATTTATAGGCAGCTATGTGTAAGGCAGTCTCATCCTGGCTTTGCACCCTCCTGGTCAGCATTGGCCAGTTTGACAAGGAATTGGTTTGCAGCACTACTAGCATCCAGCATGTCTTTCATTTTAAGTAGAATTTTCTTTTGGTTTAGTTTCTGTGCATTTATTTTTACATTCCCCTAACACATTTTTGTGTTTAGTGTCCTCTTTTTTAATCATAGTTCACTTGCAGCAGCAGCATTTTGCAATCATCTTGACATTTCTAATGTCAGCTCTGCAGACTTGCATTAACCTCATTTTGCCATCATCTTGATGTGCTAACCTGCATATAGACCCGCACAGAAATATTTTAACATTCATCCTAGTGTGTGCAGTAATGTCTCATTAGACTTGAACTAACAGAATTTTGTCATCATAATTTGCTGTCATAATAACGCAGTCTTCACAGATTTAATATGACAGTATTTTGCCACTGTAACTAAGGCTTTGAGCAATTGTCATCTGGGGGGACTTAGGGTGAAAACAATGTAATTAAAACATAGACACTTAATAGTCCTATACTTTAAGCAGTTTGTCACATATCTACAACAATAATTAATCATGCTAGTGTTTAGCACTTGTTTAGCTTGTAAGCCCACATTTTCTACATGGGAAAGAAAAAAAAAAAAAAAAAGCTGAATGATGAGTGACTGGCAGAACTGGTAATAGAATTTAGGTCTCCAGATTGTGAGTGTATGCCTGTATCCATTGGGCTTCTGTGCTTTCACAGCACAATTAATTTTGTTTGAGATTAATATAAACTTGGAACTGTATGTGACAAATTGTATTAACTAGTCTGTAATTCTTGTTTCAGAGAGTTACAGACATACAAAGGTGAAAGGCATTAGATTTCTTCTACTGCAAGGGTTGAGATAGATCAAATACACTTTGTTACCTTTGGCAGAATTTGTTAAACTTCTCATTACAAGCTTCCACTAACAAAGGTTTGACAACCTCTGTGTATATATGTTTTCATCTATGTAAGTAACTTAGTATTTTCACATTTTTCTCCTAGTATCAAATCTAAGTTGACTTTACTCAAATGATGTCCCTCTCCTTGGCATACGTGAAAAAATAGAGCATTGTCATTTTCAGACACTGAAAGGCAGCAGCTATGTACTCTGTTGCCTTTCCTTTCCAGACTAAACATGTGACGTTTCCTCAGTCTTTTCTTTACAAAAGAAAACTGCCTGTTTGGATATTTGTGATGCTAAGTGGTCTCCTCCTCTCCAGTTTATCTGTGGCTCTCATAAACTGTTGTGTCAAAACTGGACGCAGCTGAAACGTTTAATGGAGCAGAGTCAAGCTAAGGGAGTACCTGATGGGGTGACTGGGATACTGCATAGGCGGCTGGCGCTTAAGTTGTATTTCCCTAAAGAATCTGTGTTTATGTTAGCAGCTAACACATTTGCTATGCAAAATGTCCTTGAGTTGTCTTTGGCAGCGCTGATACAGCTTGCCTGCAGACCTAGGTGAATTCTCATACGTATGGATTGTTGACACTGATTCACAATTGCCTCAGTTCCTTATTGATATTCTTTGCAATCAGCTTGACATTTTTCCTCTGCTCCTTACATATTGTATTTGCTTTTGTTTCTTAAATACTTGCTTCTCTTCTAGACTAAATTTGTTTTTGTTTGCAGTTGTTTGTTTTTAACCAGAAGAACTTATTTTCTTAGTAATGACATGTAGGCACCTAAACAGTGTTTTCAAACATCTTCCAATTATCGTTCACATTTCTCTATTTATTTTCTTTCTCTTTACTGATGAGGGTTTATAATAGTTTTCAACTTTGTGAAATTTGGTCCTCTTAAAAGATGTATAGATGTGAACACACATATGTTACCATCACCAGCACTTGCTTGTGCGTGCACTTGGTTTCTCAGTGATACACACGCATGTGAATGCCTGTGTGTGCATTGGTTAGTATTTCATTGTTTACAATTAAGCAACCACTCATTGTGGAGTCTGGGATCAGTTGCTCGGTAATGCTGATGATGTTGAATACAGACTTCCCTTGAGCAAGTTGCAATGGCTTTCAGAATTGGGTAAATTTCATGTGTTTTGGACCCACCCTGAGAACATAACTGCGCTAAAGGACTTTCTGTTGAACTGAGGGACCTCATGTGCTGTGTCTCACTTCTGGTCTGTGTGCTGAGATTTTTTTCCTGTGGATGTTGAGAAGACGGAGAGAAAAGCGACATGACCTGGATACACAACCAAGGGTTTTTAGATACTCATACACTCTCCAGAGGACAGTCCTCTCTGTGAGTTACATGGAATACTTATGGTGATTGAACTGAGTTACATGCCTAAATCTACACAAAGTAATATTAGTTAATAAGGTGTTCTCCCTTCTGGTCATCTAAGCCTCTCTAGAGAGATTAAGACCAGATATTTTATAGGCATAAATGAGTAATTCTAATTCCTCTTTATTAGTTGGACTCCTACCATGTATGTATCAGTAATTAAAATCTTCTTCCTCTTCCCTTCTTCATACTCTTAATATTAGTTTTTATACAATTTGCTATCCTTTCTTAACACTTTCCTTTTGATGGCTCAGTATAGCTGCTGAGTAGTCTGGTCCACCTGACTGCAGTTAAGACTGATTTCATTTCTGCTGAGGTCAAAGTTTCTGAAAGCTGGAGAATTGACAGGGTTTGAGAATAAAGTTCTGGAAAGCACGAACATTATGCATATGGGAAATGGAGGCAGCAAATACTGCCCTGCTAAATCTGCTTGGGACCTTGCCCCAAAGAGAGTTCCCATAGGTAAAAAGAACATGATTGTTCTTTAGCTGAATCTTTCCAAAACAGTTAATTTTACTGCTTGTTTCCTGAGTGTTACTTGTTGTGTTGAACTAGTGAACCCAGCCTTTCTTTGCGCTAGATGCTCTCCAAAAAAAAGAGTAACCACTATTTCACACCAACTATGGCACGAAGGAGATCGCTGAGAGAGCTTGCTTGGGGAGAAAACAAACACAGTAATGAATTAATATGTGGTTTCATATGCCAGAGCGTGTTTTCAAAGAAAAGTGTTTCATGATGTAGAAATACATTGAATGGAAACTGGTTGTTTCTTAGCCCCTTGCATATGAGAGGGGTTTGCCTTAATCATTATACTGACTGCTAATTTTCTGACTATAAATTTATATTTAGATCTTCCACTCTGGAAGCCAAAACCTACTACTACCTTCAGAATTTACACCAAGTGATTTTTTGCTTTTGGGTCTGCAGATCAAATAAACATATGGAGAAAAAAACCCCAAACCATTGCAACCTGTACTAAAAACCTCCACAATATATTCCTTTTTGAAGTAAAAATAGGCTAAGAAACAAAAGAAAGATGTTCTTCGGTGATTCACATTGGAATTTTTTTTTTTTCTGATTTCACAGGAAAATCAGAAGCTGTCTGTTTACTTCTGTTGTGATAAAGCTGTCAAGGATTTGTTTTTCTTCTCACATGCAAGTGGTTTGGTGTTTGGTTTGTTTTTTTTTTTCATAACAGGAAGTGAATAATAAAAAGACTCAGAACCAATATACCACCAGGGCAAAACCCTGTGCTGTGCATTAGTGCTTAAAAGATTTCCATCCTAGTTCTCCCTTCACATAAGTCCCATAGTCTCTAGAGCTCGGCACTTCTTCCCACAGAGGTAGATGTGATAGATTTGCAAATACTGGCAAGAGCACAGAGACATCTTGTTACGAGCTTAATGGATGAACTGAGCGACGAGCTTGGATTTCCTTTATTTTTTTTAGATCAGATTTGGCAGGGAGTTAAAAACAGGGTGGAATAAAGGTTGAAATGTTTTATGAAATTATAATCAAAACATCATCTGTTTTACGTTTATGCTGTAAGTGCTCTGCCTGATGTTGAGTTGTATTGGCAAACAGCATGTGCCACTGGGATGTTTAAAAAGTCATAAGAGGTTTGTAAATCAGTTCTGTGTGGCATGCTACCTATTTGTTATTTTCCTGTTTTATCTGTTAGCAGGAAAGGAGATGCTGGCTGTGTTAGATGATATAAATGGCAATATGGTGTGCCTTCTTTTGTTAGGGGTTGGTTTGGTGCTTCTATCATAGTAAATTATAGTGAGATGGAAAATGTGTTACTTTGTGGTTGTTGTTAACATGAAGTTCTCGTTTGATTTATTTATGTTGAACTGGGGACCTGTCCTGCCATATAAATTACTCTGGCTGCTGTAATATTTCTTTTCGGTGTCAAAACCATAATTTTCCAGTTGTGTCTCCCCCCCCCCAGCCCCGACAGAGAAGTCTTGAATTTCTCCGTAGCCCTTTAATATGGTATAGGAGAGGAAGAGCTAGAGACCTGAGAACTTGGTCCCCATGTCCAGGCTAAGGTTTGACCTCTATCTTCAAGTCCTAGACTCCTCTCTTGCTGAGACAATAAACTTGGCTGACAAATTTGGATATTGAAATATAATTCTTTTCTAAGGTCACACTGACGTATGCTGCAACCAATCTCCAAAATAAAATGGTCCCTGAACAGTGAGTTTATTGTTGGGCCTTGTTTTCAGATTGCTACAGGCCTCTTCGTCATTTTCTCTAACTCTGCATTACTGTCACGCTCATACCATTAGAAAGGAGAAATTTTCAACTTTTATCAATACTTGTGTTTTGAAAGGACTTCTGAAGTGAGAAAATAGCCTCTGTATCAAGTGTTTGTTAATGGGTGGCTGAAAATCACCCTGTTACTGTGAAGAAGACAATTTTCCTTCATTTAACCCATCAGTAAACTGTGAAAGAGGAAGGCAACATTAAACTACAGCTGCCAGTAATAATTTTTGAAAAAATATAAATTTTTAACCTTCCAAATTGTCTATATTTTCCAACCTCTCTGTGACTTTGAAGCTTGCCCCTTTCCCCTCTTGTAGCACAGACGCTTTAGTCTCAGCATCAAGCAGTGCTGCTTCAGGTTGGAGCCTGCTACTTGCAGCATCTAGAAGTAAGAGGCAGGTGCCCTCTATACCAGTATTCATTGATGTACATTAATTACCTGACATAGATAAGACAGTGAGGCTGACTTGTTCTCTGTTGTTGAAGAGAGGCATTGCTTTTAATGCTGGTGCAGACAAAAAAATTATGATCAAGCAAACCTGGTGTGTCAAAATGATAAACCTGTTCCAGGTTATACATGCAAGATAAATGTACACCAGGCTTGCTGGTAGGGACTGACAGATGCATATAAAACTTCTTTTCAGTAGAGTTGATTTTTCTCAGTGTTAACCAATTACATCATTCGTAGCTGCTTAAAATAGTATTTAATTTTTAAGAGCTTCTCAATTTGCTTTACACCCACTCAAAATCAAAACCAACAAAACCCCCCTAAAAATCTAAAACCAACCAAAACACCACAGTATATTTTAACACTTGCTTTTGTTATTTCTCTTTATGGTCCAACAAATCGGCTCTTCTCCCATTGACTAGAGGGTGCATCAACAGGAGGAAGGGAGAATGTTTCTGGGCTTTCTGCACTCCTGTGAATGGAGTGGGGACTCTCTTGAGACACAGCAGTTTTGAATTTCCCCAGCAAGAAAAGGGAGAGCAAATCTGGATTTTCTGCACCTGGATGATTGATAAATTGGTAAACTTGTAAATATTGCTGCTATTGCTGCTTCTTTGAGCCATGTTTTAGAAAAAAGTATTGAGTAGCACTGAACTTCTTGCAGAGCCTGATCTGAGTATTTGCTGACGGTCTCAAAGACGTCAAAGAGGATGAATAATCCACATGAATTTTGTGAATTATGACTCGAGTTAGATATAAATGGACTGCAGAATTCTGTCAAGATGAAGACCCTCTGGTCATATTCAGAAACAGAGATCTAGGCACCTGGAAAGTTTTGAAGAAACACTTTGTCATCTTGAAATGAATAGGAGCCAGGAGGATCAGTTCTAGCATTAGACACCTACCTCCAAGATAACTTTCACTTGTAGCCTATAAGTACATTACTGGGCCTCTGTTTTTGACAACATGTCCTATCAAGGGTGACTTTAGATATTTTAAAACAGAACTTTTGCACAATAAGCAGTTCCTTTCCTGAGTTTGATCAGTCTCCTTCTCCCTCAAATAATCAAAATGCTGCTGCTGTCAGTGTGCTCTGCTTTGCTTTGTATTATTTTCTACATCAGTTCATGACCTGCAGTTCCTGTGGTCTGCAAATTAATCCTTAGGAGTCTGTTGGCATGTATGGTACATCCAGGTTCTCCAGGGTATTAATTTGACTATGAGTGTAGAAAATGCTAGTGGCTGTAAGGTTATATTATGCACTTAATTTTAAAATTTATTTTTCTGTATAATCCAAGAATTTACTTATAAACTTGTAATCACTGTGACTAGACACTTTAACCTTTAAAACTGAAAAAATAACATTTTTTTTCAGTTTTTATAGGGCTAGGGATTAATACTGTAATAGACTGCATAAGAGTGTTTTTTCAAATGACTTGTCAAATGAAGCCATGAATTAATAACATGATTCTTTATGGCTTATCTTTAAAGTCCATAGATACTGTACGAAGTATATACTGGAGAAAGCAACCTTACAAAAATCTGGGTTTGGGTGGAGGATGCTCCAGTCCTGTTCCCAAGTACTGTGTGGATGTCTGTTCTTCCTTCCCATATAAACTAAGGAGGCATGGGATGGAATGCAGCAGGAGAGCTTGAGCCCAGGTACCACCTGTTTGGAAACAGCGGGTTTTGGGATTTGGGAGTGAAGAGATATTCCTGCTGTGTGGCCCATGGTGTCAGGCAGTTTGTGTACAGTCCTGCCTCTGCTTCTGCAGGGCGTTTCTGGGCTGTGTATAGCAGCAGTACTGCATGGTTTTGTTGGGAGTGGAAAGGTCAATTGTAAGTCAATAGCTTTTATTTTTGACCCCCCTCCTTTTTTTTTTTTTTAATTAAAGCAGTTAAAACTGATTTATCACAACGTGTGTTAGTATTTACACACTCAGTTTGGTGGAGGCACTATTTTAGGGTTTGTTTATTTTTTCCCCTGCTTGGGAGAGAGGTTGCAATACCAAAAGTCTCATCGGATACAGGAGGGTTACCTCTCCTCTCCCAAAAAAGGGAGGAACCTGTCTGAGGATGAGCTGGGGGTCGTTCACTGGGGAGGGGGCAGATCTGTTTCATAGGCCTCTCAGGGGAACTGCACAAAGGGAGCAGTAAATATCTTCGCCCTTCTCTGTTGCGCTGTTACTTGGAAAGCTGCAACACATAATTTAAATCCATTGCACATGCCACCCTGGAAGCAGAGCCTTATATGTCGAGTGCATGGGCTGTCCTATTATGGGAAATCAACTTTGTTTTGAGGGAAGCACACAGCATTGCTTCTGCGCAGGTCCTGGAATTTGAAACATTTAGGGGCCTCCAAAGAGCACTGGCATTAGTTACCATGCCGGCTGGGTGGAAGTGAGGATCCCTGCCTCTCCCCGTCGGGGACGCAGACCCTGCCGGCAGCCAGCCTGGAGCTGCGTCCCGTCGGGGGGCTTTCTGCGCGCTCCTCCACAGGACTGCTGGGGCTTGTGCGGGGACACATCTGCCGTTATACAGGGACAAGCATAATTCAGCAAAAGCTACTGGAGCAGCAAAGTTGGAATATACTTTGCCAAGAAATATTTTGCTGTTGTTTTCTTTTTCCTCTTCTTTTTTGTGGAGAGATTTCATGTCTGCTCACATGCTTTGGTATGAGGAAGTGGAAGATGATTGTAAGTATGAACAGACTGACATAATTTATCACAATATTCACTTTGACAGAGCAGTGTAGTGATAGGCAGCCCACTAACAGCATGCATTTTTTGAATATTTACTTTCCAAGTCTAAAGAAGGAGATCTCCAGGGGGGAAAAATAAAGAGAATTTGTTTGTGTCTGTTAGGGGGGTAATATCCTGTATGTTATCTATAAAATAAATGCTCCAGAACCAGTATCCAGCTCTCCTTTGAATAAAAATAATCCATTTCTTCCTAAGGTTCACCACTTATTAAGGCATATGATTAAAAAAGAAAGAAGTGAGAAGACAGACCAATACATTTGAAAAAAATTGTGTACTTACTCTAATAATTTGGCAACACGTCAAAGGGTTAATCAGTTTCTTTGAACTTTAGTGGCATACGCAGTTTCACTGCCTAATATTAACTTCTGGAGTAAGAGAGCTCTTCTCTGGACACTGAACTTTCTGGTAACAACCAAATGAGGGGGTGTCAGTTTTGCTCGAAGTGAGCAGCAGCTGAGCTCTCCCATGCACTTCCCAGAAAAGAACAGGCATGTTTTCCAGACTTGTGCTTGTTTGTGAGTTTAAAACTCCTTTCTGTGCAATAAGAAGAAAAGAGAGGATGCCAAGAGTAAGAGACTGAATAGAGCCAAGAATGAAAAAACGACAGAGAGTTTTAAACTCCATCTACCATGCTCCCAAATGACCTTTCTTCTTCCTCTTCCACCAAGGCTCCCAAAACAGGTTGTGCTGAGGGGAAAAAAAAAAAAAAAAAAAAAGTGTCAGTATTGTCCAGACTTAATCTATGGTCTCTACCCCCTGTTTTTTAATCTATTTTGTCTCTTCTACTTTCATCTTAGTCCTGCGTGTTTATAATAATAGAATTTTTGGGTTTCTCTGTTTTTCTGATCGTAAAAGCCATACACACTGTCATTTTCCCTCACAACATATAATGGACTGTATGGTTATTAATTTGTGGTGAAGCTTTGTGAAAATAAAACTAGATTTTGTTATGTTTGACAGGAAAGAAAACAGAAAATTTCAGGATAGGGGTGTAGTCTTATGCCATAGTTTGCTTTCCAAGCACTCAAATTGTGTTTTCTTGTTCAGTAAATAAGACTTAAATCAGCGATAAATTTTCCAGACAGTTTTGTACCACTGTGAGAGGACCTGCAGTGATAGGACCCTTTACTCACTGGACACAGTTCAAGAAGGAGTAGAATAGTAAGATCATCATCACATATTAAAGAATTAGGAGACAGATTGTTTCACTTCTGAAAATATTGGGGGTGGGGTTGGGAAGAAGAAAAGTTGTCTGTTTTTCTTAAGGGGTCTTACTCCTTCCTGGCAAGAGAAAGATGGCATACTCTAGAGCAAACCACATAGTGTCGAACCATTTCCACCAGTCGGCTTTGGAGGATTCGTTGTCTTAATTTTTCTGTATACTCCCTTTCTAAGGGAGTCACAAGATCAGCCCAGACTGCTCGTCCTCAGCCTTGAGGAGGAGACCGTGCTGCAAGGGAAGCTAGGCAGGTGCTTGCTAAGTAACAGGAAAAGATCTTTGCTGCTTAGCTCAAAAGTTATAATTGCACTCCGAAGATGTAGTAGGTGAAAGAAAGAAAAAAATAGCTGCGTTAGAGCTTTTGAAAAACATGAATAGAAAACCAGAATTGCATCTAGCAGATGAATAGCATTCATGACAAGAGCCATTAAATCACTTGCTAAATTATGTCATGTAACTATGTTCATATCTAAAATGAAAGGGAGCTGTCCTAGCATTTCTTGGGAATTGTTTAGCTGAATTGATTTCCTCACCTGTATCCTCAGTCTTTTAAAGGGGACAGCATTTTTCTAGATATAATTTTGTATAATATTGACAAAGTTTTTTATAGCAGTATTTCAATAAAAAAGGAGAAACCATATCTGCATTTTTTGACAAAGTGTGTCTGAAATAATGCTCTTAAATTTATCCCCAGCCTTTATTCAGGACATGTCACTTCTCATATTTGTCACCCATGCTTGCTTTGCTTCTCCATCTATATTGGACGAAATCTTCTTGCTCTTAGAGGTGATAGCAGTCACTTACACCTTGCATTGCTTTTAAAATCCATCTTTTCTCTTTTCTTAAAGTCCCCTCTCCAATCCTCCATCCATCTCTGCATTCACCTCTTTTCTCTTCTGCTCTCTCTTGTGCTGCAGCAGTAAAGGCAAGTTCTCTGATCCCTGCTTCCTCTTATTTCTGCTGAGAATGACCTTTGTGAAAACATAGCTTTTTCCTGAGCTATTCAGTGTTTACTTCTGCCTGAGTTAGACTGTAAACTCCGTGGGGCAGTGACTGTCTCTTCCTAGATTTCTGCAATGTCTTTGACAATGACACCTCAATAATAAAGTGACGGGAAAATGAGATATCATAAATTTCATTTTGTTTTAATTAAGATGAGATTACTGGGTACTTTATCTCAGAAGCCACCCTCCTTAGGGGATTCAGTATCATATGCTGTATTTCTTCTTCTAGCAGATATAATCCTCTTTCTGCATCCTTAGTCTGACAGGGAACCAAATTCTGCTTGCAGTTGCACATAGGCATTCTCTTTCTCTGCTTGAATTTGCACAAAGTAGCGACTAAAAATAGAATTAATAATCAAACTAGTAGAAAAGAAACTAATCTTCCCTGAAATATGGTGGCCACAAGGGGTGTTTTACCAGTTATCATGGGTTTACTGTAGCAGGAGTCCACCTAGGTTCATGCTTTAGCTCGTCAGAAGTGCATTTTCTGAGGTGAATTCCTAGATATCCCTCTTATGCATCCCTTTGGGAGAAAGCTGAACTTGGAGATGCACTCTGGGTTCGACTGTTGGGCAGAAAGTCTCAGTGAGTGTGCGGGATGCTGGGGTTACGCTGAAGCTCCTCCAAAATGATCTTGGTGATGCACATATGCCTTGAGGAGTGCTGGGTTGGCAGCGCCAGCTCCTTCACGTTACAAACATGCTTCTGTTGGGTCATGTGATTTTCTGTGGCCCAAGACAACTCGGTGAGATAGGAGGAGGATGGCATCAAATTTCTTTGGATCTTGGATGTGAAGAAAGAACTGCTTGTAAAGCCACTCCCCAGCTGGTGCAGGAGGTTGCTTCATCCTGTCTGCTCTTACCATGGTGTCCACTCCCTCACCCCTGGTCCCTAGGCTGCCTGTGGGCATCACAGCTGGCTGTGGCTCTTTTCCTGGATGGTTATTAAGCAGGGGACCACATTCAAGTAACAGTAGTCTGGCAGTGTTTACATACGAAACCGGTGATCCTGTGAAAATTAACCCACTCACCTTTTTCTTCTTTTTTTTTTTTTTTTTTTCCCCCCAAAGGAAAAGATGCAATTATGTTACTAATAAAATATAGTTAATGATCAGATAGTGTTATTTATAACTGAAAAGGTACAATTATTGTAGAAAAAATATTAACCCTTGACTTAGAAATTATTTGAGCCTCAGAATTGTCCAAGGGGTTAAGCATTTTTAAATGATTGCCAGGGGGAACAGGATTAAGCTCATATATTTTTGTCATGGATTACTGTTAGACAAAATCACATTGAACAGGACTGTGAACCAAGCAGCCTTGATTTGAAAAGGCTGACTTGTTGATTTTTCACAGTACATTTTCAATTAAATCTTACCCCAAAGCTTAATTATCATTTAGGAGGATAACCATTGTACTGTGTTATTGCTAACTGCTGGAAAAAGACCCCTCGTTAAATTTAGTAGAACTTTGTAGCATCATGTTTCTCTGTTGAGGATGATGCACATGTGATAATACTGCTTTGCTGTCAGGGGAAGCAGAACAGCACTGGGAATTTTAAATAATTGTGCCTTATCAAAGACTGAGCTTTGTGGAAAGCAAGAACAATAGGTAGCCAAGTGTGGCTTTGCAGATCAGCTTGCCAGCTGGGCTGTGCCAGGTAACACGCTCCTTCAAGTTCCAGAAGAAACACATGTGGAGCAAAGGAGTTGTTTGGATTTGGAGTACTTGCTGCAGAGACCACAGAGACTTCCTTCTAGGTTACTTGCCACATGATGAGTTTTGAAGGACAGATAGGATGGATTTTAAGAAATGTCACAATCTTTCTTGGTTCTGGTCACAAGTCCTATTTTAATTTTTGGTTATTATTTAAAGCATGAGTTTGATAACATTTGGGAGGTTTTCTGGTCCTTTCTCTAATTCTGTATTTTTTTAATAATCCATAGCTATATGATTACATTTTTATCAGTTGCATTCAATCTTTTATTCCTAAAAGTGAAATATAGTTTGTAAGTGCTGCAAGCATATGTAGAAGAAAGAAATAGTATTATGCAAGCAAAAGCATATATTTTTGTAATTTTGAATATGTTCATAAAAGATAACAGTTAAGATGGCACATTTACACTTTATTTCTTTCTTAAAACATTTTTAAAGGATCATGATCTTCAGCAGAAACAAATTAGCAAAATTCTAATCATGAAAAAGATACAGCTGTAAGTTTCCTCAAAGAAAACTTTAAAGAAGTACGTTAGTCCTAAGGGTGGTTTTATTTTCTACAGTACTTTTCTATGAAGTATCCTATGGTTTGGGTATTACTTGTGGGTTGTGTTTTGGTTGGTTTTTTTTTGTTTGTTTTGTTTGTTTTTGTTTTTGTTTTTTTTTAAAAAAAAAGGCTTAAAACTCTTCAGTGTGTAGAGAATGACCTACATGGGGACCCAGAATATCACATTTTGCTTACCGTGCCTTTGCTAAAAGATTTTGAAAGATCCCTGGGGAACTAGTGGGGTTATGAGCACCACAGAACAAGAGAGAGAGTTTCAGTCAAGCTAATCAAACCTTTTGTGCCTGTTTCTTTATTCCTCTGGTTATCACTAAAGTCTGAGGAAGTTGTGGGTCTCTTGTCCTCCAAAAGTGTCCCAGTAAAACCAGCAAACACAGTATCTAACATTCTTAATATAAATTTAGGAAGAAGATGGGCAAAAATTTACTTGTAACGTGCGTGGGACTAGGTACACGTTGAAAGTTTCACTTGTGAAAAATCAATTACGCTGACTGCAGGAGAGTGCCCGTGAGAGGGAGAACCTCCCTGTCTCACCCCACCACTGCTTGCCATGTTCTAAAATTGGTGCCTGCCCATGTGGCTGAGCGTCTGCACACATACATGCTGTTTTTTTATGGGAAATTATCCACGGGTAGGGCTTTTAATTTTGTGTAACACAGGGAATTGAAGGAATTTAAAGGGTGATTGGAATTTGACATTTCTGCCTTTTTATTCTGAAAGATACTTTGATTAAAGTGTTGGAAAGCTCAGCTAATGGAGGCGTTGCTTCTATTTCAGATATACAGGGTATGAGATTTGAAGGCAAGCCAAATCACAATGAGACAGAATAATGATGTCCTTGGTTTATTTTGCACTTGGTACATTGAGGTTTTGATTGGATTCTGAGTGAGGCAACAGTTTTCTCTCCCAGAAAGCAGTGCTGGTCCTTGGAGGCTCTCAGCCTGTTATCAAAGCAGAATTGTTTTCATGTGAAGGTCATGGACTACAGTGGCAGGAGAGGGGTAGAAAAACCAAAGGAGTGGTGGGGGGAGGAGAGAGGAAGGAAAGAAAGGAAACAAGAAAGATTTTCTTATTGGTCCTAACCAGATACAAGCCTCTCATAAGAAACATTTCTGCAGTAAGACCTATTACTACTTTGACCCAGCTAGCACTCTGCTGATGGCATATATATCAAAAGATTTGCAGAGATCTCTGAGGTCTCTGTCCACCTATCCTCCTCCCTCCTAACTCTCTCTGCTTGTCACACACAAAAACTTCAGTAGTTTACTTAGCCTTGTTCTTTACTTTGGGTTGTTTTTTGTTTGTTTGTTTGTTTGTGGTTTTTTTCCCCCCCAGTATTTTAAAGTTTTTCTTTGGAAAAGACTGTTCATTAATTATTTCTCTCTGTACAACGGTCAGAGCTTCCCGGCTGTTGCTAAGGTGGTGGAAAATTAATGTAGGCACTGTATTTTCTAAAAGGTTAATAACATTATATAGTCTCCATTATTGGAGACATTATTGAAGAGCACCTCATGAAGTTCCTGGATGATGGATGCTGTAAATAAGCAGATAGGAGCCCATGACACATTCTGGTGTAAATGGCTGATGCTGAAGATGGGAATAACTGAGAAGATTGCACTTCTTCCTGCAATACAGGAAAAAGTGGTGTTAGACATAAAAGCCATCCTGTCAAATTCCTAGGCTTAGAAAGTATGAGCCAGCTCCGCAACCCTTCATGGCTCTCTAACCCATCCCAAAGCTGATCAGCTCATAAGAAAGGAAAATAAGAGGATGTCTATTCCGGGCTGGGGGGAGCAAGAAGAATGAAGGTGCTCCTTGCTGCAGAGACTACTCCAGACGCAGTGATCCTGCCCAGCTTAAAAAGGGCTCATTAAAACTCCACATCAAAATGCAGGGGAAGAGGAAACTCAGAACGTACCAACCTGTGATGGACTGATGGTGAATTTGTGGATGTGATGTGAACAGCCTTACTAATTTGAACAATCTCAGTTTAGTCTTTTCTGTGTTACTTCTAGTGAAGATTGTTAACAGCTCAAAATGAATTATTACTTTGCACTAGATTTCAGGAAGACAACAATATTTGTTTTATTCATTGGATTTTACTTACAGTCAGCCTTCTTTTATCATGTGATTTAGTACATATTTCATGCTTATTCCCTGCCCCACCCTTACAAGCCCTTCAAACAATGCTGAAAACAGCAATCAGTATATTTTTACACCAAATTCTAAGGCCACATTTATAAATGCTTGGTTGACTGATGGTTACTCACTCTCCAGAAATGCAGAAGATCCAGATTAAAGTGTTTTCTCCGGTTATACTCTCTATTTACAGAGGAGAAAGTTTCAGTTGCATCGGATGTTGAGTGGAAACCAAAGGTGAAGCCAAGTAACTTTTCACAAAAAGGAATTCTTGTTTTCTCGCCAACGTGTGAACAATTCCTTTTATAGTAGTCTGTAAAGGACAAGCATGTTATAGGGTTGACTCTGTCCCATCTGTTCTTCCTAATAATTAATCAGTTCTGAAAGCTCTAACAAGAGCAAGGAAGGAAACTTAAAACTGTGAAATAAATGGTGAATTTCAGGACCAGTTATGTAATGGTAGAATGTATAACACTTAATAGAAAATTTTAAAAAAAGCTTTATAAACATAAGAAATCATTGCAAATCTGATTTTTTTTTTTTTTTTTTTTTTTTTTTTTTTTTTTTTCCTGTGATTGTTTAACATTCCATGATATCTGCATCCTTGCATACAGGATGGCTCAATGACACTAGTCTAGATTTAAAAGCTGTTGCTTTAAACAAGATGCTTTCTAGAGAGCATATAAGTTGAATTTGTACTTCACTGTATAAAATTCTTCTGCTAGGAGTAAAAGATATCCCCAGTGAAGTGGTATTTCTGACCTGATTACCTGAATGATGTAAAGCTTTAGAGAATGTAAGTTGGGGCACATTTTTGCCTTGGGAAAGGAAATTATTGGATTATGTTGCCTATCTCTATTTCCTGTTCAAAACAAGGCATGTCTATTCTGAATCAATTCAGAGTTACTGCTATTTTTAGCACAGTTACTAACTTGATAGTGTTTTTCAACTGTTACAGCTAAAAACCATAATTGGAAACATGTCATGTTTTGAAACAAACTGAATGATGGTGAACGTTCAACCCTTTTGTCTTGTAAGGACAAACCTATTTTTCTTAGGGAATAGTGGCTGAATTGTGAAGCCCAAACTCTTTCTGCTGAAACTGCTGTCAGCTCTCTTCTCTTTAGTCCTTTTGCCACTTTCATTTTCTTCTGAGTCATGTACATCCATTGCTGTACTGCTTTAGCTACTTTAAATAAGCCCTTTTCTCCTCCAAGAAGGCTTGCTAATTTTTGTGTATTGTCTTAAGCTGATTTAACAGTCATTTTGCCAACTCCTCTCAGCTGCTGCTACTGCTGAATTGTTTCATTTTGCTCTTGGCATGTTTCAGGCAAATGTGAAGCAAAGTTTACTTGACCAGTAATCTTTCCCTTAACTGAAGGAAAGACATGGTTCGAACAAGGACTTGTTCCAAATGTAGACAGTTTTTTCTGTAAATCTGTCTACCATAGACAAAAAGATTTTTTGCTTTTTATCTGAGAAATTCTTATCTAGAAAATGAACGACTTCTTAGTCCTAAATAGTAACCAAGGAATTAATTTTTTCCTAGTGCAATAAGTCAATCCATGGAGGGTTTTTTTGATGGACTATGAGTTCCTAAGAGGTGTTGTGTCTGTCTTGGAGTGTTTCCAGAAACTGTTGCTCAGCCTATAAACTCATGAAATTTCACAGACTCACAGACCAGATGAGGCTGGGAAGTGCCTCTGGAGATCATCTACTATAATTCCCTGCTCCAAGCAGGGTCAGCAAGAGCAGGTTGTTCAGGGCAGTATTGACTTTGGTTTTAAATATTTCCAAGGATGGAGACTCCACAATCTCTGTGGAGCCTTTTCCAGCATTCTTGCAGTATTTTTTAGTTCTTATGTCCCTATGGAATTCCCTTTCTTTCAATTTATGCCCATTGTTTCTCATCCTGTCAGTGGGCATCAAAGACATGTCTGGCTCTGTATTCTCTATTCCCTCCCATTGAGCATTGAGTATTTATACTTATTGTAAGATCCCCCTGAGCCTTCTCAGCTCCAGGTTGGGCAGTCCCAGCTCTCTCAACCTCTCTTTATCTGAAAGGTGGTCTGATCACTTAATCATTTTTGTGGCCCTTTGATGGACTCATTCCAGTATGCCTATGTCTCTCTTGTATTGACGAGCCCAGCACTGAACTCAGTATTCCAGCTTTGTCTGACCAGTGTTGAGCAGAGAGGAAGGATCACCTCCCTTGACCTGCTGGCAACACTTTGCCTAGGATACCATTAGTCCAGGACACCATTAGCCTTCTCTGCCACAAGGGCACACTGCTGGCTCATGCCCAACTTGGTATCCACCAGGAGCTTTTTTATAAAGCTTTTTTCCAGATTGTAGGTCCTCAGCATATAATTGTTCATGGGGTGGTTCCTCCCCATATGCAGGACTTTGCATTTCAGCCTGTTGAACTGCATGAGGCTTCTGTCAGATCTCCAGCTGGACTTTGTATAACTAGTTCCAAACCTTGAGCCCAGTAGTTCAGCTAGTTTTTAGTACGCATCCCTGGCCACTTACCTAGTCCATACAGTTTGTTCATGAGAATGAGGCAGTGTTGAAAGCCTTGCTAAAGTCAGGATAAACAACATCTACTGTTCTCTCTTCAATCACTGAGCAAGTCACTTCTTCATGAAAGGCTGTCAGGTTGGTCAAGCACCATTTCCCCTTTGTAAACCCATGCTGACTACTCCCAGTCACCTCCTTGTCCTTCATATGTTGGGAAATGTTTTTGAAGATGATTTTCCGGTTTCTAAGAGGATTTGCTTCATCACCTTCACAGTTTATCCAGGTATCCTCCTTGCACTTCTTGAAAATGAGTGCCATTTGCTTTATTCCAGGTCCTCAGGAATCTCTCAGAGTCACAAAGACCTTTCTCAAATAATGGATAATCACCTTGCCGGGATATCGACCAACTCTCTCAGTGCTTTTGTTTTCCAGCAGCCATTCTGAATAATGCAGAAGATAGCTGGAAAGAGATTTTAGGCCTGTCATGTCTCTGTTGATGCCAGATATTTGCATGGCATGCACACAAACATCAAAACTGTCCATATTGCCTGTGTGCCCATATTATAAACTAGCCGCAAATCAATTTAGAGATAGTCTGTAAGGATGTATTCATTTGAACTTTCTAGCTTCTCTGAACATTCTTTTACTGTAAAGCCCATCTAATTAAATTAATATTTACTGTAGACTGCTCATTATTCATTTAAAGTCTGCCCAAGTTCAAAATCCATTAAATACATAACACCAAACCTGCAGTAGTATCAGTACATTTTTTGACAGTTTAAAATTTAGAAGTTAGTGAAGTGTCTTACGTAGTATTGTAAATTATTTAATCCATATTCTGTAAAAGAATGGTTATTATTTTGAAGACTCACTGGCAATTTACTTTGGGTGCAAAATGCATAAAAAGCCTGGAAGACCTTTAGTTTAAATAGATACAATCATATTCAGTTTTAGTTCTGATATCTTTAATTAAAAAAAGAAATCAAACTAAGCCCTTTAAAATGTTTGTTGTTTTTCAAATGAATGTTGTTATCCAGTGCACAGTCAGTGTATCTCTCTCATAGAAGTGTGGTTATCTTTACTACTTCAGTCCTTTAGATGTAGATAAATGTTGTTCCATCTTTCTCCTTATCTGTCTTCTCTTTTAGTAGTTTTTGTTATACAATTCTGTTATGATTATTTCAGTATACTTCCTGATTCTTTTAGGGTAATAACAAAAAATATAATAAGAAATGTTATTTTTCCAGTCCATATTTGTTTATGCCACCTAAATTATAAGCCCTATTTCTAATTGTGTTTTCACTTGTTAAAGTGCAGCAAAGAAAGAATTAGCTGCTTCTTACACTGTTAAATAGCATATCCTGCAATTATATGAATTTATAGCACAACGAAATTCTGTCTGACTGATAACACGATCTTCTCACTGTCAGTTTCTTCAGCATTACTTTACTTGGAATTTTTTGAAATTTAGCATAAGATGTTTGAAGTGAGTTATTTGAAATGTTGACTTACAATCAGAAGTCATTCAGTCCCATTCTAGTGGGAAGGACTCCCAATTGGGAACCTATTGGAAACCTAAGGACCCTTGATTTGGAAACTTACGAGATGTACTTCTATATAACAGCTTTTCATTAAGATAGAGTATTTTTCAGCCAGAAGGAAAATGAACTGTGTGTGTCACAGCTACCAGGATTCATTGCTTTAATCTCATTTCAGTAAAAGTTATATTCTATTTCAGTTTTACAGCATATGAATTTTCATCCCCTCTATTTTTTCTTTTTTTTGTAATCGTTTGTATTCTAATTTGCATCCTCTGTAGCCTATTTCTTGATCTACAGCTATACCTATAGCTGTGGCCATTCGCGGGAAGTTGCTTTTAGAAATCCACTATTTCTTTCTCACACAGAGACAGCACAACCCTCTGCAGTTGCCTGAGGCCTTTTCGTAATAGACACCAGAGATTTTGTCTATAATGATATAATTCTGTATTTTCTACACAGTAAAAATACCTGGATTTGTTTCATTTTCAAATTATTTTGTGAGAATACATTCCTGGGGAGTTGTTGTACCTGGGTTCAGAATATGCTAAGATTATGCTATGTACTCCCTATTCCATATAGTCCACAGCACACAGTTTGAAATAAAAATGAATGTGTCAACAATAACATAGTCAATCGGTCTACAAGCATTAATTAGATATTAATTGCCAATATGCTGTACAAAATTCTGAGGCAAGATGGGATTATGAATTTGTAATCATTGTAAACAAAAGCCTGGTTATTTTTTAGTTGATGAACTTGGAATACTGAAATTAGGTGGGCGGAAGAGAGCAGGAATATATTTTCTGTATGAAGAGAAAAGTTTTCATTGCTGTGGCCAGGGCTGAACTCATAGCTAGAAACAATCAAAGATGTTGCTAGAAAGAGGAGAGTTTTAGAAGTGAGTTTATGAAGCTTCAAGCATCTTATATGACGGTGGTGACAGTTATTAGCTATTACAACAGTTGTCAGAAGATCTAGGTATTCAGAAGTATATTGCAGGGTCCTTGATAACATGATAGGGAAGGGAATGGAAAGAAAATATTTTAATAATTCCAGTATTAACTCATTAACAAGATGCATATTGGCCCCTGCACTGGTGTATCACTTAGAGACAGTCTTTCTAAAAGGCTGTATACAAGGGGGAAAATTAAAATAACAGCAAATTGATTTATGCCAGTATACAGTTGACTCCACTGTAATTCAAATGCATTCATAATCTAACTCGCACATAATCTAAATTGAATGAATGTATAAATCGTTATAATTATTGATATAGTGTAACAACTGAAAGTACTATTTGTGGGAAATTGTATGCACACTTCAATTAAGCTATAATATAAATGCAATTTAAAATGTAACTGCAGATTAAGTGTAACACTCGAGCCTGACTTCATGCAGAGAAACCCTCTTATGGGGCCCTAACTATTAACAATATCATTATCATTTTTAACAGACAAAAATGTCAGCACTGTAAGCTAGGCAGAATTGTACCAGAAAATCAGTGAATCCTCTGTTTCTGAAATAATGCACTTTGTACCCTAGGTTTCCTTATGCACAGAGCCTTTCTGCCGCAAGATTTGTCTGTGGAGGCAGAGTTGCCAACGGGATAGGAGCTAGCTGGCAATGCAATCTAAACACTAGCAGGGCAACTACATGCACCTAGACCACCACTTTGTATGAACATTTATTCACACATTCACATCTTCTCACAAGAAAAGAAATGTATTTATATATTTACAAAACAACTGCAAGAATTTGTTTCAATGATATGAATATTATGGTAAATGGTGGATGCTTGAAGAGTAGGGGCTGTGTGAGACAGTGGGAACTAATGGAAAAGTAGAAACGGGAAGGCTGCGTGAAGCCCCACAGGGATGTGGAGCAGAGGGAGGGAAGCAATCAGCCAGGATGCAGCCAGAGAGGATTCAAGGAAGGACCTGAGACACATGGCAGCCACAGAGCTGTGCCACCATAATGCACACCTGCAGCGAGTTTGCACGAGAATGTAAGGTGGAGAAAACCCTGAAGAAATATAAGTAGGAATAGCAGATATGGGGTGTTATTTTAACAGTCTCTAGTTCTAACCTGCATCTTTGTGTGATCACATCTTCTTACACTCGTTGGTAAGTTGATTTGCAAGAGCTTGCTGCTGGAGTTACAGCTTTCACAAAGTGAGTGAGATAACAAGGATGAGCAAAGACAGGTTTCTCATTCAGTGCCCTTTCCAGTTCTTCTCCCTTCCCTTCCAAAACAGGTCTGCTGTGTGTCACTTCAGTATGTCTCCCTATAATCTAAATCACCTTGTTCTCAGTGTAGAATAAGCCACATGATTTGTTGATGTAGCAAGGCATAAATTACAGATTGTGCATAAATTGTCATATGTCTAATTAAGTACAGTCTAAATTAATTTAGACCTCACTTATAATATGCCTAGTTTCTATTTAGTTTTCACACCTAACTGGGACATCTGTATTACATATCATTGACTTTAGCCTGGTTTTTGGATAGGCAAGACTTGGTATGAGCTTGTTTATTGTCACTGAAGCTCAAGGAGAGGCCTCCATAGACAGCAGCCACCAGGAGGAGTCTTGGAGGCACCTGTGCTCTTTCAGGTACTGACTTCAGATCTCTGCACTGGCCGCAGCTGTGTGGGGTGGGACATGTCCATCTTCTGCACTGGAGGCTGAAAGCCACGGAGGGAAAACTGTTGCTCAGATTTGGGCTGAGGCTGCAGCCTGACAGGCCCACGTACTTTTGAAACAGAGACACATTCACTGGACGCTTGAGGGAGGGAAGAGAGGAATGCTGCAATTTTGTGAGGCCAGGGCAATAGAAGGTCCTCTGGGGCTGCTCCTGTTATTCATTGTTTGGGTATCAATGCACATGCCAAACTGCTCTGTCAACTGTATGGCATTGGCCCTCTTTTGCTGCTTTATTTGTCATGGTTCTCCCTTTTCCCCCATCCTGTCACCTCACAAGTAAAAATTAGATTCAGTTTTTACAAAGTTTGAGTAAAAGACATTTTTGGACCTGTTACAGCTTCACACAAAAAAGCTGGCCAAGTTGGACTGGGCTTGGCTGCCTTTCAGCAGGTAAGCAGGTAAGGGAGCCACTGGCAAATGTCCTGCTCAGACTCTTTCTTCACTCTCTTTATTGTCATTAAGTTGAAGTTTTTGAAGTAGTAACAGAGTTTGCTGTGTCCACTGATATTGAATCCCTTTTTTCATTTTTTCAGACAGCTTCCTCATTAATGCTAAGAACCATCCCAGCAGTTACACTGCCAGGCTTGACCCCGAATCATCAGCAAGATACACTAATCCTTTCTTCCTGTCTGAAAGGATCTTATTCCCTTACTGCTTTAGAAAACTAACACCACAACAGAACAAAAGAAAAAAAAAATCATCTCTGGAGCCTTAATCATCAGGCAACAAACAGGAGTTACCAAGGATTTTATTTCCATGGTATCGATAATATTGCCTCTTGATCTATGAAAATGGCTGTTGTCACTTATAGTACTTTGCTGTTTATCTCCAAAGAACAAAAGTGTCACTGTGGGGTGAGAGTTCTTTGAGCCAAGAAAAATAGGCTAAGTGCTCCCTGAGACAAGGTGGGAAAGTCTGCTCCTCATCTTCTTCCTCAGTATTAGGTTTGCAGACTTCTCAGTGTCTTCAGCTATGGGGCAATTTTGTTTTCTAGTAAATCTCTTCTCTCGGAATCATTTCCTCTAACGGACTACATATATTTAATCCCTCTTGATCCTTGACAGAAAGTCCTGTCTCTTTTCCTTAGGGATCTTCAATTTCTCTTGCAGTGTTTTCAGTCTCCTTGCTAGTTACTTGGATACTGAGGAAACAGGTGATGGAGAAAAACAGAAATTTCTCCTGGGAATCTAATTCACATTCTCAACCAAGGGAAAAACCTGTTTCAATGATACTAGGAAAAACAATGCTTGCATTTTCCTGTCTACTGAAATACACTGTGTAGTGTATTTTCCTAAAGAAAGTGGGAATAAAGAAATGTGCTTTCATATTTAATGTATACCACATTTAGTGTTACAATACTATGAAGTATTAATAAACTTAACAATCTTTGGCCATTTACCATGAAACTTGACAGACTGCAGCTTTTCTGGTTCAAAGATTTCTTTTGATAACAACTTTGACTTAAATCATACTATGAAGGGGATCTGTGATGATTTTCTCTTTCGTCTTGGAGCTTGCAGAGTGGGTGACCTCACCACCTCTTCAAAATTCATCGTATTTTCTTCCCATGAGAGTCTTGCAACTCTGTACTGCAGTTCCTTTAAATTCTGGGGATCCCACAAGTCTGCTGGGGACAAGATGTTGTGGGAATTTGCCAGTCAACCCTTGGTTAATAATTTTACCATTCAGATATTGCTGTGCTTGGTATACGTGTATAAAAATATGTTCATTTTCTCCATAATGGTAGTTAGTTGCAGTGAGAAAGATATTGAAACATCACCCAGTGAGGATCATTTTGTCTCTTTCAACATGCCCCTCTGCCAGGGCATGAGGCTTACTGGCCTTTCCAGCCCACTTAAGGGCTTGCCATGCCTTGAAGAACTATCCATACTCAGGTCTTTAGAGATGGCTTCTGAAGGCACCTCGAGCCAACAAATTCTTCCTTTTTGCTTTCTCCTTGTTTTGTGTAATTTGGCCTTAAGGTATCAATGCGATATAATTCCTTTTGCCTTTTTTTTCTCTCTCACTGATTCATCTATATTTCTCTGATATAGTTTGATAATACAGAGCATTCTGGATCTAAGATAGACATTTCCCCTTCTTTATAGCTGCCCTACAAATGACTCAGAAAGTATTTGCACAATTAATAATTTCCCTGATTTAGAACATTGAACTTGGAGAGAGGTCATTTGTATCTATCTCAGTCAGCAACTGATTCAAAGATGTGTTTGCTAAGTGGATTAACCCTTTTCCTGTTGATGCAGATGTGCTTTGTTCAAAATTTGGGGAGTGTTTTCAAAGACTATATCACAAATGTGTTATTCTTGTTTAAACATGCTATATAATTCAGGTTTTGTGGCTAAAGCTTAACTTTCCATTCATGGTTTCCCTGACCAATGCTTGAGTTTGATTTAGATGTGTTTAGATAATTTAGGTAATTTTGCACAGGTTTAACAATATAATATACTGTGGACATGTATATAGTTTGTATATATAAGAGAAATTATGTGAATATAGGATGGTCTCATCCTTTTACTTACAGCTAGGCCCATAGTTAATTACAAATTGAGAAAGGCCTAAAATCCTATCATTACAAAAAAGTAGAAAATGTACTGAGTGCAAAACTGTATTTTCCCTAGTGATGAAAGTTAAAACTACTGTACTAATTAGCCATGAAAAGGCTAAGAGGGGATCTAATTGCTGTCTTCAGTGACCTAATAGGTAGTTACGGAGAAAATTAGGTCAGACTCTTCTCAAGGGTGTACAGGGAAAGGATGAAACAGGTTTCTAAAATGAAGATTTTGATAAAATACCAGGTGGGGTTTTACTGTTTGGTTTTTACCATAGGTGTCACAGTTAAGCACCAGAGGAAGTTGCCCAGAGAGGTTGTAGAATCTCCTCTCTTGGAGGTGTTCAAGACTCAGTTGGACACAGCCCTGAGCTACTTGATCTAACTATAAAGGGGGACCTGCTTTTGAGCCCAGTGTTGTACTAGATGACCTCCGTTGCAACCTGTATTATTCTGTAATTTTGCTTTACAAAGAATATCCTAAGCATATTTAATTTAGAATAGAGATGTAGCTCAATGGATTTTCTAAGAAAACCAATGAAAGTCTGTAAATTGTCAGTTGAAGCAAAAATTTTTTTCTCGGAAGCTATTCTTTATTTGATTTGAGTATTCTGTTTTTGACAACCTGGGGGGTTTGTTCCTCAACCCCCACTTTGGGACTACTCTGCCAATCCTATTTTGTGTTTAACTTTATTTCAGTGAGATACCATGCCTGCTGGGTATTTTCTCAGTGTAAAGGTTCTAGACTGTAGTCCCCTGTAATCATTACAACTGCTTCTAAATACAGAAATAACAATACCTTCTGTACCCAGTAATACAATCAAAAATGAGCCTTGACATGTTTAGATCTATGCTGTTTTATGGTACATAGGGCAGAAGGCTCTTTTGTGGCACAGTAGTGTGCTCAAAGCTCTGCATAGCTGTTTGTCTCAATCTGTGAGACTTACACAGGCCTTCTCAAAATAGCTTCCACTGCACAGAAGTAAAACAGATTTGACCTGGATTAACTGGAGCATGGACTCCTAATGAGCCAGATGGATGAACATTCCTGTTTGGCAGAAATGATAGTTACAGCATTTGCCACAGAAATATCAGCAGTTGCTTTGGTTTTCTCCTCAATAAAAGAAATAATTTTAATCTTGGTTTAGAGTAGCCAAGTAATGACTGCTGTGAGGCATTTCGCTTATAAAAACCCTGTCTTACGAATTTCCCAGGAAGGATCCAAAGCTGGAATGGTGAATGAGGTTTCTCCCTGTGACTCTGACTGGGGACAGTATCTGCTGCCTAGCCCTGACAAAGAACACTGTCATAACACTTCGGTTTAGGTAGGGAGCATAGAGGGGTTTATTTCATTCACATCCCTTGTGCAGAAAGCAGGGAAAGGTCAGAGAAACTACTCTCGGGTATGCATCACACAGTCATTTGTAGAATGCAACATTGAAGACCCCAACAGTTCAGTGTCCAAGTGTAGAAAAACTTTCTTTGGGGATATGTCTGTTCTCCAGGCTCCTCTGTCTGGGCAGAAAGGGAGTGCGTCAGTCCCTGCCCAGCCAGCACAGTGAAACGGTATCCCAATGCAGTGCCTTAGACAAAATGTCAGTGTGTTGTGTGCAGCTTAAATATATGACATTCTCACTGCAGCTCCTTTATCACCACCCCTCCTGCCATCTCATTCAACTTCAGAGAGCTTTCCCATGGACTGGCAGTGCTTTCGTAAAACACATAAAGGATGGGACAGCTATCACATACTTGTCACCTGCCCTAACCCAACTCTGCTGCATGTTTGCACTTGTGCCAGCCTCTGCCTTGCAAGGTGAATGGGGAAGTGCTTATGAAATAGGCTTGTGTTCATTTTGAGTAGGTACAGATACATGCAAAAACAAGAAAATATGCTTGACAGACTGTGTGTGTTGGGCGGGGGAGGAATATGTGCAAAAGGGATTGGTTTCTCCTACTTAAATACTAGAAGGGAACAAGCCCTATCTGTGTTATCCAACACAGAAATTCCTGTAAATTCACTGGCAAACTGTTGAACGATACATAAAGACCGTGTAACTTAATAGCTACTCTTCCAAATTCTGTTTTGACCTTTCAGCTATAAAAGACAATTCCTTAGAGTTTCCAAAGGTACAGTTCATTGCTCTTTGGTTTAGTGTTACAGAGAAAGTATAGTAAGTAATAGACTTTATTACAGTTACTTTTTTTTTTTCTTTGCAAAACCATTATACACCTCTTTGACCTTTACAATGAAAAGTGCAAATATGGTTCAGCAAATGTTTCCAGCATTACTTTCTATTATTCAGAATTACAAATAAGTGAGTCTTAATCCATATGGACTGTATAAAGCCTGTTTTATTCCTTTTTGCTTTACTCTTGTTTTGATAGTTTTTCTCAGTTCCCCTTCATCCAATATCCTTCCTTGTTCTTTGTCCTTTACTGAGTTTTTCCTCTGTTTGTGACTGAAGAAACCAGAAGAGAATATTTTGTACACTGTGGGATTATTCGACAAAAAAGCACTGTAAATCACAATAAGTCAACCATGTAAAATTGATAAGATATTTTCAGTTCCCTACTGCTCTGGGAAATCATTATCCTTTCCTTCCACTTACAAACTTAAAACCTGAAGGTGTTTTTGTTTACTGTTTTTTCCACTTTTTGAGCCTGTTTTTTTAAAAAAGGAAGTTATTACCATGCAGCATGTGTATGTGGAAACCAAAACATTACCAAATTAACGATGGAAGCAGGAAGAATAATAAATTTTTTTCATTCTTAGGAGAACAAAACATTTTACCCTTCAGGAGTGTGACCTTAGTAAATGCATCACTTAGGTAATTTCATTTGTTTAGTTTGAGGAAAAAGATACCCTTTTCCAAGATCATCAAATAACTTAAACTATATGAATTGCTAAACGTGAATGATGTATATTACTCTACTCTCTCACACAGGGTTTTTTTCTGCTTATGGGTGAAGTTACTTGTGAGGATATATAGATTGGTTTTAAAAGTAGAAGCAGGATATCCATTGCTGTCATTAGCTATTATTTTTGCAGTTTCATTTTTCCTGAAGGCAAGAAGAGGGTGAATTTTGTCAGGAAGGGAAACAACATGAGATCAAAACTTCATGGGTTGTTTTTCATTTTTTCATTTAACTGAGTTCTTGAATATTTTTGACAAGAACAGTTAGAATTGCAGGCACACCCGTAGTAGTTTGTCACTTAACTCCTGCTCTGACACAAAGTCTTTTGCACTCTGTAAAACATCCCCTGCTGATGTACATGGATAAAGTTCACTTGACTTGAACTGAAGATCTGGCCCAGGCTTTGATCTCTTTTTAGAACTTGTCCAACTTTTCCCTTTATGGCCAACAATGTAGTACCGGATTTCTTCTAGCTGAATACATGCACTATATATATAAAAAGTAACTAATGACCTTTAAATAGTTACAAGTGGGCAATTTTTAACTTCTTCTAATAGTTTGAAACTATTTGGATGCCCTGTCCTCACTGCAGTATGCAGCACATTAACATTCCAGAGCCCACAAGGACATTTACTATGAATTGCCACAGTGTTTTCCTCCGTGGCAGCTTTCAAGCCTTTCACGTAGTAGCTGAGTCCTAGCCCGAGTGACTCTACAGCACGGCAACAGTAAGGAGCATTGGCAAAGCACTATTGTGGGCAATACACCAGAACATAGATTTGAGCCAATGCTCCCCTTCAAAAAAAAAAAGACCTAGCAGCCTGGAATCTACAGAGTTCCCATTATCAGTTGGAGAAATACATTACAAATGGCAATAGCTGCGTTAATTTCAAAACCTATGCTGTCTACATCTAAATACAAAATATAGGTTGCAGACTAATGTTTGGAAGAATGAGGGAAAAGGCCTATTTCGTGACATAATAGTGTTGAAACTAGCATTGCACAGAATGGAGAAATTTTTCTGCAAATACAAAGCTGTTAAACTGTCATTGGGATTGACAAGCTTGTTGAGTGGGAGTCCAAAAACCCACAGTATAGAAATCAAGTGTGGCTGTATATAGGCTCCGTACATGCACGTTTTGCTGAGCCTATGGTATGGCAGAACAAAGAATATGTTGCTTCTTTCTGGTTTTAATTACATCTATTTTCTGCATACATTGCCTGTATTAAGCATAAATGGAGAATACAGAATACAGCATCAAAGAAGATATATTGAATGAGGAATAAAGGACAAAATTTCTGCTTCCTTTGAAATGTCAAATAACTGACCTAAACCTTCCATAGGGATAAATATGTTCTAAGAATTGCTTGAATTCATTGAAGAAAAATATGAGGCCATAAATCTGGAGTTTGATATAAGAAAACACAATTTATATGTTATTCTTTGTTAGTCTGCTTTTAACAAGATTCATCAAAGAGCAGAAGGTTTTATTTTGTAAAAGGGATTAATTTTGTTTCATTTGATTCACTGTGCACTTTCAATTTGGATTTCAGATACTTTCTAGTTCTGAAAAGCAGAGTTGGCTTTCACCAGCCAGGTGACTGCATGTTGGAGGATGATAGACAAATTTTACTTGAAGTGACAGTTGGTGTAAGAATAACAGCTGAAATTGTAATGGAAATAGATCATATATCAGCTTCTCTACAGAAATAAGTGTTAAAGTTTTTAGGGTGGATATTTGTGGATGAACAAAAGCTATGGATACTTAGAAGCCTGTTTGATACTGCCTGGATTGATCAGGGAGCAGACCTTCTCAATGGGAGCTTTTGCAAGTATCAGGGCTAAATTACTCCTGATTCGTTGTGCCTAATATTTCTTTTTGGCCATTTCTGGTACTTCAGAGATGGTTTTGACAGGAAGTATGACACTCAGTAAATGTGACAGAATTGAGAATATTTCAGTATATCCCTTTAGACTTGAGGCCAGACACTTGGTGATGGCTGAAGACCATGATTTTTTTTTTTTTTTCCCTTGTCAGGGGCAATCTTTGCACAGGAAAGGGTGCTGCCTCTGTGACAATATGCTATCATTTACTACCTTCTCGTGTACTGTGCACTGCTGCAGTGACTGTATTTTTTATTGATATCTGTGCTTGTTTACCAAAAACATGTTGTGAAATGGCTGTAATCTCTAGCAGGGCTTTAAAAAAATAATCTATAGATCAGAAAGTGTTTTATTGTAATTTTTCCTGTATGCTGACCGTGTAATATGCAGGTGAAGCCAGTCTTATTCCTGCTTAGAGCACATTCATTGCTCTTGTTCAGAAGCAGTGAAACCTTTGTGAGCTCCTGTGTAGGGATGGTTCCTGTCACTCTTCTGACCCCAGAACACACAGATGAGCAGTAGCCTCATAGCTAAGACTGTAGCTGTAACAAAACCATAAGCAGGAGAGTATCCTGCTCACAGACATGATCTGAACAAAGGCATGAGCATCCGAGGGTTAGTTTGAGCTTTAACATATGATTAAAGCAGTATTTCTGGGGAAATAAAAACAAATTTAAATTGAAGCTGATGGTCAAGTCTGGTGAATTGTACCACCTGTTATTGCTGTTTTGTGATGTGTAAAAATAGAAAGATCAGAGATAATTTCTTAGTCCCCGTGACCAACATGAGAGTCTGATTCCCTGTAGATGAAAGATTAGAACACTAACAGTTATTTAGGTTCAGATAATCACAGTATTCTATATGGCCCCTTTATGTTGCTTTCATATTAGAGTGTCTTCTTCCTTAAAAGCTTTCTGTGCAATGCAGGAAGAGAACAAAGTTGAGTAATTATTCTGTATAACTTTTTTGTCAAAAAGGGTGAGTGGAGAAGTGACCTTTTAACAGTGAAGAACTGAAGAACTGTATTTTGTATGAACTTTTTTGTCATTAGTAAAGCAGCTCTGTCCTGTAGGAGACACAATAAAGCAGATATCTATGAAGAGTAGCAGGGCACAGCTCAAAATTCCACCCAAAAATATTTTAATATCCAGCTCTAGAAATACATGTGTTTGGTTTTTTTAGTACTAAAGGGTAGGTCGTTCCTCTTCAGACAATTAGTTAATAGGCTTGTGCATTTGACCTATGTGGGGGCTTTATTAAGAGAGTAGAAAACCTCTGGTTTGTGGAAAGATTTGTGATATGTTTTGATGGAAGCTATGCGAAACTGTGGTATGGGGAAAACCCTGGCTCTTTGCATTTAGGTCAGGGGAGTTTTTCCATATTTTACATGACAACACTGATGTCAGATCCAAAGCCCATCTGGCCCCACATCCTGGCTCTGATACTGGCTGATCATAGAGGTAGGGAGGAACAGCAGACCAAGTTGAACTCAGAGATATCTCTGAAGTTTGCTTTCCCAGTCTCTAAAACTTTAAGGAATTCCTCCTTTGCAGTTTTGTTATTTTTTCATGAAATAAACCTGCAAACTGCAATGAACCCTCTTGTCTACAATTATTAGTAGATATTAATCTCTAAATGCAATTATGTTTTGGTATTATCTAATATGTCTGGTTTAATATATGCAAAAGCGATGAAAAATATGAGACAACATAATAATTCTATCATGTATAAAATGGCTTGAGCAATGACACTTGCATCAGTGGTGATGTGACACTAAAACCTAATAGTTTGGTATGTGTTACTATAACTTTAAAATTGAGGGTTTTATAATTGAGATCAATATCTCAATGATTAATTATTTTTATGTTAAAAATCCTTAGTTCTCATGAAGCAGTGAGTACTTTGTTAGTAATACCGTCACTGAGTTTCAACATTTATGCATTAGCAGAACTATTTTCAGTAGTGCATAAAAAAAGGAAAGCATGTTATTTCTTCTAAAAATACATAATCAACCTAGTGTTTGAACTTGAGCACGAAAAAATAATTTTAAGAAGTCAGGCTGATCAATGTGACGCTGAAAATCTGAAATACCCGCAAAAGCAACAACATGTCATAGTAAAGTCTTGATCTTCATTGTTCTCATGTTTTTTCATACTCACAAAATCAACTTTGACTTGTTATTTGAATGTTTCTATTCAGCACTGCTGTATAGCTTGAAAACTGGCTGAGGGATGAAAAAAAAGCCTAATGAAAAATTAGCTTGGTAGCAATTTTTTAAGGAATATTATTGTTTTCTGTGTCAGACTCAGTAATGATTTACTCCAGAGTAGATTTTTTTAAAAATTATTTTTATAGATTATTTTCTACTTGAAAATAGAGCAATAGAGAAGAAACTTTAATTAACCTGTAATCTTGAGTTAAAGCAATGACTGATAGCAAACTAGAGTTAGGATCTCTGCACTTTTCTAACAGTAGCTGGCTTTCCTTTGGATTAGATCTGTTATGAAGGATTTCTGTTGACACTGCTCTGAGGCTTGCTGGTGTCTGACATGTAATATCTAATAGATTATTTTTCTCTATCCAAGAAATAATGTGCACTAGGGATAAAATCCTAAGTAAACAGAGCCCAAAGATGCATGACATAATGTTTTCCTGGTGTGGTTTCTGTGCTATACTGTTCTTCACAACTGCCTTGAGCAGATTCCCATGGAAGGTTCAGATACAGGCTTTCAGATGTGAGTGAAAAATAGAAGCACCGTTAGCTAGAAATAAGAAGAAACATTGAAAAAGTTGGATGGAAAAGAACAACAATAAGCTTTAGTTTAACAAGTAAAAAGATGATGCATTTCTAATAATCAAAAATCTAAACAAAAGAAGTACATACAAACAAAGTAACTGAATATATCATCAAAAGCCATGAGGTTTTTTCCCTCAGAGTTAACACACAGTAAAATTCCACTGCAGATGTGTGAGAGGTCTGGTTCATGAATAATCATCTAAGTATGATTGTAAAAATAATAGAAGGCATCATTTTTAACTGTAGATTTTCTCATTTTGGTGGGGAAAAAGTGTTCAGTATGACTTGAAGTCTGAAATGTAGAATAACATACAGTGGAACATGGAGGGTAAAAATAATCTCCATTTTTATATGGCTATTAATACATTTCCTCAGAAAGTATTATAATTTTAAAGTTTAAGATAACATAACTGATGTTACCTCATCTCAGATAGACCACATGAAATTGGATTAAGTGCAATTAAGAATAATAGAAATTATTTGAAGGTTAAATTCTAGCAAAGGACTAAGAGTTTTTGTATTTAATGGTATTTATTTGCTGTTAAACTTGCAATATATTTATGTGGGGAGGGAATATTGAGGTGAGGTGAGAATAAGAATGCATGGTATGAATGTCAAGCTAAAAATGTGGAATGATGGAGCATCCTGATGCTGATGTTATTTAGCTGTAGAAAAATCCTTAAAAGATTGATATATCCTGGGTGCTCAATTTCTTGAGACTTTAATTTAAACTTGGGGAAAAAAAGTGTACAATAGGAAACGGTTGTGTTCTGTCAGGAAGACAAGTGGATAAGGAAATAGGCCTTTTCCATCTGTACGGTCTGTCATTCATTTCTGCCTGTTGCTGATAAGGAGAGCTTGGCCAAATGGTGATGCCAGTTACATGAGTGTAAATCCATGACTTGAGGGTAAATGGGAACAGAACCTGGCTGCTCTCCCCATCTTTTTCTCTCTTCCTCACACTCAGCTTCTCTGACTTGTGTTTATTTATTTATTTTTACTTTTTTTCTTTCTCATCATTCCCTTTGCCTTTATTTTGCTATGGTTTGCAAGGTAACATATAGATTCTCTGCCTTGTTACTGGCCTCTGTGTTACACAGATCTATTGTCACTTTGCTCTGCTGTCCACTGAATCCTGAAAATTGAACAAATACACAGGGAAGGCAGAATAATATCTTAATCTGTCAAAATCCTCTCTCCTGTCATCTTTTGTGATCATCTCTGTACATGTACCTTCATTGTTCATAGTAATTTTTGACAGTTGTTCCTGATTGACAGTAATAGCAAGGACAGTGTGCCAGGACTTTATCATAATAGTCAGTGGAAATCTGTCATGCTGTCTTCATAGCTTTGACCTGTGGCAAGTGAGAGGGACTGAGAAATAGATTGATCTCCTTCCCTGAGCATTTTATGTTTATTATTTTTACTTCTCTTTTCATAACATTGCTCCGTTGCTCTTCTCAGATTTTCCTTTCTTTCCCTAAACTTCCTTGTTTTCCTCTATGTACACTGTGCTTGAAAAATTTTCCTGCTCTTACCAATCTCATCTGCACTCTTTTCTCATTCTTGTATTTCCTTAGGCTATGGTTTTCTCTGCCTCCATAGTCGCATCAGAGAAAGGATTTTTGGAAGGTTACATACTGTCCCTTCATGACCCCAGTGTAGTAGGAAAGCAGTGAAAACTTCTGTTTTCTCCTTCTTTCTTCTATCTCTGCAAGCCTGTTTCTGAGCCATCCCCTACAGGCATCTGGGCATACTGTGGCTATCGGGACATGGGCAGGTGCTCCTGCCCAAGAACCTGATGGATACCTGGGAATCCCAGGTCTGTTCCCAGACTAGCTAAGTGGAAAAGGAAAGCTGGTACCTCTGGCTTTGGTCGAGTCAAGATCTAAACTCCAGCGCTTTTTGAAGAGAGTGAATAAATGTTTTGGTATAACTCCGAAACTTCATTTAATAGCTTAACCATTCTTTCACCTTTTTGTAAACAGGGTAAGGAATGAAAAGAAAAGCTTCAATGCAAGTATCTTGCACACTAATGAGATCTGCAAGGCGACAAGAGACAGTACAATAGTTCCTCAGTCCTTTGTAAAATGCCCAAAGGTTCTACCCAAGCAATAAATTAAATTTATCTGTTAAATCAAAGTCTTTTTAAAAATTAAATGCAAAGGACATTTTTAGTAGCTTTTTTATTATCACAGATACTTTTATAGTGCTCTGTGAATGATTTTATTTTTTTTTTCTTCAATGTCACTGAAACTTTATTCGATTCAAACCAGATTCACTAAAAATTAAGTCCTTTTCAGGCTGACATACTGTACACAGAGATCTAGCCTAAATATATTTCAAGGCATATGTTTTTTATTAGTACAGCTAGATCGATTTCACCTAATTTTTACTACCTAAAAATTAATTGTCTGCATTTTCACTGTAGTCAGAGGCAGAAGACTGGCAGCTTTGAAGGGTGATTTTTATCACCTATATTTTAAATATGAAGGGAGAGAACCTCCTCTAAAGGCACTTTTCCTTCTTTCCTGAATATAGAGGTGGCTTAGGCAACTATTTTAACTTACAGTCATAATTTTGAGCTGCCCCTAAATGCTTAAGTTTGGGATATTCTGTAAGGTATGAAGAGGAGGGCAAGGTCTGTGATAGACCGGGGAGCAGTGGAAAGATTCACCCAAAGTGGCAGAGTTGTACCACAGTCCCAGATCAGATTCAGTAACCTTGCATATGCTGACATTTCCTGGTCTGTCAGGCTATTCCTGTTGCACAGTTTTAAGTGATTACTGAGAACAATATGCTTCTAGATGGTGCAAATCACAGGTGACTGATTTTTCTCTTTTCCAAAGCTTTTTACATGCTTTTATCTTGTTTGGCTTCCATAATGTGTGTGGGGGAAAAAAAAAATAAATCTTTTCATTATTAATGTAGAGAGTGTAAGTACTTTTTTTGTAAGAGGCATTTAGTCTCCATTACACATAATTGACCAATTACTGTGTCAACACACAAAGTAAAAACATGACCCATTTTGATATTTCATATAGGCATTACACACATTTATTATATGTGCTAAATAAATAACTTATTCTCCATCAAGGCCGGAGACTAAAGAAGATTCTCTTTTAGTTTAGCAAACCTTGTGTCTATGTGAAATACAGACATTCTAGTACATTTGTCTTATTTATTTTCAGCAAATTTAAAATTGTAATTTCTTAGGATTTCTTAACTTCAGACCACTGGGGTTTTGCCACTTGTTTTACATTATCCAGGAGCATAAGTAGGAGTAGAGTTTAATGTGAAGCACTTGTTTTTTTTCGTATTCACATGAAAAATCTAAGGGAAATGTCATCTCAACACATTTTGCTGGCTGAAATGCCACCCTACTTGAGAACCCAAGTGTTCCAAATGGTAATTTTGTTTTAGTGGACAGTTTTAAACTAAGAGACCTTTTAGGGCATTGCTCTTCTGTAATTAGCAACATTTTTCATTTCTTATTTTAAAAATCAGTAGATGAATAGAAATACTCAGTTCATAAGCAAGGATTTGATTTTTTAATTAAAATTACAACTATGAGTTCTGACACCTTATTATTTGAGATGGTGTCTCAATAACCAGACGTGTGAACATTTCCAGTACTTTGGTTGGATGTTTTTATAAGGATAAAATATAAACAATTAAATATAAATAAAATCTTGAGCTCATAAATTACAAGATACCATATTTAAAGACAGAATATAGTGTGTAAAAAGGAATTATAATTATTTTGCGTTAACACTGGATTGTAGAGTATTTTTCCTGTGTTTATAAATGAGAAATGTCTTTATAAAAGAAACTCTAGAAGTAATATCCATGATCAGTCATTTTATGTGACAATTCAGGTCCAGTTTGTTATTTTTCTATGGATTCAAAGATGTGAGTTCAGGTTTCTCTCATGAAAATTACATATTTGGCCAGCTGCAGTGACGTGCGTCTTTTTTTAAGGTTGGGCAGATTTATCCCTCTCTGGTATGTTTGTTGGTTTCAGACAATTTCATTACATAACAAAATTTTAGTTGGACCATGCATTGGATTAGAGTTGGTCCTCAGTCTAGAGTGTACAAGAAATATGAATAATATTTTTTAAAATCATCAGTATTAGTGGAAAGAAAAATAAGTGGTGTTCATAAATTTTCTTATTTGAAGATGAAGTTAGAGCTTTTCCTGTTTTCCTGTGTGAGCCCTGAGGAACTGTTGACATTTTTTACACATGGCAAGAGTGACAAAGAAGTGGGCTGACTATATTTGCTCAACATAAACTTTTTATTAAAAAAAGAAATTAGTGATGTAAAATGCTTTAGAAATCTGTAAGACATGTACAATGGAATTTACTGTATCTGGGCTACAATTACGCACAAGTGAAGAATCTGATTTTGCTTTCACCCTGTTAACTCCAAATGCCAAAGAGAAAAGCAAGGTTAGTCCTCGGAGTCCCGTAGGGTCAACTCTGGCACTTAAGAGCGTAGACAGTATCTGTGGCTGTCACGGTTTCCTTCTTTATGTGTCAGCATAGGTAGAAACATTCAGATCATGTTCTCCAGGAATATCATCAGTACTCTACAGGTTTTTTGTAGAGACCATCGCAGAAATGCACTTTATGCTATTATGGTGAGTAGACCATAAACAGCAGGTTTTGTGATACCTTGAATGCAGGGGTGGAGCACCACACAGTGCTCCCCACCTTTTTTGCCAAGCCTCTTAGCAGTTTTACCTCCATCCAGCACAGTAATTGGAACAGGTCATCTGGGTTAAAGATGGGCTTAGAAACTTTGTAAGAGAATTTGTTGTCCCTGTCCTTGGTTTTATGTCTTACATTCTTATAAACATTGTTGATGCTGAATGGCTGTAGTACTCAGGTAGCTTACTCTAATAGGAGCACATGCATTTCAGAGGTGTTTTTCTTACGTTAAACAGAACATAGTATGCCTAGCACAGTATGTCCCCATTGCGCTTCAATACAAACCTGTTATTTTTCTTTAATTGATGTTTATATGTAGTAAAAATCTTCCATTTCCCAGTAAACGGGTTTGTGTAACTAGCGTCTGTTTCCTATGCGCATTAACCAGGAAGCTTTCTGACAGTGAGCAGCACACAGAAAATTAGTAGAATGAGGATGGAGCCAGAGCTTTCTTTGCCTTCACAGGTGACATGCTGAAGTCCAACTTGATACAGATTGACATAGCAGTGTAGGGGAGTCATGGCCTCTGTCATCAGCCTGGTATTTCTTATAAAGACTGAATTTTATCTAGACATACCTTTCAGATAATGCCACAGAATGTTTAGTGATTACATTTTCATGAAGTTGAGGTCACAGCTGGTTTTTTGAATCTGACTCAGGTTGCAGATGACTAGTATTTTCTGGATCAGAAAAAGGATGACAGCACTGAAGCTGTAAAATATCAGCACAGAACTAGCAAAAATTCGATCCTTGAAGTCAGTGACAAATGTCAGGAAGTCATCAGCAAGGTAGTCGCTAAGTTAAATGGGGCCAAATTTCCATTAAATTTTCAGTTAAATAAACCAATCAAACAAAAAGCCTATAGCCCCATTTCTGAGTAAGTTCTTTGAAACATGGTAAATACTGCCAAAAAAACTTCAAGTAAGTCCTTACAACTTTAGCCTCTCTTCCACACTGCCCTGGCGTGCTCAAGGCCCTTGCTATTTAGAAAGAGTTAGGCTCCAGAAAATAAAACACAAAATGTGTCAAACTTGGACCAATTATTTTTCAAAATGTCTCCCATGAAAATTTGTTTTTTTCTGAAGCCAAATTAATTGTGTATGAAGTTGTGACCAGAAAAGAAAATATAAATTCAAATTCCTTATTTTATTAATCCAACACCAATGCAAAATTTTAATCATGTTATGAAAATCAATCATTTGCCTATCTCCAAATAGAGGAAATATATGTACCACAAGAATCTTTTTTTTCCTCTAAAAAAGGCTTCCTAAAGTGACCATTACTTATAGTCAGTTCAGTGGTTTTAATTTCACTTTTTGCGTTAACAAAAAGTGTGCAGGAATAAAGAACTTTCACAGAATTGTCTAGGTTGGAAAAGACGTTAAAGTTCATCCAGTCCAACCATTAACCTGACACTGACAGTTCCCAACTACACCATATCCCTCAGTGCTATGTCAACCTGACTCTTAAACACCTCCAGGGATGGGGACTCCACCACCTCCCTGGGCAGCCCATTCCAATGCCTAACAACCCCTTCTGGAAAGAAATGCTTCCTGACATGTAGTCTAAACCTTTCCCTGGTGCAACTTGAGGCCATTCCCTCTTGTCCTGTCGCTTATTAGTTGGTTAAAGGCTCATCCCCAGCTCTCTGCACCCTCCTTTCAGGTAGCTGTAGAGGGCGATGAGGTCTCCCCTCAGCCTCCTCTTCTCCAGACTAAACACCCCCAGTTCCCTCAGCCGCTCCCCGTACGACCTGTGCTCCAGAGCCTGCACCAGCTTCGTTGCCCTTCTCTGGACACGCTCAAGTCATTCAATGTCCTTTTTGTAGTGAGGGGCCCAAAACTGAACACAGGAATCGAGGGGCGGCCTCACCAGTGCCGAGGACAGGGGTCAGATCCCTTCCCTGTCCCTGCTGGCCACGCTATTGCTGACACAAGCCAGGATGCCATTGGCCTTCTTGGCCCCCTGGGCACACTGCTGGCTCCTGTTCAGCCGGCTGTCAATCAGCACCCCCAGGTCCCTCTCTGACTGGCAGCTCTCCAGCCACTCCTCCCCAAGCCTGTAGCTCTGCTTTCTTAATAAAGTATTTTAGAAATACTTAGTAAATAATTTAAATATAATTTCAAAATAAAGATAGATCTGTCTACAACTTGTCATGTTAAACTCATGCTTTATTCAGACATTGGGAAGAATAATTTTCTATTGCTAGACAATGTGAACTGTATAGGTTTTAGCAATTAAAATGATCTGGTATGTCAGTTGACAACTCTGTGATAAATGTTTCTTTATGTAGTGATACTATTTTGATATTGCATTTCTTTTTGGATTATTTTGATTTTTAATATGCAGTTTAGGTAGCAGGAAGTCATAAGAAGGACAAAGAAACCTTTACCATTGTGTTGATCTGACCTAGCGTTGCTTTCTGCTCCCTGCAGTAATAACGGCAAACAGATATTCTTTTTAATCTAAATAAAGCAAACCATGCCAGTTAATAAATTTTTCATGCACAGACAGCTGGGTCGAATGGAAACTCCCTCCTGAGAGAGAATTAGAGGAAAAGAATTGAGCTTTTATAGCATATTTTTTAAAAAAGAAAGTGTAAAGAAAACCAGTTCTTTTTGTTGGGATTGTTTGCCTGATGATTGGGTGGGATTTTTATTTTTACTTTTACAGTTTTAAATCATTATTTAATTTGTGATAATTATCGTGTAAAATGTTACTTTCCGTACACAAGTCCAGAAACCAGAAAACAAATTTAAATAAACGGGAAGTTATTTTCTTGTAATGATCTCTTCTGGTGACAGCTTTTATAATGGTCACTGAGCCTGTATCTGGGAACTATGCTACGTGTGAGAAATAAGCTAAAAAGCCTTAATAGAAGTTAATCTCAGGCAAAGCCTTGTCCTTGCTTGCTGTACAAGATTTTTGAATACAAAACTGTGGATGAAAATGTCTGTAGGATTCAGTGTGGTATCTCCTGTGGTCTTGGTTACAATTTTGTATGCAGGTGCTGTGGTCAATGAGGTTGATGAACAATAACTGCATATGTAAGTATTCAGGGAAGCGCAGAATTTCTAGGCAATTTACACTCTCATGTGCTCTGTTCAGAAACTCGGCTCTCAAATTACAGCTAATGAGCAACAATGGGTGCATTTGTAGGTATGAATAAAGGGATCAGAGAGGAATTTACATCATTCAGCTTCAGACGTTATTTAAATACCTGGATTGGAATACTGGGTTCCCCATGTAGTTAATGGAACGGAAGAATTTTCATCCCAAGCCTGCATCTAAAAGATACAAGACACCATGACACAGTAGGCTGTGGTCTTCTGACTCCTTGGTCATGAAGACCAGGAATCAGCTGCCTTGTGTGCACAGTGGACCCCCACAAGGCCAGGAGTCTTGTCTCCTTCCTCCTGGAAAGATGGATGTTTTGCAGGGAAGAGAGGTGATACGGTCTTAGGTCTTTACTCTCAGATAGAGTTGAGATCTACTCAGCATGCTCAAAGGGGCCGAGGCTTGGGAAATATTTCTTAGACCCCATAGCTGAGTTTGAATTATCTCCTTTACACCCGATTTAATGTGAAGTTGAGTTGGGCTTCTAGTTTATGTATCCAGCCTGGATAGCATGAGTATTGTCAGAGAAGTCATATGTGGAAATCATATACTAAAGGTAAATTCAAATATAATATAGCATGGTGTGATATATTCCTCAAGATGATTTTGGATAATTAATTGTCCAGGCAGACTATATGACAAAGGCCTGCTAACATACAGCTTAGCAATACAACTGATATTTTGTGTCTGTTAATGTCAGTGGTGTGAGCAGGTAGATTATATTTAGAAATATTTAAAACTAAGCTTTAAGAAAGAAATTCTTGACTGTGAGGGTGGTGAGACACTGGCACAGGTTGCCCAGAGAAGCTGTGGCTGCCCCCTCCCTGGCAGTGTTCAAGGCCAGGTTGGACGGGGCTTTGAGCAACCTGGTCTGGTGGAAGGTGTCCCTGCCCATGGCAGGGGGGTGGAACTAGATGATCTTTAAGGTCCCTTCTGACCTAAACCATTGTGATTCTATGAAAACAAGCCGTACCTGCAGTTGCATGATTGATCATTATTTAGTTATCTAACACCAGTTGCAGTGTGATTTCATTATACAGCAAATTGTCCTGCAATCAAATTCTACCTCTCTTCTTCCCTCCGGCAGAAATTTTTGTAAAATCATGTGAAAAACATAAGAAAAGTAATAACTCATAAAAGAGTTTTTGTTTGTCCTGAAGTGAATACTGTGTCTTAAATTTTCATTTATTTCCATTATATTTTAGAGTGGTTTTATTGTTTGTTTTCCTGTTATGTTTTTAATCACTGCAAAGACCATTTTCAAGAATTAGAAACATGGACTTGTGGAACGATTTAGGTTGGAAGAGGCCTTTTGAGGTCATCCGGTCTAAAATCTCTTCCCAGAGTGGCTGCAGAGATGGGGCTCCAGGGCCTTGCCCACCCAACTACTGCATATCTTCAGGGATGGAGATCATTGAGCCAGTGTTTGACTACCCTCACACTGAAAAATGGGGGTTTTATAACATCTAATTGGAATCCCCTGTGTTCCAGCATGTTCCAGCTGGCTCTCAATTTCAGATTTTTTGATAGACAACTCTTTCTCCTTCTTCATTTGGCCAAGTAAAACCTGTTGATCTGTGTCATACAGGGTAATTTTCAAACAGGACGGTTGCTGGGATTGAGGGGAAATGAATAGCCAGAAAAAACAAATTTATAATGGGGAAACTAATGTATTTTTAGCAACACATCTCATAACAGACTTCAAGCCCACAGTCTTCACACTTTTGTCTTTCAAGAAACTTTTAACTGTAAATTTTGAATAATGACTTTATTTTAAATCACAGACACACAAGTTTAACTTCCACAACCCGATGACAATGTGTCTGTAGACTTATGGAGGAGCTAAGACAGTGTGAGCCTGGTCGTCCATCTGCCTTTTGCCATTCCTTAGGGAAAGATCTGCTTGGGTGGGACACACCCCAGCCAGAGCTGGCTGAGGTGAGGGGCTCTCTTCTTGGCAGCACCAGTCCCCCCACTGAGGGCATATTACCCATGCTGGCATGTGCAACCACAGAGCAAAATGGAAATGTGGTTTTGGCATATGCTGAAGTGCCCATACAGTCCTCTAGTCGGAGTGCAGGTTCTCTGGGCACACAGCAGATGCAAAAAGAGTCATGGTTTTAATTGTATTGTGGTCCTCTCTGTTGGCTTGGTGCAGAGACACTGTTTATCTGGGGTTTCTTCTGAAATCGGAAGAAGGAAGGAAACCAATATAAGAGCAAAAGGGAATCAAGACTTCTGTTACTATACAGTGTTGTTGATCAGATTTACTTGGTAAAAAGATTAATGAAAAGAACTGCTTCTTAACAAATCTGAGCATTCATTACCAGTTATAAAAATGTCTTTAGTTGTAAATCTGAAAACAGTGCATTGCTTTCAGAAGAGATTTTATAAACATCTGTTCTTCCAAGATGAATTTGGTAAAAAATTGTCAAAAGGTCAGTTGACTTAATATTGTTAGTTATATGTTATTAGTAATGAAGTAAATAAAATAATGGTAGCAAAGATTTTTTTTTTTGTTCCATTTCTATATATGTGTGCCTGTGCATATTAGCTCTGGGTGCACATGTGTGTAGATAAAGACTGTATATCTGTAGTATATCTAATCACATTGACCATATAAACCTACGAAGGAACAATTTACTTCAATTAGTGCTTTTCTCCTGCTCTTTCTTAGATGCCTCTACAAAAAAGTTGGTTTGCCCTATTTTGTGTATTCAAGTTGCTAGAGGCATCAAATTTTGAATTGAATCTGTAACATGTCCTTTTATTTCAGCTGGTTAGCTGTAAAATATCTCCTGTGCAGTGGATCAAATTATGTGGAACAGTTTTAGACAAGAAACAAGCATGTACATGTACCAAAAAAAATGACAAAATAAATCCAAAAGAACGACTCTTGGAAATTCGTAGTGATAATTACACATTCTCTCCTATTTCCAGACCTAATTTGTGACAGAATCTGCCGAAATGCTAGTTTTGTTCATTTTAAGGTTTTGACATATGTTGTACTCATGCTAGAATATTTCTAAGTATAAAAATATCTCTTGAGGAGATCAAAACAAGCCCTATTACCTATGAAACTTAGCTTTTATACTGGGTTACATTTTCAGGAGCTGACAAAGCCAGGAGGCATTTTAGAGAAGCAAGTGGGACAGGAATCATTCAGGGTGAAGTGGACACCCTGAGAGATGCTGAACACTGGGCAGGTTCAATATTTTACGTATTCAACCAACCCACCTGTCTTACTGTTCCCTCTGGACTTAAAAGGCAGGGTACAATCTGCAAGGCACATAGTAAAGGTTACTTATGTTAAGCTTTACATCCACCTGCCGGTTTTATCACCCTGGAACATATTCTTGCATGTTAGTATTTCTCATTAAGAGAGATCTTGAAATTTATGTAAGCTTTGATTGCATTATTTTACAATAGGAAACTGAATTTATACTTAAACCCTTACCATGAGGAACAAAATTAAGCACTGTAAGAAGACAGTTATTTTCCTTATAAAAGAGTTACTACCACACTTGTGAAATATATGTCACTCAAAGTGCACATCAGGCGAGGTGGGGGAAGGGGAGTAAAGTGAGATATTGGAAATTGGAGGAAAAGGAGTGGGTATGGTTTAGATTGTTTTTTATTTCTAACTAGGCAATCATCTTAAGGTCAATTCTAATATATGCTAGAGCCAGGGAGCATTTATTTTTCATGAATGTTTAAGGTATTTTAATAGCCAGTCTCCTTCCATGGGCTTTTCATCCTTTTGATGTTAAAACAGGTACATGTCTTATGGAAGCCAGTTCACAGTGTGTCTTGGTGGGATGGAGATGAGCGTATGCTTTTCTCCAGCAGATTTACAGCGTGCTCATGTCACCGCACTTGACAGGAGCACACCTGGATACCTTGTTGTTCTCCAATCATCTGTCTCATGTGTGCTTCAGAAGGCATGAATTATTCATGTCCTCTTTAGAATATTCCTCTGGATTTCTTCTGTGAGGCCCTCAATATTGTGGCTTTTAAAGTCTGAAATGTAATTTTAAGGATTTTATCATGTCAATTCTACAAATACTTTCCTGTGGTTCAGTTTAACCCTTTACATGCATGAACTGATTTTTTTTGTTTTTCCAGGAACCTCTTCTTGCTTATTGTCATTTCCAATGAATTTATTTGAAAGATGTTGATTGATAACACTGGGATCATTTAGAATTTAGTCTACCTAAAAACACCTGCTTATCATTTGTGTAACATCTGTTCTGAATGAGTGTAAAGGGCTTTTATGATGACTAAAAATTTTTATGTTTTGTTTGTGCTTTTTCATTTCTCCACTACTCTTACAAATATCCCAGTAAGTCTGTTTTTAGTTTTCCTTTGTGATAAGATCTCTGTATTATTAAGTCTCTCTGAAGGATAGCCCTTAATCCTCATGTCCCTTTATTCCAAAGCTATATGTATTACTGTAACTCAGCAGTAAGTACAATTCAGCTGGCCTAGTGTCCAGCAACTGAACGCAGTCTCAGATCCCCTGCTGTTGGCTTCACATGACACTAAGCTGTCATTTTAATCTCTGTTGTAATGAATCCCACACATACAGAGTGAATTGCATTATATTGTGAAAGTGTTTTAAAATATTGTGGCAGAAAGGTTTGGGTTTCTTGAAGCAGGAAAGTTTCACTGGATCTTTTCAGTTTTTAATGAAGGACTTGCTGCAACAATTTATGTTAGGAAGGAATTTCTCTGGAGTTTTTTGCTGGATATTTTATTAGATTGTAGACCTTATGTCCATCCAAACGATGTGAAAAGACTGAATTTCATCTGACCACACAAACTCGAGGGGAAAAAAAACAACAAAAAAAAAGTTAAAACAAATGAACTGTGTACTGAGAAAAATTGCTTTGAAACAACAATATAGTCATTGGCCATCTCTTCTGAAGGGGTACATACACATACACATGCGCACATACTCTGGTATTCTCACCCTGTTGACTGAATTGTGGGGATATGATTGGAATGTGCGCTTAATGAAGTGTGAGTAATGGAGGTAATTTTAAAAATTTAGCAGTAGAAACTCTGTGTGGTTTAGGCAGACTTTCATACTATTTATTTCTATCTTTCACATTTCAGTCAATTTTATAAGCTTTCAGGTGCTGCTGCCTTCAGGACATAGTGACTCAGTACTACAAATTAGCTGTTTAACAAGAGAACCCAATTTACGGTGTAGAGCAGCATTTAATGGAGAATTCCCAAATTAAATTTTATTATCATTCTGCACAGAGCCCTGATGAAGTGTTCTACCTCTGGGAATGGAAAGCAGCAATGTGTGCATGCACAGAGGATGCTGGGAGAAGTCTTCCCTGCCTTTAGTGCACAAGGATTTGCAGAGTCTGCTTTTCCCCATTACAACAGAATGGCAAGACTTAATAATTGAGCAACAGGTTGAGAACAGAGACAGATGAGTTTTCTTTTTCATCCCCTCTTCCTGCACCCATACATAACTACGATGTGGGATTTATTGCCATGGGATGCTTTGGAATATAGATGGAATTAAAAACAACTGGAAGGAGTCATGTCAACAATACAAGGGTGGTTGGTACACAGTGCTTGGAGTGCAGGAAGTCCTTTTACTGTAGACAGCTGGAAGCATTTGGATGGCAGGGGGAGGTTATCTAGGCATACCCTGCTCTTAAATCCTTTTGATAATCTTTGCCGCTATCCAATAAATGAGCATGAGGTGAACTGGTCCTTATCTTACTGTAGATGTCTATAATATACAGCCATACCTCCAAGGTAGTCACCTCAGGCTGCTCTTTAGCTAGTGGAGAGAAATAAGCCCTACAAAAGAAATGATTCATTTGACGTTAGATGCCTGTTCTAGCTGAGATTATGGAGGCTTGTTTATGAATGCAGCCCAGATGACTACTTCAGAGTTACAAAGTGATTTGTCCTGAGTTAACTGTGCTTGTTCCTCTCCATCAGCTAAAAAGGGATCATTGAGTGACTAGTCAGAGGTGGATGCTGGTCTGCATTTGGTCACATCAGTCCCAACCTTTGTGTGGCTCTATATTTGAAAGGGTTTGAACTGAATTATTTACAACTAGACCTTTTCCTATTAAACCAAACCACAACAAAGTCTTTGTTCCAAAGTCGTCAGAGATTGAAGAACAGGGATTAATATACATTACAGTAAGGAAAAAAAAGCAACCTGCTTAGCATTTGTGCTTATGAGTGAGGACTGAAATTTGAAGCTTAAAAGGAAGAGAAAGTAAGTATACCAATCCCAGCATCTAAAGTTTGCATATTGTAAACTCATTTTGTGTAGGTGAGGTTACTTAACTCCCAAGTTTTTTCTGGAAAAAGCAGTATACAAGAGACTCCCTAGTTCCACAATGGATGAAGCCATAAAAGACTATGTATGATTTTATGCTTATTTTAACTTTGTCAAAATTCTGAATGAAAAATTAAAAGACTCAAGGACATAAACATTATTTGTGATACTCCTGGAGGATGTTATGTTCATGAAGAAATAAACAGTTTGCATTCAGACTCATAAAATGTATATAATCCAGGCTTTTTTGTCTCTTTCATATGTGTATCTAAACATTGCAAAGAAGCTACTGAACATAAATAATTATTCTATTAGAACTGTTATATACAACACAATACATTGCATCCAAAATAAGTTAAGAATCTTAAAAATATTGTCTGTGAGGGAAAGGATTGTAACAAACAGAAATGATTCAGAGGCTTCAGTTCCAGCATCATGTTAGGAAGCCTAACATTCAGATTAGAATAGAACTGCAGATTAATTAAGAAAGATAGGACAGTAAAAGCAAATATTATGAGCAGTTTATATAGTAGTAAAGAAAAAAATAATGAACTTCACCGTTAATGTTACCTAATTGTGATGAAGTAGAAAAAAAGTATTTAAGAACTTCATAAAATGTGCTGGAAGTACTAAAGAAATATATTAGTAATTCTATTTTAGAATTAATATAGCAATACTTGACAAAATTAGAGGAAAGAAATCAAAGTTTGTGTAGAAACAAGGGGCATATACTGAAACATTAAAAATATTTTCAGTGGAATTCATACTAAAGATAAAACATACCACACACATTAGCAAGTTAGTGCACTCATTCCCAACTGGGATTCTGGTAGATGGCAGATCAGATTTAGAACTCACCTAACCCTTTATACAGAACATGTTCATCAACCTCAGGCAAGCAAGCAAGTTCTTTCTTTTTTCAGGTCCTGTGTCAGTCCTCCCTAGTGTGATTTTAGACAAGGAAAAAATATATTACTAATCTCTCTGAAAACCAAACTCCTAAAATTTCCAGCATAAATTTGACCAAGCATAGGAAATTTTAAGGCACTACCATTATATTTTATTTTCCTTAACCCAAATTCCTGACAATAGCAGTTATGTTTTATGCATTTCTGCTGGGTGAAAAAAAACACTCCAGTATATAATGGGAAATAGACAGACACTGGATGGTAATCTGGCCATTTTCTTAAAATAATTTGTCTTGAAACAAGTATACAATTAAATAAATCACTGGACACAGTAAATGTAAGAAAGACAAATGGGCAAAAGCATACAGTATGTTTTGAAATTAAGACAGCTTTAAGGTATTTGTTACCTGGGGAAATACTGCACTCTTAGGTACCTAAAAATAAATTAGGAGTAATCCTTTCAGTTGTCTGTAAGCTATAACATGCCCTTTAGGAAAGGCTGTAATGGGTCCATGCTCAATTTTTTTTAAGCCAAAGCAAAGAGCTTCCCTGACTTGAATCACCACTGGGTCAGGCACGAGCTTCTTCAGTGTGAAGAACATCTGTGTGCCATGGTTGGAGGCAAACATGAAAAGTTTAGCTATTCATGGGAATTTCTGTAGCTGAAGCCTAGACTGAATCCCATGTTTAATTTCATTTACAGGTTTTGTTTTCTGAATCACAGCTCAAGTTGCATGACTCAGTTTTTCATTCTGGAAATAGGAAACCTTGTTGCCACAAATTAAACTGATTAGAGTATTAGGTTTTATAGCTGGATTGGACAACTAACTGAGCAGGGAACTAAAGGAACTTAAAAAATTCTTATTTAGTTCTTTCCAATGCCAGCTTTTTATAAAATCGTATTTCCTCCGGATTTGGAGTTTAAAGATGACAATCTAACAGAGGTGGGTTTTTTTTGGTGTTGTTTTGTTTTGTTTTGTTTTTTTAAATAAATCTTGTACATTGACTGTCTCAAGGAGGAATGATTTCAGCAGTGTGGAGATATTGCACTTATTAGAACATCAACTTGTGTCAGTTTTTACTGCATTTTATTCTTGCTACCATATGCAATCCTTAACTAATGAAGGTTTTTGTTACTTTAACAACTAAAATACTGTGTTTTGCTTTGCGTGATAAATGAATTATTAGGATATCTAAGGAAATTTAAGCCTTGTCATATTTTTAAATGATAATTTAACAGATGAATTGATCGTTTATTTATTTGTATTTTGTAGTTAAAAGAAATTACTATATATTCTTAGCAGTCAGGAGCAAATTAAAATGAGACACTTCAGTAGAATATCAAGGAAAAGAATGAGAGACTGAGGGAAAAAATGAAAAAGACCCTTATGATTAATTATTGGCTGTACATGTAAGAGAAAGCAGAAGCTGTTGCTTTATAAATTGCAGTGATAAAGAATAAGTTGTAACAGATTTTTGCACTGGTAAAGGTTTGACAGCACTTTGCAGACAGCCCTTCTTATTTTGGTTCTACATGAAGCTGATCATGCAGCCTTTGTAAAGCATTTGCTGTGACATCAAGGGGAGTTGTGCCTGGATAAAGATGGAATGATAAGTCATTGTACTGGGAGATAAGTGGTATATTTTAAAATGAATTCACCCTCAACGTTTTCTTAAATACAAAGTTTAAAATCTTTTGTGCTCAAGAGGTAAAATAACTGATGTAAGAAACTGGTCTGCGTAGCTGTCCCTCAAAGAGAATCAATGTTATTTGTGAATATTTGATGGAAATTTACTGTTGATTTCATTACTAAGTAATAAAAATGCATTGTATAGATTAATTTCCAGGTGGAGCTGAAAGGACAGTGTGAACCTTATCATTTACCACCAAAATTGTCTAATTACTGAAAGGGTCTAAATGTTGGTGGTAAACACATTTGTCTGACTGCTAGTTAAATGCACTTGTGGCATAATACAGCTGTCTTAGGTACCTTCTAAAGAGGAGAATCAAAGTAAAAATTTAAAAAAAAAAAATCTAAGCTAAATTTTTGGTGATCTCCTTACTCTCTTCATTTGTCTGTTTGACTGCAATTGACACTTTTGTGTCTCACCCTTTTGGGTGAAGGTTTTACTTAAAAATAACAAAATTGACAACAGGGGGAAATAATTCACTTTTGCTTTCCCAAAACTTTTACAAACCAGTTATTTACTTAATAAAGCACAGTTAAATAAAATTTAATCTAACTTTTTACCAACTTTTTAATCTTTTATAAAATCAATTTAAGTAATTGGACTTAGTAATAATGACACATTTAATTTAAAATATTTTTAGATTACCCATAATTGATTTCAAGACATTGACTGATTGCTGTAGAATGCTTGGTTTTAAGCAGCTGACAAGCTGATGACAAGGATTAATGGATTTTGCAATGAAGAATTTGAATTGGAGAAGGAATTTTGTCAGATGAAAATACATGTTTCTGTCACAAAAATGCATGACAGCAAATATGGACACTACATCACTGAAAACACCCTGGAAACTAAGTTTGAAACTTTTTGGCAGAAATTATAATAGCTTATAATGGCCTACAAATATAATCATTATGTTCAAAACCAAAAGATTTGGAGTTTAGTTACTTATCACTAGCCTACAGATATGAATCTATTTGAAGTATGTAGACTTTTAAAATCTAAGACAGAGACAGAAGGAAACAGGCACACTGCAAGAGGTGAATAACTGCCCAAGTAAGCCTAAATCAGCTCTTAGATTACAGATCAGGTTTTCTCTTTTCCTTATACACACGTACTTGAGGGTTCTCTGCATTTCAGCCAAATCTGTGCATCTCTCTGTAAATATATATGTGTATATATAGATGCACACCAGGTTTGCTGGAATGGTGACTGTCAATCTATAGAATTAGAGATCAATCATGTGAAGGTAGTGGTATGCAGTGTTAAAACAGTAATGATGTTCTGAGCGGAATGGAGAGTTGCTGTTCAAGCCTACAATTGCTGTTTCATTGGTTTCTATCCCAGTTGTTAATGACACTAATATTGCTCTATCTGAAATGAAAATATTTCACACGATAAACCTAATTACTGCATTTCTCTTTTGTTATAGCCACCTTCCACTGGTAAGTCTAGGTCTGCCCTTAAAGCACTCAAATAATTCTTGATTCCACAGCATATAGCAGAAATTCCATATTCTTTGATTCTTCATTTTCTGCTGCCGAATTTCAGTCCATTTCCATTAGCATGGTCCTGAACATTGCCCAGCTCTTCTTGTTTGATATTTCTATCTCCCTCTGTCTTGACAGTGTCTCTCAATTTTTTTGTCATCATTTGACTTATCTGGCATAAACTGTTTGTGCAAAGGCCATTAATGCCTCCCGTCCCAGGACCACTTTTTAAAATATTACTCAGGTAACTTGAGTATTATCAAGTGATTCTTTTCGTCACACTGATCGACATTTCCCTTTGTTCTTACTATTTGTTCTTACTAATCTTGTGATTCATTAATTAATTCCTATTTTTCTCAGTTTTTTTTTTTTTTTTTTTTTTTTTTTTTAATAGCTGCCTTCTGCCGGTGAATTCTAGTCAGCCAGAGCTTAGGTACTTGAGGCACTATCAAATGCTGACATTCAGGGAGACTAAATCTATTTCATTTCTTTGTCTAGAAGTTCAGTTATCTTCTCAGAGGAGGGTATCAGGTTAATCTATTGCAATCTTTTTTTCACAAACTCATGATTCATTTTGTTCCATTTTCCATTTACCTCTATATTTGAAAGCCTAAAATCAAGCCTGTATAACAAAACAAATTCAATAAGAAAAATGAAGTGGATAAGTAACTTTAGATAGTGCCATATCTGCAACTGAAATATAAGATTAAATATTGTAAATGCAGGCTTCTTCTAAATGTATGTCACATCCCATATGCACTATAATGTAACAGTTAAAACTAAGGCATAACTGTAATCTCACATTCCCTTTGATTCCTGTGGCATACAGAACAGACAGAGAAGCCAAGTTAATGCAGTTCTGTTTCCCCTTTCTGTAGGTAGGATGTGGGGGATTTTTAGATTTTGCTGTTGGTTTGTGTCTCAAACAGGTAAATCTGCTGCATAGTCACTTATCCATCTTTATTTCTATCTCTTGTACGGGGCTCATAAACATTTTCTTATCAGTAACGGTAGATTTACAATATTTGCCGTGGCAGTAAGTCATTCATAAATATGACTCCTATCAAGTGGCTATCAAGCAAATATAATTAGATATTAAATATTAAGAGTGTTTAGGAAGATAGAAATTAAGCAATCAAAATGCTTCACAAACATTTAACTGTGTTGCAAATCATACAATCATTTAGGTTGGAAAGGACCTTTAAGTCCAACTGTCAGCCTAGCACTGTCAAGTCCACCACTACACTATGTCCCCCTAAGTGGCACATCCACGCATTTTTTAAATACCTCCAGGGATGGTGACTCAACCACTTCCCTGGCCAGACTGTTCCAATGCTTGGCAACCCTTTCGGTGAAGACATTTTTCCTAATATCCAAGCTAAAACTCCTCTGGTGCAACCTGAGGCCATTTCTGCTTGTCCTGTTGCTTGTTACTTGGAATAAGAGACCAACACCTACCTCGCTACAACCTCCTTTCAGGTAGTTGTAGAGAGTGATAAAGTGTCCCCTGAGCCTCCTTTTCTCCAGGCTAAACAACCCCAGTTCCCTCAGCTGCTCCTTATAAGATTTGTGCTCTAGACCCTTCACCAGCTTTGTTGCCCTTCTCTGGACATGCTCCCACACCTTAGTGTCTTTCTTGTAGTGAGGGGCCCAAAATCGAACATAGCATTCAAGGTGAGGCCCCACCAGTGGCGAATACAGTAGGACAATCCCTTCTCTAGTCTCACTAGCCACACTGTTTCTGATACAAGCCAGGAGGCTATTGGCCTTCTTGGCCACCTGGGCACACTGCTGGCTCATATGTCCTTTTCTGCTGGGCAGCTTTCCAGCCACTCTTCCCCAAACCTGTAGTGTTGCATGGGGTTGTTGTGACTCAAGTGCAGGACCCAGCACTTCGTCTTGTTGAATCTCATACAATTGACCTCAGCCCATTGATTCAACCTGTCCAGATCCCTCTGTAGAGCCTTTCTACCCCCAAGGAGATCAACATTGCTGCCCAACTTGGTGTTTTTTGCAAACTTCCTGAGGGTGCCTTCGATCTCCTCAACCAGATCACTGATATTAAACAGAATTGGTCCCAGTACTGAGCGCTGGGGAACACCACTTGTGACTGTAAAGTGGATTTAACTCTGTTCACCACAACTCTTTGGGATCGGCCATCCAGCCAGTTTTTTACCCAGCAAAGAGTACACCGGTCCAAGCTGTGAGCAGCCAGTTTGTCCAGGAGAATGCTGTGGGAGGTGGTCTAAAAGGCTTTACTAAAGTCTACCTAGACAACATCCATAGCCTTTCCCTCATTCACTAAGCGGGTCACCTTGTCATAGAAAGAGATCAGGTTTGTCAGGCAGGACCTGCCTTTCATAAACCCCTGCTGACTAGGCCTGATCACTTGATTGTCCTGTATGTGCTGCGTGATGACACTCAAGATGTTCTGCTCTATAACCTTCCCCAGCACCAAGGTCAGACTGACAGGCCTATAAATCCCCAGATCCTTCTTCTGACCGTTCTTGAAATGGGCTTCACATTTGCTAACCTGGGACCTCCCCAGTTATCCAGGACTGCTGATATATGATTGGAAGTGACATGGTGAGCACTTCCGCCAGCTCCTCAGTACCCTTGGGTGGATCCCATCTGGCTCTATAGACTTGTGTGTGTCTAAGTGGTGTAGCCACCATCTCTCCTTGGATTATGGGGGCTTCATTCTGCCCCCCATCAGTGTCTTCCAGCTCAGGCACTGGGCATCCCAAGATCAATTGGTCTTACCATTAAAGACTGAGTCAAAGATGGCATTAAGTACCTCATCCTTTTCCTCATCCTTTGTCACTGGGTTTCCACCCCATATCCCATAAAGGATGGAGATTATCCTTAGCCCTCCTTTTGTTGCTGATGTATTTATAGAAATTTTTTTTTATTATCTTTTATGGCAATAGCCAGATTAAATTCTAGCTGGCCTTTGGCACTTCTGATATTCCTCTGCATAACCTAATGACATCCTTGTAGTACTTCTGAGTGGCCTGTCCCTTCTTCCAAAAGTCATAAACTCTTTTTTTCCCTGAATTCCAGCCAAAGGTCTCTGTTCAGCCAAGCCATTATTGCTGGCTTGGCTTTCAGCACAGAGGGATGGCCTGGTCCTGTGCCTTGAAGATTTCCTTCTTGAAGAATGTCCAGCCTTTCTCGACTCCTTTGCCCTTCAGGACTGCCTCCCAAGGGACTCTGTCAACCAGGCCCCTAAACAGGCCAAAGTCTGTCCTCCATAAGTGCAAGGTAGCAGTTCTGCTGACCCCCATCCTTACTTCTCTGAGAATTGAAAACTTTGTCATTTCATGATTGCTTTACCCAAGACAGCCTCCAACCATCACATCCCCCAAAAGTCATTCTCTGTTTATGAACAACAAGCCCATGGAAGCACCTTCCCTAGTTGGCTCCCTCACCAGCTGTGTCAGGAAGTTTTCTTCCACACATTCCAGGAACATCCTAGACTGTTTCCTCCCTCTTGTGTTGTATTTCCAGCAGATGTCTGGTAAATTGAAGTCCCCCATAAGAACAAGGGCTAGTGATTGTGAGACTTCTCCCAACTGCTTACAGATTATTATGTCTAACTCTTCATCCTGGTTGGGTGGTCTCTAACAGACTCCCACCATCATATCTGCCTTGTTTGCCTTCCCCCTGATTCTTACCCATAGACACTCAACCCTGTTGTCACCATTATCAACCTCTTGACAGTCAAAAGACTGTTTTGCTTAAAATATCTGTTTAAAAATATTGATGCAGAGCTTTGCTGAGTTTTTTGTTGGTTTTGTTTGTTGTTTTTTTTTTGTTTTTTTTTTTTCTGTTTCTATTGCCTGGTACTGTACTTTATCTTTATCCTGAGGAAAAAAAAAAAAATATATACACTATGGAAACATTGGCCCAAGGCTAATGGCTTCGTGAAGAAAAAAAAAAAAAAAACAACAAAAAAACCCAACAAAACAAATAATCTTGTTGGTAAAGAAAATCATCAGTATGAAAAGAAGTATTTTTTCTTGGTTGTTAAAACACTGACATTTTTGTGCAACTGTTTCAATAAAGTTTGAGAGATAGGAGAGCTTCCAAATTCCAAGGTGCTCCAGTCCCCACTGGCAAGGAGAAAGTGGACTCTGGTTGAACTAACTAAACGTTTTCATTTTGATAGTTCTAGATATTACTATTTTGCAAAAATCAATTAGGAAGATATTGGTTTAATGCCAATGAAAATAAACATAAATAAATTAGCTGCTTCCCATCAGTTCTCTTCACCACTAAGTAGTCAGGCTTTATAGAGAAGAACAGCAGCTTTTTCCCTCTCTTGTTCTTTAAAGCAAGTATTGTAAGTCAGTTAATGCTGACAGTCTGCCAGAGGTACTTAAAAATTTTTTTTTTTTTTTTTTTTTTTTTTTTTTTTACCCAGTCAATACTTTATAGCTCTTAGGAAAAGAGATGCGTTTAGATACTAGTATTCTTTAATGCCTGGTATATTTACTTCACTAAGTCTTGTCCAGAAATGGGTGGGATTTTTGACAGCTACAGTACCCTAAGCATTGACTTAAAAGGGCATAATTTGGTATTCTGGGAGATCTTTGAGGAAGTTTGTTTCTGGTTAAAATGACATTCTCCTTTCCATTTGCCATTCGATGTAAGCATAGCACATAGCAATATTTACAGAGTACAAGAGGACACAGCTGAGCCTCTGTTTTATGAAAAGTGATAAACTGCAGTTCATGTACCAGTTGGAAGGCAAAAGATACACTGAAATGGGGAAGAGGGACCAAAAGAATACTATTTCTATACTGGGGGAAGCTGTGCAGTTATGCAGTTCATTAGTCTGCCTGGGCACTCTGACGCTGCGCTAATTTAGGTAACAAGACAAGCAGCATGCCTGTGGGTTACATTAGTGATCATTTCATGTTCCCACTGAATTAGAGCATTCCCCAAAGGTCACCGATCTCGACGCTGCCCATGCCAATACTGGTACGAAATAGCGAAACGCAGGGGTGAGCAGAGCTGGTGGCAGCAGCAGAGCCCAGCCTGGCCCCGTGTGCCCAGATCACTCCCCCTCTCCTCAGCGCACACCTGCCCGCCACCTGCAGCACCCAGCCCCACCACTGCTGCCTCTCCCCGGCAAGGGGAGGATGGAAAAAATGGGGGGTGAAGAGCAGAACAGAGGAGCAGAGAGCAAAAAGACAGGAGAGCAAAAACTGTATTTTCTTAAATCTTGGTAGTTTGCGAGCAAAAAGTGAAAACCTTGAAGTTGGTTGGTGTGGTATGCCAGCATTGCGGCGGTTGTGATTGGAAACTTTCTTCACACCTTTTGACCTACTTAGTGGTGATTTATGTGTCCATTCACAGCTAGAATCTTATATTGTTTTTAAAGAATAACATGTAAGATTGCTCTTTTTACTTTTAGACATTCTTGTTATTGTAGATCAATGAAAAGGAAAAAAACCCTGTGAAATGTTTGTGTATGATTAACAATTTATCAAGATGTCTTATAGTTACTTCTGCTTGCTTTGTTTAAAAAAGGCTTGCAAAACTGCCTGTGGAGCTGGAGAGAGAAGTAAGCAGTTCATACTTAAAAAAAAAAATAACAGCAAACAACAGTATTCATGTCTTAAATCCCAATTATTTGCACATATATTTAACATTAAGCTTGAAATGACCATGAAAGTGAGGCTCCTTCCATTCGTTGTTCTATTTGCTGTATCTTCACTGTACTGTATGTGGGAGAGTCATCTCAGCAGTCACATTTGGTGAGTCATTACCAGGTTTTGAGGAGGATTCATAAAGATACTTCCAAGAGTAAACAGTGTTTGACAATGATGACATCATTAGAAATAATCCATTAAAAAATATGTCTCATAGTAAAGTTTTATGCTTATGATGTCTGGATATCTGTCTGTCTGTTTTCAAATGTGCTTATGCCATTTTATGGACCCCAAACCGCTTGTTCTTAATCTGAGAACGTGTCTGAAAAATGTGAGACTTTGTTAATTAGAGTCAAATTCAACCTGAAGACTAAATGGACCTTTATCAATCTTAGGTTATTTAAGAAGTATGTAATTACTATTCTGTTAATTCATTGTATATGCAGAGAGGTATAGACATGAACTGCAGTCAAGTGAAAACTGTAATGGAGCTGATTCTTTAGGGTTAAAAAGGACCATTAAGATTAGAGTGACTTCTCTCTAATGCTGCTTGTAGCTTTGGTACCACATCCATACTTTTAAGCTTGACTTACAGCTTTTCTTTCAGAAATCTATCAGATCATGACATAAAAGATCTGGAGACAGCACAAGAACCAGAAATATTTGTTTGGCATTGTTCACACTTAAAAATTTGCAGTTGCTATCCTGGACTTGTCCAGCTTTATCTTGCTGTTGTTATATGCTTTCTTTTAATGGATTGATAGCTGCCTGCAATTACTGATTTCTTTCAACATGGATATTTTCAGACAGTAATTTCCTCAGTCTTCTCTTAGCACCCTAGATAAAATAGCAAGGAATCAAAAATGGTCAAAATAAGACAAGTTTCCAACTTTGTCTTTGGCCATTAATGAGGTTCAGCTAGGCCAGGGGTGCTCAGCCTGTAATTTTAAAGATGACCTTCACTCTTCAGAATAATGAATCTGTTCCAGCTGCTGCCTGATACTTTTTCCCCATTGTGTGACAAAAATTCAGTCAGTCTTTGTCATGGGACTGTGTATATCCAGTCATATGATCAGACATGAATTCGTTCATGCATGGGGATGATTACATTTCTCCTTACATGATGCCTCCCTCCATCATGTGAATGAAGGTGAAATCCCCATGTCACTTCAGATGTGTCTTTTTTACAAAGCTCTGATCTTTGCAAGTCCACTTAAAAAAGGGCATTACTATGCCGCTGCTGTATGTGGAAAAAAAGAAAAGGACTTGTGTAGAAAAACAGAAAAAAATGAGTTTTATGTTAGCCTCATAATTAGTTAATTTGAAAATGCAGAGAAAAATCGAAAATACTGCATGAGGAAATAATTTAATCTATCTGTATGGTGGTCTGTTTTAGATAAATACCAATCCCTGTATTTCAAACATGTTTCTGAAAGGAGACTACAAACAGAAGAAAGTTTGACAAGTTCATATTAATTTTATTAATAAAACTCCCTACTGTCTTCCACAGCACAGGATCAAAGTCTCAATGGTTATGAAAATAATTCAATTATTTCCTATTTACATCATTCCTTACATTTCATTTAGTTTTAAAGATAGCTAGTATTCAATGAATTTGGAGTGATCATTATTCTAAAACTCTTAAGTATAACCATTATAGAATATTTCCACAAACCTATTTTCTTGCAGTATAAAAATAACTGTTCCCATCCTCTGGACAGGGGTGGTTTTTTTGGGCGGTTTTTTGTTTGGGTTTTTTTGTTTGGGTGTTTTTTTTGTTTTGTTTTTTGGGGGGTTTTTTTTGGTTTTTTTGGGGGGTGGGTGGGTTTTTTTTTCACTTTCTAGGCACAGTATGTAGTTCTGGGATGAGAGTAATGGTGCTGGTCAGTGAAAACCAGAATATATTCCGAAGCAAATGCACATTTCCTGAATGTAAACAAATGTTTTTGCTGTTAAAGTAGTATCTTCTTTAATAAATAAGTTTGACTGAATAAGCTTTACTAAAAACAGAGTATAAATGTTAGCTCCAATTTTCTTATAGACAATCTAATTTTTATTTAAGTAAAGACAGACTATATAATGGGTATATAAAATGAACAGGAATTTCAGGCCAACAAATCAAATCAGAAGACAAGGAGGAAAAACAAAGGCAAAAAATCAGGAAAGGAATTAAGAGGTCTGTATTTCCAAAGAAATACAGGATAAGAGGTTATACACTGAAGGTTAGGGAAAATCTGATGTGCTTTCATTGATTCAAGTGTATTGGATTTACAGCTCATTCGTCTCTCCTGAGCTGTGCAGAGAGCTCTGGTAATGAGGTCCAGCCTTCAAGGCTTCCTAAGAACGTATAGAGCATGAGCCAGTCTTCATAAGGGGTCTAGTTTAAAACTCATCTTGCCAAAGCTATTCAATTGAAAGCAAACACTGATGTAGCATGAGAGTGTCCAAATACCCTAGTCTTTATCTTAGTTGTCATAAGAAACTAGACAAAGGAAAATAGTGCTTTTGAGGGACAGTGTGCAAAAGGATGGAGCAGCATGGATATTTTGAGAAGTGAGCAGGCTGAAGTGGTGGTTTGGCTTAGAAGAGGCCCCAGATACTTCCTTGTAGCACTGAAAGGGAAAAATAAATGTAACTGGATCAAAAGTTAAGGAAGAAAATGTGGTGCATGAGAAGAGAGTGATAGTAAGGACTGCCCTGCAACCTCTGCAGCTGCCTGAGGAGGCAGGTGGCAACAGAAAAGTCTCTCAAAAGAAACCAGGAATAACTTGTAACAATTCTTACTATACAGCTTGCCTAATTATGACATTATCCAAACCCCAAGCAAATATTTGTTTTCAGCAAATTGGGATTATAAAGCTCAGTGAAACTGTGGTTTATAAAATCGTCAGAAATCATTACATCCAGCAGACAATATTTGTATTTTACAATTATCTGACAGTTGTCTGTAGATAAGGCTGCCTTTTTGCTAGTTTGGTATCCGAGGAAGTCTAATTGGTCTTTGAGAGTGGGTTTGCATGGAGTTAAGGATTTAATAATGTTTCTTTTACTTTATCACAACACTAGGGGACAATTGGACAAACTTCAGTATATTATATCTGATAATACCTTTAATTCCTATGTGCACAGTTTAAATTCAACATGTATGGTCTTCCAGGGCAGTAACTGATTTTTATCTCCATCAACTAAGTAGTCATCATACTGCTATAGTAATAGCAGACCTTGAATATTCCTGAGAAACTGAGTCAGAATGCATATAATTATAATGGTGAAGTAATTTTGGAAAGAATTTGGATCTAACAGATCTTTGTTGAACCTTACATTTTAGGTATATTACTCCTGAAAACATCCCTGTCTTCAAAGATTTATTTCTCATCTATTTATACATTAGTTTTCAGGCAGATTACAGTGGGCAGCACAGTGATGGCTCACTAACACTTAACACTTGTCATCCTCCAATTTGGTATGGATAAAAACCTTTGTAACAGGCATTTTTTTAATGCTTTATTATAACTGTGTGGCAAAACTTGCGTATTTTGATTTCCTGACTAAATGAGGCAGTCCTTTACTATCACAAACAAGACATTAGATTGAATAGACATGTTTGGATTAGGTTTACATACAGTATCATCAGATAGTCTAAGCTGTGAATGTATAAAGGAATTGAAAATAGAAAAATTACAGCCATCTGCTGTAAGGAGATATATTTTGGGGTCATTTGAGATGTTTTCACAACTGCAAGTACGATATAACAGTAATGATCTTTACTTCTGTATCTTCCTTTTTTGGAAAAAACAAAGTCAAAATATTATTATACCTTGTAACTTTTTAAGAAAATGCTGTTTTAAAAGCTGTGTGCTTCCTTGGCAGGCTATCACTTGGTAACACTGATGAGAAAAAGTGTAAGACAGAAGTACAAAAATGGGGGAGCAAGTTGATGAAAATAGAATTTTGTGATTCAAAAATGTATCCACACCCACCCCAAAACCCTGATATATAAGGGTATATAAAAATTCCATGTATCTACACATGCATATATATATCAAATATACAAAAGTGTGAGAAAATATATGAAAATACAGAATAGCTTTACTTGTATGCATTTATAGGAAAGTATACAGACATGCTCTGAGTGTTCAGCAAGGCCTCTCAATCACACCACAAATGAACAGATATCTTCCTCCATAATGCGACACTAAATAGAGAAGATGTTAACTTTTGCTCTTGAAGCAAAATCAATTTCCAGTGGAGTTTTGCCTTTGACCTCAGCGGAATCAGGATTTTGCCTGTGATTTTATCAATTTATTCTTTCTGAAAGCCTTTGTGGTTTTTGGTTTGGGGTTTTTTGCCTCTGCTCCAGCTATTCTTTTTCTAATCCCAGATTATCAAAAATCACTTCAGCCAGAGGAAAACACGTATCTCTCTATAAAGCTTGTTCAGTAGTAACAGCTCCCAACTATAGAAGAATATAACAGATTTCCTTGTAGAAGGCTCCTCCTTATGAGCAGTTTGTAAGGACTACTTATACTCTCTGTATAAACTCTGATTTTTCTTGCAAAAACATGCAAGTTTCTTTCCTATGTTCAAATTACTTAAGGAGATAAAAATAAACAAGATGTCTGCTCTGATATCAAACCACCTACATGGCTTTTATTTTTCAATGGCTGAGTTCCCTGTAAGAGCATCTGGTTACTCAGTGCTTATATGGCACAGCTGCTCCATATAACACCCTCCTTCCCCAGGTTAACCCCCTGCTGGCTAGTGGGAGGCAGAGAGACTTCAGTGATGTGGGAGGAAGGAAAGGATTGTAGCAGGCAGGGCAAGGTGAGAAGCCTGTGACGGCATTTGGGTGAGGTGGGAGCGGTGGTCCTTGAGCTCTCTGGGCAGCTCTTCCAGCCCATGAGGTGGATGAAGGTCAGAGAACAAGAGTTGGTGTCCCGTAGGTATGGCTCCTCAAACCCAGGAGTCCCACGGAGGGGAGGATCCAAAGCTAAGATGTGGTGTATAATTTTAGACTTGGTTTTCTTATCAGGTGATTTGCAGATACATTTCACACATGACATGAAAGGTTGTGTGTGACAGAGGAGTTTTATGGATCTGAATAAAACCTTGTGGATCCTTTTGCCATTACTCTAGATTGCTTACAGATTGTAACGCTTCCTCTAAAGAGAAATTCTCTCCTTTCACGGAAGCAATAACTTTGTCTAAGTGAAAGGGAATCTAAGCAATGGTGCTTAAAAGTTTAGGGGTATTTGTGCTTACATCAGCTAATGATCCCAGTCAAGGCTGTACCTACAATCAAACATACCCTTCCCGTAGAGCTTAGGAAAAAAAGAACAGAAATCTTGATAAATGCCAAACAAACATAAATGATGAAAAGTAACCGATTTTGTGAAATTAGTATCTTAACAAACTCTGCTAAATGAGGCCCATCCTTACAGGCCTGTGGTGTGGACATACAGAGTAGAAATAGATGCAACTGCCCTTTGCAGTCCACCTCTGCCCTTTTGCAGAGCAATGGAAAACAACCTCTGTAGATTGCATTGAAGAGTAGATTGCATTGAAAATTGCTATTTCTTTTTCCCAGATGAAATGAAGAAATCAAGTAATGTGCTCTGGCTTATGCTGGACTCCTCTATACTTGCTATTTTATTATGAATTACTAATTTATCTATCTGAGTGGGTTTATGCCTTTTTTCTCTATTATTTCTTGCCTGCTTTTTCATGCTTATGTCAAATTCATCAGTTTTGAGGGTCTTGGGAACAGACACTGTGTTTAGTCCTGTGTTTTTGTAGTACCTGTTTCTCCATGCCATGGATGTGACAGAGGTCTCCATATTATCAGAATTACAAAGAGTAAATAGCTATATCATATGTAGATGATCATAGAATCCCTATTTGTAAGTACTTACTTAGCTTGTTTTGTGTTATGCTAGTGCTAGAGTAAGCTTGCCATCTATATACGTGTTTCTGATGAATTTGGTTTGGAAAACAGGAGAAAAAAAGAAAACATGCAAACTGTTCTGCTTATAAAAGGAGACTTGAAATTACATCTTTGAGCCTCCTAGAAGTACAACAACGTGCTATTCGGGTGTGAGATGTGCTCAGCCTTGCTGTGGGCACCGAGGCATTCCCCATGCTGTAAATGTCATGAGGAACGTGCCTAGATGCTCTATTATCTCATGCAATCAATTAAGAAAGTTTTAGCTGCTGTCTTTAGCTGCTCCATGACTGACTGAGTAGTTCAAATTATTTAATCTAACAGGTTTAACTGAAAGCTACTTTCAAGTAACCTTCTAGGCCATTTTCCTAAAAGATGCTAAGTCTTGATTTAGAGTATAACCCTCAACAGGACATGATATGACCTTTAGTTTCAGTTCAGTGGTTTGCTACAGTGAACGAAGAGAGGCTGAGTATGTTTCAGTGGGTGACAAAAACAAAGTACAGCGGAATTAAGTTCAAGCTGGAGCCTATTTGAATTTATTATATGTTTATTTGCTTGCAGCTGAAGTGGAAAAAAGTTTAGTAAACTGAGCAGACCCATTTATGAATATGTCTAGTATATATGCCACAGCCTTCCAACTCTGTGTGGCAGTTCCACTGTGAAAAGCAGAGTGGTTTTTAGAAAATATACCCTGCTCCATAGGGGAAGAATGTATTTTTCTGAACTTTCTGTTTTGGGGTGGCACGGAATAAACATATCTGGCATACTAACATCTCCATCATGTGAAATCAATGCCTGAATGGTTTTGCTTTTTTGGCTTTTTTTTTTTTTTAATCTGGATTCTAGATTTCTACTTTTTATTCCTAATACTTTTAAACTTTTAATGTTGTTCTTTAAAAAAGAACATAACTGCCAAATTTGGAGTTTTGCTGCATTTAATGATAACAGGTAATCAACTGAGTAAATAACCTTTGTATTTAACACATAGATTGCATGGTTTTATAAAAAAAAGTAAATCTTGAGAAGGAAGCAAATTCTTACTAATGAACTCTAGTGAGGTATTACAAGGACCATGAAGCTCGTCCTTATCAGCAACAGTGATGCTACTGCCAGTGCAGTATGCAAGGGGAGGGAAGAGTTTTGGTTGACCATGGTAAATGTGGGAGAAGCCACTTTAAGTTCAGAGCATACAGTAATAGTCAGGCTGTCTGTTCCTTTGGAAGCATCTCTGTACCAGGCTTCTGTGCTGAAAACAGAAGAACAGACATACACTTTGAACAGACATTCACTTTTGTTAGGAGGCTGCTATATAGTTTGTGATTATTTACTTTTATTTTTTTCTACAGGTTTTTGGTTTTTTGTTTTTTTTCTTTTTGGTCTGCTGTCAAATGAATGCTGATTAATATTATCTTTCTTTCTATCTATCTTGTTTTCCAAGGTTCATTATAACTCCCAATTTTACACTGCCCACAAAAACCAGTTTAGCTTATTTAATAAAATCACCATATTTTAGAGATCTTCACAGTGCTTAAATATTAACCCAGAATGGAGCAGTCATAAGTATTTACTATCTCCACATGGTTTTATGGTTTTATGATCATGGTTTTATGCTGTGCTGTGCTTAACAGACCACACGCTCTACAGCCCAGTTGAAATACTAGTGTAAATCTTTCCACGATCAATGCTTTGCCTGCTGCTTTCTCTCAACAGATGTTTTTAAAACTAGCCTGTTAGCTAGTGAAGAAACTTTTGAATTCATTCTGATACAGTCTCTAAACTTGGATTAGAGGAGTTTCATGGGAGAATAATAGTTAATAATAATATAATCAGGTTAACCAGAATAATCAGGACAAAAGTACAGAGAAAAGAGGAAAATTATTTTGTCCATTCCATTTTGTCTTAAAAAAAAAAAAAAAAAAGTATTAAAACCAGTTGAAAACCAAACAACCCTTTCAGGCTTAGAGCAAGCATGTTTGTTGAAAGACAGCAGATGGTGTTAAAGTTGGTTACGGTTAATATGTGTGTTCTTATCCTTCCCCTCGTCTTTTAGTTTAAAAAAATAAAAAGAAGAGGGGGACAGAATCATATATCTTCTATTTTATTTGCTGACTAGGATTAGGGAAGAATATAGTGCAGATGGAAATATAGTGTCACATATGAAAGAGATGTAAGCTGGTTTTAGGGAAAGGATACACAAGACCGCATTGCAAAGCAGTTCCTGTTTGATGAAGCAGGTAGCCTCTTTTTGCTAGGGACTTTAAGCCTATTTGAATAGGATTGTAAAAGCAGGAAGAATAATCTCTCTCACACACAGTGATACACTGTACTCCAGCATTCAAACAAAAAGCAGAGAGAAACATGAGTGTTGCCAAAATGTTGCTCCCTTGCCCTGCTTCCCCAGAGTACTGCTGCTCTGCTGCTGCAGCCTGCCCTCCACAATTCCCAGGTGGAAGAGGGCTGCAACTGCTGGGGAAACTAAGATTACTGATTAGGGGAGAACATAATCAGGTAGACTGAGCCTGTGTAGGGAGAAACCATTTCAGCAAGGAGGGAGGGTGTGCAGCACACACTGGCTGCCTACCTTGGGAGAGTACCTTGCTGTTGTTTAAGAAAACAAAATAGGCTGTAATTCTCCTGTCGGCTTCTGAGAAGAGGGTGCTCTTTTTGTGCCTGTGAAGCTGGAGGGTGATTGTGTGTGTGCGTTACCTGCACCTGGCAATGAGTCTCCCTTCAGGTTTCTCCTACTTCAGAGAATGTGTTAGAGAGAAGTACCCACGGGGAAATCAACTAACCGCTTCCCCACAAAGGTAGCAAGACACTGCGGTGCCGGCAATGCCTGGGGATGCCTCGGGTGAGTACTGCCTGTAAATGAATACAAGGAATATTCAAAAGAGTGAAGAGCAGCAGTAACGCAACCCTAAAGATGGCATTTAGGTCAGTTGGCTGCCTCCCGGGATATCTGTGGCTCGCTGGGGTGCTGCCTACTGCCTAGAGGGGGCTGTAGGAAGCTCCTCTGAAAGGACTCCCCAAGTTTAAGGGCAGATGGGTCTCCTGGGAGGGGACTGACCCCGTTGCAGCACCAGCTCCATTCTGCCAGATATCCATCCATGCCTTGCAAAACTATTTCGAAATCTGATTTGAAACTGGTTGAAGAATATCAACAGGATGTTAATACAGAAGGGGAAAACAAACAAACTTTTGCATGTAGAAAGCCTTTCATTAGGTTAAACAGGGGTTTTTTAGGTTTCCTTTTTCCCTGCCGAGGGATGGTGCAGTGTGTTCAAATGACAATCCCGAGTGTTTGCATAACTTGTAAATAATAGTTGCTAGTTCATCAAAGAGGATTTAGTTGTTTTACTAAATGAGCTACTCATAATAAAAATAGCAGAAAGATGTAAAGTTTACTGCAAACAAATTTGGACATGGTCAAATTAATTACTCAACTGATGATACAGAAATAGCTTGGAAACTGGGCCATCAGGCAAAAACAACCTTGCATTCAGTCTAGGGTAATTGCATAGAGTTGTCTGCAGAGGATGGATTCTGAAAAGTAGCTAAAGTAACTTCATAACTTTCAAACCATTTCGAAATAAATCTTCAGAGAATATGTGACTGTATAAAAAAATTAGTGCTAGCTTCTATTATAAATAGGTACCTTGATGCATTGTAACAAGTTTCATTCTATTCTTCCTCCTAAAAAGGAGGGAGAAGACATACTTTCTCTGAAAGAAGCAATATATTTTGTCTCGTGCAAGAAAAAAAAAAAAAATTTTTGCAGTGGTTCAAAACTTAAGTATCTTCAGGATATTTCAAAATTAATTTCATTTTCTCTTCCTATTTTTTGCATCCTTTCCTAACTTGGAGGTATAAAATAATAGTAGTTCCATCGTAAGTATGTGTAGCTTTGTTTATTGGCTGGTTTTATAAATCTTTACTGGAGTGATTAAAATACCATTTCCTTTTATTGCATAGCTTTTATTAATCTTCTCACTTAAAGAAAAAAAATGCTTTGTTTTTATTTCTATTTCAACATTTGTGCCTTATTCACAAGACACATTTCTCTGGAAACTACAGAGGCCAGTTAATGGTTTATGAGTTCAAGCTGAGCTGAATATAGCTAAGCTCTGTCTTGCTTGACATTTCATCAAAAGCTGTGTTGATTTGCAATGTTTACGGACCTATTTATTGAACCTTCACAGCTTGAACTATGCCACCGAGCTTGTTGACATTGCTGAGTTTATCTCTTGGTGCTTGTGCAATCTCAGAAGAAAAGTTTAGAGCAAATGAGTTAGACAAACTTGTCACAGTTCATAAAATATGCAGTTAGGACAATGAAGCTGATCTTCTTGTTCATTGACCACGATACATCAGAGAAATCTGAGTAGGCTGACACAATCTCATCTGGGTAGGTGAGCCTGTGTCCTTCTCTGTGATATTAACTTTCAGATTTGACTGTAGCATCTTATGGGCTTTAAAAAGAAGCTCATAAACAGCACAAATATTTTCAGTTCATAAGACTATTTATATTTGAAAATAAAATCTGACTGTTTTGTTGCACGAAATAACATGATTATCTTACTTCTGTATAGAACTTATTTTGTGAGGAGCGATATATCAAATGAGCAAACAGCAAATTGAATCAGAGGCTCATAAATACCATAAAAAACCCATTCAGCTTTTAACAGTGAGAGCATCCCATGCTTTGTGCTACTCTCCAGAACATCCTGTCTGCATAACCCCTGTTTTTAGCCAATAAAATAAGATATATCTTGCTATATAATCTACTACTATTACTGGATCAATAGTGCACATTATCATGGTTTCAGACACTTCTTTATGTAACTTGAACAGAAATAGATCAAAGATAGTGCAACTGCCTGGCATCTTTGCAAAAGCAACAGAAAACTATGCGCTATTTATTCAGTACCAGTAAAATGGGTAGTTAAAAAAACCTCATTCTTCCTTTCTTTTCTTCTTTTGGGTTGCAGGGGAAGCTGTTTTCCCATGTGAACATTTTCATAGCTACCATTAACTGGGTTAACATAGTTGTTCATTCTCCTTTTAGAACTGTGGGTATGCAGCCAGTTATAAACGTCCAAAAGGGAAATTGGATATTAAAAAAAAAAAAAAAAAAGGAAGTTGGAGAATTTTTCCATGTAGTTCAATGGTCTTTGATTGGGCTCTTGGTTCCTTTTCAACAATGAATGAATAAAGAGTTTATGCTTTTCAAATAAAAAGTAATTGCTTATTGATTGTTAAATGCAAATTGTGTTCTAAGGGTAGAATAAGAAAAAAAAACAACAAACAACATAGGAACTGTCTCTTAT
>NW_020799091.1:88722694-88794016 GCF_003259725.1 Athene cunicularia | reverse complement strand
GTGGGGGTGGGTGTGGGGGGGTGGAATTTGCTTTGCTTAACTATCACTATATAATGTAGCCTGATGAATTATCTGTGTAGACTTACTAGGCTCAAATATCTAGACAATAGAGAGCAATAAGCTCCTTCAGCAAGCAAGTCCAAGCAAGGAATTAACATTGGTGACTTGTTTCCTCCACTGCCTGTGCATTAGGAGATTACACTCCTAACTCAAATGCTTATATTTGGAGAGTGAGGGAAGCACCAACATATTTATTAGAACCTTAGTATGAATAACTTCAGGGTATTTCCATCTGATTAATACATGCTTATGTAAGTAGATACAGAAAATACCAATCAGCTCTCATAGTTACGTACAATTTCTTGACTTTATGGAAAATGAAACATACTTTGGAGAGAGCATTTTTAGCAAGGATTCATCATCAGAAATTCTGAAGTTGATTGTATTCTGCGTGCATGGGAGGGTCAGATGAAGTCAGTCTGGGGAATCTACAGAAATCCATAACTGCCTGAAATATCTGCTTGAAATACTAAAATATTTTTAATATATTTCATAGGATAGTGTATTTCATAATGATATTTCTCATTTTATTTAATTCTTGCCTCTCAAGATACTCTCTTCCTGTGCCATTTGTCAGCTTGGCTTGTGGATTATTTTTTTTCTTTTATGGTAGCAACATCCTCTGATATATTTTCTTTTTAAATGAGAATTCATCAAGAAGAAAGGCATACACAGTGTCTTCAGTCTGTGTTGTCTCTTGTACGGTACATTGGTCAGTGATGTATAGATAAAGGGTTCTTAGTTTAGCCCTTGTTAGACAGTAGGACCAATTTTTTCTGCTTGAAGTCTTGTGAACACACTGGAAAGCACTAGGATTAAGGGTAGTATTAGATTCCAATTAAAATGTCTAACAATCTTATGTAAAATATACTCTTAAGCATCCCACATACATCATCTGTAACATTTAACAAGGTAGGTCTTAAATATCTATAGATAGCCCTGTGAGGTAATTTAAAAAAAAAAAAAATAGGGATTTTTCTGTTTACTGTATTCCTAATGGAATTAAGAATTTATGAAAATTTCTATGTTGCTTAAATTTTATTAAGCCCATTTAAAGTAATCTATTTAAACTATCATAAACATGTAATTCTCAAATGCACTTCAGCTTTGCTTACAATTCAGCCCTGTGTTTTATCAGGTACTTGATGTGTTCAGCAACTACTTATTTTGTGGCAGCTCAAGAGTATCCCTTTTAATATTTATCATAGGAATAACTATTCCTACCAAATGAAAGGGAATTTGCTGTAAATATTCCAAGATGTGTTTGACTTGAGTTTAATAGCTAAATGTACTGATGATAAATGCAAGTAGAGTTTCAGGGGGAAATGTGAGTTTTGCAGTCATCCTTATCCACCAGAGTAGGACACCCATCCCATGAAACTCAAGTTAAAGTAGATATTATATTTCATGTTGCAGAGTATCAGTTAGATAGGTCATAAATACAAGCATGGTCAGTGCAAAGCTTGAGTGAAAGGCTATTGTGACACTACTGAACTAACTTCTTAAAGATTATAATAAAAAGGTCAAGCTATCATTTTATCCTTATAAGGTAACAGAGATAGTCAAGGATACTTCTCAGTGCTTTTTTTTTTTTTTTTCCTTCTCTCAAAACAATTTTTCTGTTTGTACAGAAATATATTTAAGAAATTCACTTCCATCTTAAAAAAAAGTCTGCTTTTATTCACTTAACAGAATAGAGATTAATGCTAATAGTGGATTGGTTTGGGGACTTTACAAGGGAAAGAAAGAAGCTTTCTTCAATATTTCTTTTCTTGCAAATAAAACTTAATTAGCCTAACAGGGGAGTATTGTCTACCTGTTTCAGTGGAAGTTAATGGGATAAAGGGGAGTAAGCAAGTTTCTTGAGGCAAACGTACAATAAAATTATTAAAACAAGTATTTGGAGATAGATTTATCTAACTGCATCCATGTTATAGAAAGAACAAGATTGACAAACTACAAAACCAAACCAGCAGTTTCTCTAACTTTTGACAGAGATAACTATGTTCAGGCAAGTTGCCATCGTGCCAATTTTGTACCACTGTAGTGAATAAAGGCACAAATTCTAGTTTGTACAGCATTTAAAATATAAATGCATCAGGTAGAGGCTATTTTTTCTGCTCTTTTTGTGTTGTCAAGATCAGTGGACACCAAGCCCCATAAAAGCAAATAGGAAGTGAAAACATTATGAATAATGTAACGTACAATTTAAAAAAGAATAGCCATCTCAAAATTATGGTTCAGATAAACTGAGAGGATAAGATAGCTATGAAAACTTGACTATAATATGTAAAATTAGTATATGGTTTTCCAGGAAAGATGGTTGTGCATCTTCTGCTGACTAGCTCGAGCATATAAGATTCATTTATTTGTTTGATGAGATTATTTTTATGAGCTTTTATTCCAATTTACTCATTAATTTTTGCGAATCTTTGCCGTGTGTGCACTTAAGTAAAGACACGCTTTACCCTTATAAATGCTTGAAGACTATATAATAATGCTATAGCAATATCATGGTTTTGAGATGGGTTTTTTTCATTGCTAAGAACCATGGTCAGTTGAAGATCTCCTGTTAAAGTACTTCAAGATAGACTTTAGAAGTATGCTATTCTTCATTTAAAAAAACCCTTTGCTCTCACTTTTTTTTCCATTGGTCTGGCAAAACCTGTTAATTTTGAGAACACACATAAAGCCTCTTTGTTCATTCAGGATTTTGTTCTGAGAAGGGAGTTCTAAATCACAAGATGTTATATTTTGAGGTGGGCTTTTGGGTTAATCTCTATGTTTATGATATCAACTAATATTTTTTCTATTTTTTTTAATACATGCTTTGTTATCGAAACAAAATAACAAGAAAAGATGTGTACATCAATGAAGAAATAAAAGCCCATGCCTGTTATGATTTTTTATTTTTTTTATCTGAAATGTTGAGAATTAAGCAAAATGCTCCTTGGTAGAATTGATTGTGGCTTGGAAAGACTTAGGGCATACACATACATAGAGAAGACAGTATGAATTTGTTCATTGGCATATATTCCTATAGACAGGACTATTGGTAATTACTGGAGGTAGGATCTGGCCTGTTCACCCTTGTCACCGGTGACTTGCAGAGCATCATCCATGGTTAGAATTCCTGTCTTTCTAAATGATTGGGATAATTCAGATACTGTGCTTTTACCATTTACCTATGCACAATATATTGTGTATTCATCAGCTCTTCTAGGTTCAAATCTTTAAGCAAAAATATTAATGTGATTAATTCCTTGTTAAAATAGTCTTTGTCTAGTTCCACCAATCAGACTGTGTTCTCCACTGGCTATTCTTTCAGCCCAGGACTTAAGCAAGCTCCAGGCAGCTGCTCTGAAAAGCTGTAAATTGGATAGCCGTGTCAGTGGCTCGTCCTTCTCTTTCTTCTCTGCCTCACCCTTTTCCCAACAAGGGCCCACACTGGCAGGGCAGTAGTGTGTGAGGATGCTCCTCAGTTGCCAACGAGGTACAACCATCTGCATCCAAGTCACACTGGTCTGTGGTTTGGGATGGGCTCTCACTACCTGACACAACCTAACTGGAGGGGTGAGTATGGCTGTGGCAGACAGAACAGCCCAGAAATACCCTGGAGTCATTTGAATCCTCACACCTTTTTCACCGCTGGCCACAAAACTTACTGCTCCTCTGATGCTGGGACTTCTCCAGCACAAAATTAAATTTTCTATTAGTGATGAGAGGAAAATAAATTACTTTATCCTTCACTTTTGGAAAGGGGAAACTAAATCTTAGTTGTACTTTTAAGGACCTTTTGTGTTAGCATGCTCAGCTCTCATAGAGAATTGAAGACTTTGCAGCAATATCAAGTTTTTTTGTGGCTTTTCCTTTGCCTAGAGGGCTGATTTTTCTGAAAAGTGAGTTCTGCAACTTACTAGAGTCATATTTTAACATCTTGATGAAATTTCCACAGTCTGAGAGCTTTACCGCATAACTAATTCAAACCTTGTTAGTGTGCTGCATTGCATTTAACTGTAGATGTGTCAATAGAGATCATGTGATGAAAGGAGATTTAAGGAACAATGTCCTCAAAGATGTCATTAGGATCACTATAGGGTATGTTTGCAGTAGTGTGCCAGTACAGTGCTTGCAACATTTATATTTAAATTCTTAACTATTTATGAAGTGTGGCGGGCAGATTTTTGCTAAATTTTGTACTGATGTAACTTTAAATTTCATCCTAGGAAATTCTGAGCAAGCTCTTCAGGATCAAACAACAGAATTTGTCTAGATTTCTAGCTTGTTTTCTTCTTCATCTGGATTTAGACAATTGATTTCCACTTTTTGTCTTATAGTAAAAGGAATCAGGGAAATAGCATTTGAGGGAAACCCCCTGTTGTGATAATTTTAATTATTAAAATACTTGTGAAGGATTTGTATTGACAAGTAGTAAGTCCCATCTCCCCTAACCACACAGTAGGTGTTCTGGTGATTTGTAGTAGGAGTTTACAAATTATCTGGTGTATCTTATAGAAGCAGTAGAAGTATTTTTAAAAATGGTAAAATATTTTTTGATTACGAAAAGTTTTTTTTCACCATTCTTTGGAAGTGAAGAAAAAAATTATTGACGGATTTAAGAAAAAAAAAAAATACAATTTATAGTTTCAGTAGCATGGTAAAATTGTCATGAACATGAATTAACAGTACACCATCAGAAAGTGATGTTGCCTTTCAAGTCAGTTTTCCTCAGACCTACCTGGAGTTCTGGTTCTGGATTCCCCGTAGACACAGACATACTAGAGCAAGTCCAGAGCAGGGCTGCCAAGATGACTGGGGGCTGAAGCACATGGCATGGAGGAGCTGGGTTTATTCACCTTTCAAGAATAAGGCTGGGTGAGAGTGATGGCCATCTACAACTATCTGGCTGGAGATTTGTAGAGAAGAGAGAAAGAGATGCTTCTTAGAGCTGCACAGCAATAGGATAAGAGGTGAGGGATGTGAGTTGGAAGAAGGTAAATTCAGGTCAGGTATAAGGATAACTTGTTCTCAGTGGCTGGTCACTGAAATGGATTGTATAGAGACCTTGTGATATCTCCATAGTTGAAGACAGAAAAACCCAACTGAACATAGCACTGAAGAATTTGCTTTTGCTGACCCTCCTCTGGCTATAGAACTTGGACAAGAGGACCTCAAGGTTCTTCCAGCCTCAACTGTTCTGAAGTTCTAGCTATAGTGTTGTATTAAGACTTTAACATGCACGGTATTTGATAAAACATCACTTGAGGTTTCTGTGATGAATGCAGATTCTTAGAGCAAGAAATGTCTTTTCAGGGATTGGATCTATTCCTGGACTGAGTGAAGAAAGTTGTGATAGAAAAATTAGTCTGAAAATCAAATAGTTTTGGCTAAATCTTCTTAGGATGTTGTCATGTTTATTACTCAGTTGGTTTTTTTTTGTTGTTTTTTTATTTTGAAAGAAATCAGTGACATTTGAGTCCCAGACAAATTTTGAAGTAAATTTTTTCCACGGTTTGATAAGAAAGGATAAATAATTATAAATTATTTTACAAATTCTGTGATTGCCTGACATTGCCACTTTGCACAGGTAGCAAATTTAAATTTCATTAGAGTGTAAAGAATGGAGGACTGAGTGTGTGGCAATGTGTAGTAAATCTTTATGTGCAAGGGCAGACATCATTGATCTGTATTATGTTGAGCCTTTGAAGCTTAACCCAGATCAGTGTCCTGAGCAGAGCAAAATGCAAACATTTTGTAAGATAAATGCTTTGAAATAAATCTGTTACCAAAGACTTAATCTTTTAGTTTCTTAGCATCTGGTCCTTAGTCTACCTAATTGCATTATAATGGCTTTATGCTGCACCAGATGCTAAAGAGGTAACATTTTTCCTTTCTGGATAGCAATGCAGACTTTGTTTGGAATTCTGTTTGTTTCTGTGTTAGGCTATGCCACAAGCAAACCACAGGTACTGGGTTCTGATTTTATATTAAATGAAATCAAATCTTTCTGAACCTCCTTGAGAAATAGAAATAAAAGATCTGATGAACTGACAGAATTTTGTTAGTTACTTAATTTGTAAGTGTTTCAACCTTTCTTCTAAGAGCAAAAATAATGATTTACATCCTGTCATTACTAGTGTTTGCTATAATGCACTAGCTTGTTTCCTTTCCTATTTATCAGTCTTTATTAAGTTGTTCTTTCTATATGCGTGGTTAGACTTATGCCATGGTCTAATTTGTTGTGTTGCATGGAATAAGGCTTTTATAAGAAGGAAGCAATCTGTCTTTATGGCTAATTGCAGGGGCAATCATAACTCATAGAAGCTATGATCAGATTATGAGTTTCCTCAGTCATCCTTGCCAAGATTTTATTTAAAAGAAAGAAAAAAAGAAAAAAAAAAAAAAAAAAAAAAAGAAAAAAAAAAAAGAAGAATAAGACTTGAGTGCTGTTGCACTTTCAGTCATGCAGATTTACTGTTATTGAAGAAGGCTTCTTCCTTTCATATGTGACTGTTCTGTATGCCCTGTTTGGGTAAAAAAGTCATGTCATAGCAGCTCACTTTAATCTTGAAAGGAATCTTTAAATTTGAAAATGGAAAACTAATTTTTGCTAAATGGAATTTATAAATTAATAATCACCTGCTATTGAAATAATATCAGTAGATAGCATGTCAGCCATCTTAATTATTTTATAACTTATTACATAGATCATGCAAAGTGTAATTTATTAGTTGTTGTATTGCTTTCTTTTGTGTAGAAGTAGTGCACTAGAATAATTTATAATTACATTTAATATGTATCTGACCTTGTTACAAGGAAAAAAATGTTACTACTGAAATATTTTTGTCTGTTCACTGATAGGCTAATTTGGGTCTCTCAGCCTCAATATTACGTAGAATTTTAATTCCTGCCTGTAACACTAACTTAAAACCTATGAAAGGGCATCATGTACTTCTGAAAAAATGGTTTTGTATGTTTTCTTTTAAAATAAATACTAAAAAAAATGTTTTTCTTTTGAGACTAGTGGGCACTAAGAACATACTGAACATCTACAGAATAAATCTCCTGGTAGTGCCTGAACCCCCTAGAAAACACCAGAGCTGATGGGAGTGCAGGGCAAAGAGGGTGATGTTGAGACTTTATGTGAAGGAAATGCAGCTTCAGATTAAGACACCTAAATGTAAGCATTTTCCACTACTGTTAGGTGTTTGAAGTGTGGGAAAAGCAAAACAATGAGAAATCTGCAAAACACACATTTCCTTGACACATGGTGCCCAGAACAAACACGGGATGTGATGAAGATCCAGTGATTTGTGTTTGCTGTAGCACCAAGGAAGAATGCGAAGCAAGGTGGAGGCCGCGCGGTCCCATTCTTTCACTTACCTCCTCTCAAGGACTGTTTAGCAGTAGTCTGACACCTTGTTTCTCCCCCTTCCTCTTCTCCCACAAAAACCAGTGCACACCTCACACCAAGGAATGTACCGTGTCATTATTCAAGAGATAATGGCTTGACCAGGGTCCCACCCACTCACGCATACATACTATGATAAATACTACTCCGAGTTTGTACCTAACTTGGGAAGACAATAATCTGACACCAAATCAGAGGGACAGATAGAGGGGTTTGTGCTCTTGCACCCCAACCTCCTCCCCCCGCCCCCTGCCAAAGGGATGCCTTTTGGTAAGATCCCTCAGTTATGCCGAGTGATTACCCAGGAATTAAGTGTGTGTGATTGCAATCATTTTTCTTTTTGTGTGTAGTGCTGTATAAGCAACCTGCAGTTTGTTCATTTATCATAGGCAATCTTAAAGAATCTATAAATGTTGCATGAAAAATAAACTGTACTATTTGTGAACCTGACTGCTTCTCTTGAACACGACCAGACTTACAGTGTACAGGCTGTTTGTGCATCAGGTGTCAGACCTATAGTCACAGCCATAATTGGCATACCTATTAAGAGATAAGTCCAGCCGCCTCTAGCTCCACTAATCTATGAAGATCAGCTAGAATGCAAGGGGATTCATCTCTTACCAAATTTAGCCTCACCTTAAACACAACAACCACCATCAGTGGAGATCTTGGACCAGATTCAGTTTCGCACACCTAGGTACTTAGCATTGGTTTAAGTACCGTGAGATGTCTTGCCTGGCCCCAGATGCCATTGCAGGAGGATGAGACTTGTGTTCCATGTCCTATCTGTGAACCCCACAGAAGTGTCATTGGTCGCCACAGAGCACACCAGCTGTCTGTGTGTAGGCAACAGAATGCCACCACAAGGAAATGCAGTCTCTGAAACCTGGAGAGCAGTCTTAAAACAGGCACTTTAGTGGCTGTTCAGCTCCCTCTGGACTCAGCAGGGGTCTGCTGAGGGTCTTGGTTCAGATGCCAGTGCTGACAGAGTCATTTCATGCTATTTGAGATGCTGTAGCTTCCCCTGTTCAACTTCTAAATGCTCATGCAGAAAAGCATGTCATTGCGAGGACCTCTGTTATATCTACCAATGCTGTTATCCCTTCCGAGGCATCTTTCATGCATTATGTGCTTGTTTGGAGACAACACTCTTATAGCCTAGTTGTCATAATCTCTAATGGGATTTTAGATTCCTGTTTCTAGGGTAGACACCTAAATTAAGGTTCTAATTTCAAACTCCTCACTCCTTAAATTGTGTTCCTTCAGCTTTGAACATAAATGTTTTTCACTGTGTTTATTTTTGTCTGTGTAGAAACTTGTATTGCACATTTTCAGTCATATTTTAGGGTAGAGTTTTCTATTTCTCGGTTTGCAAGTGAAAAAAAAAAAAGGGGGGAGAAGAGAGGATAAAAGAACAAGGAAAGGGCAAGTGAACAAGAAAAAATACATATATCTGTTCATAAGTTTTGGGGGGGAAGAAATCCCTGAATAGTTATAATCTAAAGCACAAATAATTTCCATATGCCTTATGTCTTACCTTTTTTTCTGATCAGTAAAACAGTTCAATTACCATTTCTCCATAAGAAGTAACTAACTTACAGTTAAATGCTATGAATAGCCCTCATCCCTCATGAATGAGAATTCCCTCCTGCTATTAGTAACTGTCATCATGCATGATTGTTTCTGCACTAAAAGTCTTGGTAGAGTTCCTCATTAATTAGTTTGTGTACAAACATGACTACTTCTGCCAGTGGGAATAATGGGATGCCATTAAAGGTAAAGTCAGAGAAGATCTGATTAAAGTAGATGAATCTTCATTACAGTCTCGTCATATGACCTTTATCAATATCTCAAGCTTCATTACATACACAAGGTTGTTACCTCAGATTTGTAGTGATAGCCTCAGATGCTTCTTTTTTAGTTATGTAGATATGCAGTTCATTTTCTTCCACTTGAATTCTACTTTTCACCATTTTTTTTCTATGTGCTTCTAATGCTGCCTTGCGTAACCAAGGAGTGAGAAGTCACACTGGTGTATATATGTGTGTGTGATAGCATGCAGCTAGTCTTTCTAAGCTTCAACTGCACAAATAGTGTAATAATCAGTGGATTTTTCATAATTGTTTTTTTAAATTTGGTAGATCCCATGCCTTTTCCTTATGTAGTCATTATCCTTGATGCTATACAAAAGAAAACTATTTTCTTCAGGAAGAGTAAATAGCTTGACTGGGGCAAGTATCAACATAATGTTGTGGTTCTTAAGTCAGTATTTCCTCCAAGTAATGGGATGTTCATCATTGCTATTTAAAAGGTGACCTTGGTAACCCAAAGGACAAGTTGTCTGGTAGGTTTTGGCTGAGCTGCATTAAGTTATAAGAGTCATTGAGAAATTGGATCCCACTCATACCTGAGAGTGCTTGTTCCTATGTGATTTTCTCCAAGAGTCACTTTCCACTCAGAGTGCAAGACCTCGTCATCTGAGAAGCCTTTGGTTTCTGGATGGTTTTAAGTTAGCAGGATACCATGTGTTGTTTCACTGATGATAGTCCTCAAATAATTGTTTTAACTGACTTCTTCCTGTATCTGAGAGGGAGGAAAACCAGAGTCTCAACCTGACTCTTAATTTGTCCTTTCTTTGGAGCTGGACCTTTGATGCCTGGTACTATGAGGTTCACTTTTCTGTCACGCGGATATGTTGGCAGTAAAATTGTCAGTGCCTTGTTGACCACAGAGTGATTGGTCAGCATGAGTTACTTCCCCACTTCTTTGTGTAGTAAGTGTTTGCAGCATGATACATGTGACTTCCAGTGACCTGCCTATGCATAGTGTACTAATTCTTTTGTTTATCTCAATTGCAATAATACTTGTATTAGGCAGGGATTCACATAGGTGCTTGTCCTAATTAGCTACAAAGTTAGAATAGCAAAGTAGCCCAGAACAAATCCCAAACAGATTGAGGCAGATGAACAATGTATGGGAATCTCCAGATTGCTCAAAATTCTCAGAGTCACTTATCTTTAACATCCTTGGATTCTGCTCAGTGGGGCCATGGGGGTGGAAATTCACACCAAAGCAAAGGAGAATAATGAGACATATGCTATTGAAAAGAAAAGGTCGTGTTGAGGCAGGGAAGAGGTTTTTGTTCATTTTGAATATGTGGGGGCTTTGTGCAACTGGAAGGGAATTGGGAACACTAGGGTGTATCAGTTCTGTTGCGGTAGTAGGAGGGATGCATTTTGATCCTAGATGCATTTTGATCCTAGAGTTGTGTTCATCTGCAATATATTAGGAGCTTTACTATGTCAAGTAACATTTTCAGTGTTTGAAGAAATATCTATTAAAATGGGTTAACAACTTTTCAGATAAATTTTGGGAAAGCATGAACTCATTGATTCTTTTTGCTCAAATTGTTATTTTGTTAATGGAAAATTTTCCATTTCAGAAAAACCTCTTAGGGTGTTCCACTTTGTTATTTTCAGAACACCATGGCTTGGAATCATCCATAACCTCACAAAGCTAAAAAAATTTTCAGTTTTGAAAAAAAAAAAAAAAAAATACAGCCCACATTTTGCCTGAATTTGGGAAGAAAAAAGGTTCTTGCAGATTACATAGTATAGGAAACTAGATTCTCTTTCCTGCCTAACTGATATTAATTTGTGTTCCTCTCTTTTTTTTCAGTTGTGTATACATGTTTTCTTCTATCACATTTTTTTTTTCTCTCAGCAGTTATTCTTAGTGCTTCTGTTTGTTTAGAAATGCTTCTACACTACTAGTGTGATTCCTCAAGAGGTTTTGTGAAATAGTATTAAAAGATAAGTCTGGCAACCTTGTAAGTAATATTTACTGTTTGTTGATTAGATTCCACAAGTGGTGTCTGGATAATGTGAAGAACTTTATGCATGAGTGGTTGAACTTCTCAGCTTGACCATAAGGAGTTAAGAACGTGAAGCAGTTTTTACACAGATTGTAAATTGGCTATTGCTAATTCTCCTGTCTTCACCAGTTGATGTAGTATCAATTAGCAAATATAGGTTTTAATGCTGCCTTTAATATTCATGATTCTTAATTGCCTTTGTTAATTGAGAAGAAACACTCTGGTGTGCAATGCTTGACAGGTAAGAATTATTATCTGCTACTTGTGTTGGCAGTTGTCCAGAGAAAGTAGGTTACTGATACACAAGTATGTGCAAAGATCTTACCCATAGATCTGTTCTTTTGGCTGTGAGTTTCCTTTCTCTTGATAGATCATCTGAATAAGGGAATACCTGATGGTTCAGGTAGAGCATCTGAATAACCTGTTTTGAGGAATCAGTTGTGCAAGTTCATTTACAACGGGGAGCAGGCACAAAAGAGAGCTATTTTTAGAAACTGCAAACCTACAGCTATTTTAAATAATTATAAGAGTCAAAGAAATGACAGACTAAAACCAAAGGAGACAGTGTTACTCATGGTGAAACTTATCTGGTCTTTTTTTTTTTTTTTTTTTTTTTTTTTTTTATATATTGAATATATGTTTGTCTTTGAACTGTACATTTCAGTCCCTGAAATACATCTTCTGCTTCTGCTCAGGTGTTTTATTTTTTTATGTTGTCCATACAGCTTGGCTATATTATACTTTCTTTATGATGTTATAAAATTGACCTTGTCTGAAATATCCTTACAACTACTAAACTATATTCATTTAAACATCTTCAAAGGCCATTTTTAACTTTCAGCCAGCCTGAACTATTGCTTTCATATAGCTTTAAGTAAGTAAATAAGGATGACTTTAAAGACTATGACAGAATCTGCCTTTAAAAAAAAAAAAAATCAGAAGCACTTGAGTTCCAGTTGCAAAAGTGACTTAGAAGAAGGTGCTCACTAAAGATAATTGCATTTAAGTTTGTGTTTGCTTTTCAAAGAGACTTAAGATCTTGGTTTATTTAAATACTTCTAAAAATTTTGGCTCAGCTCAATAATGCTAAAAGTTAAGGAAAAGAATCATATAGCAGGTGTAGTAAAGCATGATTAATGCTTTTAATTAGAAATGTTTATAAATGAGGCTTTCCATCATTATTTATATTCAAGGGATAGATTCTTAGCTGGAAAAGGTGGTCATTCTGTGTTTTGTTAGGAACAGAAATGACTTGATTTTTTTAAAATGCTAATTAAAATTAAAATGTTAATTTTTCATGAGAGCTGTAAAATAAATTGAACTGGTAGCGGCTTGTACAGGAAATGAGACTTATCAGTTAATTTTATTGTCTAAGGTTTGGCATCTTGGATGATAAAAGTGAGTCTCACTTATAATTTCGCTTTTGATTTTCTCAGGGTTAGCCTGTAGAAATTACACCAGCATTGTGTGGCATGAGCTGTTCTGCACCAGATGGACTTCAGAGAGATAATGGAAGCAATATTGTCCCCAGCTTGGCAGCTGTTGCATGGGCTAAGCTGACCAGCTGCACACCATAGGCTTCTGTGGAGGATATTGGAGCAGTAATCTTGCGCTTTGTAGCATTCATGGACTATTGTTGTGCGAGAGGCAGAAAATATTCCTTCTCCACCCTTGCACAGCAACTTTCCAGAAGGTGTGGATAACCACCATGCTGGCAGGGATTGGCCCTTAAGCTGATGTTTTGCTATTTTAGCACTTGTTACTCTCATGGTTGTGCAGCAGTTCTACTGTATTCTCAAATTGGAACAGTTTAAAGCATCCAGAACCTGGGACTGTTTGGTAAAAAGCAGTGAATAAGAGAGTCTGATTAATAGAAAGTTGAATAGCAGCAGGAATGGATGCTTTCCCACAGGCCCTCCAAATTTAACTGTGATCGGATTGCTGGTAGCAACAGCCTGATTATGAAAGGGCTACCTGTCTATCAGTGCTGAAAGGACTTTTGGAAAGAGGGGGGGTCATGGCTGCTCCTTCTGACATATCCATGACTGCATTTGCATAATAACTCAGCCAGTCTGGAGATTTTGAATTAGGAAAATGTCTGAGGAAAAAAAAAAATAAATTGTTTTAGGCATGGCATATTTCCTGTAGTGACAAAATACTGAAAGGTTGGAGGGTAGAATGATACTTCTGATCCTGAAGCTGTAAATCAATCTTAGAGTTTCTTATGGATAGAATATTTTTATTGGAATTGTGTTTTGTTGATACATGACTATATACTCTTCCTTATCAAAGATCACCTGTTGTGTTAGCGATCATCTAGTGTGAAGTGATATACCTGCCTAGGGAGATTATGGGTGTACTTCTAGTGGAAGATTATCCTGTGTATGTAGAAATATCAGATTGTTAGCTCTACACCGTATGCCTTCACAGTTGGTTACAGTGCTTTGGATCATCAGTAATTGTAAATGTGTGACTGCTATAGAAATAGGATATCTGTCTCATCCCACATGGTGGGTTACGAGGGGGGTGAATTTTTTGAATTCCCTGAGAAACCTGAGTGCCGGTGGAAGAGCCGATCTCTGCTCAGTCTCTGCTCAGCAGCGTGGCAGGGTGGGCCAAATCACAGCACTGACTCAGAAGAACAATTGTGCTCATGACTTTATTAACTGACCACTTTAGTGAATGAATGGAGACAATTTGGTGACAATCAACTGATAACTGTCTGAAGAACATGTAAAAGCACTTTGGGATGAGACTACTTTCCAGATAACTTGTCAACAGTCAACTGATCACAATTCAATTTGTACAAAACTTATACACATGAATATATGTAAGAAAGAGAGAGAGAGGAAAAAGAGGAAAGAGAAAAGAGAAGAGGAGGGAATAGGAAAAGGGGAATCACCACTCTTGGATCCCATGTTGCCACAGAGTAGCCAGCTTGGTTTGTAAGTGGTGGGTCAACGAAGACACACATCAGGTGTTGCCCTTATATAGTCTTTCTTATGCATGTGAAAATAGGCTGTCCCAGAAGGTTCTCATTTTCTGTGGCTTGTACCTGCACAGTTAGGAATGTTCTGTCTCTGGGCAATGACAGGAGGGAGGGGAAACTTTTCTTCTTTATTTGTGAATGAGAGAAATTACTGTTGGATTAATGTACTCAGAATTCAAATGTTCTGATTCATGGATATAATATTGCATTTGGTGGAGGGTTTTTTTGTATTGGTAAAGGTTTATTCATTTAGTAATACTGTTTTCTGGCAGATTACAAATCAGAGACAATTTTCTTTCCTTGGCATCTTTCAGTCATGCCCAGAACACTGAGCTGAAAACTGTTAAAACCAGATACCTGCGCACTTCAAAATTTATACCAGTGATTCTAGTGGACCATGACTGCTTTATCTATCCCTTTCCTTTAGGGTACAGATTTTTAATGATACTTGGCTGTTGGTTGTGTAACGATACACTGGCTGTGTAATGATACTTGGTACACTTGGAAGTATCTTATTGGAGATACTTCTTCACTTGATACTTATTTTAATTGAAAGTCAGTGATAACTGAAGGGACATATTTTTATATGGTAGTGAGCATAAAGTTAAAATTGTAAGAGATAAGTTTTACAATAACTTTTAAAAATTGTCAGTTTATGAAGGGTTCTATGAATCACCTTAAGACCTTCAATATGGTTGACTTTGTATATTGTTGATCATATGATTAGACTGAAATTATTATGGCTCTTTTAATGCTTTCTGCTTCTGTGAGCTTTGAGTTGATCATGGTAAAATTATTTTATCTACAAAATACATGTGGACTCACAAGTTACCTTAGCAGAAATCAAGAGGTGACATTTCTCCTAAACTCTAAAGGTAAAGTCTTGTTAGTAGTTTATTGCTTTCATCCTTGCGACTTCGTGTCTTGGCAAGATGTGATGATTCATGGTTGTTATAGTTGTCAGTTTGGTATTAGAGCAGAACAGCTTCACAAATGTCCTATTAACCTATCTCATAACCCAGTGCCAAAACACTTACATCATCTATTCTAGTCCAACACGTTAATATAGCTAAAGATTTAGCACCTTATTACTCGGTGCACAAAAGTCACATTACTTTCTTGGTGTCAAAATTAACTTCTCAGAAGTCGTTACTCAAACCATCTCTTCCCATTTCTATTCCTCCTACTAACAAGAGTTTCTAACCAGTTAAATTTTGGAAGAGCCCTGTTCCTTTTTATTGACAGATATACAATTGCCGATAGCCTTTCTGTGGTCAATAGTGTATGTTTTAATCTAATGGCATATTAAAAGTTTAATGGTTTCCATGGGTCTCTTTTTGGGAATTATTCTACTGTAATTGTACTATTTCTATAATAATATAATCTTAAAGAGAAGTAGAGTGAGTCTTTCTTCCCATAGGCAAATGCATATAAAAGTTAGTTACTCGCTGGTTCAGTTTAATGCTTAGTTTTCAACAGAAACTAAATAAGCCATGTGGTAAGGCATAAAGATATTCCTGTGTATAACTGCTTGTTGCCATTTAATTTCAAATGTAGACAGACCAGTTTATACTAGAGCTGCTAATTAAAAAGTAGCCATGAATGTAGAACAGAGATAAGTAATAAGGTGTCCTAGAATCTGATTAGATTTAAAGGTGACCTTAAATGCTCAGGTAGCATAGGCAGATCGTTTTATGTGGATACACATTTGCTTTTGTATTGTCCCCCCGCTCACAAATGTTGAACAATTAGGAGCATGCATATAGAAGAAAATTCAATGGTAAATTAAATAATTTAGCATTTCTTATAAGCCACTGTGCCTCTAGTTTGTGAGATTGAATTACATTACTAAAATGATGTAACATGCACTGATACTACAACATCTGTTATTGCTGTTCACAGTGCAGTTACAGTCAAAGTAGAAATTATGCTATTTTCTTAAAGCACAAATAGTTATCTGTGTATACTGTATAATGGTTAACTGTTTTACAAACACATCAAGGGGAATGCTGATATTTTTCTTATTTAAGTAGTAAGTTTCTGAATACTTGGTTTGGGTTTTCTTTAAGGTAGTTGAATCACATTAGAATGCATGCATTAATAAATAGGGATTCTTTCCTTTATAGTATAGAATAATAGGACAGATATAATATGAAAGGGCATGAGTTAATAAATTTAGATTAGGAAAATGCCCCAAAAGAGAACTCACATTAGAATTTGGGTACAGGGATAGTCAGAATTATTTATTTTACAAAAATTTATTACACTTTATATTTTGTTCGTTGCTCATTAGAACAGAGCTAAGGATTTTCATAACTTTATCTGAAAACTGAGAGGGGCCTCTACTTTGCAAGGACTTTCTGGTAGCTCACCCAGCTTCACTTCTCAGTTTTGCCTCAATTGAACCAGTCTCATGCTTTAGCTTTGTCTAACCAATCCAGACAGTTATTTCTTAGGAAAAAACAAATATTTACTTGGACAGAGTGAGAGACAGATGAGTTCTGTTGCCCAAAGCTTGAGGATCTCACAAGGGACAGGGATGGCTGAGGTTCAGGTGACTGCTCAGAAACACTCAGTGTATGGTCTTGAAGGCCCTATTCTCAAGCACAGAATTATCTTCTCTTAATAGAAAAGCTGTCAAAACCAGCAAGCCCCAGAGCATTTCTATGAGCGAATAAATCATCATGTTCTGACATGCAAACATCAAAACTGTGGACATAAGTTTCTAATTGGCTCTAGATGGGAATCAGCAATTAAACACAAGCTGTCAGTGCAGTCCTGTTGGTTGAAAGCATAATCCCTGTGTGTACAGATGGGGTAATTGTCAGAAGAGGCTGGGAGATGACTGCTGCTGTGAATAACAAGGATGAGGGAAATCACCCATCATCTGGTCTGCCAGTACATCTCATCCAGGTTGCTGGTGAGACTGGCATGGAGCACACGGTGCCTGTCAGGTTTCCAAGGGACATTAGAGAAGGCAAGCGGCAAAAAAATGAGCTGAAGAAACGACTTCAGATGAGGTCCCTGTCTACTTTTATTCCAATGTAGGAGGAGGCCTGGATAGTTCATACAACACTGAGGGAAAAGATTCTGGACAATAATGGGGATTTCCCCTCAGAAAAGATACACATAAAAGTAAGGATGGAAATGAATTTTAAATGTTGGACCTGTAACATCTTTATTATTATTATTGTTATTTAACAGCAAAGATATTTAATCACTGCAACAAATTATGAAGAGATGTTTTAAATTTTTGACTTTTCAGTGGTTCAATAACAGTACTTTTCTGAATGTTATCTTTTAGCCAAACATGAATTATTTGGCTCACTTTGTGGATAAGTAGGTGAAACTTAATGATCTGTGTGCAAGTTGTATTAAATGATCGAATGGTCCCATCTGGCTTTAAGCTCTAAATCCACTTAATGAGTGAATTACGTTAATATCTGCAGGCCTCTATCAAGTTGAATGTTGGTTCTCTTCAAAGAGCTATTAAGGTTTCTGATGGAGTGTGGGGGGAACCCACCTTCTCATCCCTGTTTCACCACTCTCTGAGGTGACTTCAATTTCTAATATTAACCTTAATACAGCTACTTGTGCTTTTGGTTGGAGAATATTACAGGATTAGTGTCAGATTCTAATTCCTTTTCTTATGTTGATAATTACACTTTCACCTAGGTTAGTTATATGGTACTTCCCATTTTTAAGGTGGTGTTTACAAAATGGTGGCGAGTAACATTTTCTAGACTGTTTGGCTACTTCAGGCTGATTACTTTTACTTATTTTGAAGCTTCATCTAACATGTCCAAGCCATTTCCTGGAAAATGGTGAGGAAGAAAGATTTATTAATTTGTCCCCTCCCTTTCCCCACGGTGACAAAAAGTCCTCCCAGTGAAGTGCCAGCACTCCCTGAGAAGTAGTCCTTTGGAGAACAGGGTTGAATTTGAAAGTCTGTATTTGCTCAATAAAGATTTGTTAGTATTTGTCAGTGATTGTCTCAGAAGTTTGCGATTGTCCTGAGTGTGCTTCAGTGTGGGGTTGCAGGGATCAAGCTGTGCTTTCCTTGCTGCTTTTCTGTAACAGCAGGTCCTGCCTCAAGATAGAAAATGAGAGTTTCTCCCCACAACTCCCTCAGAAGCAGTCTGTGATGAGTGGAGAGACAGCTGTTTCGGTGAAAAAAGACTTCTAAGACGTGAGGTGGGATGCAAGTGACAATTGGGGGCTAGTGGGGAAAGAAAAGTGGATTGGGAAAAGGAGACAATCACCAACGCACAGCCCTTCCTTTCCAGTAAGGTGGGATCCTGCAGGGAAAACAGGCATATGAGTTGTTGTCCAGTTCACTCTGATGCATTGTAACTTTTTCATGTCTTAATACTAAATCATTCCCCAATGTGACCTTTACAATTAATAGCTATCCATGGTTTTAATCTCAGTTAACAGAAGAGGACTACTGATTTAAAACAGCAAACTGGAACAAGACTGTGTTACAGTAAGCATCAGTTACTGTCAGGTACGCCTGGAAGTAGCTGTATTGGTAGATAATGTGTGTTCTCGCACGTCCTGTAGGATGCTGCCAGGGTTTGGTAGCACTGATGGGAGGAAGAGCAGTGGGTTCTGCCAGTTAACTGAAACAAGGAGGTGGCTGGTAACCCCAAGTCTTAGGGAGCAACACAAAGGAAAAATGGAAGGAAATGATACGCCACAGAAGTCTTTATACATGAAGAAGTGGAGGAGGCTTGAGCCTGTTTTGATTTTATCTTCTTATTAATTTCTTTATGAGGAAAGCCAATGGGCAGTCAGAGGAGTGAGGTTTGTGTAGTGCCTGTCTGTATGTTACCTTCTTGGGTTGGAAAAATCATTTATGCACCAGAAGATCGACTTAAAATTAAAGACAAGTCTATCAGCTGTTTTTATTGGCTCTTTTAGAAGAAATTATGACATTACGTCAGCAACATATACTGAAAGAATGAGTTACTTACGAATATTTCCTTTTATTTTAGGAAGTTTATGTCTTGTAATTGCCTATAAAGGATTCAGGTAGTGTGAGGAGGTCTAAGTCTGTTGAATTTGTCTGGTTTACACCTAATGCTGAATTTGACAGCTTTTGCTTCCCAAATACTCAGCTCCGGCCGTCTCATGGAAATAAAAGTTGCCTTCTAGGTTTTCAGCACCATGCAGTCACCTCAGCTGTCCCAAGTTAGCTTAAGTACTAGTTTTTATGCTTTTTAAAGTACGCTTTATATGTTAAGTTTGCATGGCATTTGGAATTCTATGTGCAATATCATATCTGTGCTATTTATAATCAAGTATATTGTGTGGATGTGCCAGCTTTGCTGAGTTCAGATGAGTGGGGTCTTGTTGTTATGGATTCTGTGTGCATGTTTCATGGGTTGGTTTTTTTATTTGATCAAACTTAGGAAGATGCTGCTAACTACATTTATGCAGTTTCTGATCCCTTCACTATTATCATATTTTTCTCTGAAAGTGAAGTTTTTGCATGACTTATGAGACTGAAGGGTGAAAAAGATGGAGGATAAATTAATAATATGAATATTACATCTTAACATAGAAACATCATGCTTAAATCCACTTAGCTTGTAAAAAGCATAAGTCTTTGTGGAATGCCTCAGTAGTCCCTTCACCTTCTCATCCTGATTTGCTGTCTTAAATTATAAGGGAATAATAGTGTGGCACTACTTTTCTCAATACTTTTCACCTACATTTCATACGAATTCAATGTAGGTTAATGATTTGACTGTAAATATAATTAATCTGTAAAATTCCTCATCTTTACCTCTTTGCATTTCTCATAAACATGTAGTTGGGAATAGAATAGATTGTTTTAATGGCTGCTGAGTCATTTACATGAGGCGCTACAACCAAATTCTAGCCTTTATATTATTCAAATTATCTGTGCTCTTTTATCCTTGATAACTGAACAGATAAAATGGACTTTATGGATTTGTTTTTAAAATGGAAGCAGATGTAAAGCCAGTGAACATGAATGCATGTGCAAACATTAATGCTATATAAAGTCAGCAATTCATACTTTAAACTGTTAGATACATGCTGAATATCCTATGTTAAATTTTATTACATCATTTATGGTATGAAATTGCTAGTATATAACTAAGATTACTTCCTGCCATTAAATGTTCTATGGCTTTTTGGCAGGAGTTAACCTCAATCGCCTGGCAAAAATACTCTGCTGTGATAACTGTCTATTTAAATTGTCCCCATAAGATTTTATCCAAGTTTCTCATCTCTCTGTAAAACTATAACATTATTGGCCCAGAATTAAGTTCAGTCCCAATGGGGTCTGCACTGTAGTGGTGGGTGAGAGATCTCTTTATCAAATTGCTTTGAAGAATTTGTGATTGAGAGTGCCGTATAAATATAAACTGTTGGTACCAAAAATAAATCAGTAATTAGAACTGATGGGAGTGAGGCAAAGCCATGTGAAATTCAAAATTTAATTTGATACAAGAATATTTTAAAGCAAATATGGACATGTGCTTACTTTGGACTGCATTAGCTCCAGGCAGCAATTTGTTGTTGTGGTAGAGGAAATGAAGGGTTTATAAGAAACTGCCAAGACCATTTTTTCTTAAAATATCCCCGCAGTTTCTATTGTATATCAGTGAGGAGTATGATATAGGTTGTTTTATGCAATGCTATATATTGAATTCGACCCAATAATTTTCCTGGAACAAGATTAAGGAGAGTTTTATTTTACCTATATTTAAAAATGTGCGTAACAATTTTGTAGGAGAGTGTCAGTCCTTTGTGCTGAAGATTTCAAGCTGACAGGGATGCAGGGGAAGACTGAGATAGCCTGACAGTAGCTCCAAAGGAGGCTTTGTGGGCTGCCGTTGGTGCCAAGGCTTCTCAGCCCTTCCCCTAAATGCATCGACTACTTCTGTGCCAGACATGCAGAATGGTACTTATTCATCTGATTTACTGTGGTGTATTTCACTTCTGTTATCTAAAAAGGTATTTAGCATGTGCCAAAACTCCACTGTTGTATGATAGTGTGTTTTGCTTGTGGGGGAGTAATTTCAACCACAAACTGTGAACCTGTTTTACTTTTTCCTTTAAATTCCATTATCTGTTCAAAATGGATATTTTGGTGGGTTTCTTTTTTTAGCAGGCAGTTGTGAATGGCAGCTGTTTACTTTGAGAACATCAGGGTTTTTCAGAAAACTTTGAAGAAAATAACCCAAGCTGTTTAATCATACTTCATTTTGTTTGCTGCCAGTAATTGTTACTTTGAGACACAATTTTGTGTGGGGACAGGTACAGAAGCTAAGCTGTTTTTTAAGTTGAGTTTTTTTGTTTTTTTTTTTTTTTTTTTTTCTGGAGTGAGTTTATAGAAACATAAGTAGGTGTATTTTGTATGTAACTGGCAAGCTGTTCATTATGAGGTTTTAAAATTACATAATTTGCCTTATCTGTGATGGATTTTGTTAATGGCATGGATTTGAGTAGGAAAAATTATTAATGTCTAACACTTGTATTTATATTTTTTTGCGGGTTACTTGATGAAAACTTCTTTTTCCAGCAGCGACTCCTATCCACGTTAAGAAGCAACACTGTAGATAGCTATTGCGGATTGGTTAACCTGTGTTCTGCTAGCATCTTTTGCTGTGTGTCCATCCAGAGATATCTGGATTTATATTAAGGCTGAGATTCAAAATGAAAACATTCCTTTCCTGCTTTTTACACAGATGATGTTTTTGAATTTGGATGGAACATTTAATGTTCCTGCACCTCAGTTCTTCCAACCAAATGTATATCTTTTCCTTCTGCTTTTGATTTCTGCTAAAGCTGCAGGAGTTTAGTCTCAATGCACCCAATATAAACTGTATCTGACTGCGTGTGTGTGTACATACCTATCAAGGTGTGAATTGAAGCTGATCATTTTGATGAGCTGTAATACAAATCATATCAAATCTAGATTTAAGATTTGGGGGACAGATTACAGGTATGGTCAATACTGCACTTCTGTTAAAACATCAAGATCTAGTAATGTATTCGGTGAGCTGCAGGTAGTAAAAACTCACTGAGAATAGTAAGACACTCGTGCTTAGACTCAGAATAACAAGGAGAAGAAGTTATCTTTGACTAGTTTATTACTGAAGTTCTTCAGTATTTTTGAAAAGAAGCGGTGGATCATACAAATTCTGCCATCACGTCTGTAGGGATGGTCATACAAGAGGTGTTACAAGGTATAGGAACTCCTGAAACTGTATTTCAGATTCAGGAATTATATAGATTTATAAATCACAGACATATACACACAGGAAGGAGAATTGTTCTGTATCTGAAGAAAGAATTAGAAATCAAAATGTCCTGAAATAAAGATGCAGTTGCTAATAATTGCTTCAGGCCTGAAGACACTTGACTTAGGCTATGTAAAGTGCTCTGCTGTTTGAAAAGATGGAGTTCAGGAGAGCCTGAAGAAATTAATCAGGAGAATGCAAATATGTGAATAGGATGAAGAGGGCTTTAAACTAAAGCCTTCTAAACTGAAGTTGCCAGGGGAGTGGAACCTCAACCCATCCCACTCCTGCCAGTTTGATGCCTGTGCCAGCAATAGATGCCCAGAACCTGAAGAGGGATTGCAGATCAGCAGGAAGAGCAGCACAAAGGAGTTCCAGCCAGTAAAGTCAGCTTCACTGGGGATCCAACTTAAATGCCTCAAAGCAAACACACATAGCATGGGGAATAAAGACGAGGAGTCAGAGAACTGTGCACCCCTTCAGGGCTAAGAATTTACTGGCATCATGGAGATGGGATGGGATGGTTCCTATGGCTGGAGTGTTGGAATGGAAGGACACAGTCTCCTTAAGCAGGACAGGCAGGGGAGGTGAGCAGGGGGTGTCACCCTCTATGTCAGTGACCATCTGGAGTGCATGAAGCTCTACCTGGGGATGGATGAGGCACCAACTGAGAATTTAGAGGTCAGGATTAAAGGGAAGGCGGGGACAGGTGATGTTATAGTGGGGGTCTGTTACAGGCCACCTGACCAGGAAGACCAAGTGGATGAGGTCCTTGATAGACAGGTAGGAGCAGCCCCATGTTCACAAGTCCTGGTACTTGTGGAGAACTTCAGCCACCCCCATATCTGTTGGAGGGACAACACGGCCGGGCACAAGCAATCTGGGAGGTTCCTGGAATACGTAGATGATAACTGTCTTCTCCAATTGATAGAGGAGACAGTGAGGTGAGGTGCTATGCTGGACCTTGTTCTCACCAACAGGGAGGGGATGGTGGGGAATGTGAAGCTCGAGGGCAGCCTTGGATACAGTGGCAATGAAATGGTGAAGTTCCAGATCCTTAGGGCAGGTAGGAGGATACACAGCAAGCTTGCTACCCTGGACTTCAGGAGAGCAGACTTTGGCCTCTTTAGGGATCTGCTTGGCAGAGTAGCATGAAATAAATCCCTGGAGGGAAGAGGCAACCAGGAAAGCTGGTTAATATTCAAGAATCGCCCCTCTAAGCTCAGGAGCAATGCATTCCAACAAAGAGGAAGTCAGGCAATAATGCCAGGAGGCCTGCATGGATGAACAAGGAGCTCCTGAACAAATTCAAACAAAAAAAGAAAGCCTACAGAGGGTGGAAGCAAGGACACAGGTGACCTGGGAGGGATACATGGTCCAAGGAGACAGGGATCAGGTGAGGAAGACCAAAGTCCTGATAGAATTAAATCTGGCCAGGGACATCAAGGGCAAGAAGAAAAGCTTCTGTAGGTACATTGGTGATAAAAGAAAGACTAGGGACAATGTGGGTCCTCTCCAGAAGGAAACTGGAGACCTGCTTACCTGCCATATGGAGAAGGCTGAGGTACTTTTTTGCTGCAGTCTTCACTGGCAAGGGCTTCAGCCACATCACCCAAGATGCAAAAGGCGAAAGCAGGGACTGGGAGAATGAAGAACTGCCCACTGTAGTCTTGAGACCTGAAAGTGCACAAGTCCATGGGTCCTGATGAGATGCATCCATGGGTCCTGAGGGAACTGGAGGATGAAGTGTCTAAGCCACTATCCATCATATTTGTGAAGTTGTGGCAGTCCAGTGAAGTTCCTGCTGGCTGGAAGAGAAACATATCCCCCATTTTTAAAAAGGAAAAATAAAGAAGACCCAAGAACTACAGGCCACTCAGTCAGACAAGATCATGGAGCAGATCCTCCTGGAAATTATGCTAGGGCATATGGAAAATGAGGTGATTGGTGACAGCCAAAATGGCTTCACTAAGGGTGAATCATGCCTGACAGATTTAGTGGCTTTCTATGATAGGTTACAGTGTTGGTGGATAAGAGAAGAGCAACTGACATCATCTACCTGGACTTGTGCAAAGCTTTAGATACTGTCCTGTACAACATCCTTGTCTCTAAATTGGAGAAACCTGGGTTTGATGGATGGACCATAAGTGGATAAGGAATTGGCTGGATTGTCACAGTTGTGATCAACAGCTTGATGACCACCAAGTGGAGAACAGTAATAAGTGGCATTCTACAGGGGTCGGTGTTGTGGCCAGTGCTGTTTAACATCTTTGTTGTCAACATGGACAGCGGGACTGAGTGCGCCCTCAGCAAGTTTGTGCTGACACCAAACTGTGTGGTTCTGTTGGCACACTGGAGGGAAGGGATGTCATCCAGAGGAACCCTGACAGGCTTGAGGGGTGGGCCCTTGCAAACCTTATGTAGTTCAACAAGACCAAGTGCAAGGGTCAAGGCAATCCCAAGCACAAATACTGGCTGGGTGATGAGTGGATTGAGAGCAGCCCTGCAGAGGACTTTGGGGTGTTACTGGATGGAAAACTGACTGTGAGCCGGCAATGTGCAGGACAGAAAGCCAACTGTATCCTGGGCTGCATCAAGAGAAGTGTGGCCAGCAGGTTAAGGGAGGTGATTCTGCCCCTCTACTCTGCTCTCATGAGAGTTCACCTGGAGTACTGTGTCCAGCTCTGGGGCACCTAGTGTAAGAAAGACATGGACCTGCTCGAGCAGGTCCAGAGAAGGCTGTGACGATGATCATGGGGCTGGAACACCTCCCCAACGAAGACAGGCTGAGAGTTGGAGTTGTTCAGCCTGGAGAAGAGAAGGCTCTGGGGAGACCTTATAGAGGCCTTCCAGTGTTTAAACAGGAACCACAGGAAAGATGGGGAGGGACTCTTTTATCAGGGAGCATAGTGATAGCATGAGGGGTAAAGGTAAAAAAAAAAAGGTAAACTGAAAGAGGGTAGATTTAGATATAGATATAAGGAAAAAATTCTTTACTGTGAGGGAGGTAAGACACTGGAACAGGATTTCTGTAGAAGTTGTGTCTGCCCCCTTCCTGGAAGTGTTCAAGGCCAGGTTGGACAGGGCTTTGAGCAACCTCGTCTAGTGGAAGGTGTTTCTGCTTTTGGCAGAGAGATTGGAAGTAGATGATCTTTAAGGTCCCTTCCAACCTAAACCATTCTATGGTTCAATGATTCTATGTTTAAAAAGCAGGTAAACACCTCTATTTGGGATTTCAATCAGGGCAGACTCCCGTTTTGCACAAATTTTGAAATAGCTGTTGCCTAGCTTGAGGTGATAGCTTCTGCAGTGGGTCTTATTTCAGTTGTTCCACTTGCATGAGACTTTTTTTCTATGCCAGTGAGACATGTCTTCTTCCCATATGTCCCTGGGAATTTGGCTAGAAGGGCACACCACAACTCTTGATTTGGCAAATAGTTCTTACTCTCAAGGCAACACAAGCATGTTGTACAGATGAGGGATTTTGGGGTTCCTCTTGAGATCTGTAGGAGATCTGTAGGCAGACTGGGTTGGAGAGCAGATATCTGCCATGCACTGTTTAAACTTGACATGTGCATCACATCTGCTGGGAAACCAGTCTGACTTGCAGACTGTGTAGTGAGAAAATCAAGATATCATAAGAATAATCCATCTTGGAAGAAGCTGTCGCTGCCTCCCATAAAATTGCTGTGTGTGCAGCTGCCTGCATTGTATTTTGCTGTGCAAGGGCTATCAGAGTGATCGTTCACTTATGTGCTGACAAATCCATATTTTTCAGTGTGCAACGTCTCGAATGAATTGTATATAAAGCATTGTAGGTTTGTCCAGCTTGGAACATCTTGCATTTAAGGTAGTGAATTAATTTGGTAATAGATGAATCCCCTTGCATTCCAGCTGGTCCTCAGATATTAGAGGAGCTAGGGGCAGCTGGATTTATCTCTTAATATGTATGCCAATTAGGGCCAGAACTATAGGCTGACACCAGATGCATGGACAGCCCATAGGCTGTAGGTCCAGTTGCATTCAAGAGAAGTGGTCAGGTTCACGAATAGTACGGTTTATTCTTATGCAGCATCTATGGATTCTTTGACATTGCCTATGATAAATGCACAAACTGCAGGTTGGCTATATAGATAGCACTACACACAAAAATAATTATTGCAATCACACACACTTAATTCCCGGGTAATCAACGTAGCCGAGAGCCCAAATCTAACCAAAAGGCATCCTTTCTGGGGAGGAGGCGATGAGCACAAACACATCGATCTGTTCTTCCGATTTGGTATCAGATTATTGTCCCTCAGAGGTAGATACAAAACCGGGGTAGTATTTATCTAAGTATGCATGTGTGAGTGGGTGGGGCTGTGGTCAAGCCATTGTTTCTTGAGTAATGACACAGCACATTCCTCGGTTCAAGGTGTGTACTGGTTTTTGTGGGAAAAGAGGAAGAAGGAGAGATAAGGTCTGCAGAGTACTGCAAAACAGTCCTTGTGAGAAGGGGAAGAGCAGGAGATAAATCTGCATAGTCATGTCAGATGTTCCTTGAGAAAAGTGGAAGAATGGGACCACACGGCCTCCACTTCTCTTTGTGTTCCTCCTTGGTGCCACGGCAACACAAATCACTGAATCCCCATCCCGTCCTGTGTTTGTTCTGGGCACCATGTTTTAAGGAAATGTGTGTTTTGCAGATTTTTTGCGGTTTTGCTTTTCCCACACTTCCAACCAACCGATTTGGGATTATTTTGTTTGACTCGCCTGTCTTTGTCCTCCTTCTTCTTTCTTGTTTTTAGTGGAAGTTCTTGTAAGACCAAGGATATAAAGGCAAATGACCATTTTGAGCATTGGATTGATGCCCTGGCCTACTGTTTTAACCAAACTTTTAATTAGAGCTAAGATAGTGTGGAGATCCTTAAAAGACTTCATCACTTACCATGAGAAGCTTTCTGGGTAAGACCTCTGTAAACTTAACCGTTTGGAAAAAAGGTGTAGATCAAATTGAAACTGAAAGAATGTAAGCATGCAAACATGAAATGGTGGGAAAAAAAATCCAAGCGTTTGAATCCAGCAAAAGAAATGGCAACTTTCCACCATCTTCAATTACCCTTTTTTTTGAAGATACTCTACTTGTTAGCAGGAGTAATTTGTACTCTCTAGTTAAATTCAGAGTCTAATTCCTAAGGAAGAAAATGCAAGGCTTCAGACACTGCTACTTACTCTTGAAAATAGGCTTGACTTTGTATAGCTGGCTTTAATGAAACTCACTCAGCAGGCATCCTAAAAGCTAAGCAAATGTGTTACCTTTGCTGCTGCAATCTTTCATTTGTCATGGAAACCCACAGTTAGTGTAAAGGAAGATAAGTAACTATTGTTTACATGTTTCATTTTACATGCGGTGTGCATACTGTTTACAAACGTGATTTTTCCAAAGGATAAGTTTATTATATAGCTGTTGGCACCTCATATACAATATGTCCTAGTCTCCTGATACAAGCAAGCACACCTTTTGACCTGTCTTTCCACATGCAGATTTATGATATGGTGAAAATCATTTTCATTGCTGAAATGCAGATGGAAAAACTGGTTTTGTTCACTGTTTACGTTCATATTTAAAGTATGGGAACTGAAGCAATCATGGGCACAAAGGCAGAACTGTCTCCAGAAGGTGTCATAATTTCCAGTTGCTTTTGCAGTCAAGCCAACATGACAATAGCTGTATAAATCTTGATATTTTTTTTTTCATAGCAAAATGAATTAAGTTGCTTTTCTGCAGTGCTTCTTGTCAGTATCTTTGCAGCTGACAGTTCTAGTTAGAATTTTTAAAAAATGCTGTCACTAGAAGATGATTGGCATTCTTAAAGCTAAACATTTAAGGGCATTATTAAATCCCAAACTATTGTTGCTGCATGCAGATAGAAGTTTCTCCTACAGAGAATGATGGCTTATGTGAAAGTTGGTTCGAAAAGGCTACTACACGATGGAATTGACTTCTATTAGCAAGAATGAATTTACACAGAATAGTTAAAGGTTAACAGTTTGAATTTCCTGACTGGCATGTCAGGAATCTATTGTCAAACAGATATATTTGTAGAGAAAAGGTGTGCAAAATTATAGCCAGTGATTTTTTTTTTTTTTTTTTTTTTTTTTTTTTAAACCACAACATTTGACCACAACAAACCAAAACTACAACATTGACACAATGTCCTTTCTCTTTCTGGTTTGCTGATGGCTTTTCAGAATTGAGTAATTCAGTGCATGATGCTTATGTAAATGACACAGTTGATTTGGTAGATGATCTTCAAGGTTTTTAGAGGACTTATTTGAAGTCACTGATAGAGGAAAAAAATTAGAATTGTATCCACATATTATGTCATAATGTCATATTTCTGCTCACTGTTGAATTTTTCTTTATGTGCTATTACAACCATAGTAAGAAGAGGCAACCTAGTGGAGTTGATAAAATGATGAAGAGGTATTCAAATTACAGTTGTGCACTGATAAAATCTGTCATTCAGCCTGGCAATGTTTGTTCTGGTTTCCTTGCTGATGCATTTTCTGTGGGTCTTCTCACTTTGCAAATTCTTGTTGCTTATATATATGGTTTGGGAACTGTGCTTTTTTCTTTTCTTCCTTTTTTTTTTGTTAAGCATTTGCCAGATGAAATTCTGAACTGTTGTATTAGATGACTATGTAGTTGCCTTTAAAAATGTTTTCATATTCAAGGGAGCAATTTAAACTGATTTGCAGAAGATGCTGAGCACCAGAGTTTATGTGGGAATGTCATAAGTGACAAGCTTTCCCTAATGAATTGCTTTAAAAGAAAAGTACCACCTGTCTGACATTATTCCAGACTTAGTTAATTACCCTGTATCACTTCTGACAACTGCAGAAAAATTAGACTGATGTTTCTGACCTCTAATCTGAAGAGATCTTTCCATCTCGATGTTGTTTTAATCAAATAGCACAAGGTCTCAGTATTACCAAGTCACAGCTGCCAATCAAGAGGATTGCATTCTTCATGACAGCTCCAGATTCTCTTAATCAGTATTATGTTGCTTTAACTCTCATTAAAAAGTGTGACAATTTTAGTCTTTATTTTTATCTTACCTCATTAAAGAGAAGGTTCATACAACTTTTTAATAAGCATACATACAAACTATCACAGGTTTGGATTTTTTTTTCTTGTAGGCTTTTAAAATAAATGCAAACCAACTACTTTTCCTCCCAAACCTTCTGCATTTACAAAAGTGATGAGGCAATATAGAATTACCTGAAATACAGGCCTAACTGCTTGATATTTTACCTAATTTGTGAACAGAATTATTGCTGATCACGATCGTAACCTTTTTTTTTCCTGAGATAATTTACTACTATTTGAATTTCTTTTTTTACGTACTTGAAAAATATCTTTCACCCTGGAATATTTAATATAAAAGTAAAAATGGTTCTGTGATGAACTGAATAATTAATTGAGTCTAACTATATTTGAAATAGTTGGAAAAGAGTGTATGTGTCTCTATGGCAACTTTCTTTTCTGTAACATCTCTTCTTAATGTGAAAATTCAAAAAATCTAAAATAGTGAGGTTAAATTAGGAAGATAGCCCAAATGTAAAGTTTATTATGTATTGTGAGGCATCTGGTGTTTCTGGTAGAAATGAACACAAGATTTTCTTGAACTTTTGATGCCAACAGCGAGGAAATGCTACATTTGATGATACTGGTGCAACTGTTCATTTTTTCCCATTGCTGCTGTGTATTTTGATATAGCTTTTAAGTGTGTAATGACATACTGGTGCTTGTTCCCATATAATCTCAATGTTTCACAAACATTGGACAGTCTGTTTTTCACTCTGCCTACAAGATGATGTGGTATTAATATCTCTATTTTACAAATAAGAAGCCATGGTGCAAAGCTATCAAAGTTAGAAGTATATGTTAAACTTGTCATCCATCTCAGAGGCAGCTGCAATAGTTTTTTCAGAGCAATTAGTACTGTGGCTTTGGATGTTTCTAGGGTATAATTTTGTGATAGATGTGATAGGGGTATGTGTTTTTGTGTGTTATCTGCTGTGCTTGTAATCTTTGCCACTGGGGTTAAATTCATAGTAATTTGATTTGGCATTCTCTCAATAGAGTAACCACTAGAATGGGCCAGAAATATCCCCGAGGGTGACTTTTTGCAGACACTGAGAATGCAGGAACAGTGCAGTTTTGGGGCATTGGGAGATCTGGGATCTGGGCCTGACCTTGCTTCTCTGATTTTGCTGTGCTTCCCAGTTCCACCCGCCAGTGCCTTCTGATGGTCTGCCTCCATGTCCATCAGTCTGGGTTCTGCTCTGCAGGTTCTTGCTAGGAGATCTAGTTTCTCCTCTGTGGATATTCATCAAACAAATTCAATTGATTTTCATGAAAAATTGTGTGGGTTTATGGGTGTTTTTGGGGGTAGGGTGGCCTAGCCTGTGTGGCAAGCTATTTGTTCCTTGGTCCTCATGGTATTTCTTTTATTTTTAACTCACCTTCCAGAAGCATTTGCAACTTTTGTTCCACATTATTGTATGTTTGAAGGAAGTGCTGGAAGAGTGAAATAGCAGAAGGACAGGGTCTTCACTTTCTGTGTTCAATGCAATAGGAGCCAGTAAATGTTACAACAAAAGTTGAAAAGGTTTTTTCTGAATACTTCCCAGTGCACTGCCACATACCTAGTACTGAAATACAGTTGCAGGGTTCTTCTGATGACTGCAATTTCTCCCAGTTTAGGTATTTTCTTCCCCTCACAGGAACTAGGATGGATGTGTCCCAACCCAGGTACACTGAATTTCCCTGTAACTCCGAGGACACACTGAAATGCCTCTCAAGAACATAGCTATGAGATTAATATTTTTAATGGGAGAAAATCTTTTCTGCAGTCTGACTTTCAAAAGTGGCTAAATTATTCTTAACTATACTTTTAAAAAATAGAATAACAGCACAAGGATAGAAATTTCAGCCTAACTGGGCTGCGTTTGATAAAGAGCTAGAATGGAAAGCTCATGACAGTGTCAATGACTTTTGAAGAGGTTTTACACAATAAACCCTGTTCGTATCAGTTATACTTTTGGGGCATTTATAGGTACAAAGGCGAATCTTAATCTCCTTCATAATGACTAATAAATCAAGACTAACACCACTGGCTTTGAGTTGGACGTATCAACTGAAACAGAATTTAAAGGGCTTAACTTGTACTCTGTATTGTGGCAGAAAGAATTCACGTTATGATTATTTTTTTTAACTGAAAAATAAAATATCTGTGTCATATAATAGCATTGTTCTGTTACAATTACATATACTTTCACACCAATTGGCACGTAAATTTCTGTAAGCCATCCTGTATGCTGCCTCTGAAAATTATTTAATACTTCCGGTCTTTCACATGAATCTTTATCATCTCTATGATAATTTCAAAATAGGAAGCGCACTGTTATACAGGATCTTAGAGAGGGTGGGTGCAGAAGAGAAATTTGGATCAGTTATGTCTCATGCAGTGGGGTAGGTAGCTAATATTTGCTCATATCTTCTATAGTCACACTTGTTGAGAGATATCAAAACATTAGCTGTAAACAGCTGTTCCATCAGAAATATCAGAAGCACCTTCGACTATACGTGCTATTTGACAAAAGTATTTGTATGTGGTTCAGATGAGGGGGACCTACCTTCTTATTTATATGTTTAATACAACTGGATGATGTTAGTAATGCATCATGTTTGTTAGCATTCTGGTGATATTATCACAGACTTCCAGTATTACAAGGTTTGCTCAAGAAATCAACTTTGTTCAGTCTGTTGATATATTTAGTGTTACTTTATAGTGAGAGAAACTTACTGGAAATATGTTAATTCAGTCAAATACTCTAAAATATTTTTTAACAAAGTTTAAAAAGTACTCTATTTACATTGATTTTGTTTTGTTTTGTTTTCAAAATGTGTTTATTAGCATGCAGTAAATGACAATTTTGAGAGAGAATCTTTAAGATGGACATACTCCGGATAACCAGAGAGAAGAGATTCTGGAACTGTTACTTCTGTTTTCTGTAAAAACTGTGCAAATTTGGATTTCAGACATCTTTCCTTAGATGGCAAAGAAATCATTCATATTTGCCTCACTTCTGTGGCTAGTCTTGGAAAAGACTTCCTGTGGGTTAGCTGGCTTGGTGAAGTGGCTGCTCAGCTATTACTTATTTTTCAGAAAATATTAAAGTGGCCATTCTTCACATTAGGTAGTAATGAGGTTCTCCTCCCAACAGCAGGTGTTGTGGTATAATTGGCCATTAGGATGTCATGTTTTGCTTGGAGACTTTGGGAGGATAACAAAGCTGTTTTCTATCAGTACAAGTTGGCTTTTATTACAAGTAAGGGAGAACTCCAAACCAGGTCAGGGTGGTCACAGAGGCAGTGTCTTATTTTCCTGAAACCAATTAACTTTCGTGACTTTAGAGCTTGTATTTCAGTGTAAAATACTCAGTTGTGGAAAGACACTGGAAACTTGATTAACATACAAATAAGTTAATTTTGGTCAGGAAAAAAACCAACCAAAAACCAACCCCCAAAACTCTGGAGCTTTATTCTCTGTTTCACTAATGTGAAAAACAGACTAACCAACCAACTTGTTTTTTCCATTATGTGTAATCTGGTCTTAAAGTGCAGTTTGGGTATACATATAATGTAATGAGTGACTCTGCAATTCTAGTCCTTTATTAATTTCCAAATACCACCTAGGACATGATTCCTGTAGCCTCAGATAGAAGGGTAATGTTGTAATTCTGTGGAATGAAAATACTGAATAAGCTGCTCTCCATAAGTATAGACAAGATACTGAACTATAAATGAGAATGTCTTGATTTATACAATTCAGAGCAACAGTGTTGTAGTGACTTGCATTAAATCTCTATTTTTCTTCATCACAGTGATGAGGTTTGTTTTGTATCTTTGAGCGTTACTTTCAAAGTATAATAGTCTGTTTCTAAAGACACACAAGGCTGTACAGTGAGTAGCTATCCCAAAGAGAGTTCTGTATGTGATTTGCTTTTACAAATTATTATTTTGATTGCATTGTTGCTACAAGCTCATGTGAGATGCAGGTGGAAACGGGCGACACGGGCAGATTGTACCAGTGGTCCTGGCTGAGCCTGTAGATGGCTGGGTGCAAGTCTACCCATGTAACAGCTCACTCCAGTTGAGGGGTTCCTCCTGTTCTGGAATTCAGTGGATACACTGACAGTGGGGTGGGAGCTTGCTTTCTCCTCATTCCTATCGTAGAATCCAGCGTAATGACAGCATACTGAACATCTGAGATAACAACTGAATAAGGTTGGGGGTTTCTTTCCTGGATCCAGAATTCAGTTTTGAAAGGGGGAAGAGGAAGATGAACATCAAATTGAATAACAGTAAGTGCTGAGGACATGCACTGAGATTTAAGAGCCAGCTGCATACCCCTGCTGTGCTTTAGGAACCTCAGCTTGCTCAGTCTCTAGCGAGCGGGATCTTCTGCCAGGGTCTTCCTCAGTGTTTTCCATGAGGACTGTTACCCTGGGATAGTCCACAGGGATACATGTCCTTCACTGGTGCAACAGAGAGATGTGGGAGTTAGGGTACATAACCAACACTGAATGGTAAAATAAGTTGTTGGATGTTGTGTTTTTAAGGCAGAATGAAAAGACAGTAATTGGCTATCTTCCTTAAAAAATAAGGGGAAAAGTCTAGGAGGTCTCCAGTCACTGAAATGTTCTGTGGCATTGAACATGTTGTATGGCAGAGTGTAAGAGGTGGTTGCTGTTCATCCAGCTGTTCTCATACTTTTTTTAAAAGTACATACACGCAGCTTTTAAAAACATTTATTTATTTTGGGTTTTTTAAAAAATTAGGAGTAAGTGACTTTATATGAATTAATGCTTTTTTTATGATCTTCTATATGATGCTTTGCTAACTCTCTGCAAAGTTGAGTTTTATGGGTCTTTAACCAGGCTGGTTTTATTGGGGGTTCCTCCCCATTCCAGTAGAGATAAAGCAGCTTGAGTTTTATTAAACTGGTTGTTTAATCTTATTTTATTTTAATTGTGTAGAAATATCTTTGCAAAAGCTGCAAATATATTGTTGATATTTAACTATCAGTGTTTTTTTCCCCATGATATAAGCTGATGAGAAGCTGCAGATCAACCTTTTTTTCATACAAAATTTCTAAATTCAACTAATTACATTGAATATCAGCTCTAATTAGGCCTGGAAAAGGAAGCACTTTGGGAACGGGGTAAAAAGAAACCATAATTATTTAGCATACTCTGATACAGCCCTGCAAAAGGAAGCTAAGAAGCAGAGAGATGCTGTTATGGTAATACACATGCTAAACATGCATAATTTTAGCAAGTATGGCCATGAATTGCTGGAAGCAAAAGGTTACAGATAGCAAAGGAAATCTGGTTTTCAATGTCTTTTTTTTTTTTTTTTTCACTGCTTTTAATATTTTACATTACTTGAGCTGTGAGATATGAGCAGTCTAAGTTTCAGTGTAATGAGCAACACAGACATCTATGATACCTACCTGCTTCATTGCTTTTCATTTTAGAGGTTCACCTTGTGTTTATCTGTAGGAGTATAATACAAGATGGGAAAGGATAGACTATGGGATTGCAAATTCTATTTCTGAAATGACGTTAAATTGTGTGTGGAAATCTAGTTTTCCCAGGCTTGATTAGTTCCATGTGTATAACCCAAGGCTTTTGAAAGATGACATTTCCCTATTGGAAAAGACTTTAAGAAAGAATTGATGAGAACTTGGAAAAATATTCTTGCAGAGATATGGACCTGATACATGGAATTCTGTTTTCCCCCAACCAAATACATGTTTTAGTAGAGGGCAGTTCCTTAAAAAACAGACCTTTGCATGGAGCAGACAGCTGATTCAGGGGACGACTACTGGGCTTGGAGTGAAGTGCATGTGTAGTTCAGGTAAGCAGATCTGGAGGCTTTTGGGTCCTAGCTGAGCTCCAACTTTCTCTTTGACTTCCTTCAGTTTCCTCCTGTATAGGAATGCTATTGATTTGAAATGAACAGAAAATGATCGCAGGCTTTTGTAGTGATCATCTGAACTGAGGATCTTACATACATTTGTATAGAAGTAACAGCAAGATGAGGTCACAGTAAATCTGGGCATTTTTCACTGTTGAGCCAATTTTTTTTTTATTCCTTCAGGCACACAGAGGTCAAGATCAGGTGAGAGCTCTCAGAATTGTGTGATCTCTACCTATTTGATAAGGAGCCCCTAAAGGCAATGCCAAAAATGTTTTTAGTGTAATTTCAAACACTGGTAAGAAACTACATGTTGTCTAGACAAATACAAAATGTTCTCATGTGAATGCCTATTAAGTTGTCTGAAGTATAATTATTTAGTGGGAAGAAACTTACTAGGAATTTGAATCATGTGAATCCAAGAAGAGTATATTTTTCAAAGTTTTATCAGTGACACAAAAACCTGGTTTATATGTTTTATTTATTTATATTTTTAATATTTTAAAGGATTTGTTAAATTTTAACTGCAAAAGTCTATTTGTAAAGTTATCTAATCCCTTGAGTTCTATTAAATAAAGCAGTTCATAAGTATCTGTTGCAAATATATAAAGACAATTTAACCCCATTTCTTACCATTTTATGCTAATAATAATCTCATTAAGGACAAGAGACTAAATAGGCACAGAAACTTAACTAACCTCAGTCCCTTGAAGCTAAAAAACATCACTCTGAGAAATGTAATAGAAGCTGATAAAAAAGATAAATCTGCTCAATAATTAAGGAGTTTCCAAAGATGCCCAAACCAAGATTTTATTCTAAGCATTTTCCTTTCCAGGTTTGTTTTATATGTAAACATAGATTGCTTCTGAAAAATGGCTAGTTTCTTTTTGTATATGTAATTTGGTAGAATAGTTGTTGCCTATGCAAAAAATTCTTTAATAACATCCTCTACTCAAAAAATGCCCCCCTTTTAATTATATATCAGGATTGTGTATTAGCTAGTCTCTTTTAAATAATCCTGAAAGCCTGTAGTCCTAACATCACAGATGGCTGAGTAGCTTCATAATTCGCAACTTTTTTTTAATATGGGTGCCATATGTTTATTGGTGATACAGTACCTAAGTGATGCTGGTGCATCACATCTACATACTTGTAAATCAGTGCAGCAAATTAATCACCATAGTAGTTCTTAATTTTTGAAGGTATTGTATGACAGGTTTTAACATAGAAAGCCAAATTCTGTTGTCTTTCTATTTTGGCATGAACTGAATTTATTCACTTAGTTTAACTAAGATGGTTTCAGATGTATTGCAAACAAAGTTAAACAAAATAAGGCCACAATAAATTCTGTATCCACTTAAAAAATGCAATTTATAAAGGCCGAATTAATGGGAATGCTTTATGTTTAGGAAAAATAGCTATTTAGTAAGTGAATAGTTAAAAGATTACTATTTTTGGTATTGTTAAATTGTATACATCTGCTTAAAATGCTGTATTTAGCTTTTGGAAGTCTTTGTTTATGAACAGACTACAAAATTTTTCAACACATTCATCATCCACAATTACTCAAATTTCAGTGAATAATTATTGACACACTGAGGATTTGCAAATATTTGTAGTTCTTGATTCATATTTTGAAATTATCAGTACTAATTCCTTATCTCAAAGTCAATTTTGAATTAGCCAGCATAATATGTATTTCCAATTATGTTTTCAGAGCTACATTTTAAGCTGTAGAATTCAGCTGGAGTTTTGTACACACAGAATATACAAAATTGAGTTTTATACCTTACTCCATCAGGAACCTTTGCAACAGTAAAGCTTGAGTGCCTATATATTAGTACAAATATTTTATCAAATTGAAGTTTTGAAATTGAGTGAATATTTACGGTATTTTGTTTCAGTATGACTGATACCTTAGCAATTTAGCATTCATCTCTTGATTTATATTCTATCTGGTGGCATCTCAGAGTAATACTAAACTGCTTGCAGATCTTGGGCAATTTTCTATTTCTTGATTAAGACCCAATTGTGTGAAAGCCCCTGGCTTTTATTTTTTGCCAGTGATGCAAGTGAAACAAACTGCTGTGAACCAAAGACAGAGTTACTCCCAGCTGCTTAGGGAATGGTGTCTTCCCTTCTAGCCATCTCAAGGGAAAGTCTTTGAGAGCAAAGCAACAGCTGAGTCACTACTCTTATCCCCTTGCTCCCTTTGCTTTCTGCTTGGCTGTGCTGCGGGAAAATCCTTCTGTGAACAGCGTGTTGTCTCACTAGTGCCCTTAGTGTATGAGGTAATAACCTCAGCTAAATTAACCTGATTCGAAGTCTAGCGCACATAGCTTAGAGAAGGTGTAGTTGGTGATCTGGATATGGCAAATGGGATCGTATAAAGAGCTCTGCTTTGTATCTGTCCTGATATGTATATATATGAAAAAAAAACCTGTTTGCTTTCTTGCATATCTCACTTATCAGTGAGTAAATCACCACATTTTAAGTAGGTGGGTTTTTATTATAATTTCTTAGTATAGGATTTCAGAAATTTGCCTTCATCAGTAGTAATATGTAATTTGTCATTTAGTAATAAGTAATGCATGTGCATGAATGTGCACATATGCTTAACATATAAAAGTTATTTTCATTCTGTTAGGCAGTGACTCTTGTGTTTTACCAGTTTACTCTTTTTGTGAAGGAAGGAGCAGCAGTCATGCCTCGTTATGAAAGCTTGTGCTGTCTTACGTTATTAGTAGAGAGACTAGTACAGCGATACTGCGGATATAGTTGTGTTTATTTTCATGTGATCAATAAATGATACGTGTTGTCTTTGTTAACTATTGGTACATAAAGTATTTTGGAATTAAGTATGTTGCTTTTCTGCTAGTTAGGAAGTGGAGTCTTAAAGAAAATGAGGTATATAATATAAATGAAAAAAATCTATGATGTCAAGAAGTGTCACTACATTTTAATTTTCTTTTGAAGTTTTGTTAGGAGCTTAGAGAACTTATGTAACTCTTCATTCTAACTCTATTAAGAAACTAATAGAACAGACTGGGCAATTTCATTGTATTAATTAAATGTAACAATGGTATTCTCTATTAAAATGAGAGATAACATTTGAATCAATAAGTGGTTTTCTTGCTTGCTATAAAAGAACAAATTGTATTTCCAGCCCTTACTTTCCTTAAAAGCAATTCTATAGATGGATTCATCTTTTGATTCGGGGTGTTTCCATGCTTTTATTTAATGAACTAGCATAGCCTTATACAGTCTTTTTTTATAACTCTGTTAATAGCTGTTCATGTCAATTAAGAATAAAATGTCTTTTCCTCATCTGATTTTTAAGTAAAAAAACACAAGCCAAGATGACAACAGCAAAAAACCAAACACACACACACACACACACACACACACACACACCCCTAATATTCATACATCTCTTCCATCGATGTGAAAGCATTTGTATTTCTTCAGATGTGAATAAGTGGCTATGGTAGCTGCATCAGAGAGGTTTGGGACCAATAGCCATGCTGCTCACTGCTTCAGCCGGTGGTTCACCAGCAGCAGTACAAGAAGGCCTTCCTAACCTGGGAAGAAGGGCAGCATACACAATCCAGAGTCTAGGCTTTCCTCAAGGGTTTCAGGATAGTTAGCTCAGCTTGAATTCATATGTGTTGTGAAGAGTGTTGCACTACACCAAAAAAAAAAAGGACAAAGGAATAAAGGAGGGGAAAATACACATTCACACTGCTAGGCACTGTGAAATGTTGGCCTTTGATTGAAAGTCTAATCAATCTATTGAAAATAAGTTGAAGACAGACCAGGATTTTTTTTTTCTTTTAGATAGTTGAATTGCTTTTAATGTTGCCTACCAAAAAAACCCAAACCAACAAACAAAAAAAAAAAAAAAACAAAAACCAAACACCCCAAAAAAAAGCAGCTGAGATTCTTGCATGTACTTCTTTAGGCCTCATTCTCTTGGTTTAGCATGTTTCTGTTTGTATTATCTTCATTTAATGACTTACTTGTAAATGTCAGTGGCATAACTGGTACAATTTTGGATTTCTGTGAATCCTGTTGGCATTTTTTCCAAGTAAGTGTATGTTTTGGGAGAAGGGCAGCAGAGATACCAGCATGCCAGCCCACCTTGTAGAGAGTGAAGGTGGGTGGACTTTTTCTGGGTACTTGTAAGTTAGCTGTGGTTCAGTGTATACCTGGAATACCTTCTGGGTGGTGAGACTTTTTGTAGCACTGTGCATGATGGTTTAGATTTGCAGACACAGAAGTGGCAGAGCTGGCAGTGTTTGCGTGGATTCTCACAGAAATAGCAGCTTTTGAGTAAGGTGCAAAATGTAATGTAAGGTATGCTGTTTTGAAATGTTAAAGGTGGTGGAGGTTGAATACATAAAATGTGTTAACACAATGTATGCATAAAATGTTCATGCATTTTCAGTCTTCAGCTAAATTGTCAGGATTTGTCACAGAACTTCTGCTGGGATTACATTTGCAAAGTAACCCAAAAATCCTGATTGATGGGGCTTATTTCTTAAAATATCTGTTGATAGTTGCCTATTTCATTATGGGTCTCCTATACCTTGTATATACATCTTTCAAAAAAGTGTAGAGGCACTCATGAATCTCAGTGGTTGAAGATAGCAGTTTGCCAAAAAATAGTCAGGGATGGGAAAGATACACACAATCTACAGGCCTTTGTTACACATAAAAGCTCTCAGAAATGTAGTTCATGCATTTAAGCATCAAGCCTAATTGCAGTTTGTAAAGTAAAGATGACAGCTAGCAATAACATTGAAAAAAACCAGCTGCCATTCAATACACAGCATAAAAGTTAAAAAGAGTTGCTTACACATATAGGTTAAAGTTTATGTTCCTAGATTAAATCTTATATTAAGGAACAAGAACCACATTTAATGCTCACTTTAATGTCATTAGAATTGAAAACCATCTTCATAAATACCTAGAAGTGAGAACACTTCTTGCTTGAAGAGTTTAATAAAAATCATCAAACATCACTGGATATACGTGCTGTTTTTCAGAAATATGGAAAGCTATGTTAGCATATCACTAATATGGCTGCTTGAACACTTGCACAAGTGAAAATTATACGCGTGATTATTTTGCTTCTATCACAACCAATCAGTCTCAGAGTGCTCTGACGCATCTGAAAGTTAGATCTCATTGCAAAAACTTCAGTACTTTAAACATCTATATCTGTGTGTGTATGTGTGTATGTCTGTGTGTTTGAATTGTTTCCTTGGTAGTTTCTTAAGATACATTTCACTGCAAAGCTTAAATATGGATGCATTTGAAAATTACCTCATGATGATTTTTTTTATTGTTCGTAATTTGCTTCTGAATCACTTCCTTGATGTTTTTGTTTTTATAGTCTTCTGAATGTGCATAGAAAGTCTGTGTTAATTAACAATCAGTTTCTCTAGCTGAATTCCAATTTTGTAGAATTAAAATTAATTCACCCTCACTTTTTCATTTTTGTATCATTGTATGGGGTAAGAAAGTGCACAAAATGTTAATACCTGGAATGTTTTTGGCAGTAATAATTCATTCTCTAAAGCAGCATCTAATCTCAGTAATAATTCCTTCTTTAAAATAATATCTAATCTTAACTCTTAAGCTTGTAAAATGCTTACATTTCTGACAAGGCTTGCAGTAAAAATCAAAGCCAACTTTTGAGTGTTTTTCTCTGCTACCCTTACTGCAATCCTAGTAACTGTATGTTACTTATAGAAACATTTTAAAAGATGTAAAGTTCTATGGAAAATATAAATTAAAAAAATGTAATAACATGGGAAAGCTGTTAAACTTTACAAACTGAGAGTGAGCTATAATTCCATAATTTGTTTATTTCTTAGCTTTAGTATTATTCTTGCTGCAGTTATTTCAGTCTATGTTGCTTAGTCTGCCTAGACTTTAATCGTCACTAATGAGAATAATCCAGCAACATTCATCATTTCAAGCAATGGCACTGCTTTTTCCCCTCCTTTCATCTTGGAGGGTGACTTGTTTACTTGTTTGTCAGATATCTGTGAAATAGGAAAGTACTTTTTTGTTCCCAACCCCCCACTCCCCACCCTCCGTCTTTACAGTATTTTTTAAATTTTATTTTCCAAAATTGAAATATACAGTAGCTTCCTCTGTGTGTGTGTTCTAGCAGAGCCGTAAACTGTGGGAGTGCCGTGGGGAATGACTTGACAGTGCAGTACATTGAAAAGTAGGTGTACGTCTGTTCCATTTTAAAATAAAAACTAGTCAACCCTTAAATGCTCACCTTAAATCAAATGCATTTGAATAAATCAGTAGCTAAATGGGAAGATTGATTGAGTTGACTGTTTCTAAGACTATAAACTTTTTCAACTTCTCAAATACTTAAGTTCTGATGATAAGTTTTCATACAGGTTGTTTGAATGTTATGCCATTAAAGTTATTCTCATATTTTGTGTGAAGTTTATGTGGTACAAGCCAATGATGATAGTGCAGTCTGTGTTCTGGGTAGTTCCTTACAATGTACAAAACCTAACAGGAGTCAAATATCTACATTTTATTTCTCACAAAATATATGCATGCCCAATTATACGAACAAACACAACTTAGAAGCTATCTTAAGCTTTCTTCATACCTTTGAGTATTACATTTGAGTGTGGTTTGAGCATAAATAATTTTAAAAGGATGAGGTTTTTATGCATGGTGATCTCTATAGATGTTAGACTATTTAATATGGAGAACTGTGTATTCCCAAAATTATTTCTTCATTCAAGACTGAACGGTGGAGGAAAACTGTCCAGGACTTGAAATGCACCTCATTCCATTTACTGGGAAAATAGAAATGAAATAAGTTTCATTTTCATTGATTGAGACATGATGGTCATGTCAGTTTCACCTTTGCAATCTGGTGGTTTTTTGTATTAATTAGAAATCTTTTCCATGTTACTTTTATTACTCTAGCAGCCTGCTGCATGATTTTCTACTTGTTCCATTATAAGAATGGCATTTTAATTTCCAAAACTAGCATTTGGTTGCAAACTCTCTGGATTCTGCTGTGATGTGAGATGGAGCCTGAATGTCATAGAAGCATTGTTTCTGATGGCTAATTAGATATCCAAGTGATTTAACCTCTTTGTGTCATTGTCATCAAGCTGATGATCCTGATGAAGAATGCCTGACAATTAGTGCTGTGGAAATACCAAAATAACATAGACATTATTTATGTGGTTGCTAAATTAGTTGTTAGGCTTTGCAAATCTTAGAGGAGTAGCCAGCTCATTCCTCACTTCTCAAATTTCTCAAGAATATATTTTCTTTTTGGTTCTTGTGTTGACCAAAGAATACTTCTTTTGTGAGTTGAGTAAAAGGAGCAAAAATCCAGAATTCATTCTAATTTCCTGATATGCACTGACTAAAGGTTCATCTAAAAATAATGTGAAACAAGAATCCTTTACATGATAGATAATACTCCACAGCTTCTGGATATCAAGAATTAGTCCATACTGAAGCTAAGCGCTGCCTCAGAATACTTGTGTTCAGATCCATCTTGAATACCTTTCCACCAGTAATTTTTATAAATCCTCTTTAATCCTTTTATACATTTCGCCCAAGAATTTTGCATGCTCTGGACTTACACAGTGAAAATGTGAATCATATGGAGAATGGGTACCCAAATTCAAATTTTGACATGTGAAAATGTTAAAGAAATGAAAGAGTGTGCAAAGGAGATGTATTTTAATAAATTAAAGGATACATTTGAAGAAAATGGGAATTACATTGGATTTGGGCACAGGAAGAGGAAATATGTTCTCTAATAGTGGATTCATTGAACTGTTTTGTATAGTATTACCTGATCTTCTTGATAAATAATGGGTAAAGAACTTTTTTGATCCATTCTAAACCAACATGCTTTTGTGTCAGTGGGTTTCCCCTGGTTCATGTACAGCAAGTTTTTAATAAAAATTCCACCCTTTCATGCTTTTCACATCTATATCTTATCTTCCTAGCTCTTTGGGTATCTGCTTATAAAGCAGCAGTTCCATCCCCTTGATTGTCTCTGCTTGCCCTCCTCTAAGTCTGCTGCATCCTCCTGGAGATGTGGACACTAGAACTGTATTCAGCTCTTCAGGTATGGGCACACCAGACTTTTATAGGAACAAAATGATCCCTTCTGTTTTGTTCACAGCACCTGTGGTGATGTCACATGTTGGGTGGCTTTTTTTAATATGCTTTACACATTGAGATGATGATTTCAGAGAACTGTCATCAGTTACTCCAGGACCTCTTTTATAGTTGCCCGTTCTGGACTCAGCCTCATGTTGGCATTGCTTAGAACACTTTTCCCTGCATGCACCACTTCATCTTCAATGTTAATGGCTATCTTTTTGCTGGCTTATTCAATTTTGTGAGGGCTTCCCAGACTTCTTCACAACTGGATGATGTTCCTGGCATTTCATGGCCTGAAAGAGTCTTCTTTCTCCTCCCTCATTAGGGTACCTGGAAGGTCCCAGATGTTGCCTTGTCTTCATTTTGAAAAGTCCATTAAACCTTAAACTTTCCTAGGTGTTCTTTAAGCTTCTTTACATTTGTAAACAAACTATTCCTCGAATTCCATAGAAATTTATCTTCTTTAATAGCCTTGGCATGGAACATTGCCAAAGGCTTTGCTGGAACCTATATATATGATGTTCCCTGGGTCCCCTTTACACTCATCTCCTGACAGCATCACTGAGTTCCAGCAGGTTGCAGGCTGAGTTTCCCTTGAGTGTGGAGTCAGCCTGACTCATTCCCAGTTTATCTGCATGTCCAGTGATCTTACTCTTCATAACAGACACTTCCATTTTAACAGGAATGGAAGACAAATAAACTAGTGTATAATCCCCAGGATCTTCTCTGGAGCCCTATTCTTGGGTTCTACACTGGCAACCCACCACCATGGTGTCTCAGCTGCCATTGGTAATGGCAGGTTTCGTGCCTTAGCCAGCTATTTTTCAGTTTCTCGTTGTGATTCTTTCAGAAGTTTGAGCATGCCTACCAGCCCTGGTGACTTATTGCCATATAACTTAGTAATATGGCCTCATACTTTCTGTTTATTTCAAATTGATGCAATTCCTGTGGTCTACCCGCTACAAAGAAAGTGTCAAGAGTGGGAATCGTAGCATCTTCAGCGGTAAAGATCAGTGCAAAGATCAGCATCTCTGCAATGGCCTAGTAATCCCTCGGTACACATCCATTGGCTTGCTGTCTGTCTTCCTGATTCTTACATACTTTTTACTACCGATTTGTGCAATCTATACAAAGATGAAAATTCTCATCAAATTCTTTTTCAGATCTCTTAATTGCCTGCTTACATTTTAGCATTGATGTTGAAGCAGCTGAAAGTTTTGCACTTGCTCCGTTGTTTAATATTGCACATGCTTATCAGCTTACTTTGTTGGTGGTCCAATTAGCTTTTCTTATTTTTTTGGTTGTGCAGTTATTCAGAGGCATACTCAATCTTAGCTTCATTTTGAGTATGGGGCTTATTTTATTCAGTTTGATACTGCTGTTTGAGATTATGGAATTGAATCACTAGAAAACTGCAAAGTAATAAAGCTGTTATAACAGTCAAGTAAGTAATTCGTATAGAATTTACTTTTTGTACTGTTTACTTTTTAACTATTCTACAGTTTGACTGTTTTTATTGGATATTCAAAATGGTTGTAGTTTAAGATATTCTAGTAGCTGTCAAGGCCACAATGTAACAGTTTTAGCTCCTTGGGTGAGATTATCAGTAGTTTTTGGAGATGAATCCTCATTTCCTCTCTCTTTCCTCTCCCAATAAACAACCCGTGTATTTTCACATTTGTTTAACATGTATTTGGTGTTTCTATCTAAAATATTACTTTTGGCATGTTCCTATTGAGAAGCTGCTGCTTTAGACTGATCATCAGAAAAACTTTCTGAATGGGATATAAATACAGTTTGAATTAGGTCCCCTTCTTATGCACATAATTTGGTTCCTGCAAAACAAACCCCTTGTCAAACCATGTCAAACAAAGGCTGTGAAGAAGAACAATTTGGGGTTTTGCCATTGTATGGCATTCCTGTTCCCATTTCATTTTGCTATTGTTCAATGAAATGTTTATGCTGAACTTACCAGGGGCATGAAAATTCACCAATAAAATACATATGCCTTTTCCTTTTATTTTTTTAAGTTTGTCTTTTTACGCATGTTATAAATTGAAGAAATATAGTTGTCTTGGAAAGCATCCATTAAATTATAACCCCTTTTTCAAGTTGGATTTCCAAGGTTTAGGACATCTAATTATTCTCATCTGACTTCAGTAATATTCGTGCATGCTCAGATCTTTCAAATTATAATACATGTCCTTTTTTTCATGCTTCTATTATTACTTTATTAAAAATACCTATACATTTCAGTATCAGTATACACAACCAAAGCAGTAAAATGACAACTACTTCCTAGTGGAAGTCAGTCCTGAAACTTCTGTGCTGCACATTTTAAATATTGTGATATGAATGTAATGCATGGGGAGACTGGGCAATGCGTAGTGAAAGAGCAGTTGTCTGGAACATTGCTTCAGTCTATGAAAGGAGACATTTTACCAGGGTCTGATAGGAGTGCTTTGGGTTCCTGGGGGCAGGGGGAGCAGAGGGCAGTGTATGTCTTGGTGATGTGCTTTTCCTTTTTTCCTTCCCTCACTCTGACAGATTGTGTGTTTTCTACCCTGTACAGCCCTAAATGTTTTCAACTGGTCCTTTGTACAATCCTCCAAGGTAGAAGCCAGAACTTAAGTTCCAATATCTATTCACTTCTGTTCCTCTGTTAGGATGGATGTGATCAAAATATCTATGTGATGTGACTGCGGTGCCTCTAGAAGGCATTAGGCTACAAAGAAGATTACTGTTGCAAAAACATTGGAATAGAATAACAATATGTTTCTTGAATGTAGTTTATGATGTTGTGAAATGTCACGCTTGCCTTGAGTTGTCTAGACTGGAAAAGAACAGCTGTAAAAAGAATGACAAATAGATGTTTTTTCTTCTTTTTCTGTACTGAATCTATATTAAGGAGATGCAGCTCCTCTCAGTAGAGCTGATGAGTTGGCACTGAATTGAAATAAAAATCAATGTTTATAATAGGTAACTGTCCTAACATCAATACTAATATTTCTTAATCTTCACTTAATGTTATAGATATGAAATCCTTTACTGCAGGTAGCTATGAACAATGTACAAAATGAGGAATCCCTAATCAATGCACAGAATGTATATATGTGGCAAATGTGTTAATTAGCTAAAATGTTCATGTCTGGTGCAGCCAGAAAATCCTAGTTTCAGTTTGGAGGGCTTGAGATCTGCATGAATTAAATAAATAATCTATGTTGCTATTGCAAATATTTTTGTAACTTCCTCAGACAGTGCCCAGTTAATGAGAAGATTAACAGTGTTCAAATCAAATTTTAACAAATATTTCACTTGTGCTTCAAATATTCTGATGTGGAGTAATAACTTTAATGAGATTTTACAAAATCTAATGATGTTACCTTTCTAAAAATTGCTTCCTCCTTTACTTTGCCCCTTCCCTGACATTGAAAAATTCCTCAATATATGGATAAGGGAATTATATATTTACTTGCTCTCTGTGTTCCTGTTTCTTTTCTTTTAACTAATTCTTTGTACTCCACCCTCCCAAAATAACTTTAAGATGTTGTGCTTTATGCCTATGTGTGAATGAACTGTGTGTCCAGCCCCAAAGTGAGTATTCAGATTTAACAGAATCCAATGCGCTAATGTGAGATAGATGGGGTTTGGATAGCATTCCTTACTACTTTGCATTAGTTCCTTAGACAACTTTAAAATAATCCAATAAGTATCTACAGAGTTGTAAACCATATGTTTAATAATACATAGTGAAGTATGTTGTTCCAGTGTTACTATAGACATTAAAAAAAATGCATCCTGTACCTCCCCCATGTATATTGTAGGCTGCCTACTTCTGAATACAGTATTTGATAGACAACAGATATTGAACTAGAAACCAACTCTATGCACTGTGTAACTTTGTAGGTAAAGATGGTATGTCACCTAAAAAGCTTCTCTTGTCTACAGTGATGTAATTTCTACATTTTAATATGCTTGTTCCATATATTGGGTTTTCCCCACTGGTTTCTGGGGAAAAAAGTGGTTGGAACTATTGGTGGCTCTGAGCACATTGATGAATTCTAACTTTAATACATTTGTCTTAAAAATACTAAAAGAAAATACTAAATTTTCTTTGTAATGGTGGTCACCATATTTGGCATGAAGAATAAAACTGTTTTCTACTGTGCTCTCATTTTTTAATTGATTAGTAACAAAAAGATATAAACATCTTCCCCCAACCTCCTTCTTCCAATTTGAGTGTTTCTTCTTTGTGCTGGCGGCCAAACGGTTACTTCCCAACTAAAACTATAAAATGAAAAAGAGAAGCTTCAAAAAGAAGCTGAAGGAAGAGTCTGCAGTAAACATTATAGCTGTTTGCAAGGTGTTACTTATGAGCTGCCTAGAAATTCAATGACTTTCTTTTTCCTTTCAATGACACTTGATATTATAGGTGATAGGGGATGCACATTTAAAATGCTTTGTAATCCAGGTTTTCTATCAAGTGCTGGTATTTAGACTTTTATTTAATTTGTATTATCCTTGTCCTGTATGAAACAGTAGCAGTTTTCCCAAATGTGAGGTAATAAGAGACAATCATCTATAGTATAATGATCAATTAAACACCCAGACCCTAATGTGTATTTCTGAAAATTTAAAATTCTTCAGTCACTTGTACAATTGAGCTGCTACAAACAGTATAAAGTAACTGTGAAATGGAAAGGGTTTTAGAGGAATTCTATTCTATTAGCTTTTTTCCCCACTCCAGTACAACAGGGCCTTTTTAAATGCTTTCTCTTTGACTATCCTTTCTTTTCTCCCCTTGAGAGAGAGGGATGCTTGGGGATGGTGAGAGGAAGCCGAGACCTTGCAACATGCAATCTGTAGTAGTTCTCTGTGAATGAAATAAATCACAGCTGTGGTTTAGACACATTCATCATTACTTTGGTTACTTCAGATGAGGTGAAAACAGGAGTGGAGAACACTGACCACTTTTAATTTATACAGCTGTTCTTAGGGTCATGTGTTTTTGTTGTTTTTTTTTTTTTTTCACAGTTTTGCAAATGGTGTGTAGTAAGTTGAAGCCTAGCTGTGTCCCAGTAAATGGTATCGGCTTTGCTATGGCAGTGTCTTCACTGTAAGAACAGGGCGTGTGTATTGTAAACAATTGCATATTAACACCTTGGTCTCATTAATTGCAAACTTCTCTGATACATGTCTCTGTGGCAGCTTCTACTAATTAACTCAGACACTAATTGGATCGGGTGAAATAAAGTAGACAGCATTCATTCAAGCAGACTACAAGAGCCTGTTCTCTAAGTGCTTTTGACAGAGGAACAAAACCCCAACTTGAAATATTACAGACAAGCGCTAGCCACCACTGTGTACTTAGCATGGTTACTTGTAATGAATATTTTAATACAAACTGAAACAAATGTTGTCCCTCCATGTATGGTTAACCCATCCTCTTTTGTCTGTGTTCAGCACGTGTGTGACATGAATTTTGATGGCCTGTGACCATGTAAAACATTTGTCTGAACTTTTTTGTAGGAGAAAATCAGAAAATCTGGGAGAAAATACATAAAAATCAGAGTTCCAAGTTTTACAACTATGTATCACTAGGTGGCATTTGCTGAAAACAGTACAACAATTTCATTTTTACATCAGAAGCAAGCTTGTGTGAACCACTAGGTACTAGGGTCATATTTTAGACTCTGATTACCTGTTTGAAATCCTGACGTTTCTTTCAGCTTCCCTTGTTATTGGTCAACAGTCTATCATTCAGAAAGTTTGTGTGCTCCTCTTTTCCCTTTCTGATGTATGCTGCTGTGACTGGCTCATGAATAAACCTTACTATCCTTGGTCCCTTGTCCTTTATTGTTCATATTTGAACATAAATAGAAACCTAGATGGTAAAAATCTCCAACTAAGGAAAGACATGGTCAGTCTAACAGCAAGCATTTATCTTCTGTTTTCTGAACAAAACAAAAATAATTGTGTATTTTTCATAGAAGTTATAAATATGAAAATCATGTATAATTTTATCTAGTTACATAATCTTGACTTTTTATTTTCAATAATTATTCTCTGTTATAATAATACTCCCACACAGTGCCTCTGTCAAAGCTTACTCTGAAGTGTCCTGCTTATCAACTAAATGCTGGTCTGCCTTCCAAAGTTTAAAAAACACAGACGAACAAAACCCCAAGAAACCTAACAGCCTCAGTGTCCTGGCAAGCAAAGTTCACTGTCAGCCACAGCTCCTTTATTACAGTTTTTCTACTCACAGTACATATAACAACTTTTCTGGTGAAAACCGTAAAGATTAGAGCCATCTAAAGTTTTTTCAAAACCAAGTTTCTTATTTTGTGGGGATTTTTTTGTGACATTGCTGAAATACGGGATCTGCTAGTGCTGCTGTTTTCTGGTATGTAACTTTTCCCGCAGCAGTGACAGGAACATTTATCATGCTCGGTTTTGCTTCTAGCCAGCTTGGTAACAGCAACCAAGGTGAGAGCACTTGCTTTCACTTTGAATTAGTTGCAGCAATTCTCAGATCATTGGTACAGAGGAGTAACAACGCTTATTATGGGTTGTCACTAAATGCACTGTGTACACAAACCAATTTTATTAGTCTTTGACTGATGAGGATTTTCCTGGTGCTGGCTGTATGTTAGGGCCCGCAAAGGGACTGCTGCTGCCATGCTACCTGCCTGTGCCTATCAATCTGTCCTAATGCTGCAGTCCTTCCTCTGCAAGGAGCAGCATATGAAAATACATATGTGCTCTGAGGAGGGAAATAAACCCCTGATACTGATTACCTCTTTCTTCTGCTAACAATTCCTGTTTCTCTGGGAAGGGACAAAAATGGGTTAAAAGTAATAACAGCTGGAACCGTAGTTAATGTTTTTAATCTGTTTATCACATCTAGTCACTCCTTCAAACAAGTTAAACCTTTTTTTTTTTTTTTTAAATGTCAGTTAGGTTCTACCTTTTTGTCCAAATCAGACCAACAACCAGGGAGTAAATGTTGCTTCCTTACTCTGAGAAGAGTGTGATCTCTGCTAATCGACCTTAAAAGTCCTTAGTTGTCTTTGGGAGATGAAAGGATCAAAGTATATTTCATCAGCTGTGGTGAAAATTGCAGCTTTGGATTATGGAGTTACAATAGGTTTTGTGTATAAAATAATAATAATAGTAGTAGCAAATTTCTGTGGCCAAAGGCATACCTGTTGATTTTATGTAACATCGCGTGATGTATCAGCAGCTTTTAACTTGTGTTTCCCTAATCTGTAAACAAGAACAGAAACAAAAATTTCTGTTTAAAATAATCCATCAAGAAATAGCGAGGTATTTTCCCCCAATATACTCATTTGACAAGACAGTGTCTATCAACTGCTCCTACTTTTCTTTCACATTTTGGTAATATTGGTGACCTTCCTCAAATTTTCTGTGATATTTTAATTATTTATTAGAGTTTATAGCGCTAAGCAGACTTATTCTGCAAATGCATTCTGTTGCTTTTAACAAAAAAATGCTTTCTAATTGTCTTTATTGATATTTTTTTCAAAGTACTTGTATGTACTGGCAACATGATTTCATTCATGTCTGACTGCCAAAAAAGTTGATAATATAGTTAAAACACACAATATTCTGCAAGTTCCAGGAAGCTGCAGTGGTTTCAGCTGGTATTTCACTTTCTAACTGTCATGGGGGTTTAAATAAAGAAAAACATATAAGATCATTTTTAGATGTAATATATAATCTACAGTATTCAGAAAATACTATTAAAATTATTATATGATGCTAAAATAGCATGTATGTGACATTGAAATAGATAATAAAGGGGACACTGCTCATACACAGCTGAATATCTAAATGTATATTGACATATATTTCCATGTAAAGATAACTTAAGTCATAAGCTGAACTCCTCCCCTTTTGAGCACCATCTTCTCAGGGAGAGATCAATTTGTTCTGGAATTTTGCAAAGTGGTTTATCTTTTGCAGAGAAATCTGATGTTTTGAAACTCTAGGGCTTTTTAGATTGCATTTTAGGAGTGATTTCCTTTTGGGAAAAACTTCCACAATCCAAAGTAATTTCTGATTAGAGAAGAGTAGAAGAAAACCCATAAACAAACCCAGTAAAGCTTGTGTTTGCAAAGCTGTCAATAACTAGGAGAGCAGTGTATTTTTGGTAGAATGTGGTTCAAAACTCTTTCAAGTCCTCATTCTTGAAAGCCTAAAGGAAGGGTGGGTCATCAGCATTTGAGGTGGGTATCCTGTCAGTATGGTGTTACATGGGATGGGAGAGATGATCACTCCTACTCTGTTCCCATGCCCTTATGCCACTGATGACGAGAGACATGACATCAGGGCCCTCTTCCAAAGAGTACTTAGCTCCTATGAAAAAATCAGAAGAAGGAAGTCTTAGGAAGCTTTTCAGGAGATTAAAAAAAAAAAAAAAAAAAAAAAATTTTTTTTTCTGTTTATTGATGCCTTCTCAGCTTTTTTTGCAACCTACACAGCAAAGTCATTAGCTACTCCACTTAACAGCCAGCCCGTGGGGCCCTTCAGGAAGGTTACTGCCTGTTAGCAGTTCTGCTCCTTCCTTCTGAGTCAAATCCATAGACATGAAGAAGTATTACCAGTTCCCAAAGTGTGTTTGTATGTGGTAGTCCAGAGGAGGAGTAGGCCAGCTGCTGGGAATAACATTACCAATGTATGAATTGGAGCTGAATACCCCATGTTGTGTATACTTAAGATGTTCTGGAAATGTGAACTGAAATTCTGATTATTTTCTTTATTGTATTTTATTTGTTTAATTCCATTGGAATTGTGCTCCTACTTTTATACTGGGACTTGTACCTGCTACAATTTATTTGGGGGAAAGGGCTGAGAAATGGTGAGGAGGCAGGGTGTTTTTAACAAACAAGCAGCAAAGTACATGAATTTGTTTAAACCTGTATCTATGTGTACATTTCACAGCTGCTCATTATTGTTTTAGGGATCATATGTAGCTTGTTTGCATTATACTGGTATTTTTGGATGATAGTTAATTTTTTATTTTTTTATTTTTTTAAGTGGTTAATGACCTGGAGAGGCAGATCACACTATGCTGGTTTGCTGCACATGCTTCGACAGTTCTTTTAGTCAAGTCCACTGCTTCCCTGCTATGTTCTTCTAGCTAACAGATATCACAAGCAATGCCACATCTGTTTTTCTTTCCAGAAAGAGTTTGTCTCTGCCTTTTCCCATCCCACTTCTACTTCTCCATGTCTTTTTCCATTTTTTCCCCACAAACCAGGGAAAAGGTGTTTCCCTCCACTTCTGTCTTCCATTCTACCCCTTCCTCATCTTTTTTTTATTGTTCTTGTTATTTTCTTTTCCTCTCTTTCCTTCTGTTCCAGGGTGGCACTCCATTGTGTTCTTTATCCTCTATGCTTCTCCTGGTTTTTTTGTACCCCATGACATCCATAATCATCGTAAAACTCTGTAGTTTTTCCCTAAATAGCTAATTAGGCAAAGTTGGGTCATAAGAATGAGACCTTATACAAACACTTGTAATGCCTTAAAGAAATAAAAAAGAATAAAAAGGAGAAAAGTCAGGAAGCAGTTTCCCTTAAACATTTATAATGAGAAAACAATTCCAGCTAACATAAGGAAATGAGAAAAATAAAAGGCTTTCTTATCCTGGGGTTCAATGTAGGCCTATGGTGTCAGTAGAAATCCTGTAGGCTGGGTCTTATAGCCATTCTCTCTTCTGTCCCCTGAGCAGTAAATGGAATCCCTCTCTCCGAGTGCCTGTATTTGAAAGAGGGGATGGGGGGGAGCAGACTTCAGTATGGTAATACCCCTGATCCTTTCCTAAATTTGCCTTCAGTCTTACAGAATATCCTCAGAAATTGTTGATACATTATTTGTCAAAGGACTGAGGTGGGGGGTTTCTTGTTGCTGTTGTTGTTGGGTTTTTTTAAATATTAACAAGAGTTTTCTGGATGCTAAAGTCTCCCATTTCTCCTGAGCTTTTGAATAGGTTCATCAGTGTTTTGAAAAGCCTAAGATGGTCTGATTATGTTGATTTGACTCAGGTTCCACAGTAAAGTCTCAAGGGATAGCATATGGATCAGGGAGTTTTAAAAGTATTCAGATAAAGTCAACACACTGCTCATCAGTATATTTATAGAAGATGGACAAAGAATTGTGTGTTACATATTGCCTTACATGAGCAATAGACTTAAAATCATTGGCTGTCTGTCAAAGCAGTCTATTGTATTTCCTGTCAGCTTGTGAATGTCTTGGATGACCTCAATGACTAAGAATCAAAGCTAGTCCACTCACATATCATTCAGTCATTGTATTGCATTGATTTCTTCTTCCCCCTTCAGTTAAGCGAGAATGGGAAGGGAACATTTCTCAGCAGTTGTAGTTACTGGAAGAGTATTGTAACAATATGCTAGAAATCTCTAAGAATAGTGAGTCGATGGAGCCAAAGTATCAATGATGTATCTGTGGCCTCTTTTGTTCCTAGTGCTCCCACCATTGCTGGTATTCGCTCCCACCCACTGAAGCGAATCCTGGCCTTTTCTAAATCTGCATTGTTGGGCTGCTAGAAAATCAAATAGCAATTTTGATGGTTTTATTCTCTAAAGTGCAGTGTTCCTATGAACCTGCAGCTGCTGTGAATGAAGGAATTGACACCTACCTTAACAACATTGTTTCAAAGTTTACAGTTAGTCTATGGGAATCTTTTTTCTTTTTTCTTTTTCTTTTTTATTTCTTCATGATAGTACCCGGCAGACAAAACATAGCTATTCAATTATTGTTTAATCCAGCTCAAGGCAACACGTGGGTAACAGAATAAGACAAGTCTCCTTTCAACCTGTGATGGAACTGCTTACTGAAGAGTGTGTAAAATCTTCAATCACACAACCAAGCCTCCTGTCTATGCAGTGCTTTAAATATTCTACACATATTATGTAATGTCTTTATTGATATCCTAAAGACAATGCTTTGTTTGTTTCAAATTAAAGTTTATAATCTGAGGCTATGGATCATTTCCCATATCCCTGAAGGGCCAGTGCACTTTCGTTCCTAAGCCACTTGCATTGGAAACCAGTACCCACATCTGTGGAAGGTAGACTGCAGATGGTAGGAGGGATGCAGTCTTGATGTTGCAGTCTATAGGCAGAGAGGCTGTGAAGCCTCCATCCTTGGGGATATTAAAAGCCAGACTCGATGTGGTCCTGGACAGTCTTCTGTATGTGACCCTGCTTGATCAGGGGAATTGGACCAGATAACATCGAGAGCTCCTTTCCAACCTCAACCATTCTCGGAGTCTGTGAAAGCATTATTTATTTAGGTGTGTTAAGAGTAAGAGAGGCTGAAGATCCTCTAGAAAAATAGGGAAGGATGCACCAAAAAGTGGAAGTTTCCTTCCCCTCACTCCACGTCTTCCATGGGAGAGCAGCTTTTATCATACAAATGGAATGATGTAGTGACATATATACTGTATGTTTATGAACCTTGGTTCATTCAAAATCTGCTCGCTACTTAGCAGCTCACACTGTTTAAAAGTATTGCTTTCGCTATGACTTGTTAACATTGCTGTATAGTTTCAAAATAGTATCTAAAGCATACCAGATGTTTTAAAAGATTTTTTTTTCATGTTGCCATTTTTTTATTTAATATGTTTGGTGGTATTTGAGGGGTGTGTGTGTTGGAAAAATAAGTGTAGTAGTAAGTGTGGTTTACTATGAGATGACAAAATAATGTGGTTTTTTGTGGAAAATAGAAGGAAATTTCATTTAAGTAGTAGGTTGCAAACATAAGCTATTTCATTAAGTATCTAGGAAACTTGTCTGGTAAATAATTGCCATTAATAACAGCATCTTTGTCCCACTGAATCCTAATTGCATGTTCCTAAGCATTCTTCAGTGTATCACTTTGTGTCTATTAGCCTTGCCACCTGATTAAATCTTAGAACTGTCCTTTGTCAGATGATTAGCTCCATTAATACTGCACGTTCTTTCCTGGCCATAATTTCTTATGAGCTCTAGCCTGGAATAATACGTTTAAAGCCAAATGTGCAGTTAGCTAATTCGAGAGGTTTGCATTCACAGTTGCAAAACTGGATGCTCATCCTACCAGAAATATATCAGAACTGTAAGATCCATTTGGGAATGTGTTCTAGTTAGAACAAGGTCTGTTCAGTGGTATTAGAGGCTCTAGTGCATGAAAATCACATAAATCTCACAGATCAGTCTTTTTTTTTTTTTTTTTTTTTTTGAAATCAGTGTGTTAAATTTCTGAGCTGATAACCTACAGAAAAGAGGTTAAGCCTGTTCCATTCTATGTCCAGCATTTTGAGAAAGCATATTTTTGCTGTGGGAAGTGATTACATTATTATTGCGATAAAGGAATTCAGGATCCATGAAGTGTTTGATGTTTAGATTTAACCTGAAGAGAGGCAGTATGATGTTCTGCAATTCTTCCAGCTTGAAAGAAAAGAAGTAGACATACTATATTACTCTTAAACAGCTCAAGGAATTACCTGCCTGACCATTTGATTATTCATATTGACTCACGGTAAAAATACCTGCAAGGGCATTTATTGGCTCGCTGCTGAAGGATCTGTTATAAACAGCATTATGGAAGTGGCAGATGAGTGTTCTTGGCACGTTTTGACAGCATCCAGACAACTGTCATTCAGCTTCCACATCTAGCATTCAGTCTGTAAATCTGGGTTAGGAGAACATTTTTTTGGGGGAAAAAATCATGCTTACTGTGGGGAAATCATGCCATGCATAACCAAAAGATTGATTCCTTTTTAGGTTAGGAGGCTGTCACTAACGAATTGCTGTGGTATAAACTTGTCAGAACAAGCATCTAGAGATAAAAGTATTTGAAATGATCTCCGTGTATACATGACAGCAGTGGAATAGATTGGTGTTTGCAAAGGTGGCGAAGCATTGCCTGAACTTTGAATAAGTTTCAAATATTCAGATTGTGGTATTAACACTTATTTTCCTCAGGAGACACTGTTTTTTATTAGCTTAATGGACATGAATTAATTGGTGACTAGCAGTTAAATCTCTGGCATATATTTTTGTGGAAAAAGATCCCCACACACTGTTACCAAATATACTGTTACAGTATCTGAGGTGGAAAAGTAGAAGCTTGAATATTTGAAAGAGGTGGTTTTCCTCTTTCCTTTTCCCTGCTAAATGCCACATACTTTTTTCTTCTACTGCTTTTTAAGGTTGCATTTGGCATTTTTATCAGAGGTGATTAAACAGAAATAGTTATTTATATGTAATATTTTATATGAAGTTGCTGAAGAAGTTTGTAATACAACATTGGATTGAATTTTGTATCTTCCACCAAAATACATCTTCCTTCTCCCATCTTCTGTGTATTGCACATGGCTGGAGTAAGTCAAAACTCATATAATAAACAGCTTACAACGGTCAGCAAAGAGGGAAGTGATGCTTGTTGGGAAAAATACTACTTTTAACACCTTTAGCATCATTTGTTACCAAAAGCATGCATCTCTTCGACATGCTGTTGCTTTTTGATTAATATCTATCTATTCAAATAATTTTCAGCCAAGGGATCAAGCAAGCAGCATTATTTGGGATAGACAGCAGTAGAACTCTAGAAAATTTATTGTAACAAATACTCATATATTAGTGGTGGCAGAATGTATGTCATGCTTGATGTAATGCTATGACATGTTTCCATTAGTGCTGTTGTGTTGTCAATCTTTTCACTCATGATCACCTGAAAACAATTAGAACACTCTCTTTTCTGTATGCAGAAGGTTTTTATAATGAAATAGTACCTTTACAAACTCTAGAATTATTTTTTCATGAGTATATTGTATTGTTGAGAATGGAAAACATTTTTACAAAAAGGCACTTTTAACGTGCTATTGAGATGGGGTTTTAAGCACAAAAGATATGTTTGTATCAAAAAGATTTGCCTTGTCTCCTTGGAGGGGTGGGAAAGCAAAGTACATTATTAATGCTGTGCATTTCTCATGTAGCTCATCTTTACCTGCCTTTCAAATTCAGCTAAATCCATTAACATTATTAATTGCTGAACATTTCAGATGGGAATTTAATATCCCTTTTTATTTAAGAAGTGTAGAGACTTTTACTGCAAACCAAAAGGCAGCATTGACTGAGTTTTATTTAAGTACAATCATTCTGCAGCCTTTTCCACATATGCCCTTTATTCTAGTTCAGTTTGACTTTGTCATACAAAGAGGTCTCCCTTTCTGTTTCATTTTAAAGATCATGTCTAATAGATCTTTCTGAGCAAATACTTATTAGGTTCTAATTTGAAGGTATCTTTCTCTTCCCATCTACATAATATACATCAGAGTTGTACCTTTGTGTGTCCAGTTCCATCCTGCATCAAGACTGCACTTAGATACAGAAATCAAGGCCTAAGATAATCATCTCCCTCTATAATTTTTTTTTTCTGTTAAAGAACTGAGAAGGAATTTCATGTATGCTTGAAAAAATGGGTGGATTTTTTTTCTTTTCCCACTGATGAAAAAATATATAACAAATTGTGACAGGTAAATATCTGCAAGGCAGGAAAGACGTAAGGTATGGCAGGAGCTCTCAATGGAGAACTATCATTGTGGTCCAGAAGGGTTTGCTTCCTCGAGAAATTTGAGGACATTAATATAAACTTGTTATTTCAAGTACTTTTCTAAAAGTGCTGTAGAAGAGTTTCCTGCTGCCAAAACCATTGGGTAAGATGTTTTTTTAAATACTTCTGTGAAATTAAAAATTTGAATGGGATTATTTCAGATCCTATTGCAACATTTTCTTTTTCAGAAGAATAGTAACTACAGCATGGGTTAGAAGAGCTAGGGATACAGACCATGACTATGAAGGGAACCTGTAGGCTTTCAAAAATACATTGATGTTATTGTCAAGGGTCAAAAACATCTGAAGAGGCGCCCTGAATGTGTTTGAATTGTTAGCAGTAGCTTTACTACAAACCAAGACTGAAGCTTTAACCAATAATATTGCATTGTTTTGTTGAATAATTCTAATGAAGTGCTTTACTTTTCTCTGGCAGATGAACGGGAAGATGTTCAAAAGAAAACATTCACAAAATGGATAAATGCACAGTTTGCTAAGGTAATTAAATATTTTTATTTATTTATAAACCAAAATATGTTTTGTATATTTGTAAAAATACCCTGATATTCCTCTACTGAGGCTTAATTTTCAAGGTAACTTACAAGTTTTAGTTATTGTGGAATGCAGTTGACTGATTTATTAGAAAAAATGTCCAAGTTTTATGCCCTTGAATTCTGTAAAGATTGAAATGTAAGAAGCCACTCTCTTCTCAAAATGTACTCTGCCTCAATTTACTTTGCCTGTTCTGAAAGTAGTGATGCAGATGTGTTACTGTTTGTTGGACTCCTTTGTTATGTTCCTAATATATGAAGGGGTTTCCTCTATTGGGCTTGTCTTTACTTGTTTTGAATTGCAAGCAGAAATTAAACAAAACCAGATGAATTGGAAAGGAGTAATGTCAAAGAGAAGAGGTGTGATCAAGTCAGCAAATTACGAAAGTAATTTATAATATGTTTTGAAATTGTTATCTCAGAATGTTCAAGATCTCAAAAGTACTGGAAAAAAGACCAAATAATTAACTTATTTAAAGGAGGCCCCCCCTGCCAGTATACAATAATTTTATCTTTAATACAGAGGAAAAATTGAGTTCAGACTATTCATTTGATTAAACATTTTTTAAATTCTTGGAAGATAATCACTGAACTGTATTTGCCAATAATAAACTAATTCCATTATCTGTCATTTTATCTGGCAATAGACAACAGTTAAATAGTAGCTGTGATATGTCATGCTTTTGAATTTGTCCCATCTGATTCTCCTCATAAAAAAAAGAGGAGAATACAACCACCATAATGTTGAAAAACATGCTCAGCAGTGGTTCAATCCAACAGGGAGTCCCACAGGAGTTTTCCATGGTCTAGAGAATTTTGTAATAGTGATTCAAGTGATTTAGACAGCACACATTTGTGCTCAGCATCTTTACAGCAGAGGTGTCCAGCAGTTTGGAGGACTGGATGAGGATGAAATATAATCTTGAACAAATGGTCTCAAATTGATCAATGAATTACCAGCCAAGTGTGAAATATTATATTTAGGACAGACGTAAAATGTATGCATACGGAAGTGGGGAATAACTGGGCTGGCAATAAAAAAGCAAAGAAAAGCTCTGGGAAGTGCAGTGAATCACAAACAAAATGAGTCAGCAACGTGGTACTATTGCAAAAAGAAAAAAGGCAAATTTATTATGGCTGTGATAATGGAAGTGCTTGACAGAAGGTGAAAGATGTAATTATTTTACTTGGCAATGGTGAGATTTTAGCTTGAGTAATTTACTATCTTGGTGTTCCATATATGAAGAAGTAGCCCCAGTGGCAGACATATGATACAAGCTAATTTTAAATGTATCGCCAGTTAGGCTTTGTTGTGGTCACAGAAATGGTTAGAGAAAACGTAAGAGTAACTGTTGCTTCTGCATATAAAGAAAATGTCATGTTCCTAGAACGTTTCTTTCTCAGAAATGTTTGTTTTTTGGAATAGCAAAGGTTGCAATTACTGAGAAAACTTGGAGCAAGCCTGGAGAAGAACAACCAGCACTATGAAGGGTTTAGAAAATATGACCTATCAGCAGACGCTTTTAATGGTAGGCTTCACTCAGTCGTCTGAAAGGTCTAGATGTCTTTCCTCCAATTCTAGTTCAGAGGATTGTTCTTTAATGGTATTTACCTTCCTTTTACTTCAGTTTTATAAATAGCATTTTTAGTTGTATGTTAACATGCATTCATAAACATATTGGAGAAGCACTAATCTCCATCTACTTTATTTGGACTCTGAAGGAAACCTAAATACTATGGTTTGAGCTTTTCTTTGCCTCATGAATCACCTGAGTTTTGGACAGCATCTTTTTATTTCAACAATCAACTTACCAAAAACCCCTTGATCTTTAAATCCAGAACAAATTACTCTTGTCCTACGAATTTTTTATGCATAACATCAGAATGCATGGTCTGAAACTGGAAATCACATATGTCTGGTAAGGTTAGCAATACCTGCTGGCTGTCTGTGTGGTACACATGCAGAAAACATAGTTTGCTCTTCAGTGCAGCCACACACCATGCAAGCTTCATTTCTCTCTAGGTTTTCAGGACAGAAATACAGGAGGCCCTCCCTGCTTGTATTCACCTGTAAGTGGTCATAGTTAATAGCTGTGTGCTGTCCTAGCAGGGTGTTTCTCCCCTCTCTAAAGACCAAGACATTTTGGGAGAGGTGGTCTTCACCCCATGGAAGCGGATCTCGATGTGCAATCTATAGTTTTTCCTTCTTATTCTGATTTGGTTTCAGCGGTTCAAATCTATCTCTGATTCTAGCTGTGGAATTGATTTCAGTTAATGGGCTACTCCTGGTTAGTGATTTCTCATCATTGTTAGCTTTGTAAAGGTGTTAAATAAATGACTTTCACTGTAGAACTGGTTTCTATTCACTCCTATGTGGTTGCACAGGTGCTGTTTTGAGCAGATTAGCCTACAAGGTTGGAATTAAGTCAGAGGAATATATTACATCACTCATTTTCTCTTATTTGTGAATAGTGAAGTCCAGGTCATTAACTGTAAAACATTGTTTTATACAATTCTTACCCATACACCACTCTTGATAGCTTAAACAAACCCTACTTATGCAGTCAAAGCAAAAGCTTAGTTCTAAATGTTCTAAACTTTCATTTGTTTTGGGTCTATAGATCATTGCTCCCCAAAGATCTGTATTCCTTTCCTGCAAATTCAGTGGCTAGAGTACTCGTGTCTCAGTACACTTATTCTCGGACTAAACTTTCAAAACACTCACATGTGCAAGTTGCTTTCACATGATTAGTGATGTAAATACAAATAATGCTTTTAATGTCAGAAGTTGTAAATTGTTGAAAAATAAATGTTTAATTTATGTGTCGTCCACCTAACTTAAGAACCCATGTATAATTTTTATTTGTGAGGAAAAAAAAAATCTGTTGTTTGAATCTCAGGCCTGGAGGGAAGTAGTTGTTCTTCTGGCCATGCACAGAGTAATGTTTTGCTTGGATCATGTGTAGATATTTTGGATTCTGATTCCTTGGGTTCAGAACTGAACTCTGCTACCTCTTATCTAAGGAGTCGAGTCTCTACATGAAATCTATAACAAATTCTCAACCACACTATCTTGGCAGTTTTCTGTCTGTGATGTGCAGAATCTAGAAACCTCTGGAGTGCTACCAAGAAGTCTCTGAAAGGGTATCTAGGAAAGCTAGCAGAACTGTCAGTAAGATTACTGTGGCTACAGGTAAACCCATGTCTCTCTCGAAACTTTTTCTGGCAGGTTTCGCAGGGTGCTCTAAATGGAAAAACTGGGCGAAATGCATTTGCAGGTCTCTCTTAGAGCTTCTCAAAAGACCAGGTTTCTGTCTAATTCCTATTCCTTTTGCTAGCCAGAAAATGGATTATGCAGAAAATCTGTGCTTTAAAGATTACAGTATGAGACTTATCTATAAGAAACTCATCATTGTTGCAGTAAGATAGACCAAAAGTTGGCTTTTAATGTTTGTGAGATAAAACACTGGGTAAATTAAAAGTCTAGGAGAAATGGGAGAATATAATCCAAGAGACTCTTGTGTTTTCCTCGTTTTGATCATAGACATTGTGTATGACTTCTTCAGTGATACCTTCTTGCTTTACCATCTAAATGTCATGCAATAAGTTGAAACTTAAAGTAACTTTTAAAATTTGTAGCATATTATTTTAATATCTTTTTTATTCAGAAAAAGCTTTTCTTTGTCCTCAGAAGGATTTTATTTATAAAATAATGAAGTTCTGCAGGGTGTACGTAATGATAGCAAAGGAACATATTGTAACCTAGTTTTTAATAATAGAACTATAATTAGAGCTCTCACAAGAGATATATCTAGTCCTGCATATGATAGCTTTTGTTCAGATCTCAACTTTTAAAATATGAAATAACTGAAGCCTTTGTTTATAGATTAAACACAGAATCTTAACTATGTATTTTGAGAGAATGCAAATATATGATGAGCTGCTGGAACTTTGAAACAGCCACAACAATTACTTTAACAATGCCTGTACCCTATTTAAATGAACTTATGTTGTCTCACTGGTTAAATGTTATTAGTTGTTCATTGCATAATAGGCTTAAAAATAGAAAGCATTACTGAAGATGGAAATGTTCTTTACTTGCATGTATGAAAAATCTTGTAAATGACAATTAATTTTAAAATGAAAATCTGAAAATGCCAGCACCAAGAAAAACCCCCAAAACCCAAAAGGAAAGAGCTACTCTATAACTAAAAAAATAATGGCAATTAATTTTGTTCCCTCGTTGTGGACAGAGTGTCTCAAAGTACTGACAGTTTTAATGTCAGCAATAACAGTATCTGTTGTATGTACAAAGAAGGCAAGTAGCTAATCATTGTAAATTTTGGCAGCTTGAATTTTAGGTTATACCCCTATGGCTAATTTGAGATCACCATCTTAACCTGTAAATGGGTTTCATAAAAGAGTGGTCATTTGTGAATGAGTTTTCAACATTTTAATCTATACTATCAAAAAAAAGAATGTCATAAAATTGCATGTAAATGCAGAGGTTTAAATAGGTTGTCCACATTTCTGCTACAAAAGGGGAGAAAATTCCACTACACAGTTAAAGAAGACATTATATATAATGGTACACTTTTTCATGTAAACACTGAAATTATTAATCTCCAACCATGCAGGAGCAAGAGTCAGAAAACAGAGCATGATAGATTCTTGGGGACAAAAATTAGGTAACTTTTTATGTTTTCTCTACCTCATGCTTTGGTGTTCCTCCTGTTGTTATTGAAAAAAGCAGAATACAAAAATAAATTTAAAGATACACAATATTTCATTACTTAGCTTTATGGAAGAACAAGATCATTTGGCATGTAATCCTTTTAATGCAGAGTTTAAGTTGTGAAAAATGGCAGCTTTTATAGACAGGTGAAAATATTAGGAGGTAGTTGTTTGTGTGGTGACTGTGGAATTACATTCCCGTTTTCATAGCGATCGTGTGAAGAAACTAAAGACACCGCCTGTGCCAGTGAAGGTAAGATTGACAGCCTCATTTAAGATACATGTGGCTAGCAGAATAACAGTCAACAAAATTAAATACGCTTTTTACTACTGAATTTGTTTTGATAGCAGCTTGATTGTTCAGGCAACTGGTATATGCAGGGAATAAAAGGAACACAGAAGGGAGCATTGCTTACAGCTTTAGTTGAACTTTGTATCAGTCAAATTATTTTCCTAATTACCCAGAGTTTGTGTGTGGCTTACATGATAGGAGGTGTGGTGACAGTCTCAGTTCTTTCCCTCTTCTTGAGTTCATGGACAAACTGAAGTTATTCAAGACTCCCATTCACTTTAGTGGTCTCTTGTGATTGTAGATTAAATGCCTTCTGCATATCAGATAACAAAAATAACTGATACAGATGAAATGTTTACTGACCTTTCAAGGAAGTATGTCAAATATTTGATATACAGAGAGACTGTGCTATTGTAAATCTGGCATCTGATATAGAAGTTTGCAGAGCTGTTTTTGCTCACAGGCTTGTTTAGCTTTCTGTGCTATCACTCCCAATGACTTCAAATTAAAACAAATTTTAAAAGCCACTCATAATGAAGTGTAAGCGTTGCAGACTCTGGGAGGGGAGTAAACTGGTGAAGCTTTGTGGAGAAGACAATAACGGTTTCATTTGTCAAATTTCTTTAAGATTTAGCTTCTTTGGATATGTGTTAACCCTAGTGAATAATCTATGTCAAACTCCATCAGATGTACCATTGCTTTGGCCATATTTCTGGGCTACAATTAATAATCAAGAAAAAGAGCTGGAGGGAGGTTGGCAGCAAATCACAAAAACACAGATTAAAATGTTCAGTATTAGCCCTGTCCAAACTGCTACTTAATGACTAACCTATACATCAAATTAAGACAGTTGCTTAGATGAGTGAGTGACCAGTAGGAAAATTAGAATTAAATCCTGTACTTAGAAGTTCAGATCAGTGTGCTCAAGCTTCACTGATGTCTGCTGGTGTATTGTATTTTCTAAAAGCAGAAGAGTAGTTGCATATGCATATCTACAAGACTAGATAAGATCCCTAGCTGTTTCACATAAAAAAAGTAGTCAATAGGATGTGTGGGTGATTGTAGGATTTCAGTTTTAGAATTGAGTTCTAGAGATTACGTCAACACTGGCTTTGCGGTACAAATTTTAATATCATTGTAGACAAGTTCAGAAAAGCTCTTCCAGATAACTGTGGTGCTTTAGCCATTTATGTAGAATTCAGTGCCTGCACAAAAGCCTGTTGGAGAAATAGAATAAATAGAAGTTTGCTGAACTCCATGTTGCCATAGATTATCCTGCAGCCATTCCCAGTCAAAAGCATTTGCATCCAGTCCTATATTTTTACAGTATGTTGAACCAGTTCCTGACACTGCAGTGTAGATGTGGTCTCAGTCTGCATAATTCATACAGCCTTCATCACTGTTTTCAGCAAAAAATCAGCTCTCCCCTACAGTATCTGATACCCAATCTGGTTTGTGTTGAGGTAGAATTAAGAGGCAGGAGTATCTGAACTTTTTTTTTCTTACCAAATGCAAACTAGATTCACTTGCATTCATTCTCAGTTACGGGATGGGGGAAGGCAAAAAGCTTACTCTTTTCAATCAAGAGGTAAAAAGAGTTGGTGAGACATTCACCTATAAAGTGTAATTGTGATCAAAGTCAAGGAGAGTTGGAATCTGACCCCACTCCAGCCTTAAGGAAGAGTACAACTGAGCAACCAACACTCACTAATAGCCAGTGTTGCATCTAACAGGTTATGAAGTAGCATTCATTGTAATTTCACTGCTGACACTGCATGTTCATGCTGTGGCTCACATCAAAAGCTTCTGGTTTTGTGCCATATCTGTTTCTTGTCTGGGTCAGTAGAGTTCTGCTGAATTTCACCAAACCCAAAAACTGTGCTCTCGTCATCTAAGGAGCACTAATTTGGAGATAAATGTCAAGGAGGATCAGGTATCACATGTAAAAACACTGATTCCAGGACAAACAAAAAAATGGATTATTAGTAAAATTTTGCAATTGTATCTGTTGTAAAACCCTGATCAAATCTTTAATTGCTGCATATTAAAAGTGAATATGGTTGATATCAGCTCAATCCATTAACTACACATTGATAATAGCTTTGGAGCAGTCACATAACTTTTTTTTCTTTTCTTTTTTTTTTTTTTTTCTGAAAAACGTTGAGAAATCCACACAGATTTAAAATTGTATCATTTGTGATAAATCTGAAAAAAAAATATAGTTGATATTATTTGATGTTGGTAAGACACCGCAATTGATATTCATCCATCCTAAATACCTAATTAATCTGTTCTGCGTCTCTCTTGCCAGTGTTTTTAGGTGCTACAGCGAAAGTGATAAGAAAGTGCAGTTTGCTAATGTGGGAGCCAAATGACTTTTCTCTGCTACAGCATGGCAAATAACCAGAACTCTTGCTGAAGATTAATAGTGCTTAACTTTGCTTTCCAGCTCTCTGTGATCGACGCTACCCTTGGGATACATACTGTTTTAAAATATCAGGCTTTCTTATGCCAAGGACCTTTTTATAATACGTCTTGCAAGAGCACACCAAAGGCCCATCATGTCTATTCTGTATTATTAAAGCAAAAGCTTTTCATCTTTTTTTTGAAGCCAAATGATGTTTAAACCTGGTATAGAAAACACATTAGCATTGTGAAGTGTTAAGTGATTTTCCTTTTTTGGATAACTCCAGAATACATAAGCAAGTGTCAGGCAAAACACATGCTCAGAATTGTTTGCATTGATATACAGTAGATTACCTGTTAGGTCTCCATATTATGCATTTTTCTTAACGATGTAGTAAAATGTGATACATGCTGTGTGAATATTTTTTATGTTTCACATAAATACCCTTTGGAATGAAAAATAACAAAAATTACTTTTGCTGTACTTTTTAAGGTAATACCAATAGCAATAATATTGCCATTTATTTTGCTCAGAATTTCCTTCTAGAACTTCTATTATCTATTAATACATTTTTATAGATTTTTTTGTATGACCAAGAAAGTTACCATGAACAGAAAGTTACTATGAACAGAAATCACCACAATTTAAAGGCACAAATACTCTTTGAATTTTGCACATAACATCAATTCTGTGTGCAAGCTTTCAAATTTATAAAGTTGATGACTCTTTATATTTTGCTTCTAAAGTACTTTTTCAGCTTACTGTTGACAAAATACTAGGTCATGTCTCCCTGATCAATTTAATATTTATCAATATTTAACTCTGCTCAATGTAGAGGCCTGCTGCTGGCAGGGATTAAAATAGAGGATTAATCCCTTTGCACTTACTGTAAAAGCAAGGAACACCAGAAGCTGAGTGGTGTCACAATGCAGCATGACAGAAACAAAGTACTGTTTAAGAGGGCGGTCTTCTCTGTTTTCTCTGTTCTTGCTAACATCAGAAGCGCAAGCTGCATGACCTACTGTGGCAGCCACGCAGCTGGAGATGCCTTGAAAATTGTCAGTACAGAGAAGGATCCTTTCACTGAAAAACTAGAAAGGACAAAAATGTATTTGTTTATGCTTCAAAGAAGGAAAGATAGACGTTTGAGGTTAACGAAAAGCTAATGGGACTATCTGTATATTTTTGTTGGTTGCTTTTTTTTTTTTTTTTAAGTTGATGTTCAAACAGCGAAGGTTTTTTTATGTGTGTGTGATGAAAAGGGATTCTCTAATGTTTTTCCTTCATAACATTCTCCCATTGCCAGAAGACTTTATAACTTTGCCTTTTGTGTTGTTGGTAGGGGTTTTTTTTGGGTTTTGGTGGGGTTTTTTTGTTTGTTTGTTTTTCGTTGTTGTTGTTTGGTTGTTTTTTTGTTTTTGTTTTTTCCCCAAAATGTCTAAATGATTGCAATTAAACAAGACAGATCTTGGAGAGCAGATTCATTTTCACTTTGATGAAAAGTGAAAGTTCTCCTTCCAAGTAATTATCTGCACATCTTTTGGTGGAGCTGTGGTTACTGGCCGTGTATCGTGGAAGACCTTTTGCTTGCAAGTGAGACTTGCTTCTATCTGTTCCCTTGCCTGCACAAGCAGTGATATATTTTCTCTGCTTTGCCTTAGTGGGCATAAATGCAAAACTGGCTACAGATCAGGAGCAGCTTTTCCCTGGAGACAGTGGGGGTCTGCCTCCACCAGGACTTTATACCCATCTCTGAGCCTGATCCCTTTCCCCAGCTGAGGTGTCGGCGGGAGCTCCAGGCCTGGCACCACAGCCACCCTGCCCATGTGCAGAGCAGCCCTCAGGGGGGGAGTCCCCACCAGTCAGGAAGCAGTTGAGCTGTCGCGCGACGCTGCAGTCTAGTCACTAAAGATTATGTCATATTCTCAGTATCTTTTGTTTGCACATGCAAGGGTTATGTTACTTTTCTGAATCAAATTCTGAAGCTTAAAATGTTTCCCATTTAAAGTGACTTCCGTTCCAAAAAAAGGTACAAGCATATTAACTTAAGTAATAAGCATGACAAAACGCTTTCACCATTAGAAAGGTCTGAGTGAACACAAACTGCATCTTAAATGCTTCTAAGATAATGTAGTATCCCAGACCTTTCATTTGAAGCTTTGGAGCGGATTAATAAAAGTATTATATTAGCTGGACTAAAATATATGCATTTTTTTATGTTAAAATCATTTGTCTTTGCATTCTTGTTTCTATAGCCTCTTCTTGCAGAATAACAAGGGCTTCCCTCAGATGCATTAGACATGCCAAGCAAGCAAAGCAATCACTACTGCCGGCAATAGAGGGCACTGGACTTTCATTTCTAATATGTTTTACCGGGGTGGGGGGAAATAGTCAAGTGAGTTTCATTGAACTCTTTCACCTTTTCCTTCTCACACTTGGACTTGCACTTCCTAGACTTTTATTCAAACTCTCATACATTTTTATTGCACTTACTTTAAGTAAAAGAGATTAATCTAAGGAAAATTGAATACATGCTGTTCTCTTGAAGTTGTTATTGTGTACGTATCTTGAGGGGGGAATAAGAACAAGATAAATATAGCACTACAATATTGGTCTCAGTGGTGCATATGTCTAGCTTGCAAATTTGTAAACATTTACAAATTTGCATGATTGTTGCTGGCAGTAGACATCATCCTTTCCGTGCACAGAATTCATTACCATTACATCTAATCATCTTCAGAATCTCCAAAGCAAAACTCTTCATACAGGCAAGTAAGGCTTTAATGGATTTATGGTATACTTAGACTGAAAGCTGAAAAATAAAAACAGGAGAAAAAAAATTTTTGAGCTACTGTCTCCACTTATCTAAATGCCTTCTTATGTAAACATACTGAAGCTCAAGCAACTCATACTGACCACTCCCCCCACTGCAAAAGAGTTATCATGTGGCTAAGGTTCAATGGAGAGAGGAAAAGAGAAGATGGCAAGCATGTACATTTAGGAGTGGTACACCTGTCACTCTTGCACTTCCTTCACCTCTTAAACAGATCCGCACATCTCCTTCTGTTGGTGCTGTGTCGTGTCATGTCACGTCGTGTCAGTCAGTGAGGCTAAAAGTCAGGGAGTAATTTGTCTGTCACCAGCCCAGCTGCACCCTTCTCAGGATGGAATTCACAGTGAGCTGATGCCCTCCCCTGCAGCTGTGTACCATTCTTAAACCTCTATCTGCCTGAGGTAGTGGGTACACCTTGTGCCTCTCAGACATACGTACTTCCTTCTATAGGCTGCTTTTGATATCAGGAAGTTTGACCATTCCTCCTATGTGTTTAAATGCATAAAATATTTTTTTTAAAAGCAAGTCTCAGAGAGGAAAAAAATTTAAAAAGACAAAAAAACCCTCTCCAAAACCAAAAGTATTTGTTTTTCGGCAGATTGTGTTCATGTTACAGACTGCATTCTTGGTTGCCGATGTTTTGATGTTGGTGATGATGAGATGGCACTACCCCAGTTCTGTAAGCACTTACATTTTTGCATTTCACTTCCCTTATTATGCTTTGATTTATCTACATTGTGTACAAAGACTTTCTGTTTCTTGAGAGAGTGTGCTGATTAACATGATTTTACACCTGGATCAAATGCAACTATTGTTAAGATTAATTTCTTTAAACCATGTGTCTGTATTTTAAGTCCTACCTTGCACCGAAGACAGAAAAAATAACATTATGAAAGATAGTCCTATGGTAGAAGGGCATTTTTAGAACTAAAAACCTTATTTGTACAAGGTTGCAAATAACCATATTTGCACAAAAACTTCCGTATCTGTCTTCTGCATATAAAGGGGCTCAGTCAGAACTTGGAGGTATTTCTGGACCAATACTTCAAGAATAGGTATGATTTTTACAGCTGCTTACCTCTGTACCTCTGTTCTTTCTCTGATCATGTGTTTGGGCTGTTTTGAAAGGGAAAAACCGTCACCTTGCACATAGTATCTGCAGTTCTTTCTCAGCAGTGGTGGCTAAATTGACATAGACACCCTATTAAGTCTTAAGACAGAAAATTAGTTACCAAAAAAACCCCCCTCTTTTTTCCTGCTCTGGAAATGCTGCCTAACTTCTAAATCTTTCTTACTCTGTTTTAGTATCCCAGTCTGATTAAATATTGATAATCATGTCACTGACTTTGCTAATACTTTCACTTTTTTCAAAGAAAGATCTACATGACAGGTGTTATTACACAGAATAGCCATTTTTCTTTTCTATCTTCTTTTCATAGTGTGTTTGATTGATTTGCGAGTTTAAACCCATCACATTTACTTCCTGGTAATATTAGTGTGAGAGTATATATTGCTGACTTAAAAATAGGATGCTTTTCCTGTGCTCAATTACTTAGTATTGGTTCTATTGAAATTAAGATTTCAGGGGAAAAAAAAAAAAAAACAACAAACCACAACACAGAATTTCTTCTCTTCAGTCTGGTGCAGTTTTTTAACTATATATATATATATATGTATATAAGGTTACTGAAAATCCAAAGCTATTAGTAACACAAAAATCCTTTCCATTAAAAACAAACAAACAAACAAAAGCCCCGACATTACTCTTTGAGAATAATAATAAAAAATTGTAATTCCATTTTTAATTCCATTGGAAGTTCTAAGAATTTACAAGACACAGGTAAGAACAGTTATCAAAAACATGTTAAATGGTACTGTTGTACTTTCTATTTTTTTGTCTAGTCTTAAGCCTCAGAAGAAATCAGTCTCAGGCTTTCTCAGAGCACAAAGCAGATGACATATATTCTATATATTCTGTAATCTTAGAACAGAGTTACTGTGTACTGGATTACCAAAAAAAAAAAAAAAAAAAAAAA